>NC_134720.1:53993088-54648603 GCF_049634645.1 Pelodiscus sinensis
ACTCATTGATGATAAGCCCAGAAATGACCATGAGGATCCCCCAATCCGGCCCCCTGCGGGGCACAGGTATTGCAAAGTATTTCACCAGCAATTCCTGGAGCCAGTCTATAACTGCTGGTTGAGCCAGAACAGATCCACCCAGTCATGACTGGAAGCTTCCCAGAGAGTCCAGCGCCGCTCTAGACAAGCTCGTCTGACGGTGAACTACCACCCCTGTTAAAACCTAAAACCTTCTCTCTAGCCTGACTGTATCTAACGTCAGCATCCAACCCCTGAATCTTCTCCCGCATTGTCTGTTAAACCAGGAGCCCCCCACCACTGCCAGCAGTGGTCTCCTGATGGAGATGCTTGTAGGTGGTATCATGTCCCCTCCGCCTTCTCTTGGACCCATGGAAGAGATTTCGATCCCTCCTTTTCTCGCCCCGAAGGGCTTTCCGAGCCTTGACTCTCTCTCGGAACTTTTTGCTGAACCCTTTCCAATTCTTCAACATTTTCTCTTGGCACGTGGCCATTGGAACTGGATGTAATAGTCTGGTAATGAGCTCACTCGCGCTGCACAGAGAAGCAATACCGCTGGGGCCCTGACTGACTTGCCAGAGCCCTGGGCAAGGTGGGGCTAGTGGCTCCGTGCCCCAGAAAGGGCAGAGCCTTGGATGGAAGGGGTAGGGCTGCACAGTCTGGAGTGTGCTGTGCCAGCCCCTCCTCCCCTCCGGATGGCAACCCCCAGAGCCATCCAGAGCACTCCACACAACACTCCAGCAGCAACTGGGGCTCTGACTGACCCCGAGCTCCAGGCCCTTTTGAATCACCAGACCCTGGGGCAGTTGCCCCCTTGCCCCCCCCCGACCTGAATACCACCCCCCTTGCTGCCATCGTAGGGCCCCTGCTTTTACTAGACATTCATCCAAGGAGCATGTTTGCCCTTTAGCTACAGCATTGCACTGGGTGCACCCAGGGGAGCCTGTGGCCAAGGGCTGGGGGGTAGGGGGTAGGGCAGCTCCATGCTCCTGCAAGGGGTGGAGCCTGGGGAGGAAGGGGCGGGGCCAGAAACAGGCAGCCCTTAGTGCCACCTGAAAATGGTGCAGCCTCCCAGCCTTCAGAGCCACGTGAGGCATGTGGCACAGCATAGTATGCCAGCAGCAATTTAAAGACCCAGAGCTCCGGCCACAGCAGCTGGGAACACTGGCCCCCTTTGAATCACCAGGCCCCGGGGCAATTGTTCCCTTTGTCTCCCTCCCCTCTGTCCATGGTGCACACATTCAGTTCGTTATCTGCCCTGACCCGAAGCCCTTTACAGAGTCACAACTTTCCAGGAAACAGCCCCTCATCCGACAGTCCTTCCTTCTAGCTGCACAACCTTCGACTGGGCTAGTAACTGTCGTGGTGTTTGAGCGAACTCGGCTAGCCATGGGAACCAGATAATTCTTTAGAACTGACCTGTGCTTAGCGACGGTTACCACCCCACCTATTTGTGTGTGGCCAGCACACGAACTTTACCAGCAGTCACCGTAACTCCATCCAAGAACAGATCCCACCGGATGAGGCCGACCCACTTCAAATTACTTTTTCAGCTCTACCAGGTTTTATCCATTGACTACGTTCTACCTTGAGTTTGTAGAGTGCTAATTGTTGAGATTAGATTGTGTGGTATTGAGCCAAATGCATTACATAACATCAGAATGGCCATACTGGGTCAGACCAATAGTCCATCCAGCCCAGTGTCCTGTCTGCCGACAGTGGCAATACCAGATGCCCAGAGAGAGGGATCACAACAGGTAGTCCTCACACGATCCCTCTCCTGTCAGCCATTTCCAGACAAACAGAGGCTAGGGACACCATTCCTACCCATCCTGGCTAATAGCTATTGATGGACCTAACCTCCATGAATCTAGCTAGCTCTTTTTTGAACCCTGTTAAAGTCCTGGCCTTCACCACATCCTCTGGCAAGGAGTTCCACAGGTTGACAATGTGCTGAGTGAAGAAAAACTTCCTTGTGTTTGTTTTAAACCTGCTGCCTATTAATTTCATTTGGTGACCCCTAGTTCTTATATTGTGGGAATAAGTAAATATCTTTTTCTTATTCACTTTTTCTACACCAGTCATAATTTTATAAAGATGTCTATCATATCCCCTCTTAGTCTTCTCATTTCTAAGCTGAAAAGTCCAAGTCTTTTTAATTACAGGAGTTTAACATATGTTATGTTGACACCGCTACAACAAAATACGTGCTTTCACCAAAAAGTTGTATCAAGTCTGTTTCCTTTAATTGTTTACTCATTGACTTCATATCACCTTTTCCATGATTTTGCCCAGGATCAATGTCAGGATAACCGGCCTACAGTACTCTGGATCATCCTGTTCACCTTTGAAATATTGAGTCAATAGCTTCTTTTTTACTCTGGATAGTTCCTATGGTTCCAAAATTTGATTAAAAAAAAAATCACATCAACAGCTCTGAAATCTCCTTATTACAGGTAAGTGGGAAATGGTTTCTCTATCCCCAAAAAATTGTCTCTAGCTATTGAAAAATTTTCCTGGCCCAAATAGCAACAGTCAAAACCTCAAACAAGCTCAGGAACTGAAAATCCAAAACATTTTCTTGTCAAATCAATCAAAATGTTTTGGTTCAGTAATTACAAAAAAAACAGTGTGATTTTGGTCTCTTTTTTTTAATTAGCCTTATTTTCAGTCAACAGGCACTACAACCATTGAATACAACTCAAAACCCCCAACATTTTAATTTTGAAAATGTTGAAATGGGATCTTTTTGTTAATTTCAGTACTTATTTTACTAATCATTTTTGGAGTCTGGAGATTTGCTCACATTGACCCTGTTTCATGAACAAATTCAGCTTCAACAAATCAACATTTGGGGGGCAAACCGCCCCCAAACCTCTGCATTTTTGGATCCCTTATTTTCAGGCTAAAAAAACCAACAACCTCTTGATCATTTCTAGACGGCAGTCCATTCTTTTAAAATTCTTAGGTTCAAGTTATTCAGTCATGCAGATTTAAAAATATTTAAGTTCAGGAATAGCTGTTTTTCATCTTCCCTAGTTACCTTTATTTGCAATGATACTTAGCACTCCAAAGCTATGATAATGGAGGGTCATTGATGTACCATGGCAAATAAATAATTGGGTATGTTATACTGTCAAAATAGTATATACTGATAGTAAATGAACATTAATCTACACTTGGAAAATAAGGACTCAGTTCAGGAAAGCATCTGATCATATGCTTAAGTCTCACTGATTTAGAGTGAAGCATCTGCTTACATGCTTTTCCAAACTGGACTTAAATGAACTGAATATAGATTTGGTCTTGAAATCTGATCCCTATGAGAAGGGCTGTTCTGAACCCTGAATGGGTATGATAGATCTCTACACAGGAGTGTAAACAGCTGGAGTGTGGATTCTCAACTGGCATACATTGTTATGGAGCTAGAACCATTGACGCCGTCTGAGGCTCTGCACATCACACGGTATTACTGATCTTTGCACTGTAACGATCTTGACTCACATTCTTCCTCCTTTGCAACCGTCAGCCACTCACAGCGAGGCTCAGCTACTCTCTTCTGCAACGTCTGAACACTCCATGTTTTGTCCTGTTTGTATTTCATATTTATTATTCTTCCCATGCGCGTTCCAGTACATGGCAAAGGGAGATTTAGTGTAGCCATTCCTAGCTGTTGGCTTTCGGGTGTGTTGCCAAATATTTTTAACTAGAAGATTTGCCCCGCATTGGTCAGGTCCTTAACTGAAACAGTTTTTGTTTTTCTTCATTTAAATCATTGCTTTGGGATGGGGATGGGGATGGGGATGGGGATGGGGAGGAGGGGTTCAGGATGCATGCTGCCCCAGGGAGAAAGGACAACCCCTAGCCCTCTCTCACCGCAGCAGCATGGGGACAGATGAGAAGCACCTGTCCATGGCTGCTACAGAGGACACAGCTGTGGGAGGGGTGGATGTCCCTCGGGAGGGGAACAGACAGACACACAAACAGACAAGCGCTCTGAAATACATAGTAGGAGATAGCTGTCCCTTTCTTCACCTCTGCTCCCTACTGGCCCAATAGGATATAGCTATCCCAGTCACCATCTCTGGGCCCTTGCTGCCATTCTACAGTATAATTCCCTCCTACCAGACCCCTCCCTTTCCATTGTATGAAAAACAATCGAATTCCAGGCACATCCCATTGTCCTGGCACGACCAAACCATCACCTTAAAGTTATAAGAGGAAGCTGCCTATCAAATTTGGTGGTCCTAATGCTTACCATTTAGGGGGAGTTCTTGAACAAATGAACTCATGGATGGACAGACAGATGCCATGGATTTATTTTGAAAGGGCAAACTTCAGTCATTTCCCACGCCATTCTGTTGCACAATTTAGGCCTAGATCCTGCAAAGATTTTACACACACTTTAAATCGTCCTGTTCAGCCAGTTTTAATGGAAACAGCGCGTCTGTAACACCTACTGTTCACTCTGCTGCGTGAGCTAAATGCCAGCTGGCTCTCAGCTAACGCAGTAGAGGAACTCCTTCTCTCTCTGGTCCCGCTAGATGGGACAGTGAACCACACCCAGGAAGTGTGCTGCTTACACATAAAGCTAAGCAGATCCATACATCTGTACT
Source organism: Pelodiscus sinensis (assembly GCF_049634645.1). Lineage (NCBI taxonomy): Eukaryota > Metazoa > Chordata > Testudines > Trionychidae > Pelodiscus > Pelodiscus sinensis. The sequence continues at coordinate 53,997,723 of NC_134720.1, forward strand.
GAGCCAAAAACATAAGAACTGCAACACCGGAAAGAAAAACTCCAAATTATTCACAAAAGTCCAGAACCAAATGATAAAGTTACAACTGGTGCAAACAAAGCATGTCAAGACAAAAAATGGCATTGTCTTTTATTTGATTCTATTGTTCTATATTTAGTTTGAGTATAGATACATTCCTTAGAAGGAGCGCCTCTCTTTAACTCTAAGCACATTTTCAATACAGTTGTACTCACTGTACTCATGTGCTCACTGAAAGGCGAAGTATCCTGGACAATTTGACACAATGGGAAGGCCTGGTGGGTATGGGCCCAAACTGCTGGAATCGGGTGTGTTGAAAGCTCATCTCTTTCATCAGCAGATGTCAGCCCAATAAAAGATACAACTTCTCACCTTGTCTCTTCCACTTCAGTAAGCATCTATATTGCTTGGTTTTGTCAGAAACTTAGAATCTTTTATTCTCAGGTGGCCTGGAAAGGATCAAGTGGGATTATGCCCTACCTGGCTCCTTGATAAAGCACAACGAAAACCTCAAGGGCTTCTCCTGCCTGTTGTTTACCTTACAAACATGTAGATTCATGGAGAATACCAAGTTTGGTCTTGCATTTGGCTGGAGATCTCCTTGGAGGACCTAGAGATTGGATTGGTTCTCTCAGCCCTCAAGCGAAGAGAAGACAGACTTGACCCTTTAACTACTGAGTATTTCTTTCATCTTGGTTACGTTGCTTTTATTTGCCTCTTTGTGTCTATTTTTGTTTTCTTTTTCTACATGACAAATGTAGGTCTGCTCTGTTCTGGTTGTGGGAAGTATCTGTGGTTGACTGACGAATTAAGTGTGGGATTGTGACATCAGAGATGTCAGGTACGGAAAACATGGTTGTTCGAGACTGAAAAATGAGTGTGTTTGCAATTGTCTTCTTACGCCTCGGCCCAGATTCGATGGGCATTTCTCTGCTCTGTAACCCTGGCTCTGATGCCTCCGCTGGCCCCCTGTCTACACAGGACCTGGCCTAACCAACCCCCAGATCTGAACCCATCCACATCGCTGGGCATGTTCCGCTCCAGGCTGGAACTAGGGGCTAGGCACAAACCCTGAGCTGGCCTGGAGGCCAAGCGAAAGCCTGATGGGCCGGCTCTGCTGTCTCTCACAGGGTGCTCCGTGGGGCAGGAAGCCTGGGGTCTGTTTGACGGACGCGGCGCAGAGGCTGGACTTCGGCAGAGGTGTTCCTGGACTAACTCAGTCCCCCTGCAGGCAAAGGTGACACTCCCCCTGGGAGCAGAGTTTGGCCAACACCAAGGGCTTTGGCGAATTCCACCCTTGGGCGCCAGAGCATTTGGTCTGCGGCAGCCTAGCAAAGGGCAGCCAACCCAGCCGACTTCTCGAAGGCAGAGAAAAGCAGAACTGGGGCCCAGCCCCACACAGGTCTCTGTGGATGGTACCTAGCAGCATGGGCCCCACTCAGGCCTGAGTAGTCGCCAGTTACTGGGAACAGGGTGTTGAGCCCAGTAGTGGAAGGGGGGAGACCCAACTGTGTCAGACAACTAGGAAGCAGCAAGTGGGCAGGGGACAGAGTGAGCACTTGATACGGGGAACGCTTGGACACCGCACCTGCTCTTCAGAGCCAAAATATTCTGCAGCTTAGGGAGGAAAGAGGCCTGCTCCATGCTGGAAGGGAAGGCTGAATAACATCCGCAACTCCAGCTATGCTAATTGTGTAGCTGGAGTTGACGTGTTTTTAAATCCCCATCCACGCAGTAGGAGGTCAATGGGAGTAAACGCTCCCATCGGCGTCCCTTACTCCTTGCAAGGAGCAGAAGTACCAGCACTGATGGGGACACCCTCTGAGTTCGATTTAGCAGGTCTTCATTAGACCTGCTAAATCAAACCGTGGCGGCATCGATCTTCCCTGTAGTGTAGACGTGCCCCTGTAGAGAAGCTTCTGATTAGGAAGAGAAAATAAATGACCAACTCAAAACACCAAACGGAACAGCCAGCTGACGCCACACTCTTATCTGCTATGAACAATGGCTAGGAGCGGAGCAATCCCTATTCAGAACCAGGGTGATTTACAAGGACCAGAGAGAGCCCCAACCTTTGCACCAAGGGCATAATCAATTCCATTAACACAGCTCACAAGGAAACAGCGTCCAGGTCAATGTTAATGCTAGGGACCAAAGGAGCATCACAGAACAAAAATATCCGTAGGGCGCAATTCAGCAAAAACCAGAACCAGGAAGTCTGGGCGGGGAGGGAACCTTGGAGTAAGGAGCCGGGCGGGGAGGGAACCCGAACTGGGTCTCGTGCGAACTTGAATGCCAATGGACGTTTGTGGACGTTTGTTTGTGGACGTTTATACAAAGACAATTCTGTTTAAGAGAATAAAATCAGCAGCAGCTGTAGAGGGAGGGCCGGTGTTTCCTCTGCCGACTGGGCCACAGGACATGCTCACCAGAGGTTGTCTGGTGCGACCTTTCACCCTAGGCGTAGGCAGAACTTGGCTTGGGACCCTCCGCATCCAGCGGATGCTTTGGCAGGTGGTTTCCCAGAATAGCTGGACACTCCGCCCCTCGGCTCACTCCCGCTAATGCTTGTGAGGCTGGAAGAGAGCAGTGCATTAGCGAACCACTTACGGCTCGGGCCAAGCCCATTAGAGGCCAGGGGAACCTGTCCAACACCATTAATGGCAGCTGGATCAGACTCGGAAGGCCTGGCCCTGCACAGTTTGGATATAGCCTTCCAAGTGCTGAGTACCCCCATCTCTCACTGAAGCCAGTGGGAATCGAGGGGCGGAGTGCTTTCCTGGATTGATCCCCAAGTCCTGCGGGATCCATCACACACTTGTACCTAATCACAGTGCAGTGCCCAGCTTTATGGTGCTCGATGCGATTCCATTATACAATCATGGCAGGTGTGGAAAAAGTGAATAAGGAAAAGCTATTTTACTTGTTCCCACAATATAAGAACTAGGGGTCACCAAATGAAATAAATAGGCAGCAGGTTTCAAACAAACCAAAGGAAGTTTTCCTTCACTCAGAGCACAGTCAACCTGTGGAACTCCTTGCCAGAGGATGTGGTGAAGGCCAGGACTTTAACGGGGTTCAAAAAAGAGCTAGATAAATTCATGGAGGTTAGGTCCATCAATACTTATTAGCCAGGATGGGTAGGAATGGTGTCCCCAGCCTCCGTTTGCCTGGAAATGGGTTACAGGAGAGGGATCGCATGAGGATTACCTGTTGTGATCCTTCCCTTCAGGGCACCTGGCATTGGCCACTGTTGAGGGACAGGACGCTGGGCTGGATGGGCCTTTGTTCTGACCCAGTCTGGCCGCTCTGATGTCCTTACGCTCCGTGTGTGCGCTTCCTCGGAGATGCGGGTGGCGAGACGCATCCTGGCAAGCAGAAGTCAGAGAGGTTTCTGCAGACGAGATGCAAGCTGGATGTACGCAAATGACAGGGCTCACCTACGGCAACAACAAATACTCTCCCCACTCAAAGGCCAAGTCCCAGGGCAGCCAACTCATCCTTAAATCCCGTTTTGTCTCTGCCCTGTGACCAAGCCCTGTGAGTTCCTCACTCCTTCAGACACGCTGCTTCTGCTGGTAGTGCCGGGGGACGGCTGCAGATTGACATCCCAGCGCCCCCACCCCAAGGTGCCCCTCAATCTGGAGCTGGCGGGGCTGGTCAGAGAGGAAAAAGGGGAGCTCAGATTTCAAGGGTGGCCGGAGGGAGCCTGGCTTTTCAGTGAGACTGCCAGCCAGCGTCTGTGTCAGTTTCACAGGGCCATCAGCTGGGAACGGCTGCGCGTCACGGCTGAGCCCGAGTCAATTACAGGTAATGACGTGGAAGTGAAAGGCTCCGTATCCCAACTCCAGAGTCTGGAGCCTGCTGCACTCTGCTCCGCGCGGCCTGCAGCACCGTCTGAAAGGTCACCTGCCAGATACGAGTAAGTGCCACAAAGCCCACAGGTGGAACCAGCTGTTCTCAGTAACACTGTGGCTCCAGCGCACTGGGCTCAGGCCAGGGTCCCAGCGTCTAAGGCTCAGAGGGAAGGAGGCTCCGTGTGTGAACTCAGGCTGGCTTTGCCCTCTCAGCAGGGAGCCTGTGCCAGCCGGAAATCCTAGGCACACAGAATACAAAGTGTCCCATGCTCACTTTACAGATCGTTCAGATTGCAAATATTTGCAGGGTAAAAAAAAAAAAAAGAAAGAAAAGACATGGTATTGCTCAATTCCCCTCATCCCGGAGCTATAGCTGAATCTCTATAGTGGAAACATTGAACTGACAAATGTAGAATTGGGTACAAAAAATAATTGCTTCAAAAATAAACCCCGTAAAACCACACTCGGTGCCGCTTGTTCAGCCAATCGCTCAGACACACAAGTTCGTTTACATATGCCGGTGATAATGCTGCCAGCGTGTTGGGTACAGATTCACCGAAAGGGAGAGCAGGTGTTCGCAGGCACTGTTGTAATTGGCATCTCAAAATATTTACCTGCCAGATGTGCTCAATTCATGTATCCCTTCATGCTTCAACCGCCATTCCAGAGGACATGCCTCCAGGCTGGCGATGGACCCTGCTCAATAACAACCTGAAGCCGTGCAGAACAACACATTCTCGTTTTCATCTTCTGAGGCCATGACTCCACTTGCCAGAGGATCGACACTCTGGTGATCGGTCCTCCAGGGTTCGCTTGAGTGGATCCAGTAAAGACCCACTAAATTGAACACTGATGGTACCCCCATCGGTGCCAGCACGCCTCACTCTCACAAAGAGCAAGGAAAGTCGATGGCCGAGTTTTTCCCATCGACTTCCTCCTGTGGGGCCACCCCAGAAAACTGGTGCAAGGTATGTTGACTCCAACTACACAATTCACATAGATGGAGTTGTGTATCTTGAATCATTTCTCTCCACTAGTGTAGCCCTGGCCCCAGTCAGATGCCAACAATAGAAGTTCAGGGTTTTTTGGTAGTCTGGGATCCGTGGTTTCCACATTAGAGTGTTGCTCTTTTCAGACATCTGAAAGCATGCGCTGTACTCGTCCCTTTCAGATTTTGGACAGCACTTCAGGTTCTTAAAGCTTGGGTGACGTGCCATCGCTTCCTTTAGAACTCTCACAATGGTCCCTTCTTTATGTTCTGTCAGATCTGCAGGGAAACTGTTCCTAAAAAGAACACCTTGTTCTGGGTCATCATCCCAAACTGCTAGAACATGAACTATATGGCCGAATGTGGGTAAAACAGAGCTGGAGATATAGAATTCTCCCCCATAGAGTTCAGTCACCAATTTAATGAACACATTATTTGTTAACGAGCATCATCAGTATAGAGGCATATCCTCTGGAATGGGGGGGCTGAACCATAAAGGAGCATCCAAAAATTTAGCACATTGGGTACGTAAATACCTTGCAATGCTGGCTACCAAAAGTGCCATGCGAATGCCTGGTTTCAGTCAGGTGACATTGTAAATAAGAAGTGGTCAGCATGATTTCCTGTAAATATAAATAAACCTGGTTGCCTTAACGATTGAATGACCAAGAAGTAAGACTGAGTGGACTTGTAGGCCCTACAGCTTTACATTGTTTTATTTTTGATAGCAGTTATGTGACAAAAAAGCCCATTTGCATGCTGCACTTTCACAATAGATTACCCTACAGTACTTGTATGACGTGAATTGAAAGGTGCTATTTCTTTTGTTTCCATCATTTTTAAGAGCAAAACTTTGTAACAAAAATACCCAGCAAGCTGTGTACATGTAGCTTTCTGTGTTGTAATTGAAATCAATATATTGAAATGTAGAAAAATATCCAAAAAGATGTAATACATTTCAACGGCTAGTCTATTGTTTAACGGTGCAATTAAAACTGTGATTAATCCTGGGTTTTGAGTTAATCACGTGCACTCACTGTGATTAATTGGCAGCCCTAGTTTTCAGGCTGGCTGGGTGGGGATGTTCCCTCCTGACCTCCTCCCTCCTCCCTGGCACCGTTTAATTATACCTAGCGGTCTGGCTGTGGCATTTTCTAAACACTTCTGGGGCCCCCTTTGGAGGAGAGGTAAATATAAGCAGAGGCCCAAATAAACAGACTGGGGGGGGGGGGGATTCAGAGAGGAGGGTTTTTTTCAGCCTGAGATTAGACGGGAGCAGGTGGTATGGCCAGCTGCACGTTATTTAAATCCCATCCGCTGCACAGCCGGCTCCTCCCTCTGCTCTTTTCACAGGCCCTTTAGCATGGGACAAGGCGGAGGTGTGGAGATCACCGCTGGCTTTGCTGCTGGAACATGGCTGCCTGGCGCACCACTCCTTGGGCATGCACACCGCTCCCCAAGTGTGTACACCGTTCCCCGGGTGCACACACCCCTCCCCAAGAGTGTACACTGCTCCCTGGGCACACACACCACTCCTTGGCCATGCATATCGCTCCCCAAGTGTGTACACTGCTCCCTGGGTGCACACACTGCTCCTTGGGCATGCACACTGCTCCCCTAGTATGTACACCATTCCCTGTGTTGTCATGTTACTGGATTTTGAGGGGAGAAGCCAGATCACTGCTGCACCATGGGGGGGGCCGCGTTGGCCCCAAAAGTGGTACAAAGGGGGCCATGTGATGTGTCAAATAGAAGCTATTTTCTTCTGATTCCATATCTGCTATTCATGTGATTGTAGAATGTCAGTGTGTGAAGTTATAAGCATGTATTTTGTGTGGATACCAAATGTTTCTCTATATGTGGTTGAACTATGGGCAAAGCAGCTCAGCCTATGGACATGCTAACGAGCAAAGCCCTGGAACAATAGCCCTCTATAGGCCAAGGACACACCTCAAGAGTGGGGACTGATGCCTAGGGGCTACCAGCAGGGAGCACAGGGACAGGCCATGGGCCAGGTGACCTGCTGCAGCCAAGAAGAGACCAGGAAGGATGTATAAAGATGCCACATGGCTGACTCCATCTTGGTACTCAGCTCAGCACTTCATCCCAGAGGCAGCATTGCAGGGATCGAAGAGCCCGAAAGACCTGTGGACCCATCCTGATCCTAGGATGTGCAACAAGGACTTTTAAACCAGCAGCTGTAACATCTCTGCTAGAGCCTGCACCGAGAACTGGGAGATTCGGTGCATGTAACGTACTATCGTTTAGCAACCTAACTCTCATGTTTTCTTTATTATAATAATAAACCTTTAGATGTTAGATTCTAAAGGATTGGCCCAGCGTGATTTGTGGGTAAGGTCCAGAGGGTAAATTGACCAGGGATCTGTGGCTGGTTTCTTGGAACCGGACAGAACTTGTTCGGGGTAGGTGGGATTGGGTGCTAGGACCCCCCACCAGTCTATGAGGCCCGGGGCCCTCTGGGGCACGGATATTGCTGGTGTGTCGGAGGGGTTTTGCTCATGAGGAATCTCCATCACGGGCCAGTTTTCAATCCAGACTGGGTGTTTGTCTGCTCAGGAACTATTTAGGGGCAGGTATGTGGCCTGTGTTACATGCAATCCAATTAGAGCATCACAACAGTCCCAGCTGGTCCTGGAGTCCAGGAATGCTCTGTTACTATCTCAAAGGGATCATCCAAAAAAATCCTCTTCGCCCGGGTCCCAGCGTTCATACCTTCCCTTAGGAGGGCCGGAGCTGCAGGGGAAATCAAGTCCTGTGTTTTCCACGTGGATACAAAGGCGATTGTCGAGCCAGCCCGGGGACGGAGGCAACGCCGTTTGGCAAGCGAGCCACAAGCACAGTAAGAGCATTTGGGTTGCCTAGGGAGGGGGTGGAGTCTCCATCCCTAGAGGTGTTTACGTCTCGGCTTGACAAAGCCCTGGCCGGGTCGATTTAGTTGGGATCGGTCCTGACTAGAGCAGGGGGCTGGACTTGACCTTCTGAGGTCTCTTCCAGCTCTAGGGTTCTATGATTTGCTGGAAACGTGTCAGGAAATCAGATGCTTGGCCAAGCCACAGTGCCCGCCGTGCTCCTGAGTGCAGGGAAGGGCAGGGCCTGCCCCGCACAGGCGGAGACCGCGGCCTGGCCAAGCATCTGGTCTGGGAGACGGGCTGGGAGTGAAGAGTTTGGGGGCGGGGGGAGGGAGAGAAGAAGAGCCCCAGAAAGGATCCGAGCCGCACTGACTCATTCCCAAGCTTCTCTGTGCTGCCAGGGATCCATCACCCCCGGCTCGTGTCTCGGCCCTGCATGCACATGAAACAGACTAAAAATAGGACGGCAGCACGCCTACAGGATACGGCTGCTCCCACGGGAGCCCCTCGCTAACCCTGCATCCCCGGCTCCCCCCTCCCCTGCCTCCTGCCATCCTCCTCCCTGCCTCTTCTGCTCCCGCACCCACCCGTAAGCTGGTCCCCCACTGGACCGAGCTCCCCGCGCTCAGACAGCTCTCCCTCTCTTTCCACTCCCTCCAAGGGCAGATGTAGGAGGCGAGGGCTGGGCCGGGCTCCGAGGGGCGGAGCACCGTGCCGATGGACCCTGCTTGGGTAGTGGTGTCTGTTAATCAGTATCTGGTGCCAATAGACGTGCACCTCCGCCCGCCGCTGGATGCTGAGCTGGCCCGTTCTGTCCCTGGAGCCTGTCCCCCTCCTAGGGGTCAGAGTGTGCAGGACGGGGCCAATGTTCCCCATAATCCAGGCGCTTGGGGACCACGGAGGAGAGATTCCAAGGCCACCCAGCTGATTAGCAACACCCCCACAGCGAGGTTTTCTTGCTACTGGTGGTGCACATTGGCACATGTCTCGGCGCACATCAAAATTATTCTGCACATGGATGGAAAAATCCGCACATTAATGGAAAAGAGTAGAGGGAACATTGGTGGGGATCACCCTGCCCTCCAGAATGTATACTCCCGTTGTGCGTCAGTATGAATTACAAAGGGGTCAGCCTAGGAGTCACACAACAGCGCGGACACACTGACGAGTGCTTGGCCGGCCCGGCACTGTGCCCTGTAAGCTGTAAGTTGTGCAGCTCCTCAGGAGAGATCTCAATGCTGCCCAGCTCATTAGCAGAGTGCCCACCGCTAGGTTTGTGTTTCTACTGAATGTGCACATTGGCACATGCCTCGGTGCACAGAACAAAATTATTCCGCACATGGATGGAAAAGATTAGAGGGACCATTCCCACCCACCGGCCCATTTCTCCTCCCAGTGTCTTGGAAGCCGGCGTGGGTATCTGCACAGTTACCTAGGCGGTGAATACGACCACTTGGGGCAAGTTCCCAGGTCTGGCCAAAAACAGAGAGTGGAAGTCCGGGGCCAGCACCAAAGATTAAAGGTCCCTTGGCCCGGCTCCGGAGGCCCACGTGCCCTGCCAAAAGACACAAGGGTTACTCCAGCCCGGGCCAGGCCCAAGCACTCCCCCTTCTCTAGCCTCTCAGGGCCTGGGACTTTGGGTTTGAGGTTCAGAGGCCGGAGTGACTCAGAGCCCCGGCTGAGGGCCGGTGTCTGACAATCGGGCTAAAACGCTTCCCTCTGGGGGCCCAAAGAGCTCAGCCGAGGCAGGGGAGGCTTTTGCAAACCTGGGTTTCAGGGAGCTGGTCCCCGTCCCTGCTGTGCCTCATTGCCGGAGAGGAGAGAACGGGCGTCTTCTTCCCCCGCCCCCTCCGAACCCCTGAACGTCCAGAACTCGCCGCTGCGCATTACGGGCCTCAGGCCGGCTGGACTCCTCCAGCGTCCATGTGTTAGATCGTCAGCACAATCTGTCCCCCCAAACACACACACACACACACACAGCACAATCTGACCCCCCCAAACACACACATACACACACACTCACAGCACAATCTGACCCCCCAAACACACTCACAGCACAATCTGACCCCCCAAACACACACTCACAGCACAATCTGTCCCCCAAACACACACACACACTCATAGCACAATCTGACCCCCCAAACACACACACACACTCACAGCACAATCTGACCCCCCAAACACACACACACACTCACAGCACAATCTGACCCCCCAAACACACACACACACTCACAGCACAATCTGACCCCCCCAAACACACACACACAGTACAATCTGTCCCCCAAACACACACACACTCACAGAACAATCTGACCCCCCCAAACACACACACACACACACTCACAGCACAATCTGACCCCCCAAACACACACACACAGTACAATCTGTCCCCCAAACACACACACACTCACAGAACAATCTGACCCCCCCAAACACACACACACAGTACAATCTGTCCCCCAAACACACACACACTCACAGCACAATCTATCCCCCTAAACACACACACACAGACAACACATTTCTGTCCCCCAAACACACACACACTTTTTTGCTAGAAATCAAAAGAGTTAAATACAAGGATCACCCCAACCCCACCACAATCAACATTTCACAGGCAAAAACAAAGAAACAAACAAAAAACCCAACCCCAAGAAATCCCAGATGGCGATGTCAGCAGCCCCCCCGGCCCCCCTCTCTCCTAGAGACATTACAAAGTAAGGGCCATAAGCAGGCGTCCCAACCACCGCGGATGCATGTGGGGCAGACAGCCCGTCATTCCATCTTCCCCTGCCCCCACAGTCCCCGTCCTGATTACATTACCCAGGGGATGATCACAAGCTAAGCAGCGGCAGCGTTTAATCCAGATCAATCGGCATTAATGGGCCTTGCGACAGAGGATGTGACGGGTACCAAGCCCGGGCGCTCCCGAGAACCCCTCTAGCGCCCAGCGCTCCAGGGATTCCGGCTCCGGGAAGCTGGGTGCCAGGCATGTTCTGAGTTGGGGGGGGCTAGAGGGAGACTCCCGATTCCCCAGCTAGGCACCTCTCCCGCGTGGCCCAGGTTCCGGAGAGCACCCCCAGATCTCAGTCCAGCTGTGGTGATTCGGGGGGTCGTTGTAGCTGGGTGACACCCCCCGTGAGGCTCCCGGGCTGCAGTCTATGGAGGCCTTGCCTCCCAAGGCTTGTGCTCGCGTGGGGACGGGCTGCATCCCAGGAAACCCCCTGGCCCCGGGTCCACGGGGCCTGGAGCCAACGATCCCCTGCCCAGCGTGTTTGCGAACAGCTTCCCCCGGGCCAGAGACAGTGGCGAGTTTCCAGCCCCAGACCGGCCAAGGGCACCCCACTGTAACTAAGGCCCCTGCTCCTGCCCGACGTCCACTGGGAGGTAGCTCGGGGGAGCTGTTGCGAGTCTGTGGCCAGGACGGAGGCTGACAGCTGCTCCGCACGTGGCGATGCGGACGGACCGGCTACCGAGGAACGCCCTATTTGCCAGGGCCGTGGCGGTCACAGCGAAGGGAGAAAATTCACCCACCTGCCCTGGAAGGCTCCTTTGTCCACAGACAGCCTGACCCCAGCCTGCCCCGCGCCCGTGGAAGCCCTGCACGGTGACCTCTTCTTCGGCTTCGAAAATGAGCCACTGGGAAAAATTTTTTAATCATCATCTTCCCTCCCCGCAGCCTCTGGTGAAGTTGCTTTGGGAAGAGGAGGAGGTCGGGCCCACAAAAGAAGCCGCTTTTCAGCCAGGGATTGTGTTCGCTTTTGGAGAACTTCAGAGACCTCCCGGGGTCCCGGAAACACTCCTCTATGAACAGGCCCAGCCCAGAGCTTCCCAAGTGCAGAGCCAGGGCCGCGAAGGCTGCACTCTGCATGCCAGGTTTCTGCATGTGCCCTTTGGGCTCTCCTGCCGGCTAGCTGGTATTTTGGACACTGCATGGCTGTGTGGCTCCAGCGTTCCTCTCAAACACCAGTGCAGTGAGGAACAGTGGATCTGAGTGCAGAACAAGTGAAGAAAATTCGTTCCTCTACCCCTGGATTATCAGCCCGTGCCCTTGTAATACAACTGAGAATGGTGCAGGGACCTAGCTCTTCTCTCCCTCGCGACGTTCCTCACTAGCCCAGGCCAGCTAGCCTAGTATCGGCCACCACCAGAAACCAACCCTGGATGCTTCAGGAGTAACCAAATCCCGCCCCAGCGCGGCTTCATTTCCTGTGGAGAGAAGTGATTCTAGGACCATGGGGTGTGACACGCTAGCCACTAGCCACAGGTGGCCGCTTCAGCGCAGGTAGCTGGCTTTACACGAGAGTTGCTGATTGGACTCCTGGGTTCTAGAATAACCGGGGGCATGATGATGTCACAACTTAACCAACCTACTCTGGGAAACCAGCAGCCTCCACCCGCCGAATCTCAGCACTGGGCAGAGGGAAGAGAAACGACCCTTGCAACTCCGGCACCCAGCTGGGCAGCACAAACCTTACTTGTAAGTGTGACGGCGCGTTGGGCTTTTCCCGCCTCCTTCACCCCTGGAATGGCACGAACAGACTCCCCCAGCCAGTAGAATAGAGGGAGTTTATTGCCTCTCCAGGATACAGCACAGCACAGATGCAATCTGGTTCCAGGGCAGGCCTAGGATGCCTCAGCCCCCCTTGAGATGGGGGAGACTGGGCCCCTAAATCCCAGCCCGTTGTCTAGGCTGCTTCCTCCATGGTACCAGCCAGAAACCTAACTCCCTCACTTCCAGCCCTGCCCCCAGCCAGGGCTCCACTCCCCTTCTTCCCATTGTTCTGCTCCCTGGAAGATAACTGGTCAGACAGGTTCTTAGCCCCCTTGCATAATGACTCCTCCCCTGCCCTGCTGGGCCGTGCTGCAGCCAGCAGCCAGTGGAGGTCACTCACAACCCACTGCCCAGCCTAGCAACCAGCAAGGTACCCCCCACTACGTCACAGTAAGTTACTGCTGAAGCCAGCCGTCCGTGTGTGGCCCTGGCAACATCTCGCAGAACTATTCAGCAAATACTCACTAGCATCCCCTTAAACAACACAGGAGCAGCTCGCAAGCAGCGCACCAAGCACAACTGTTGCAAGTATGATTCTCAGACATTAGTGTGGGACCCCCACCTGTCTGGGGTGCTGACGAATTCTCGCTCTCCTGTCTGTTAATATAGTGCTGGTAGATAAGAGATTGACCCCAGGCCGAGAGCTGGCAAGGTCAGCAAAGCTCTGCTAGGAACCCAGGGGAGACTAGGCAGACAACTTCTAACACTGTATTGTGCAAAAGTAAGGAGGAACTGCCGGTTTCTGCCCAGTTCCGTTGATACGCTAATCAGGCGGCATGGAAAGCAATGGGAAGTGCACACACCTGGCCTCACTTGCAGATTCCATTGGAAATACTAGTCCAGACATAACCCAAGTGTCCTCCATGCCGTGGGGCTCCCTGGGCTGCGTTGGTTGGTGGGGGTTTCTCGCTTGTTTTGTTTCGTGTTTTTGGCTCTGATAAATCACACATCCTTACAACAGCTGCCGCTCCATACTGAGCCCCGGGGAGGGGAGGAGGTGTCTCATCAAAGCAACAGGAGACAGGAGCCACTGCGATTGGCAGGGTGTGGAAAATAGTGTCACATTTCCCTGCTGAAACCATCCTCTGGCTGGGTGCACAGCGGGAGGCGGGAACGGCTGGACCACTATTATACCTGCCTGGAATTTGCATAGGCCACACTGGAGCTTTTCAAAACACTTCTTAAAGAGACTGTGCCCGATAGGTTAAAACCAATGTTGCCGTATGCAGCTGTGATTGGGTGCGCCTACCCTGGGAGGAAGTCCCACCCCTCCGCCAGACTGGGCATGCTCCAAGTGCTGGGCTAGTATAAAAGGGAGTAGCTCGGCTCAGTCTGGACTGGACGCTGGAGAGGAAGGACCTGTGGCAGGAGCTCCAGAGGGGGACCAGACACAGACCCTGGCAGCGGGAGCAGGAGACCGGAACAAGCCTCCAGAGCTGGTGGAACCCCCCAGGAGTGACTTGCACCATGGGGCCAGATGACCCCAAATCCTCACAGCTCGCCCTGCCACCAGAGACGGAAGGAAGTGACCCAGGGAGGGTGAGCAAGTGGCATCTCCAACCCAGGTGAGCCCAGAGTGTTTGGGTGAGACTCCTGCTGAGCTAATGGTAGACCACTCCATCACCGACAGGGCCCCGTGGGGCCCAGGGGAGTCGGGTGAACCTGGGGCCTCCTACTGGGGCTGCTGCACTGACCCCTCTGTTTAGCGACAATCCCTTTGGCACTGGCCATTAGGCCACACTGCCCTGCAACCAAAGGCTAGTCTCTAGACTCTGGCCATTAGGCTGCGCTGCCCTGTGGTGACAGACTACCTTAGTGGGAAGTGGTACTAGTGGGCTATGTCTAGACTGGCATGATTTTCCGGAAATGCTTTTAACGGAAAAGTTTTCCGTTAAAAGCATTTTTGGAAGAGAGCGCCTAGATTGGTACGGACGCTTTTCTGCAAAAGCACTTTTTGTGGAAAAGCGTCCGTGCCAATCTAGACGCGCTTTTCCGCAAAAAAGCCCCGATGGCCATTTTCGCGATCGGGGCTTTTTTGCGGAAAACAAATCTGAGCTGTCTACACTGGCCCTTTTGCACAAAAGTTTTGCACAAAAGGACTTTTGCCCAAACGGGAGCAGCACAGTATTTCCGCAAGAAGCACTGACAATCTTACATGAGATCGTCAGTGCTTTTGCGGAAATTCAGGCAGCCAGTGTAGACAGCTGGCAAGATGTTCCAGAAAAGCGGCTGATTTTCTGGAAAAACTGGCCAGTCTAGACACAGCCCTGGTGTCTACATGCCTCTGAGACCCCCCACCCAGGATCGGGTGTGCAAACACCACCGCAGCAACAAGATTTGCCAGATCTTCAAAAGGTGGGAAACCTGATGCAAACCCTTAACAAAATTAATTAATTTAATAATTTAACATTAAACTACAGTCCTTCCGAACACCTCAAACTCCGTACAGACCACAGCAGGGAACACACCCACCGGAACACTATTTCAAAACAGCTACCGAGTGAAAGAAACCCTTCCATTTTCTGCGTGCAGCGGGAGTGAAAGGCAAATGGTAAAAACCGCAGCAGAAGAGGGGAAAAGGAAACCCATTGACAAGGCTCTTCTGGTTTGTAATCGTCTAGTGAGTCAGCAGGGCAGGCCCTGTCTGGATCTATACGCACTGTTGCAAAACAAGTACTAATCAGGCTGTCTGCCCCCCATCTCCAGACCTGTGCCGGTTCCAGGTGCAGTCAGTGTCCATGAAGGCAAGATGCAGGCAGCTACAGAGTATTTGCAGTTTGTTACAGCCTGATGAGAACAGACTAACCGCGAGTGCTTGCCCTTCCAAGCTTGCCCAGAGGTAGACCCATGCCTGACCCAGCGTGATTGTCCTTGAGTCATCTCCTGGGAGAGGCAGAGGTGTCCGAGGAGGGAGGAGGCTGTCTTGAAATGCTCGTGAAGAGCTTTTCACTAGAACGTACCAGGAGACAGAAACCATGACCCGTGGCGTGAGAAACCAAGGCCGGTGGGATTCTGGAAGGGGCCTTGTAGGCTGGCCGTGCCCCAGACATGCCCACGACAGACCCTCCGGGACCTTGTTGGGGCTAGTCCTCAGCAGAGGGAGAAGACCCTACTGGCCCCTCGAAAACCGTCACTCTTGTGCTCAGGGGTCTGGTCCCAAGAGATGGGGACTCCGTTGTTAGCCAGGTTTGGGGGGAGTCTGGACTGAGCCGGGAGAACAGCAATCCGGGGCTGGCTTGTTTGGCGGCTTTGCTGTCTCCCACCCTTGTCCCCTTCCAAAGCAGCAACTTGGTTTCAACTCCACGAAAGCCGTGGGCTTGTGGTAGGTCGACACGGGCATGACGCATCAGCACCGGCCCTTTGCTCGCCCGTTGGTCCCTGAGCTCATTGGCTGCTTCCCACCGAACAAACCAAGGAACCGCCTGGTCTGCCCCAATAAAACAGATTCACAGGGACAAGGTGAGAGACACTCAACAGCTGAGCGGTGGGCTCCGAGACGTGACCACTGCGCCCTGCCCTGGCGTTGCTCACCTGCCTTCCCCTCTCTGCATTCTGCTCACGTCCCTTTTCCCAGCTGGCCTGCGCACACAAGGTTTTTCTGCGTGAGCCAAGGCGATCACCATAGCAGCAGCAGTTTCTAACAGCCCGGTCGGCCGTACAAAACACGGAGCCCTGCTCAACTCTTCCTGAGGTGGTTCGCCCCCAACCCCACAGCAAACGAGCCCAGCCAGGCTCCGGCGCCCGGCACGCCCGTCTGCGTGGGAATTCAGACGGGCACGCTCATGGCGTGCACAGAATTTCACTTTTCTTTTTTCTTATGTGAGGATCCTTCCGTAGCGAAGGGGTGGACGGACGGCAGGACATCAGCTCTCTCCAGTGTCCCTCCCGCCTTCTCTAGCTTCCTAGGTGCCTACCCAGCCCACAGCCCCATGGCACCAAGCGCTTTATCATTCCCACAGACCGTCTCTCATCTCCATTTTGCAAGTGGGGAGGTGATGCAGGGAGGGATTGGGCCAAGGCTGCTCAGGAAACTGCAAACAGGAATCCTAGAACCGCAGAGCGGGTAGAGACCTCAGGAGGCACCGAGTCCAGCCCCCTGCCCACAGCAGGACCAACCCAACTCAACCATCCCAGCCAGGGCTTGGTCAAGCCAGGACTGAAACACCTCTAGGGATGGAGATTCCACCCCCTCCCTAGGGAACCCAGCCCAGCGCCTCCCCACTTTTTAGAGAATCTACCCCAGCTCAGGGTCCCCAGTCTGGTGCCTCCCTTCCCCATGCATCTGCCATGCACAGCACTATCATCCCACCCAGGGAGCGGGTTTCCAGCAGGGCCAAGGGCCTACGATCTCTGCTGAGTTCAAGGGCAGCGGCAGGTCCTCAGCTCCCCTGAAAATCTGGTTGTGAGTAGATCAAGCTGGGTTCCAGAAAGCCAGGCACCCGAAAAAGGAGAGGCTCTTTGGCTCGCTTGGAGCTATAAGCCCATCGTCAGCTCCCCGAGCCTCCCTTTCCGCCCTCCTAGCACTCCATTTAGCAAGCAAGGGAGCAGCTGATCTCAGCAGGACTTCGCTCCTTGGGGGTTATTACAGTTTGCGTCAGGAACATTAGCTCTGCACTTAGCTGCAGCCCCCGGGGGCAACGCGCCTGGCAGCTGATCGCTCCTCGGCCGCCCAGCCCTGATGCACGTTGGCAGCCACAACAACGCAGGAAGCCCCGTCCCTACAGGGAACAATGACACGCGAGCCGACGAACCGGGAGAACGAGGCTTCAGAAGAGGAATCCGGCCCACAAGGCCTGCAGAGGCATCAGAACAATCACAAAAGCACAAACCCAACACGCCCCAGCTGCCTGGGGTAAAATCGACGGCGAGAAATAGGCGAGATTAGTTCACGCGAGTAGCCAGGGAGTCATATTCACGTTCACTCCCCTCCTGCCTGCCCTCCCAGCCACTTGAACTATCCCACTGGCAAAGCAGGGACGCGTGTCAGCTGCCTCAGCTTTGGGCACCACTCCTACCAGCGAGAGAGGCAGCTTCGCCCTCCCAAATCATCCCTGCCCTGGTATATTCACTTACCCAGCGCAGGGCCGAGTGCAGCCAGAAATGGGCTGATGGAAAGTTCTGCCCTGCCACACCAGGATGGGGGAGCTGCAGAAGACACTCGGGGTGTTCCGGTTCTAAAACAATAATAGAGGCAGCAGCGATGAGAACATAAGAACGGCCAGACGGGGTCAGACCAACGGTGCATCCAGCCCAGTGTCCTGTCTGCCCACAGTGGCCAATGCCAGCTGCCCAGAGGGAGTGAACACAACTGGTAAACCTCATGTGATCCCTCCCCTGTCACCCACCTCCAGACAAACAGAGGCGAGGGACACCATTCCCACCCATCCTGGCTAACAGCCATTGATGGAGCTAACCTCCATGAATCTATCTAGCTCTTTTCTGAACCCTGTTAAAGTCCTGGCCTTCACTACATCCTCTGGCAAGGAGTTCCACAGGTTGACTGTGTGCTGAGCGCAGAAAAACTTCCTTTTGTCTGTCTTAAAGCTGCTGCCTATTCATTTCATTTGGTGACCCCTAGTTCTTATATTGCGGGATGGAGGTCAGCTCTGGGTAAGTTTAGTCCCACCTCTGCTGCACTAGCTGAGGCAAATTGCCTCGGGAGGCTGTGGAATCGCCATCCATGGAGATATTGAAGAGCTGGTTGGACACACACCTGTCAGGGTTGGTCTAGACAGTGCTGGGTCCTGCCGTGAGGGCAGGGGACTGGACTCGATGACTCTCGAGGTCCCGTCCAGTTCTAGTGCTCTAGGATTCTATGCAATGGCTCAACGCCTCAGCTGGAGACCAGCAGTTCCCTGGCTCAGCGCAGATGCGCGTCGTTCAGTGCAGTGTGCGTTGAGATCCTCAGACAGAAGTCCCGGTGAGCAGCAGGAAACCGTTTGCCTCCCCGTCCCAGTACCGCGCTAGGAAGCCGATCTGCAGGACAGTGCGAGATACCAGCATGCACGTGCCAGTTGAGTGCAAAGGCCTGTGCCCAGCCAGACTGCATGACAGTCACGCCGGTTACATTTGGACCTAGGAGCCGTCACCAGCCAAGGGGACGGGCAGGGGGGAGGTTACCAAACAGTGACGGTGAATGTACAAACACGGAAAGACAAGGGCCGTGACTCAAAGAGCAAACGAGCTCATAAGAAGCGGGCAGCGAATCGGAACCTCTTCCTGGCCTCCTAAGCCTCAGGCTTGGTTCCTTGTCCAGCGGAGCTGCGCTGGGGCCAGTTTTGCCCTGGGAGTTGCAGGCTGCGGTGTGTCACCGGGTAGGTGTGTTGTCAGTGGGGTTAGCGTGGGTGTAGGGGGGCTAGGTGCCACATGGAACAGCTGGCCCTCATCCAGGCCTACCTAATTCCAGGTTCAAAACAAAGGAGGTAGCCCGTGCGAGCCAACACGCCTTTAAACGCCAGCCGAGACAACCCCCAAGCGAGCGTGGAATGCTAGGGGGTCATTTCGACGAGATGCTAAAAGTCCACGACCCCTCTGTTGTTCTACAGCGACCCCTGGCATATTTCTTAGGAGTTGCTTGAAGAACCTGGCTAATAGCCTTGTCCACGCACCACGCGGCTGCATGGTCCTCCCACCCCAGCAGTGGCTGCATTTCAGCCTGCCCGTGGCCGGGCTCAGCGAGAAGGACGAGTCCTGAATGCAGTCAGTTTTTAAAAGTATCAGCACCTTTCCAAGTGAAAGATGATCTATAAAACGTCAACAGGCCATCTGCACAGCAAGCTGGGAAGAGATCCAGCTGACAGGCCTGACATAAGCTGCCATATGGCCCAGCTGCCCTCTGTATTGGACTGGGCCTGTGGGCCAGAGGCCTGTGGGCCCAGCTGGATAAAGCCCTTCTCTGAGCAGAGCCTCCAGACGGTGGACTAGCCAGCCTACAGGACGTGGGACGGAGTTCCTCGCCGCCGAGTAATCCACCCATGGCTCCTTTATGCTAGATACGTTCCTGCTGTTTCTGAGCACCGTACGGTTGTGTGAGTGAGCAGGACACGTACTGGAACTCTAGAAACCTGGGGCCTACTCTGAGCCCTGCCATGGACCAGCTGGCTGCTTGGGCAAGTCACTTCACTCCACTGTGCCTCAGTTTTCCCATCTGTAAAATGGGGATAATGACACCCCAGGCCTGTTTAAAGCCCATGGTGATCAGCTGTGGAAAAGCCAGGCCTGAGAGCTAGATATCATCGTTAAGCAAGGTGACTAACATCTCCCATGAGGGGTCTGTTCCCTCTCCCATAGCATTGTGCATGGGTAAGTTGGTCCAACTCACAGGTTGTTTTTCTGGAGGTTCTCAGGGTCCACACCGCTCTGGGCTTAGCTCGGAGGGCCCGATGGTGAGCTGACCCCTCGCTTGAAAGCCGCTGCCCCATGGCACAGGGCTGGTCCCGTTTACCAACAGCCTGGAGGAACCCAAACTCCTTCACGGCCCCTCCTCTAAACTCGCCAGGGCTCCTGTCTGTGCTAGACTTTAGAAAACAAACCTGCCGCTTCATAACCCCCAACCCTCCCCCCCCCTGCAGCAGCAGGAGCCACCTCCACACTGGGGCTCTCAGGGGGGCAGCGTGGAGCAGAAGTGCCTCCGTGCTGAACTCTCCAGTGTCCCGGGGGGGCGCCCTACGCAGGCCCCCAGGTGAGCTCCAGCCTTTCGGCAGGGGATGGCCCTGGCCTGGCCGCTTTTGAGGGGGCTGGTTACTCTCGAGGCGGATTGGGAGCCCCCTGGACGGACAGGCCCGCGGCCCGGAAAGCCGTAGCGTGAGGAGACCTGCCAGGCGATGGGGGGGAGGGTCAGTTAAATGGGTCAGCAGGCTGCAAAGGGACCGTTGGCCAAACTAGAAAGGAGACCCCCAAGGAACCTCGGGCGAGACCCGTGGATACGGTTGGAACGTAGCAGAGCCTGGTGCGCGAGGACTGGCGTCCGGAAAGCGCCCGAGCCAGCCCCAGAGGGCGTGGCGCCTCGGCCCGTGCAGAGAGGCCGGCTGTGTCACTCTGGCAGGGGCCATGCCTGTGCCCTCCCCCGCCGGAGTGTGAGCAACACAGCCCAGGGCGCCACAGAAGGGAACCAGAGCCTGGCATCAAACTGCGTTTTGGGGGAACCGAGGGGACGAGGCCTCGGGGGACCCCCCACGACTCTTCTTCAGAGCAATCAGAGGCAGAGTCCCCGCAAGCGGAGCGGGACTCTGCCTCCCTCCCCCCAGCAGGAATCCGTCCCTGTCCGCAGCCTGACGGGAAACAGGCCACCCCGACCAGACGGTCAGGAAGATAAAAGGATCAGAAAGGCCCAAATGCAGCTTCTATTCTCCCAGGCAGCGGCAGGATGCCAAGCCAGGAGCAAGGACAATGAGCCACAGACAATAGCTCCTCCAAGCAAGCTAAATAATAGCTTAGGAAGGAGCAGGGCGGGGGAAGGGCCTTTTGTCCCCACTCCATGCTTTCCAGAGAAGCGGGGTGCCCGCTGGAGCCCGCCCTGGATAAAGTTCAGTTCTCGGCTCTGGCCGGTGCCAGCCAGGGGCCCTCGGCAAAGCGGCTTTTCCAGGATGCAGACGTTTCCCGCTTGCGCTTGTGCACCCACCTGCTTGTTCTCAGCGCTGCCGGAGAAGCGACATTTGCAAGCCCACACAGATAACGAGGCTTCGTTCGTCCCCCTGAAGGCGACCGGCAGGGGAGGCGCTCGGAGCAGGCCGCCAGCCAGCCCTTGGCAAGCGGAAGATTCCTCCTCACCGAACGCACGAGCAGCTGTACGTGCCACAAAACCACGGCTCCCGTTTGTTCGCCTGTGAGGGGCCACCGGACGCCTTGTGGGTTTTGCTCAGAGACTCAAACACGGCTCCCCCGGGAGTGTGTAGTGCAAAGCCCCGACAGCACTGGGCGCTGAACGGCGCAGGCACCTGTCGGAGTCGTGATGCGAGTCTAGAAACGGTCCTGGAAGAAGTTTGCTCCAGCACCTCCCCTCCCCGAACTGCAGCTGCTGTGCTACAAAGCACTGCCTGGTTTACACGGTGCGGTGTGTAACCCGCTGGAGAGCGTGACCGGGGCCTGGGCACAGATCCCCAGAGGCTGGGCGTTGGCGCAGGGCCCTGTTACAGAGCTGGGGCTCTAGCAAAGCCGCAGCCGGTGCCTGCTGTTTGAGATGCTGAGGTCCCCTGTCTGGCCTGCTGGGCATCAGCCCCGATCTCAGCCAGCGCCCGTGCCCCAGGGATTAATTCCCACCTGTCGAACGTCTGCTTGCACTGTGGCCCCGATTCGGCAGAGCACTCGCTTATTTCCAGGATGTGCTCAAGTCCCAATTGACCCCAAGGGGCTTGACTAGCCCTCTCCCACCAACCACCCCACACCAAATGCTTCCTGGACACGGCCCACGGCCTCCCCGCAGCGTTTGGCCCAGGACAGCACCGAGGGAAGCAGCAGAGTCCAGAGCACACCCAAGTACTTTCCCAGATCGTCGCGAGGCCTGTCGGGCGGAGGCTGTCCTTGGGCATGCTGGGAAGCAGGAGGGAAGCCCTGAGCGGCTGTATTCATCTAAGGCCTTTTTAATGCTCCCACGCTGCCCGGGAATCGACCCAACAGACGTGCGCTGGGTAAGCTGACACCGGGACTGGAAAACCAGGCAATGATTTCAGCGCACCCCGTTCACAGAATGGAGCTTTTGGATGGTTTCCTGGAGTCCATTATCTCAAGCCACTGGAAGCCGGGGGCAAGCATCACGACTCCAGGGATTGGTCACATGGTACACGGCCTTCGCCCCGCTCCAGGGAGAAGCTTCCGACCCAGATCAAGCCAAACCTGGCTGTAGTCAGAGCCCTAAAGCTGTGCAACTGCCTGCTGGTTTCTGGCCACTTCCTCGCAGGCAGGCGTCCACCCCGCGGAGCCCACTCGGGAGTGGTCAGCAGGGGGGCCAAGCAGGGAGAGCCCGAGGGGCTGGAGGTGACGGCTTCAGGATGCAAGTTGCCCTGGGGGAAGAAGGGACAACCCCAGCCCCCTCTCACCACAGCAGTTTGGGGGCAGGGGAGAAGCGCCTCTCCATGGCCGCTGCAGCTGTAACAGCTGGGGGAGGGGTGCATGTCCACTGGCTGGGGAGCAGACAGACAGACACACACCCCAACTCTCTGAAATATAAAGCAGAGAGCTGTCCCTTTCTCCACCCTGCCCCTTGTTGGCCCACTGGGCTTATAGCTGTCCTGATCCTCATCTCTGCCCCCTTGCTGCCCCCTCTGGTCATTCTGCAGCATAACTGTCCCTTCAATCAGCCCCCTCCCTTTCCATTGTATGAGAAACAGTCGCATTCCAGGCACATCCCATTGTCCTGGCACAACCAAACTCTGCCCTTGCCGTAAGTTAGGGGAAGAGGAAGCTGCCATGGCACATGTGGCGAGCCTAGCTCTTACTATTCAGGAGGAGCTCTTGAACAAATGGACTCACAGACAGACAGTCGGACATTTCATAGTAAGATTGAAAACCTGCTGCTTTAATTACATTTGGGGAGGGCATCAGTCTGCAGTCACTGAAAGGGTTAATCCCTCCTTACACACACGCACACGCACACACTCACACATGCGTTTTACCAACAATCGCGTGAGCTCTTGAACCAGAGGTCCACTCCTCTGGCTGCAGGGGTACTGGGGCAAGACAGAGAACAGCAATCCCCCCGGTCAGCCCAGCAAGCCGGATGCCTCATGCATGAGCACACTGCAACGCCGCAGCGCAGCCTTTCACCAGGCTGTGTCCACGCCCCCGGGCTCTGTTCCCAGCTCCCCAGAGTCCCCCACAAAATAAGACCGAGAAATAAGCCCCTCCCTTTCCATCGACGCGCCAGCCCCCCCGTGCAGCACCAGTTTTCCCAGGCGCACAGGCAGATGCCTCGGGGAACGTGAGTGATGGAAGGACGAAGCGGCAGCTCCGGGGGGGTGGAGCCAGGTGGCTGGAGAGGCCGGGGTGCCTCCCTCCGCCACGAATGAGTAGAAACGGCAGGAGACTTCCATTGCCAGTGGCTCTCAGCCTGCTCCAGACTCGGGCCCCGGCCCCAGGAGCACAAGGGGAAGGGCAGAGCCGTGAGGCTGCAGACTCTGAGAACCCCAGGTCTCAGCACCAGCCCCCAGCCAGCTCATCACCGCAGGCCCACCGCGGTCAAGAACGGAGCCAAGTGGAAAGCGGGCAGGGGCGAGCCAGCAGGCGGCCAGGCTCCGAGGAGGAGGGAGCCCATCCCGTCCAATCCAGCAGTGGGTGCACTGTAGCATGGCCAGTCCAGAACGGTGCTGAGCATCTTTGGCTGGCTTCCTTGGAGGGAACTCAGCAACGCCCCGGATCAGGCCCCAGAGCTCAACCCGGGAGAGGAGGTGGCTCGTGTGCCGTGTGAAATGGAAACGCTCTCACCCCGGACCGCTCTGGGGCCAAACCTCCCAAGGTCTCGCCCCCAAGCACAAGGTGCCCAACTCCCACAGCACCAACGGAGGCACCCAGGGGAGCTGGGCACATCATCTGCTTAGGTGCTCTGGAAACCCCACACGGGGCTTATGTACTTGTGAGAAGCTGGCCATGCCGGGGGCCAGGGACAGAGGGAGCGGGAGACGGCTGCCAGGACCCAGCTGATCTGTGTACACAGGCTCCAGCCTGCACTGGTGTGACAACGCGTCGGGGCTCCCCGCCTCCTGCACCCCCGTAGGGGCTCGAACAGACTCCCCCAGACAGTAGAATAGAGGGAGTTTATTGCCTCTCCAGGATACAGCACAGCACAGATGGAATCGAGTTACAGGAACTGGGGCTAGGAGGGGGTGGCTGGGCCCTACAATCCCAGCCCCCTCCCTAGCTCCTTCTTCCCTGCTTCCCAGACAGAAACTACAAGACCGTCCCTTCCAGCCCTGCCCCCAGCCAGGGGCGGCATCCCACCTCCCTTTGTTCCTCTCCCTGGGGGGTAACTGGTCGAACAGGTCACCTGCCTGACCCATCAGCTACTCTGCTGGGCCGTGGTACAGGCAGCAGCCAGTGGGGGTCACCCACAGCCCAAGCCCAGCAACCAGCAAGGTACCAACACTACGTCACTGTAGCCAGACAGTCCCCCCCCCCCCCCCCATCTCATCCATCTTATTTGCCTCTCTGAAGCATACAGGGCAGAGAAGGAGCAGTAAAATCAGCATAGTCTATGCTGGCTCATCTGATCCTGAGAAGCTGAAAAAAACAGATATGTGGAGAGAGAGAGCGATTAAGGCAATAAGCTGGCCTCGAGGCTGCGAGAACGGCCCCGGCTGGCACCCATGTTGATTTGAACACACACACAGTCCCTGGGAGAGGAATTTCCCACTGAGAAAAGAATCCCCAGTAATTCCAATTTAGTTATCTCTCTTACAAGTGTAAATTAAGTTCACAACTCCCTTGTAAGAACTGGCCTCACAAAAGACAGACCAGCCCCATTTGGCATGACAGATAAGAAAGAGAAATACGTGACCCCATGGGTATAAAGGTGGTAGAGCAGCACACTCTCTTTTGAGTGTCATTCTACCCTTTACCTGCTGGTCGGGTTTGGTGTTTGACCTCCCGAGGTTCTATGGGGACGCCCACCTCGTATTTTCGTCTTTCCTAGGAACTGAGGGACCGGCCCTGGCCTGACATGCTGGAGTCGAGAGGCACAGAAGGGAGTAAAAATTGTACCTGGATGTGGTCCTCTGTCTTAAGTGTACACATAGGAAGAGTAAGCTGTTACTTGGTACCATTATTTCTATGTTTCTATCTTTATCTTCTTTGTAACCATTTTTAAGATCTATATTTTGCTGGCAGTTAAGAAATAGAACAATAGCCATTGAAACCATATGATTTATAAGCTTCCTCAATAAACCTGTAACTGTTTAAGTTTTAACCTGACTCCTTCAGTTGCTGTAACAGAACCAGGCACAATTTAAAAGAACTTCAGCCGGTCTAAAGGGACCGATATAGGGAGCCCTGACCGTCGGCTGACAGTCACAACTAGTCTCTAGTTATGTCAGTCTGAGTCAAACAGACATGAAGCCAAGCAGCAAAATCTTATCCAGATCTTAGCTCCCTCCCCATAATTAGGGTTACAGCATCTCCGGTTAGGGGGGGCGTGTCTCCACCCAGGATCCAGCTGTGTTATCTGCACACTCTCTTATCCAGGCAAGTCAGCTGTTCTTGAATCTGGGGGAGGGGCAGGGAAGGACTCTGTAGTGATGAGCGCTGGGGACCATTTTACTCTCAGACCAGGTCTACATGGGTACATCTACACGGCACAGTTATTTCGGAATAAGCTACTCCAGAACAGTTATTCTGAAATAGCTTATTTCAAAATAGCACGTCTAACACTTCAGGGAAGCCTCAAAATAAGTCCGAGGCCGGTTTCCCTAGTGTAGACGTGCCATCTCGATTTAGAGCCCCAGGAGGAATAACTTAGCCCCTCACCAGGGCTGTTCTATTTCAAAATAGCAGCAGAGCAGCATCTACACACGCCTTATTTCCAAATAGCTATTTCGGAAGAGGCGTTATTCTTCGTAGAATGAGGTTTACAGAGGTCGAAATAAGCCGTCCCTTATTTCGAAATTATTTCAAAATAATGGAATTGCTGTGTAGACGCACCCCACTAGACCTGGAAGGTCGGCGTACAGTCTGCAACTCCAGCTACGGAAAATACATTAAGCCCTCTTGGCACCATTCCCACTGCAGGAGGATGATGTGAGCAAACTCTCCCGTTGGCTTCCCTTACTCCTCGGGACTGTCAGGAGTAGAGTCGCCAGCCAGAGCTGTCCTCACCATTTGATTTACGGGTCTATACTAGACCCACTAAATCAAATGCCAGAACGTCGATCTCCGGCACGGTGAGTCACGATGTGCCCTTAGTGACCAGGAAGGATGCAAGCTGGCACCTACTAATGTTCATTTGTAATCCAAGCACTGAGATCTAGCCAGCGGGGCTAACTGTTCCCATCAGGTAAATTACCTCAACAGGTTTAAGAAGGATGTTTTAGTTTGTTTCTTTTACCTGATGCAAGGACAGGATAAACATCTTCAAAAACGCCTAAGGGATTGGGGAGCCTAAATCCATTTTCAAAAGTGCCTCGGGCTCTCGGCGCTTAAGTCACTTATGAAAAATCTCACCTTTGTCTACCAGACAAAAGCATTTTTAAAGCAGGGGGTTGCTGGGCCAGGACACGGGTCACTCCTTGAATAACACGGGTGCAGAAGAGGGACACACTTTCTGCAAGGCCTTTCCAGAGAAGCCAGGGAAATATTTTCACAATTTCTCGGCCCCAGCTCCAGTCAACGTGCAGAAAAGCGGAAGGATTTTCAGTTCAAATGGGGCATCGTCCCTGTTTATTTTAACCTGCTTTCTAAAAAGGGAGCGAGTCTTCTTTTGCAGAGCCACACCATTGCGTTCCATAGAGAAGGTTGCAGTGGAACAGAATGTCAGAAACCCAGGTGCTTGGGAGTGGTGCCACTGATGTCAAAATGGAGCAGCAACAGGTGAGACGAGAAACTGGCTCCAGATGTGTTTCAACTTAGAAGTAGGGATGCAAGATCCCGATTAATCAGCTAACGAGTTAAATGTTAGGTTAACCTAATGTTTAACGGGCTAACTGACTAAGCCCGTTAAACTGGAGCAGCCCTTGCTCCTGGGGAACTGGTTAACCGTTACCTGGTGAGCATCACTAGGTAAAGGTGATGCTAACCGGGTAACCAATTACCCGTTCACATCCTTACTTAGCAGCGTGCCAGAGGTAAGATGTTCTGCTCTTCTCTCCTGGTCTGGATGACTCACTTTGCACACGATATCCCTGGAATCATGTTTTACAGTGACAGAAAGTGCAAGGGACATGACAGATGGGATTTAAAGGAGAACCGCACCAAGGCGAGAGGCACAGGAACTAGTGTGTACCATGACGTATAACAAGCTGAGCCCCCCCCCAATCCTCTGTAGGACTGCCACTGAAGACCACGGGTGCTGGGCGGGCTCAGCACGTTGCAGAAGAAGGCAGAAGAATGGATGCGAATCATAAAAGAAACACAACCCATGGTGCTGAGGTAATGGCAAAAGATTTCATTAGTGCAATTAACATTTATAATGGTATGTTCTTTAATAGAGAATTTAAATAAGGCTTTGAATAATTACACACACTAAAACTAACACCCCATCACTTTATCCTGCATGGAAAAGCGGCAGAAAAGCCTCCACGCCCTACAAGGTCCAATTACGAACAATTACATTCAAGAAGAGGTGGCTTCCCAAACCCCCAACAGCTGCTTGTTGCATCGTTAGTTTTCCCAAGCCTCCTTGCTCCCTCAGCGTGAGAAAAGCGTGAAGAGCAGACACGCAGCACTTTCACCGTGGGGAGGGGAGCAGCAAACGTGCTGAGTAGCACTTCCCAAGCGGGAATCTCACCCAATTTCTTTATGGAGATGGAAGCTCATGGAAAGAACAGATTTTTTTTTAATGCAGAGGAAGGTGAATTCTCTCCTCCCTACCCAAACACATTGTGCGTCATTATGGAAGTTTGGAAAAAAATGGTGTGGGCGTGTGTTTATGGCTCAAGTTCTCCTTTAAAAAATCCTACACACAAGAACGGTGGGGTATCGGTGAGAATCAAAGCAGCATATGAAATAGTAATATACTGTTTCAAAGTCTGCACTGCCCTGCAGAACCCGGACTCACAATGGGCTCTCTTTGTTCTTAACAGATCCAATCTACACTGGATATGTAAAAAACAAGGGGACCGTGTCACCAAAAAACAACCTACACGGTGTAAAATCTTAAAAAAAAAAAAAACCCAAATCAAACCAAATACAAATGTTGGCGAAAGCTCAGAAAAATTTATCATCGATTCGGAAGTGGGGCCTGGTGACGTCATCTGGGTTGATGAAGACGGAGATGGATTTCCCCGGGTTCTCCGTCACCAGCTGCTGCAGTTTTTTGGCTAATCGGTCATCGGGCTGGTTGGGGTCCCCTCCATCGGACTGCGGGGAGGGGATGCTGCTCGTGCTGCCTCGCCTCTGGAGCTCCAGCGTCAGCCGGTTAGCGGCTTTGACGTGCTCGATGGCAGTTCGGAGGTGCTCCGCGGGATCCGAGCGGACCGAGGACAGCTTCCGCGCATGCAGCATGACCGTCTCCTCGGACAGGTGCTCCAGCATGTTGCACTGAGGGATGAAGTAATTCGGACACATCTTATTGACCAGGCAGTGTTGCAGATCGTCAATGAGGCCCAGCAAGAAGTGGGCCGCATAATCCTCTTGAGCCAAGTAGCTGGCGGGTAGCCGGTCGCACGCCCACAGCATCATGCTCCGCAGGTGGTAGGGGCTGATGGCTTTGGGGCGGGAGAGGAGTTTGATGATGATGGCTTTGCAGGCCTGGTAGGCTTGCATGAGGCTGCTGGAGATGCACTTCTTCAGCTGCACCTCGCTTCGGGCGAACGACAGCCTCCACTCATTGTCCTTCTTGCCCTTGTAGGAACAGGCAGGCACTAAGTAAAACCCGCTGATGACTTCCTCCTCTGTGATCTTCCCATCCCAGAAGTGGTTCTCCATCAGCCAGCTCTGGGCCACCGCCGGCCACCCTTTGAACGACACCACGGGGACAATATCGTACAGCATGCGGCTGCTGCCCACTCCCAAGATGACGGATATTATCGTCCCATTCTTCTCCACCTTCTCCACTTTGGGCATCCCTCGCTGCGGCTTCTTCTGGATCTCGGACAGGACGATGCTGATGGAGTCATAGAACCAGTCCGCCACTTTCGTGGGTGAGAAGAAATAATTGGTCGCCCCGTTGATATGGTCCACGATGGTGCAGCAGTCTTTCCATTTACTTATCGTCCCCTCGTCAAAGAGCCGAAGGCTCAGCCAGGAGTGGCACAGAGCCGAGTGGCGCATGTCCAAGGTGACCGGCTGGTTTCGGTCGTGCAGTTTCAGCGCCGGCACGAGGAGGGTGAAGTCCATGTCGTAGTCGGTTCCCCGCGCATAAACGTTTAATTCGTCGAGGTCGAGATCCACCACACCTTCCCGAACGCCGCCCGAAAGGAGCAGGTACTCGTTGGCCACTGGGAGCTTTTGGTCCAGCTTCTGCACCATCCCTGCAAGAGAAGCCAGATTCATTTCAGAAAGCAGGACAGATTTTGGATTGCATGCTTAGTTCTCATGAAAACTACCGTGTGTCAAAGACGACATGCAGCCGCCATGGAAATCCAGCACTGCTCTCCTGTGCTACAGGAGACCGAGGTTTTGTCTAGAAGAATTAACATGTAGTAAGGTGGGGTGGAAATTCATAGCGCGCTGGTGCGCTACCCGCTAACTGGCTCTCTGGACATTGCTACTGAACACTAAAAGTTCCCCCATGTGCTTGGACAGCAGAGGGTCAACGCATGCTATTCAGTGCATAATAGCAAGGCTGACGGACTCAGCGTGGGAGGCTGTGCACGGCGCTGTACATTGACAGCCCTACCCACCACACATTTACTCTCCACTGTGACAAGCCCTTGGGCAGTGCGTCCCTGCTGGGGATAAAGCCAGCCCGGCTCCCTCTGAGACCACAGCAGGGCCCCCCTCAACCTCTGGCTCCGTTGTTCAGAATCAACCTGTTGCAGCTGACAGTCGGACGCAGCAGTCCAGGTGGAACCTCTCTAAACTGGGACTCTCTGGTCTGGCCACGTCTGGGGACTGGCAGGACCCCAGATGGTCCTGGACCAGAGACCCCTGGAGGAGGAAAGGCAGCAGGGAGCCCGGCTGAGCTGGCAGCAGTGGGGCTAGTGACCAGGACCCCTGCCAGGCCTGCTCTGCGCTGCCCTACACACTGCCGCTCACTCAGGACAGGCTGCCAGATGACAGACAGGACAGGCTGCCAGGTGGGCCCCAAAACCTACGCGCAGTCCAAGAGAGATCACAGCGTTACGAGTCGGCCCCGCGGAGCACAGAGTGCCTGGTGCGACCTCCCCGGCCAGGGCAGAGCCGTGTTCCAGGCAGAGCCCAGTTCACTGTTCACATCGACATTCAAGCCGTCTCCCTAGCTCGGCACGTGAGCGCAGAACGCTTAGTCGGCACGTTCAGTACCACGGCTTAACGGGTCTGTTGTACAGCGACCAGCCAGACTCACTCGGACAGTTCTATATAAATGCAAACGGGGTTGGCTATTGCTCTGTAGAGAAAATACAACAAACTGACCGGAAAGGCAGAGAGATACTTAAAAACCAAAAGAGACAGCAGCAGCTCGTCTGAGATTTAACCTCCCCCCCCCATTCAGCACATTGAGAATTAAAGTGTGTGTGTGAGAAAGAGCCAGACGTGCACGCACACACTTTGTGACCCATTGTAAGCTGCCATTTGCCCTGCCTTGCGCTAGGGGGCGGTGGCAGATGAAACCAAGCGCGCTAGCAGAATACGGAAAGCGCCATTGTGGTCTGGCTTGCAAACCCCAGGTCTTGGTTTGAGGCACGACTGCCTCTCCCTTTGCCAGCCAAGAAGCCGCTGAAGCGAGGGTGGCCAGGTGTCCAGTATTGACCCGGACAGGCCGGTATTTTCGCCTCCTGTCCGGTAAAAAAATTCAGAAAATACTGGACACCTGAAATGTCCTGAAATGTCCGGTATTCTCTGGCTTTTTCCCCAGCCAGGAGGCGAAAATCCCGGGTACTTAGCCTGGTGCTGCAGGGGAGCTGTCTGGCCCGGAGCAGGAAGACAAGATGGCAGACGGCCGCCGCCAGCCTGTTAGGGCCAAAAAGCCTCAAAAGCCAAGCGTCTCCCCCCTTTTTTTCCCAACAGAATTTTTTCCCTGGAGGTTTTTTTTTGGGGGGGGGGGGGTATTTTGGGTTAAACCATCTGGCAACGCTAGCTGAAGCAGGCGGCACGCTTTGCTCGCCGGACATGCAGCTCGGACACCAGCGCAGGCCCCCAGGAGCCTGTGCTATTCATTCACCGCCCTTGTATTTGGCTGCTGCACCGGGCGGTGCTCGGGGGCCTCGCTCGGGTTGGGCTCCTGTGAACGGGGCAGCCCTCCCTCCCCTACACGCGGCAACCACCGTCTCGGCCAGCCTGGGCCAGGCCTGCAAGCTCGCCGGCAAAAGGAAACTGCAGCCTCCCGAGCGCGGGCTGTGCCTCTCCCTGCCCTCCCCGCATCCTGTCACCTCGCGGGCAACCTCCTCCCGACTCTGCCCCCTGAGCCCCCCTGCTACCTCGGAGAGCCCCCTGGCTGGGGCTGCTCCTTGGAGGGGGCGGTGGCAGGGCGCAGAGTCCTCCCTCTTCCAACCCACAGGGCTCAGTAGGAGCATCAGCCAGGACGGGGTGGGCCCGATGTGGCAGGGCTCACGGCAGCAGCAACGAGGCTCAGCGGGGAAGTCCCCCTTCTGAACCCAGGCTTGGGGCAACTCCAAGAAGCTGCAGCCTTCCCAAGGCTGGAGCCCCCGGTACAGTCAGAGCTCCCTGACCTTCTCGCCCCCCCCCCCCCCCCCGCAAAGTCCTGCTGCCCTCCTCCCACACAGCTGGCCGGGTGTGTTTCCCGGTGGGAAGCCCTGGTAGCCGGAGGACGCTCTTGCGAAGCAGCCTGCAATTCCTCCCGACTCAGAGCCGGGGAGGGAGCTCCATGCCCAGGCTCGTCTGCCAGGTCTCCGAGGTTCAGAGGAGCAGCGGAATAAACCACTGGCCGCTCGTTCCCTCGCCAGACCCCGGATCTACTGGCCCGGGGGGAGCTGCCGAGCGTCACTGGCTGCAGGGGATGAGCCATCGGGCTGCCCAGTCCCCTCTGCCTGGAGAGCTGCGGATTTTCAACCCCAGCCCGTCTGAAGCTTGACTCCTGCCCCCGGGAGGGAGCCGCCCGCTGCCCCGGGAACAGGCACATCCGCTGAGCAGAGACAGCAGGCGCTCCAGCCGGCAGCGCTGCTACCCAGGAGAGGTTTGAAACGGGGCCCGTTGATTTAAAACTCGCTCAAGCCCTAAGTGAAAGGCTCCGTGAGCCACACACAAGATGCAGAGAGGTTTTAGGAAGCCCGTGGACTCGCTTATATCACTGTGACGGCGTGCTGGGGTTTTCCCGTTTCCTGCACCCCCGTAATGGCACGGACAGACCCTGCCAGCCAGTAGAACAGAGGGAGTTTATTGCTTCTCCAGGATACAGCACAGCACAGATGTCATCTGGTTCCAGGGCCTAGGATGCCTCAGCCCCCCTTGAGATGGGGGAGACTGGGCCCCTAAATTCCAGCCCCTTTCCCTAGGCTGCCTCCTCCATGATATCAGACAGAAACTAACTCACTTCCAGCCCTGCCCCCAGCCAGGGCTCCACTCCCCTTCTTCCCATTGTTCCGCTTCCTGGGAGATCACTGGTCAGACAGGTTCTTAGCCCCCTTGCATAATGACTCATCCCCTGCCCTGCTGGGCCGTGCTGCAGCCAGTGGAGGTCACTCACAACCCACTGCCCAGCATAGCAACCAGCAAGGCACCCCCCACTACATCACAATCACCCAGTCGAACCAGCCCACGGCCATGAACTCTACCGGGCATCGGAAGCGAAACAAAGGCACAAAGCCACCCCCCTCCCTAGGAAACTGAGGATCAAGCCTCCAAGCCGATTGGGCCAGGTACCTGTATCCAAAGGAGCTGACGTCCCCGCAGAGGAACCAGGCTGATCTAGGTTGGCTTTGGGCGCAGACTGTGGCTTTGAGGTTACAGCTAGAGAAATACGACAAGGGCCCTTTTCGAATCACCTATGGAGCCCGAATCCAGGACCTCTGGATGCAACCACGTGAGTCTCTGCCACCTGGGCTCCATACTCAGATCTCTCAACAGCACGGCAGTGGAGGAGCCAGGGACCCCATCTACGCCGGGATGGAAAATCCCCTTTCACCACGTAACTGGTTACACGTGTGTAACTTGTTAACCGCTTACATGGGTGAGGGTTAACTGCCCATTCCCTCCCCCCCCCCCCCCGCTGGGGGCAGGGCTACTCCAGCTGGGCTAGAGCGCCCCCTACTGGTGGCGTGATGCAGCAGGCCCACGGGAGCCTCTCGCCAGGTTTCAGCATCCCCCGCTTGCAGCCCAGTGGCCACTGGCTAACCAGTCACACCCCTAATCTACGGCCCTGCTGCGAGAGGGGAACCCAGCGCCACAGGCGGCCAGGGCGGGTTTTGGCACGTTTCTTCGGAGAGCTCGTCTGCCAAGCAGCTCCGTGGCTTCTGGAAGCTGGGCTCTTGCTCTGTGACGTGAGCGAGGACCCCCCCACGCTTGGACCCCGGGCTCCTCCTAAGGACCATTAAAACCAGCAGCAAGTGGACGAGCGGGGAGCAGAGCCCACAGGCTGGGAGACGTCAAAGCACCTTCCCCCAGGCTCCCCCCCACAAGCGGTCAGCCCCGGGTGCCTGGGGCTCGTGCCGAAGGGCTGGGCACCCCCTGGAGGCAGGGACAAAGGGGACAGCTGGAATTCAGCCACCCAGGATCTTCTCCCACTCCACAACCCACCAGGAGGCAGCCTGGGCTCACACTCGCCTCTCCCCCACCAACCCCCCCTCCCTCCTCTGGAGGCCACGGGGCTCTAGCTGCAGCCCTGGGGAGGTGGCAGCAGTACGGGTGGCACAGGGGCGCCAAGTCTGCTGTGGAAAGTGATACTGACGAGCATCACTTGTCACGGTGCCGCCCTTCCTGCTGCTAGTGCGGCGCTGCCGTCAGAGCTGGGCACCCCATGCTGTCAGCAGAGCTGGGTGGCGGGACACGTACTTTTGGGATGGGGGAGGGGAGGAGGAGAGGCATAAATGACTGCAGACGAAAAAGGGGGAGGGCATCAAAGAAGTCTGAGAGCCACTGCCCTAGAGTGACTAGCATCTAATGCCGGAGACTTCACTAAGGGAGACGGATGTGTCTGCTTTAATGAAGCCACGTGCCCTAGGGGAAGGTGTGCACCATCCCGCTGGCGAACTGAAAATCCACGTGTGCTCGGCGCACGCCCCCGTTCCACTGAGCAAACCCAAGAGGGGGCTCTTCAAACAGCCTTTAGCTACAACGCGCAGACTAGTGGAGTATTAACAGAAGCCCCCTGGGGGGTGAGGATGGACAGAATAAGCCACGTGATGCCAACTTCGTCCACTACAGCAGCCAAGCCGAGCCAGCGATTCTTTGTGCACTGCTGGCTGGAGCCTATCGATCTTTCTCCTTTTCTCCGTCTATTGTGAGCAGGCTGCAGCGCACACCCTGGGACCCAGCACTCTTGTTTTAAAAGCCAACCTTCTGGCTCAGTGCTTTCTGTACAAGATCGGGAAGAAACTGGGACACTTCTTTTAACTGCCTGCCCCCGGCAGAATCTGGACTGTGAGCCGCTATCCTACACGCGCGGGCCTAATGGGGACAAGAAACAAGAAAGTTAGACGCAGAGTCAGATTCTGCTCACCAACCACACTGCTCATCCAATGGAGTTACTCCAGATTTATACCAGGGAAGTGGAGATCAGAATCTGACCCTGGAACCGAAGCGAAGTGAAGCAGATTGATCAGCACTATCATGGTCTGAATAAGGACCAGGAGTTTGGAGGGCAGCAGCCAAGCAGGAGAGGGGGAGAACGGATAGAAAAGTACATAAGAAC
Source organism: Pelodiscus sinensis (assembly GCF_049634645.1). NCBI lineage: Eukaryota > Metazoa > Chordata > Testudines > Trionychidae > Pelodiscus > Pelodiscus sinensis. The sequence goes on from NC_134720.1 coordinate 54,032,602, forward strand.
ATAACCGAAGAAGGTTTAACGTTGGAGTGTTGTATATTTTAAATGAATGGAGATTGCCTGTCTCCTAGAACTGGAAGGGACCTTGCAAGGTCATTGAGTCCAGCCCCCTGCCTTCACAGCAGGACCAAGTACCATCCCTGACACATTTTTGCCCCAAATCCCTAAATGGCCTCCGCAAGGATTGAACTCACAACCCTTGACGTTTGTTACTTTGACACTGGGCCTCCATTTATTTAACCAGGCTGATTTCTCGTAAACCCGCAAGTGACCGTCTCAGGCATCACAGTTCCCCTGACGGAAACGCGTCTTCGACAGCCTGAGCCGGCATTACAAACCAAAGAGAAGGTGGGGACAGGTCTGTCTTAGGCACCGCTGTGATGCAGTTCAAAAGGGATTCGTATCCAACAGGGTAAGAACAGAATCTTAGCCAAGTGGGCTAATTTGGTACGAACGCAGAACAATCCCAAACCCACGCACCGCGAATCCCCCCGTCAGGAGCCAAAGTAAACGAGGCGGCAACGCGGACGTCTCCAATCTTTGTTGAACGTGATGGGACGGGGCTGCGGCTCTGTACAGCGCGGCGCTGCGTACAACAGGGCTCGCTCGCCCACTTCTGCTGCAGAGTGTTTTATGCCGCTCTCTTTCATGGCGTGTCATTAAATGAACCTGCCCTTCTTAGGAAAGCTCCACACAACTGTGGGGCTTCGTATTATTTTGGGAAGCTATTGTGAAGTCTCACGTCAGGAGACAGAGCGGCGCAGCCTTGTGGGAACGGTGTTATGTAACGCAAAGAAATAGCGACTCTGAACGAGCCATGAGCGGCAGAGCCCAGCCCCCCAACTCATCCCTACGCCCGCCCGGAAAAACCTGCAGCGCAAGGACTGGAGCCAGCACAGGGAGCAGCCTGCCAGCGCTCTGAGACCACCAGGAACCACCAGGCAGCATCTTCAATTACACTGGCAGGATTCCCCCCCCCCCCAGTCGCTGCGCCCTCCAACACCGGCTTTCAGCTACAGCTGTGCGCCCCACAAGCGGCCGCCCAACTGGCTCCCTGTACCGCCCCTCTCTCTTGGCGCCACTGCCCCCAGATACTGCTTCTGGGGCGCAGCAGAGATCCCAGTTCTGCCCCCACATGCTCCTTCGGGGCACCACTGAAGCGTGAGCGCGGGGAGGAATCAGCCCAGAAGGTTTCGCTTTGGAAGAGACACCAGGGCTGTGTCTACACTGGGCCACTTATTCCGGAAAATCAGCCACTTTTCCGGAATAAGCTGCGAGCTGTCTATACTGGCCGCTTGAATTTCCGGAAAAGCAGTGACGATTTACTGTAAGAAATCAGCTGCTTTTCTGGAAAAACTATGCTGCTCCCGCTTGGGCAAAAGTCCTTTTTCTGGAAAACTGTTCCAGAAAAGGGCCAGTGTAGACAGCACAGTAGTCTTTTCCGGAAAAAAGCCCCAATCGCGAAAATGACGATCGGGGCTTTTTTCCGGAAAAGCGCATCTACATTGGCCAGACGCTTTTCTGGAAAAGCAGCCTGCCAGTGTAGACGCTCTTTTTCCGGAAATACTTTTTGTTCCGTTTTAAGCATTTCCGGAAAAAGGTGCCTGTGTCGACGTAGCCCAGGAGTTGACTCTTTTGGGGCCTGATCCTGCAAGGGGACTGGGCTCTTCGGAGGAGGTCCACAGCAGCGCCGTGCAGGATCGGGCCCCAGTCCCGGCGCTGTCTGCTCTTCCTTCCCTGCAGCAACGTGGGAACTCAGCCCTGGCCCGCAGATTTTCCCACGCACCAAGCCCCCCCAGCGGTCGTCCCTCTCCCTTCCCCATCACGCCAAGGCCCAGGGCACCGGGTCAGCCTGGGACGCGGAGGAGGGAGGAGGCCCGGCTCCTGCTGCAGGACACAGAGGGCTGCTGCGGCTCTACCCGGGAGGAGACTCAAGTCTGATTTCAAAGCCCTCTGGGCTCCATGCACCGCAAACCCCGTTCAGGCTGCGGCCAGGGCCACCCCCTCCCGTGGACGTGCTGCCTCCCGGGGACAGGCCGAGCGAGTCTTTACACGCACGCAGGAAACCCCCATCACGGGCTCCCCTGGAGCCTCCCAGTCAGGTTAGCCAGAGAGGAGCAGCCCTTGACTCACAGTATACGCGGCCCCTGGGCTTCCTGCAGGGCGTTTGCTATTTCTCATCAGTTCCTAGAGGCACAGCTGGCTGAATGCACCCCCAGGGCACTCTGGGAACGCTCACAGAGGGGTGTGAAATCTCGGGTGCCCCGAATGTGGGAGGCAGGGGTGCGCAGAGATAGCACCCCCAGCTGGGAGTCAGGGACCCGAGATCTTCGCCACCAGCCTGCTGTGTGCCTCAGTTTCCCCATCTGAGCCGGGGGGTGGGGAAGCAGGAGACAGACACCTGCACTGTCCTCCCGCTGCTCCACCGTTTCCCATAAAACCACAAAAAGTTAACGTAGGTGCCGCAGGTGGGGGCTGCTTCACAGACCAACCCCCGCAGGACGGAGGAAGCCACAAATCAGGGGAAGCGGTGGCACCGGCAGACCACCACCAGCTCTTCCATGGCTTTGGCCTCCGCCGAGCCCTGACAAATGCATGGCTGGGAACCAAGGCAGCTCCCGTGTGTGCTGGGATGCTTACTCCGGGGAGCAGAGCCGAACACATGCGGAACGCTTGGAAATTGCTACCTGTATTCATTCTATGTACGGCCGTGTCCCATGCTATAAGGTCGTGCTTTAACACAGGTCTGACTGGGGCAATCCCCCCGGGCCCTATGCTTTGGGGGGGAGGGGGGCGCACTTCAGGGGGATGGAGGGTACAGGGCAGCCATGGCAGGAGCAGCAGGTGGTCTGGTGCCAACAGCAGCGAGTGACCTGGCTCCAGCTTGCCCCGCTCCGACAGCTCCAGGGAAGGGGCGGGAGCCGGGAAGAGGCAGGGCGGGGCTGGAAGGGGTCACAACACTTCCACAAAAAGCACACGGGCCGGGATTGTTTCTGAGAAACTCACGGGGTTCTGGGCTGCAGATCTTCCGAGCCAGCAGAGCCTCAAAAGCAAGTCAGGCCACAGGAAGTCAGACAGCGGGTTTACAAACCACGAGTGGGGAGGGGAAGAGGTGTCTTTCCATTTGAACCTGGACCGTGCACCCCGGCCACGTTTTCACGCATTTCTCTGCCAATATAAAGGATAAAAACCTTTATTTTCAAATGGACGTTGAGGTTCCCCTTGGCCAGTGAGCCTGGAAGTTTGATGATGGGTTTAAACCCGTTGTCTGACTTCCCGTGGCCTGACTTGCTTTTGAGGCTATGCTGGCTCGGAAGATCTGCAGCCCAGAACCCCGTGAGTTTCTCAGAAACAATCCTGGCCCGTGTGCTTTTTGGGCATCCCCTGGGAACTCTGCGGTATCCAGACCCCGTGAGAGGAGGGGGAATGAACACACAGCGTAGCCAGCTGGCTCCAAATGCGCATGCACGGGTAAGGCTTGCAGCTGGATTGCCTGACGAAAGAAGTTTCCAGACATGTTATTGAACACGGCCAGATTGGCTGAAGTCATTCAATGTGGCTTAGCCGCACTATCCAGCGTTGCTCGGGGACAGCCAGCCCCATACCGTCCATATTTATGCTCATAACCAAACAGATGCAGACAAGACGGTGCAATGGAGAAGGCGGAGGAAAAGGGTTAGGGTAGATGGAATCCCACCACCAATCCTGGCACAGCAGCTGTCTCTCAGCTGGCAAAACGTTCTGCTGCACGCACAGCGTCAGGTGACACCAACTTCACCAGCTCCTGCCGACAGCTGCCCCCTCCCGGTGAGGAAGATCTCAGACCCCCCAGAGCTGCGTGCGGCGGAAGCGCCGAAGAGGAGCCTGGCCCCGTAAGGAGGGCATTGCGTGAGAAAGATGACAATGATGAAGCGGCACTCGTGTGCAGAACTCTGCTCAGCCGGGCGTGGCTGCTCCAGGGAAGGGCTGAGGAAGAGGGCACAGCCCTTGGTTTGCAGCGGGCACAGAGAACAGGTGGGTGCAAACACAGGTCATGTAGCGAGCGCAGAAATCCTGCTGCGCCAGGCAGCTCCGCACACCCAGGCTCCTGGCTCTGCCCGGCACACACGCAAAGAAGAGATGGTCTCCACAGAGCAGGTACCGGCCGCCCCCTGCCCTGCCAGCACAGAGCTCCCGAGGGCCGGCTTGCCACCGGCAGGGCCAAAGCATAAACCAGAGAGAAGAACACCATACCGCAGTCTGTGTATTCACCCATGCCTGCTGCTCACCTGTGCTGTCATCAGCCTCGGAAAACACTCCACGGGCCTGTCCTCACACGCCCTGAGCAGCAAGGGCGGTTCCGAGGAGGGGGGCCTGACATGATAAAAAGGGAGACCAGCCTCCCTAAATCTCCAGGTCTTCAGGGTCCCTCCCTTGTCCCCTTTCCCCAAAGGAGCACAGGCCTATGCGATCGAGAGCGCTGATTTCACATGAACCACTGCGGGGAGATGGTAGGGGCCAAACCAATGTTCCTCGAATCTTTTCCATCCACGTGCGGAATAAAACTGTGATGTGCACAGAGGCATGTGCTAATGTGCACCACCAGCAGAAACAAAACACCTCGCTGTGGGCGCTCTGGTAATCAGCTGGGCGGCACTGGAATTTCTCCTGAGTGGCTGCACAGGCGCCCGGCTTACAGGGAACACTGGGCCGGAGCCTCTGGAACGGGCTTCCTCTGATGGGACATAGGAGCGACCTTCTCTGTCTCCCGGGGACACGCCAAAGTGGAGGCTCTAGACAGAGGTGCAGTGCGTGGGGGGCGGGGGAAGGGGAGTTTCTCTTATGCTTCAGGGAGGCTTTGCCTTTCCGTAGTGCTCAGACTGGCCCTCTGTTGTAGAGATTCCTCCGATACCGGCTTTGGGCACTTGTCAGTTGCTTAGCCAGTCACTCCAGGCAAAATGGTTGTGTCCACACATGCCAAATTGCTGGTCGCCTACCACGCAGGTCACAGTGCAGGAGGGAAGGGGGGAACAGCCAGAGCATTTAACCTTCGCCCACCCCAGAAATCCCAGCTCTGTTCTCCCTTCACTGAAGGCCGGCGATGCCCGTGGCACTTGTGAAAGATACAAGACAGCAGGTTCCTTACAGTGGCATTACCTCTTCTGTCAGCAGATGGTGCAAATGCACCGGCTTCACTAGGCTGCAGAAAGCATCAGATGTGGAGAATCGCTGAAAATAGGAGTTGGGTGGGGTCAGGTTTCTCTGGGGAAGGCGTGAGAAATCTCTTCTCTCACCCCCTCTCCGCCACCACAAAGGCCTGGCCCAGAACGGAAGTGAGAAGCTACGGCACAGTGAAATGCGACAGCGATATACATTAGAATCACAAGGACCCAGTGACTGACGGGGGATGTGCTCCCGCCATTACGGGAGTTGTTCAAGACGAGGACAGAACCCACCTGTGACAGGTGGCAGGTGGAGACAGAAACGCCGACCGCCCCAGGGCATCTAGAGCATGCAGAGCCACTATGGATGTCTCCCAGCGTGAAGTGCCTTAGCTAGTGCCAGGATAGATCTCGCTCTCTCGCTCTCTCTGTGTGTGTGCGCGCACCAGGATAGATCTCTCTCTCTCTCTCTGTCTCTCTGTGTGCGCCCCAGGATAGATCTCTCTCTCGCTCTCTGTGTGCGCCCCAGGATAGATCTCTCTCTCTCTCTCTGTCTGTGTGCGCCCCAGGATAGATTTCTCTCTCTCTCTCTGTCTGTGTGCGCCCCAGGATAGATTTCTCTCTCTCTCTCGCTCTCTGTGTGCGCCCCAGGATAGATCTCTCTCTCTCACTCTCTCTGTCTGTGTGCGCCCCAGGATAGATCTCTCTCTCTCTCGCTCTCTGTGTGCGCCCCAGGATAGATCTCTCTCTCGCTCTCTGTGTGCGCCCCAGGATAGATCTCTCTCTCTCTCTCTCGCTCTCTGTGTGCGCCCCAGGATAGATCTCTCTCTCTCACTCTCTGTGTGCGCCCCAGGATAGATCTCTCTCTCTCTCTCTCTCTCTCTCTCTCTCTCTCTCTCTCTCTCTCTCTGTGCATGCCCCAGGATAGATCTCTCTCTCTCTCTGTGTGCGCCCCAGGATATCTCTCTCTCTCTCTCTCTGTGTGCGCACCCCAGGATATCTCTCTCTCTCTCTCTCTCTCTGTGCGCGCCCCAGGATAGATCTCTCTCTCTCTCTCTCTCTCTCTCTCTCTCTGTGTGCGCGCCCCAGGATAGATCTCTCTCTCTCTCTCTGTGTGTGCGCGCCCCAGGATAGATCTCTCTCTCTCTCGCTCTGTGTGCGCGCCCCAGGATAGATCTCTCTCTCTCTCTGTGTGTGCGCGCCCCAGGATAGATCTCTCTCTCTCTCTCTCGCTCTCTGTGTGCGCCCCAGGATAGATCTCTCTCTCGCTCTGTGTGCGCGCCCCAGGATAGATCTCTCTCTCTCTGTGAGTGAGAGAGACTTGAGTGTGTGTGTGTGAGAGAGAGAGAGACTTGAAGAATTCACTACGGACTACCCGCCACGGAAGGCCGGGGGTTCTGACCAATTCGGTTTTACTTTAGTATTTAGCAGCCACTTTCTGATTCTATTAGCCGCCCAAAAGCCAAGCAGGAGACAGGCCATTGGCTGTGTCTGCCAGGGCCCACGCACAGCGCCGGCTGTTTCCAGCAGCACTGGCAAGCCCGGCTTGCTCCTCCACATGAATCAGTCGTGAAAAGACACCACCCCCGCCCCGGGGCACTGCGAGTGCCATCCCTTCCAAGCCGGCACACGCCCCACGGGCAGACACGGCTCCGCCTTGCCCTGGCAGCAGGTGATGCGGTGCCTTTCCAAGCAGGAGTGACAGCAGCCCCACGCCCAGGAAGTGAAATAGACCCACCTGTCACTTTCACTTTCCTCTGGCTGCACTTCACTCTTCTCAGTCCCACAGCCCGGGGGCGGCGGCGAGGAGAGATTTGTACAGTGTCTGCCCGGTGCTACTCCTCACATAGGCTCCCGTTATAAACCGGAAGCAAAAAGCAGGGATTTCAGAGCCCTGGTTCTGTAACTCTGGTGGGCACCGGGCCTGCCCCCTCCCCCATGCACCCACCTCTCGCACTTTGGGGCACTGCCTACCCCCCTCCAGTGCCCCAGTGTGTGAAAGGCCTGGGGGGGGGGGCGCAGGCGGCTGCAGCTCCTTGAGCAGAAGGGGGACACTCGTACGGCCCCCTCCCGAGCCTTGGCAGCCCAACGCTGCACTATGGGAACTGAGGCACAGGCGGTGCCTTTCGTGAAATGCGGCGCCAGCGCGTGAACCTGGCCCACTCGGCTCTCCCTAAAGCCGATTCCCAGGGCATCGAGCGGGAGGGGCGCCGGGGAGCCAGGACTGGCTTTGGAGTTACAGACACTGAAGATCTTGCCAGCCTGACATCAGAGGATTCAAAATGGACACTCAGCTGTGAGCAAGGTGGAATGGGGGCGCTTGGTTGGCCCCTCCCAGAACAGCCAGGCAGGCGGCAGGGGTCTGGGGGGCTGAGGCACAGCCCGCGTTCTGTGGGCCACAGAGGGGACCGCTGCATGTCCGGAGCGGGCGCCCGTGTCCAGACCAGCCATCGGGGCTGGGCGTGTGCCAGGGGACAGGCGCTCCAGAGGGAACCCTGCAGCGGCGGAGAGGGCCTCGGGCCACACCGAGCTGGATCTGACCAGGGCAGCCTGTAGCCCTGCCGCAGGGGAAGCTGCCAGCGAGCTCTGCGGGGATCCTACAGGTCCGGGTGCAGATGTTTAGGGTTTCTCAAGGCAGACTTAGGCCTAGAACAGGCCCCTCCTGTCAGTCTCCTCCGGTGGGGCTGAGACGCACCCAGGCAGGGAAAGGAGCCAGCTGCTTCTCTGGTGGCCGTGGGGCTAGGAACCCGGAATGTGGCAGCTCAGAGCAGCTTGGCTCAGGGATCCGAGCGCGGGCAGAAGAGCCAGGTGCAGGCGGAAGAGCAAACACAGGCAGGTGCTGAGCTTATTTAACCACAGGAGGCAGGAAATGCAGGAGGCAGCAACCTGGAGGAGACCATGCCCAGCAAGGAAGGCCGGGAGACGCCCCTGCTTGGCACGCTTGCTGTGCCGGGCTCTTGGAGCTGCGCCGGTCCCAAGCCCCTGAGTCCCGGTTCTCCAGGAGGAGGCAATGTCAGGCTTTGCGCTGGTCTTACTGCCGCTTGCCCGGGGGGACCGGACTCCTCGGAAGCGGCACCACGAGCGCCGTGCTCCCATCCGGACGCAGCGTGTTCTCCGGGCAGCACCCCCTCCCCACGGCAGTTAGGAGCGGGGCCTCGGAAGGCAGCGGGACGGGCGTCGTTACCGAGTGAAGAGCAAGCACGGGGGGTTCTGACCACGTGCCTGCTGGCCGCGGAGCCCGGAGGATGCACTTGGATTGCGATTTCAAGCTTCCCTCTGCAGGCACGAGGGCTGCACACTCGCTGCGTGTGTGTGTGTGTGGGAGGGGGGTCCATTACAGTGAAAACAGAGTCTCCCATAATCCCAGGACCGGGGACTTCAAGACAAACACCCGACGGCCACCGGAGAGGCCAACCCCCGGGCCCAGCTGAATGACTGACCCATCAGAACCTCTAGCGACCCCTGCCGACGTCCCCTCTGCCTGAGCCCGGCATGCAGGCACCTCCAGCGTGCACCGCCCTGCGCAGGGCGATCGGCCGCGCCCCGGCACAGACAGCACCTTAGCCTGCAGGGGCAACCTGCCCACAGCAACAGAGGCCGAGCAAACTCAGGTCGGTAGCTTCGGGGAGAGAGGAGTCGGATGCCAGGGACGTGGCCCCGCCCAGCTGAGCCCGGTGTGGATGCCTGCAGGCACGTGGAAAGGCCCCACCGCATCGCACCCTCTTCTCCCAGCTGCTCCACGTTCCTTGGCAGGTCTCCCATCAGTAACACCTCCGCATCCTGCTGCACCTCAGGCTCCCCGGGCACGGGAAACATCCGGGCTCCAAGCTGCCGTGGGTGCAGGCGTTCATTTCCAGCCCGGGTGTACGGCTTCCTGCCTCAGTGCCGCCAGCGCAGCATCCGCTCCGCACCCCCTGCCTGTCGAACAAGCAGCTCTTCCCCATGCCCCCACCCACCCTCGGTCCCCTCTGATCTGCCTGCCCCGAGCGCCCCAGCGCCGGGCAGCTTCGCAATCTCCACCCAGCCCAGAAGGGCCCCGGCACACGCTGGCTCCCAGGGTGGAGCCGTGTGCCATGCACCGTGGACCATGCCCAGCAGCAGGGGCCGGCTGCAGGAAAGGCTCCCATCTGGGGCCGCGTGGACCTCGACAGCCTCCTGTGTCCTGCCCCCCCACGTGCGCCGGAGGCCTGATGCGCTGGGCACGGAGCCAGGGGCAGAGCAGCCACCGGTGGGAAGCGCAGCTGTGGGCTACGTGGGCCACCTGCCAGGCTGCTCAGTCCGTGGCCTGCCACACGTGGCCAGCAGCACCGGAGCCTCGGCGGCCAGGGCTGTCTGCAGTCCCAGGAGCGGCCACTGGAGGGCAGGTGCCGCCCAGGATTGCGAGGCCCCTTCCCGGGGAGAGGGGGGATGCGCTGGTTCCTTGGCACGCCCGGATCCAGGGCTGAATTCAGTAGCCCAGCGCGCTGGCTGGTTTCCTGGGGCTGCATCCTGAACCTGGGAGCGCCGCTTTGTCTCACCAGCTGCCTCTCTCCACCGGGCACAGCCAAGGCCCCTGCCACACGCGTCATGCCCAGCCAGCCTCCTTCCCTGGGCTGCCAGCGCCTCCTGGATAGCGATGGGGGGGAGGGCAATTCCTTGGGGGAGGCCTGGAGGAGTCGGATCTCCCGGAGGGGCAGAGGGAGCATCTCCAATCACAGGGCCCCGCGGTAGGCATGCGAGCGAAAGCGCAGCACCGTGCGCCAGGAGCTGCAGGGAGCCATGTGCCAGGAGCTGCTCCAGGGACAAGCTTGCTGGGCACTGCAGGGATTGCTGCAGCCAGGCGGCCATGCGCCCCAGGACCTGCAGGGATTGCTGCAGCCAGACGACCGTGCGCCCCAGGACCTGCAGGGATTGCTCCTGCCAGGCGGCCATGCACCCCAGGACCTGCAGGGATTGCTGCAGCCAGGCGGCCATGCGCCCCAGGACCTGCAGGGATTGCTGCAGCCAGGGGGCCATGCACCCCAGCTATGTAGGCATTGCTGCAGCCAGACGACCGTGCGCCCCAGGACCTGCAGGGATTGCTGCAGCCAGGCAGCCATGCACCCCAGCTATGTAGGCATTGCTGCAGCCAGACGACCGTGCGCCCCAGGACCTGCAGGGATTGCTGCAGCCAGGCGGCCATGCACCCCAGCTATGTAGGCATTGCTGCAGCCAGGCGGCCGTGCGCCCCGGTGCATATAGGAATTGCTGCAGCCAGGCACCGGCAGCACAGGCCAGGTCTTAGCACCTGTATCCACGCGACCCCCGGGGGCAGTGCTCTCCCCCAGGACAGCAACGCCGTGCCCCCCACGCCACGGCCGCCGAGAGGGCTCCAGGCTAGGAACGCCAGGCCCCAGGGCACACGTGGCGTGAAGGCGCCGAGCCCCCCCCCCCCCCCCCAGCAAAGTCCATCCACTGCGGAAGGTGACCTTGGTCAAACACAAACTCGTGTTTCTAAGAGGGCAACAAAATGTGGCCAGCCAGCCTGCTGACTCGCGTGGGGATCGTTATTAAAGGCTGTTGTTTAAAGGAGCCGGGCCTTTTGGGAGTGTTAGAAATCCGGGTGCTGCACGAAGCCCGAGAGGAGATCGACCTAAACTGGGAGTGTAGCACAACGGCACGATTCCGCCGGCCCCCATGGAAGGGACGGTTTTGAAATATCGACGGGGGTTATTCATTCGCAGCACTCCTAAGGACACTCGGCTTTAAAATGTTTTTTAAGCTTCATAAGAATTTAAAGGGAAACTTGAGACAAAATCTATGTAGCTATCACTTGGAAAACAGGGCCACAGACCTACAGTGCTCTGCAGCGGGGCGACTGCCTGATGGCTTTTAGATACACTTCAGAAATGCTATCAAGATGAAAAATATGGTCGAAATCTACAAAGTAACGTCACAGACAGACTTGGGTCCATGAACGCAGAAAGCCCCACTGCGGTGCCTCGTTCTCTAGCCGCGAAGGGCCATTACAGATTCTTTTGAAAGTCTATTTCCAGCCCCTCCTCCCCTTTTCTTATCCAAGTTTTCCAAAAGCTCCTAGGACCCGAGTGGATTAGGCGAGGCGGCTTGCAGGGAGGCATGCAATATTCAGTCACCCCAAGGCGACTCCGAGACACCTCTCCCATGCTGGGATAAGCAAGGGCTTAGAAAATATCAGAACGGTTTCAAACATCAAATTGATTTCACACCCCGATGTAAAATGCTCCGGGTGGCATCGCGACCGTCACTACGCTATTCAGCGTGCAGTCACGCTAAGCACGCCGCCAGAATCCGAGCCGCCGGCTTTTACAGAATTCGGGGGCTGAGCCAAAGCCGGCTGAAGCCAACAGGATTTCTCCAATTCTCTAAAAATTAATCCTTCCAGACTCGATAAGCCATCTTGGTGGACAGCCACAGGACAGCTAACGGGCCTACGGGCAGGGTTACCCTGCATGCCACAGTAACATCCCGTGTGTTTGTTCTCCTCGGTCTGGAGGCGAGTAAGATCAGTGACCAGTGTTCCCTGTAAACTGAGCACTTGGGCAGCCCCCAGGAGAGATTCAGGTGCCACCCAGGTGATCTGCAGAGCACCCACAGCTGGCGGCATGTGTTTATGTTGGTGGTGCACATCTGCACTTGCCTTGGTGCAAAAGATGGTTCCGCACACGGCTGGAAACGTGATAAGGAACAAGTCAGCGATGAAGATTCAAAGCTGGCTGCTGCCCAGGAGGGGCAGGGATCGAGCTCAGGGCGACAGCACACTTGCTCACATCTGCGCTTGCCAGTGCGACGGGGTGGGAAGCGTCTGAGGGCGCCCAGAGGGGCGTGGGATGGAATATTTAAAGAGGCGTTCAAAGCCAAAGCTTTACAGTTGGGATTTCATCCTCAAGGGAAGCCTCCGTTTACAAACGTTCGTTCTGGCCGTCGGGGGCTGCTTGCTACCTGCGAGCTTGGCTCCGCATCCCCCTCCCCGAGAGCCCGGACGCGGGACACTGCAAGGCGGCAGCACCTTGACAGTCAGCGCGGCCCCCGGCTTTCCCAACCGCTGTGTGAGCGGGAAGCTGCCCTCGCGCCGAAGGACCAGGGAGGGGAAGCGGCCCAGAGCGAGGGGGAAGCATTCAACAACAGACAGAAGGAAACAGATCCAGCTGCAGGATCGCAGGCCGGGGCAGGCTCCTTCACTTGGCTTGGGCTAGGAAATCGCTCGCCGCACACTGCGGGGCTGCCGGTTCAAACCTCCGGCACAGCCACGGCCTCTGAGCAGCCCAGGCGGATGGGAGGCAGTTTCAGCCCAGGGCCTACCAGCCCGGCCTCTGCCACATCACAGCTGGCAGGCTCAGGTGAACCCTCCTCCTTCCCGCAGGGCTGTTCCCACAGAGAGACCCAGCCACCAGGGCAGAGGGCTGGGAAGTCGGCCTCCCCGATGGGCAGAGCTGAGCCTGGAGAGTCCCACGCGCCGACGGACACTCAGGAGCACGCCAGCCTGCAGAATCGCCTCTTACACTGACTAATCCGGGCTAACGAAGGCGACAGAAAAAGCCTCCCCCACCCAGACCAGACGGGCTGCTGCTGACAGGCCTCTTCTCGGCCCTCCCTGGCGCGAGCCGCCCTGTCCCCACGCCGAGGGTGCCGAGTGCGAACGAGCGGAATCGCTCCTGCTATTTAAAACGCCGCGATAAGCCACAGCCAGACAGAAGCGCCTGTATCAGCTCGGGATCCGTCGTCTGGGCTTGCTCTCGCCTGCCGCACCCCTCGTTCTTGGCCCCACCCCGGAGCCCACACAGCCGACCAGCCGGGCTCCCCGGGCGCTAGGGGGCGAGGGGACGTGGGGGGGGTTTCTGCTTCTCAGTCAGGGTTTGTTTGGCGTTTTGCTCCTTACTTTTGAGTGGCCCCCGCCTGATTGTCCTCTGGGGCAGCAGCCCCCTCAGCATAGCACGCCCCCGCTGGCCCCCCCGCCTGCCTTTGCCTCCCCCGGGATGGCATTACGCAGCGCTGCCACGCGGAGCCCACGTCCGCACTCGCAGGAGACGGACCCTCCCGCGGACGACACACGATTTGGGAAAGTGTGAGCATGGCCGGGCTGGGGGGAGCGCTCGCCTGCCGACGCGCAAGCCGCTCGCGGGGGCTGGAGGTGGACGGTGGTCGCCCGTGCCGAGGGTTAGCGACGTGGCCGCACCGATACCGCCTTGCCGCTACGAGCTGCGCCATGTGCACCTATCCTGAGGCCGGCCCTGGGCCAGGCACTGCGGGGATCAACAGAGGCGGGTTTGGGGCAGAGAGACGGGGTTAGCAGAGGACCAGGCAGGCGCCTGGGAGAAGAACACTGACCGCCAGACAGCAGGAACAAGGAGAGAGCGGGGATGTGCTAGCAGTGAGCCGTGCGGGCGCATGTTTGGACTTTTGCCCACTGTTCTTTAAGGATTGGACGCAACGTTCTCTCTGAGCTTTTCTGCTCATGTGCGGGATAAATTTTATGCGCACTGAGCCATGTGCGAGTGTGCGCCACTCGTAAAAACCAGAAAACTAGCTGTGGGCATTTGACTCTCTCCTGAGTGGCCACACAAGCGCCCAGCTTACAGGGAACCCCGGCTGGATGCCAAGAGACTACACAAGCCCCAAGGACTTTCAACGGGGCCGGTGCTGCAGCAGCGCGTGCGGTGAGGTCGCTCTGTGCTGACGGGAGAGAGCTCTCCGTCCGCATGAAAATCCCACCTCCGGGAGCGGCGGAAGAGGTGGAACATTCACACCCGAGCGACGAGGCTTTGCCAGCACAGCCCGGGGCGCAGACGTGGCCTGAGTCACGGACGGCACGTTGCAAACCAGCCTGACCACCGAGCGTGCTACCTGTGGCTGGAATTCGCCTCCGCCCCCGGCCCATCTGATACAGGAGCACCCACATCTCCAGCAGCCGCCTGCGTCCAAGCGCCATTCTCGTTCCCGGCCAGCTGGCTCCCGGCTCCCCCTTTGAAACTCACGCACCACAGCCTCAGTGCTCTGCAACCGGGGCCTCGGGCCTGAAGACCTCCCTGTACTCCCCCTTCTCGTCCCTCTCCTTGTTTCGCGGCCCCGAGTGCCACCGTTGAGCTGTTTCCCCAGGTGCACTGACCCCCCCATCGGAGGTCTCTGCCCCGCTGCTCCCCAGAGACCCACGTGGAAGTCCTTTTGGTACCCAATAGATAACTGCCCACCTCCCCGTGTGCTCAGAGCGCGGTGAAACCTCATCGCAGGCAGCGGGGAGTGTGTCCCCCACGCGGCTGCGTTGCACCATCGTCTCTCCAGCCGGAACCCCAGCGCCCGTGCACTGACACCACGACCCGAAACGTGCGACACTTGCGCCCGCCAGCCCAGCCCGACCAACGCGCCCGGGAGGCGCCCGAAGCCCATTCCAGCGGGCCTGCCTGTGACTCAGGCACGGTACGGGATCAGGCTGAGGGGAGACAGACACTGCGGGGCGTCCGTGACAAGCCCCTTCAGATCCGCGGAGTCCCAGCCAGCGTGCGTCCGGCCCTGGGGACACGAGGCTCCTTCTGCCTGCAGAGTCCAGCCGTGGGCTGGTGGCCCCGGCACAAGCCTGGCCCGGCTCTAGCGACGGGCACCGCCGGAGCCCCCGCCCACCCCGTGCATCTGCTCCTAGAGCTGCACCAGCCCTGTGCTTGGACGGCGCACACCGGCTTCCGGGCTCAGCCAGGGCCAGCCTCTGGCAGCGGCCCCGCAGAGGGTCACCGTGATGGCAGCCCCGCCCCTCCCAGTGGTTAGCGGCCGGGACGGGGGAGTCTTAGTAGCAGGACATGCTGGCGGGGTCCTTCAGGAGAGTGTCAACTGCTGGACCTTGCCTTGTTAGCCTGGATCATTTCCCCAGGAGCATGTCATAACCCGGCAGCCTGGGGATTAAGGGGTTAACTACCCCTAGCCAGGCGGAGTGACCAGTAGGGATGTAGGGGGACTTTCAAACCGGGACAAAGGAATTTGGGTTTTTTCCTTTGTCCCAGTTTGAAAGTCCCACCTACATTCCTACTGGTCACTCCGCCTGGCTAGGGGTAGTTAACCCCTTAATCCCCAGGCTGCTGGGTAACCCTCAGAATCATGACAGCATCGTTTCCTGCCCCTTTGCAAGGGGCCAGCCATGGGGCTGCAGGACGGGGGGAGCAGGGCTCCTAGCACGGGCCTGGCCTGGCACGTCCCTGTCCTCATGCCACGTGCGCACAATGGAGACGCAGCGCCGCAGGGCGGGCGGGTCGCTGGCTCTGACAGCGCCTGTCCCGGCCACTCGAGCGAAGGGAGACTCTGGGGCAGCTGTCACTGCTGCCTTTGCACAACACAAACGACACCGCGGGGTCCCCCCACACCGCGTGACCGACACGCTGTCACATTACCGAATTGGAGGGAAGCAGCCAGATCACTGCTGCACCCCTAGGTGGGGGTGTTGGCCTCAGAAATTGGTATAAAAGGGGGCCATGTGGGGTATTGAATGGGAGCTTGTTGTTTGCTGATCCTGTGTACACTGTTTATGTGAGTATATAATGTCTGTGTGTGTAGGTAGGAATCTGTAATCTGTGTGGAAACTGAATATTTCTCTGAATGTGGTTAAGCATGGCTATGGACAGGCTGATTAACCAGGCCCTGTGGGACAATGGCACTTGATGGGCCAAGGACACACCCAAAGAATGGGGGCTGTCACCTGAGAGCAGCCAGCAGGGAACATAGGGATTGGCCTCTGACCAGGTGACTTGCTGCATACAAGAAGAGGCCAGGAAGGGGGTATAAAGAGGCCATGTGGTCGATGCCATTTTGTTCTCAGCTCAGCACTTCATCCCAGAGGCAGCTCTGCAGGGATCGAAGAGCCCGGAAGACCTGTGAACCCATCCTGATGCTAGGATGTGCAACAAGAACTTTTAATCCAGCAGCTGTAACATCTCTGCTAGAGCCTGCATCGAGAACTGGGAGATTCAGTGCATGTAACGTACTATTCTTTAACAACCTTACTCTCAGGCTTTTCTTTCTTGTGATAATAAACCTTTAGTTTTAGATTCTAAAGGATTGGCCCAGCGTGATTTGTGGGTAAGATCCAGAGGGTAAATTGACCAGGGATCTGTGGCTGGTTTCTTGGAACCGGACAGAACTTGTTTGGGGTAGGTGGGATTGGGTGCTAGGACCCCCTACCTGTGTACAAGGCCCGGGGTCCTCTGGGGCATGGATATTGCTGGGGTGTCGGAGGGGTTTTGCTCGTGAGGCTTCAGGCAGGTAGCTGAAGCGCTCTGTGGGACAGGTGTGGCCTGTTAAGAGAGGTCACCAGTCTGGGGGCTGTAAGGAGCCCCGGATTTGAGCAATTCGCCCTGAGCAGGCGCCCTCAGCTGTGCCCAGATACGGCCCGGTCCGTCACACACGCATGCCAGGCCAAGCTATTCCGTCAGGTCCCGCAGGCGGCTCAAACCCAGCGCACCAGGCGCAAAACGCTAGTGGGCTAAGTGGCTACTGCAACGCGGGGTCTAGAGGGATTCCACCAGGGGGCGCTAAGGCATACAGCGCACCAGGCTTTCCCCACGTGACACAAGGAGAAACTGAGGCACAGTCCGAAGGCAGTTAAGCCAGCCGGCAAGAGGGCAGAGGGGTCCAACTTCCCAGCCCAAGAGCCCACGTGCCCTGCTAGGAGCGACGGCAGAGGCAGCTCGTTCTGCTAAAGTTCGGGATGAAGACTGGAGAAGAGTGGGGGCCAGTCTCAGCAAGTGGGGGCGTGGCCCATTCCTGCCCCGCCCCCTGCCCCCAGCATGAAGCACAGCACAGGGCGCACCACCAAGCCTTCCCCGCACAGCGTGCGCCCCTCGCCCCTGGCGTGCTATGGAGGCACGGCGCTGTCGGCAGGCCCCCGAGGAGGCGCCACTCACTGTCGCTGAGAGCGAGGGCCGGGTTCTGGTTTCAGACACATCTCTGGCTTCAGGAAAAAAAAGTCACGGCTCATTAGGAACGGGGCAGTGCGGCTGTGCGCTACCCCCAGAGCCAGCTGCACCAGTCACAGCTCATTAGGAACGGGGCAGTGGCTGTGTGCTACCCCCCAGAGCCAGCTGCACCAGTCACGGCTCACTAGGAACGGGGCAGTGCGGCTGTGCGCTACCCCCAGAGCCAGCTGCACCAGTCACAGCTCATTAGGAACGGGGCAGTGCGGCTGTGCACTACTCCCCAGAGCCAGCTGCACCAGTCACAGCTCATTAGGAACGGGGCAGTGCGGCTGTGTGCTACCCCCCAGAGCCAGCTGCACCAGTCACAGCTCATTAGGAACGGGGCAGTGCGGCTGTGCACTAACACTCCGTGGTCGTGCTCCCCCCCAGAGCCAGCTGCAGCAGAGAGTAGCGGAGAAGCAGCTCCTTGGCATGTACAGTGCCCCCACCCGCCCACACAACGCTGAGCACTCATCTCATTTTCACCACATGGTGTCCCCTCCCGGGGGAGGTAGGGGGAGGGCTGTGGGCTGCAGGCATGTGGATGGGAAAAAACCTGGCGGGAACGCTGCTCTGCGCCCCTTCTGCGCGCACCGTCCGCAAGCCGGGGAGCGTCGGCTGGACTCAGCCCTGGCCAAGCCATTTGCATCGCCAGTGGCCTTTGTGCTGCGGGCCGCTCGGCTTCAGCCGGCTTAATATTTAGCCGTGTCCGGCTCCAGTCCCCAATCGGCTTCAACCTCGGGGCCTCGCAGGTCAGGGCCAGAGTCTAACCGGACGGAGGCCACAGCGCCCCAAGCAGCAGCAACAACCCACCCTACAGGTGCCTCTCCCCTCCCCCAGCTCCAGAGAGCATCAAAGGGCCTTTTCAAGGAACCGTACAATGGGACACGCTTTCCCGCGGACCCTGGCCTTCCAGCACAGCTGCACACTGGCAGGCGCGCGGCCTGCGCCCGGGCCAAGAAACCAGTCTGCCAGCTGGTGCCTGGGAGCCTGCCAGCATCCTAGGCGGACGTGAGCTAATCAGATTTTCATGTATGAAAACAGTTTCCTCCATGCGCACAGCGGCGGGGAGGAAATGCAGCAGGCCGGGCCGGCGAGTCCCCGACTAACCCTGGGGAGGCTGGCCATTTGCAGACACCGAGCTGCGGGAAGGGAAGGGGCGAGCCACGTGGGGAACTCGGGTACAGGCCGTTTCCCAGGGACGCTCCCCCGGCTGTCCCCGTGCTCTTTGCAAGGATGCAGCATGACCATGCCGACACGCCACACGAAAGAGACGGCGGTTAAACCACAGCCGCGGGCCTCCGACGTCCGTTCGGATTGCCTCCTCCTGGGTCTGGACTAGTATCCCCATTTCACAGGTGGGGAAATGGAGGCCACAGAGTTCCACTCATCTGGGGTGCCCCATTCGAGACCCCGAGGCCCGGAAGCGCTGAGCGCCATCTCCAAACACACGTCCTCTCTGGCCGGTCTCCCACAAGGCACCGCGAGTTTCTGCCCCCTGCAAAGAGCAGCAAACTTTCCCCAGCCTTGGGGGGACGTCATTAGAGCTTATGGAGAATGGATTCGATCCCGCCCACGTCCCTGCCATGTGGGCTGCTGTGGGAGCGGAGGGCGCGCGGAGCTTCTCGGGATTAGGCGAGAGCGTGCAGAATGCGGAGGCGGCGCCGCAGGGAAAGCAGCAGGGCGGATCGAGGGGCGCTTGGCATTACAAGGGATTAATTGTCAGGTGCTTCATTCCAGCTGCTCCTTTCCGCCTTCGACAGACTGGCGCGGGGCAGGGAACCCGCCTGGCAGGCGTGCGGTTCCAGAGACACATCAAGAGCAATGCACTGGCCAGGATGGTAACGGCATTAATGTTTCGCTCCACCTGGCAGCCAGTCAAGAACTCTAGACTGTGCTTTGGGACCCGATGCGTCTGAATCGTCTGGTCACTCAAACCGCTGCAGAGCCACGCGCGGGGTCTGGAAAGGGGCTTTTCTACAGCAATTTCACAGGAGGAGGAGGAGGTGAAATGGAGAGCAGCCTCGAGCGCAGAGAAGACAGAAGAAATCACAGGCCGTATCCCAGGTTGCAAAACGGAAAATAAATTCAATTTGTTTTCCCTGACGCAGAAACCCACCACGGCGGCTGCTAGCGGCAGCAAAAACACAACTGGAGAACTTCCTGACACGCAGGACAGACCCCGAAACAGGAACAGGGGAGTTTTACAGGAGACGTAAAGAGGAACAAGGAAACGGGGGATTCCGATGCAAGCGGCAAAGAGGAACCATTGTGTGAATGCTTCTCTCCCAGTGAACGATGGGTCTGCAGAGGGCACAAGGGTTAGAAGCATTTTTTAAATCCTTTTCTTACCAGCACTCAAAGCACCGTCAGGGCAGGACCAGGGCTTTGTAGGAGTCTACGAAGAGCCCCCCAGTGGGGAAACACACCCCTAGTCAACCTTCATTCCCTGCCCATTCGGACACAAGAGGGAGCCTCCAGCAACCCCCCCGTGCAGGGGTCAGCTCTGCCAGGGGGCAAACTCCTGTTTAATCCGTTAACTGCTTAAAGGGGGGGAGGGGCAGCTCCAGCCTGGCTGGGGTAGAGCGCCCCCCGCCCACAGCGTGGCCAGCTGCTCCGGCCAGGCCAGACCCATCACGCTGCATCACTGACATCCTAGAATCACAGACCCCAGGGCAGGCAGGGACCTCAGGAGGCATCGGGTCCAGCCCCCTGCCCACAGCAGGACCAACCCCACTGTGGCGGCGCGTTGGGGTCCCCCGCCTCCTGCACCCCCGTAGTGGCACAAAGACTCCGCCAGCCAGTAGAGCAGAGGGAGTTTATTGCTCCTCCAGGATACAGCACAGCACACCTCGGCAGAGGCCTTTCAATGGCAGGGAAGAGGAAAACTCGCGACTGAAAAGTTAAACATGAAAGCGCAACTTTGGGGGACAGATAGACACACACCCCCCTTAGCCAGACTCATCCCATGCAGCCCTGGACAGACACAGACACACGGACACACACACCCCTTAGCCATAGACTCATCCCATGCAGCCCTGGACAGACACAGACACAGACACATGGACACACACACCCCTTAGCCAGACTCATCCCGTGCAGCCCTGGACAGACACAGACACAGACACACGGACACACACACCCCTTAGCCAGACTCATCCCATGCAGCCCTGGACAGACACAGACACACGGACACACACACCCCTTAGCCAGACTCATCCCCTGCAGCCCTGGACAGACACAGACACACGGACACAGACACCCCTTAGCCATAGACTCATCCCATGCAGCCCTGGACAGACACAGACACACGGACACACACACCCCTTAGCCATAGACTCATCCCATGCAGCCCTGGACAGACACAGACACAGACACACGGACACACACACCCCTTAGCCATAGACTCATCCCATGCAGCCCTGGACAGACACAGACACACGGACACACACCCCCCTTAGCCAGACTCATCCCATGCAGCCCTGGACAGACACAGACACAGACACACGGACACACACCCCCCTTAGCCAGACTCATCCCATGCAGCCCTGGACAGACACAGACACAGACACACGGACACACACACCCCTTAGCCAGACTCATCCCATACAGCCCTGGACAGACACAGACACAGACACACGGACACACACACCCCTTAGCCAGACTCATCCCATGCAGCCCTGGACAGACACAAACACAGACACACGGACACACACACCCCTTAGCCATAGACTCATCCCATGCAGCCCTGGACAGACACAGACACAGACACACGGACACACACACCCCTTAGCCATAGACTCATCCCCTGCAGCCCTGGACAGACACAGACACAGACACAGACACACGGACACACACACCCCTTAGCCATAGACTCATCCCATGCAGCCCTGGACAGACACAGACACAGACACAGACACAGACACAGACACACGGACACACACACCCCTTAGCCATAGACTCATCCCCTGCAGCCCTGGACAGACACAGACACAGACACAGACACACGGACACACACACCCCTTAGCCATAGACTCATCCCATGCAGCCCTGGACAGACACAGACACAGACACACGGACACACACACCCCTTAGCCATAGACTCATCCCATGCAGCCCTGGACAGACACAGACACAGACACACACACACGAACACACACACCCCTTAGCCATAGACTCATCCCCTGCAGCCCTGGACAGACACAGACACAGACACAGACACACGGACACACACACCCCTTAGCCATAGACTCATCCCATGCAGCCCTGGACAGACACAGACACAGACACACGGACACACACACCCCTTAGCCATAGACTCATCCCATGCAGCCCTGGACAGACACAGACACAGACACAGACACAGACACACGGACACACACACCCCTTAGCCAGACTCATCCCATGCAGCCCTGGACAGACACAGACACAGACACACGAACACACACACCCCTTAGCCAGACTCATCCCCTGCAGCCCTGGACAGACACAGACACAGACACAGACACAGACACAGACACAGACACAGACCCCTTAGCCATAGACTCATCCCATACAGCCCTGCCCCCCCTCACTCCGCCACACATCTTAACCATAGACTCATCTCATTAGCCCCTGAAGCAGAGATGAGAAAACCCATTGACAGAACAGCACAGCCCAGCCGGAGAGACATTTCAGGATGGGAAGGCAGCCTATGAACTGGAGAATGCCAGAAGAAAGAGCTGCTAACCTAAACTCCAGACAGCTGACTGAGCTTGCACTAGCTCACTAGTAGAAGTGAGATCACTAGCAGCAGCTGGCACAGTTCCCGACCACTGGCCAGGCAACTGTAGAGAACAGAACATCCCCCGGTGCAGAGAAGCAACTAAAAATGCAACAAATCCACCGCCTCACAAACACCACTGGTACCGGTGCTCCCCGTAAGCCGAGTGCTTGGGCAGCCATCCAGCAGAGATTCAGGTGCCACCCAGCTGTTTGGCAAAGTGCCCATGGCCATCAGCATGTGTTTCCTTTGGTGGTGCACATCTCTACATTTTTGGTGCACATATAATTTATTCCACCCATGGATGGAAAAATAGAGGGAACATTGGCTGGTACTCTGAACCTCATCAGGAATCGAACCCGGGACTTCCAGCACCAAAAGCTGAGAGGCCCCCTATAGCTGGAGCCAACACCATTCAGAAACCGGACTGCTGTCCGCAAGGTATCTCCTGCAAGAGAGATCCGTGACCAAGCGAGGAAAGGCAGAACAAGAGCCCATGTCTAGACGCTGAGGCCAGAAAAGTTCACACTAGAAATAAAAGATGCAAATTTAATTAGGTTAAACAACCCCTGGAACAATTTGCAGAAGGACAGGGTAAATTTCTCTCTAAAGTCCAGTCTAGAGACCTCTTGCAGACGGTCTGCATTCCTTCATCAAGCCCCGTACCTTTGGCAGCGTGGAGTTCTCCTGCCTGGGGCTGTGCAGGAAGTCAGACTAGAACACAGTGGTCCACCCTGGCCCAAGGATCTGCCCAAAGCAGCCCATTGTATACTTGGTACTCGATCCCCTCACGCCAACCCCTCGGCTGACTCAGATCCACCTCCCCGCCTCCCCGCACAGAGCCGGGCCCAGGCATGCCCCGGGCGTGTTTCCCACAGGCACACTCAGTTTGGGACTCTACGGTTGACGGTCACAGGCTCCTTTCTCTAGCAACGGCTCGTGGTGCCTGTATGGACGGAATCACGGTCTGGACCAGCGTCCCTGCAAGCTGAGCGCTCGGGCAGCTGTCCCGGAGATTAGCAGAACCCCCACAGCCAGCACCGTGTGTTTCTCCGGGTGGTGCACATCCATACATGTCTCAGTGCACGTAACAAAATGCATTCTGCACGAGGGTGGAAAACACTATAGGGAAGATTGGTCTGGACACAAATATACCGTGGGGTTTGCAGTCCAAGAGCTGTAATCTCTCTGTTAAACCTGTGGCCAGCTCCCAGAAGCTATAGAAATTACTACAAGTGGTGTATCAGCCCTACAGAATCGGGGCGGGGGAGGAGTTGAGAGGGGAAGGGGAAGGTCCCAATCCAGGGCTCTGAACTGGATCCATCTCAGCTGAGGCAGAGAGGAACTGCAATCCACTTTGTTCACGTTGGGCATGGCACTCAGCCAGCCCAGCCTCGAGCGAGGCAAACCTGGTTGCCTCTCAAGGCAGCGCATGTCAATCACATATGCTAAACGGGCTGACTGACATTACAAGCAGCACAAATGAGACAAGATGAATATGAATGTTGTATTGAAATCCATTAATCCAATTCATCACCCCGCGAGGAACGTTTCCTCGCTGAGAAATCGGAAGGGAGAACGTCACCGAGGCAAAGAACCAGCCTCCATTTTAAAGAGATACGGACGGTACCGGAAAAGACAAATCGGTGATGCCATTGGGAGACTGACCAAGGGCGTGTCGAGGGGCTGGCAAAGCTCTCGATGCCGGAGAGCACGGCGGGGGAAGTGCTGTGCATGAGACATAAATTGAGGTCGTTGGGCTCAGTCCACTTTCGCTGAAAGAGCATCGGGTGTAACTTCCCCCATGCTTGGCAAGCAGCAGTTATAAAAGTCAATCCCCTAGTTACAGGAAAGGGCTAAAAATCAAGAGGATCTCCTAAAAAGGGGAGTTTGCTGGCGGTGTTCCTGCTATTTTTTCTAACCATGCACAGAATACATTTTGTTCTGTGCACCAAGGCATGTGATGATGTGCACCACCAGGAGGAACATATGCTGCTGGCTATGGGCATGCTGGTAATCAGCTGGGCAGCACAGGAATCTCTTGGGTGGCCGCCCAAGCGCTCAGCTTACAGGGAACACTGTTACCGGCTCACACAGGTGTGGGAACTCCAATGACACCGATAGCCCTTCACCAGCGGAGTTCGAGGAAAAAACAACCTTTTTACAGCCGGAAGGACACACCAGAGTGCTCTAGAATCCAACCCAAAGGCCCAGCCCTGAACTCCAGAATCTGAATTTTCCCTCGACAGTCCTTAAACCACGGAAAACTTTCATTCCAGTCCCTAGGAATGACACCGCATTACTCACGGGTTTTGTTTAAACACACACACCCCTGCATTCCATCACTGTGTGTAAATACACCACCGCCACCCTTCACTCAGACTGCACTGGCATCGTGCACCCGAACTGAACCATCCAGAGGATGGGAGATATGATGTAGATGCCAGTGGGCAGGAACACCTGAGAATAAATTGCATCCCAAGTTAAACCAATCCAGTTCTAAAATTCTGACAGACAGACAGACAGACAGACAGACAGACAGACACCTCTCTTCTTCAATCAGCGCATCGAAGCCAAAAAAGACAAGTGTTCAATGTACAAAGGAGCTGAGTTAAGGGTACAGCTGTATTTATGGGACAGTCCTACCATGGGATTATGTACCATTGTAAAGCACAATTCATTCCGATAATCTTGTATGGAAGGTTAGGATTTCTTACCTTATTTATCATGCATATTCAATACACACCACCTTCCGAAACCATAGTGTGGAGCAAAGATGTTGCACATTTCACAGAATCCCAAAATCATAGAGCACTAGAACTGGAAGGGACCTTGCGAGGTCATCAAGTCCCGTCCCCTGCCCTCCCGGCAGGACCAAGCACCATCTAGATCATCCCTGACAGGCGTGTGTCCAACGTGTGCTTCAATATCTCCAGGGATGGAGATTCCACAACCTCCCTAGGCAATTTATTCCAGTGTTGAACCACCCTGACAGGCAGGAAGTTTTTCCTAATGTCCAACCTCAACCTCCCTTGCTGCAGTTTAAGCCCGTTGCTGCTTGTTCTATCCTCAGAGGCCAAAGAGAACAATTTTTCTCCCTCCTCCTTGTAACACCTTTTAGATACTTGAAAACCGCTCTCCTGTCCCCTTCAGTCTTCTCCTTTCCACACTAACATTTCTCTGACATTTAAGCAAACATTGTCTAGCACGGTGCTGTATCGAGGAAATAACGGGTATAATTAAACATGTCAGTGTGGGGAGCCATATTGAAGCACACACAGACAGAGGGATACAAACATTTAGGCTGCACGTGGAAACCCGAATTCTGACATTCCCTGACTCGAGTGCGTAGCTCTCTGAGAATATGAGTTGCCTTGACATAACTGATTCCATGAGCCGCACCCCACACAGCTCTGGAGACAAAGTACACACTCTGGCATGAGTCCCCTCCACGTGGCTCTCCCTGCTTCGTATTACACAGCTTGCTGAGCGCTAACGAGTGACCTAAAAAAAGCAATCAAGCCCGAGCAGTGGGATGCAAAGGCAGGCTTTCTGTGCCTTTACCACTCCCACTTGCAAGTCACCTCCTCTTAAGGGCTCCAATTAAGCATGAAAACTCATTAAGTCAGGGATTTATACCTGGGAGCAAAAGCTGCTGAGCAGGGATGGGAAAAAACCAGAGCTCCACCTATTTGGCTTGCTGTCCGCCGTGCACCAGGGCCCTTTCTGCGGGGGGGGGGGGGGGGGCGACATGCCCCATTTCACACGGGGCAAGTACATGACGAGTCGCTCTCCGCCGCGCAGGAACAACCTGCCTCCCCCTCCGTGCAACACACTTCTCGTTTGGACACCTGCTAAGCAGGCGGCACAACCGTGAGGATCGCAGGAGACAGACGCTCAGTGTCGCCAGCGCCAGCGATGGAAAAACCTGGAGCGTGATCCCCAAAACAGCGTGTCCAGATACAGGGGGACTGACAGCTTGGGTGGGCCCCGGCTAAGGTGTGGGGGGGCTGGTTCTGCAGCCAGAAGGGGCAGGGCTTCGGGCGGCAGGGGCAGCCAGCCCTCAGCACTGCACAGACCACGGCGCACCGTCCCTCCCAGCCCTCCGAGCCGCCCGGAGCTCCAGCAGCAAGACTTCGGCCGCCATTGCTGCCATGGTAACGGTGTTGGCGGCCGGGATTCCCTTTGAATCGCCAGGCTCCAAGGCGACTGCCCCCTTCCCCTCCCAGCTGCCCGTCAGCCAGCCTGGGTTGCCACTTTACGCATCCGTCCCTTGCAAACTCCCTTCATTATCTTTCAAGAGAAGTGGAAATTCTCCTCTGGTCCGATCTCTGGGAGCTAGGGATTTACGTAAGACACATCTCCTGCACTCACCAGAGTCACGACCCCTCTCGCGGTGCGGTACTGAGGGGAGGGGTCAGTGCAGATGGTCTGAACATGTGTTACGTGCCGCCTGCCCCCCAAACTCCACCCCAAATCTTGGCGTTCGATCCCCAATCCGTGCTGCCCGAAACCCGGCGTGTCTGTCCAGATCCAGTGCTCTCTCTTCGCCCCCTCACCGGCACCAGAATAGCTCCCAACTCAGCGCCTTGTGAGAATTCTCTCCGTCTCTAAATAGAAAGTTCACTATTTGTGTCAGGAACTTTTCGACGTAACCGAGAGATTGAACATGGGGTTTGCCACGTGCCGTTGCTAAATTTGAGGACACGCTTTTTATCTCGCGCTAGAAGTCTGGGAAATCTGCATGCCGCACCCCTCTCTGTGCTCGGAACAAGGAAACAGGTCGGTTGTTGTAACTGAAACCGTTCACCACCCAGCCTGAAGAGGCTCCCTATGTCCAGGTCCGAGTGCGAGTCTGGCCCCGAGTCTGGCCCCGATCCCGGCCGTACGTGGGAAGCGAAGAGACTGACGAACACATAGACTCTCCTTGGGTCTGGCCTCAGCAGCACCTGCCTTTGCTTGGGCTCACTGCAACAATGCGATTTCATACATTGACACTGAACCAGCCGGGGTGATTTTGTTCAGTGTAAGTGGATTAAAAAGACAGCAGAGGTTGAACCTCTCTAATCCAGCACCCTTGGGCCCAGACTGGCGCCGAACCAGAGAATTTGCCCAACCACAGGAGGTCCACGTTGTCTGGCAGCATCACCAACATGGCCACTGCTTGCTGGGCTCTTAGTAGACATTGAGGGGTAAACCAGAGACAGGACTGGGGGCTGTCAACAAACTTTATGGGACTATGGGAAACTTGGCCACCCCCCATGATAAGCGGCCGCCCGGCTGATGGAAATCAGACAGCACCACGCATGTTGCCGGACCAGAGAGGTTCAACCAGTGGGTGCATCTCATAGGAGGACGGCAGTCAGCTCTGGCTATCATCAGCCCTCCGCGCTGACCACGCTATCTAGCAGCATGGCAGCAGCTTGCGGGTTAGAGACATACAGTCGCCGCTAGATCATGGCTCGCATATGGTGCTCAGTGGCTACAGCCTAGTCACCAGGCTTGGCAGACTCTGGGAGATCACTAGTAGCTGCTGCTAGGCCCTCGAGCTGCATTCCCCACACCCTCCCCAGCTACAGTGCTACCATGTTATCAGAATGCTGATTCCGCCCTTCATGCGCCAGCGACGGGAAACGAACAAAGCCGCTTGCGTTCCCTGTCATCTCCCTCCCCCGTGTGCTCGCACCAGATGGCACAGAGCAAAAGGCTGGAAGGAGAGAACAGGAAACAAAGATGGTAATATTAGGCAATACGTCTGCTGACCTTCCAATTAGAGATGTAACAGTGTTGTCGATTAACCGATTAACTGTTATGCAAAAGCTGATCGGTAAATGCTGTAGACTACATGCATTCCTGTACATTTTTAGCAGGCTGGCCAGCAGCCCGGCTCAATCCCAGCTTGCACCGGTTCTGGGACCTACCCCACTGTGGCTCTGCATTTAAAGTGTATTAGGAGCCAGGTGGGCAGGCTGCCCAGCTCAGTTCTGGCTTGCGCCAGGTTCGGGAGCTCTAGACTCGCCCTGGACAGGGGCTGCTGCCACCCCATATTGCTGCCTCTGGATCAGAGGCAGCAGCGCAGGGAGACAGGCAAGCTGGTCCCCGAGGAGAGCTGGTTTTTAAACTGGCTCCTCTTGTGGACCAGCTCCCGCCTGGTAACTCTGCACTGCTGCCTCTGATACAGAGGCAGCAGCATGGCATGGCAGAGGCCTCCCCGGAGTGCACTGGCTGCCGGCTCTGCCCCAGGGGACTACAGACTAGTCAAGGAACCAATAAGAATTCATGAGGTTAATCGACTATTCTGTTAACTCATATTTAACATCCCTACTTCAAATATTCATGTGAGCGGCTGGGTAACTGATAGGACAAGTAGCCAGGCAGAGGCCCACACTGGTGGTCTCCACAGTCATTTGTGCCCTTTAAAAGCCGGCTCCCACGTGCACCAGCTCCTGGGAAGCTGCCCCCCCCCCATGCTGCTGCCTCTGTATCAGAGGCAGCAGTGCAGGGGGGCAGGCAGGAGCCAGTGAATGCTGGGAGCCGGCTTTTAAGCCAGCCCCTCGCACCGGGAGCCTGCGTGTAACCTATGAGCCGTGTCCCCGTTACACTTTCACACCCATACCACACAGTGGGGGTAACAGCATTTCATTTCTCCCACCCCACCGGCAGACAGCACCGTCTCTCATGAAGCGTCTGCGGAGTGGCAACCGCCCTATGGCTGCAGGCTTGGCTGGGCCCTAGCGCTACAACTGCGACAAGACAACTTTACTCCAGGGATCCCTGTAAGCGATGTACTGGGGAGGTCATCCAGGCGCCACACAGCTGATTAGCAGAGCACTCAGCGTGCCCACAGCATGCGTTTCTGCTGGTGGTGCACATCTGCACATGCCTCGGTGCACAGAACAAAATGTATTCCACACATGGATGGAAAAAACCCACAGGGCACATTGCTTTACTCTGCCCAATCCTGTGATAAGATCGTGCTACACCGTACATCTTCCAAGCCGTTTGTTACCTAGTTTAATCCAAGTGCTCTATCCCCCGGCTAGAGACCGGGAACAGAGAGTCACTGTCCCAGACAATGGCGGAACACAGGCTCCTGGCCTCCTGCCCTTCCTGAGGACAGGCGGATTCTACTTCCTGCAAGACTGGCCGTTCGCTCTTGGATTCTCCCCACTTTCCAGATGGCATCAGGGAGCATGTGGTCCAGGATCTCTACTGGCCAATCGTCAGTGTCTCTGGAGGGGCTCTGGCCGTTTAATTTATAAGCATAAAGCCATTTAGCCAACTGGCTGTCCAGCTGGTGGTGCAGGCTCCGGGGTGGGGCCAGAGATGAGGGGTTCAGGGTGTGGGAAGGGACAGGGACGCAGGAAGGGGCCCAGGAGGAGGTGAGGGGTGTAAGCTCCAGGCAGTGCTTAGTTCAGGCAGTTCCTGGGGAGCAGCCGTCCCATCCCTCCACTGCCTATGGGGGGGTGGGCCGGGGGGTCCGTGCGCTGTGCCCGTCCACAGGCACCTATCTTGCAGCTTCCACTGGCTGCAGATCCTGGCCAATAGGAGCGCTGCAGCTGGCGTGCCAGCCGGAGGGCAGCATGGAGCCCCCGGGGCCACCCGTACACCTAGGAGCCAGAGGGACACGTCCCCACTTCCAGGAGCAGCAGGCAGGAACTGAGCGCTGGATGGCCAGGTCCCTTTTCGACAGGTGTTCCAGGTGAAAACTGGACCCCGGGCCTCCCTACTGTCCGGAGTGGCACCTCGTGGGCACTAAACGAGGGAAAGAGAAGGCTGACACGTCTCGCTAAAACTGTAGGTTCAAGCTTGCAAGGAAACACGTGGTTTTTAAATTCAATCTCTGGGCAACCAGCAATGTAACGAACCCTTTGGCGATGTAATTACCCAGGGAGACAGCAGGGAATTTTAAGATCAAAACTCAGTTTGCGATGGCTGTTCTCGAATTCTGTCCAGCTGTACATGGGAGAAAATTATGTTTCGACAGTGACATTTCCCCTCTAACTATAGGTGTATTTGTGGTTCCGATACCAAATGCTGGGGGCGATCGCACAACGCAACAGTATTGTGTGGAACGTGTTTGTCTTGGCCAAACAGAACGTTTGCTTCTGCCAGGTGACATGAAATGGAGACAGTTGGCTGGAGGAGCAAGAGGATTTTAAATGAACTTATTAGCTCTGTAGCTTCCAATATAGCATGGAGACGAAGACAGTGAAACATGTTCCTGCTAAGCGTAGGGGCCGTGTGGCTGAGCAAGAATTGAGGGATTTGAACGGCAAGGCTGGGATTTAATTTGCTGGAGACTTTCTGAAATTATGATTATTTTACTGACGTTTCATCCTTCGGTTCCATGGCTTTTTAAAAACAGGTCTTGGATTTATTTTTTTAAGGGTCGGTGATTTGTGAACTCTTTTCTCTTGATGAAGGTGGGAGTTGGAGGTAGCTCTTGCACCAAACTATAAAGAGCACAGCGCTTCGAAATGTTAGTTCATTTCCTCTTCAGACATAGGCCGAACTCAAACCATTTTATCCGAGCACCTGGTTCGTGTCCCATTGCTTCTCCGGAAGCCAGAAGGCCAGGTAAGCAGGACAGACAACTGCCAAAACTCAAAAATGATGAGATTTGAAAGCAATGTTCTTCTGCGTCTCTCTACAAGCCAGTAGGATGCACTCAGGTCGCACCTGTCCGGTGCCCTCACGCGCCCCCAAGAACGATGCTGGAGAACCAGCCCGCCCCGCGCTCTCGAATGAGCCCGCTCAGGAAAACGAGAAGAGACCCAAACACCCCGCCACGACGGCAGGACAAGCGGCTCTCACGGAGCCACCGCTCCTCGACCCGGCCTCTCAGGCCTCCGCCTCCAAAAACAAGTTACAGTCCGTACTCCCAGGGCTGTTGCTACGCTTCGAAGGCGAAAGCGCTGAAAGGGACACGGAGCCAGTGGGGGACTCAAGCAGCCCCCCCCCCCACACACACCTGGGCCCCGTGCTCCCTGCAGTGTTTCAAAGCGGCCGCGCCACATGGAGTCCCCAGCTGACCCCGGTGCCCAGTTCATCCCCAGCTGACTCCGGTCCCCAGCTGACCCCGGGCTCCCCATGGTGCGGCCGCTGTGAAGAACCCCTTCGTCCCCTACCCCCCCTTGCTGCCTCTTTCTGGTAGCGGCAGTGGGGCGGGGGGGAGTGACTAGTCGACTAGCGTGTGTACCATCCGATAATCATTAGTTTATCGACTAGCCGTTCACATCCCTACATGCTCCCTACAACCTGCAACGCACCCCGCCCTGCAAAGCGGAGTGACCCGGGGACTTTCTTCCCCAGGCCTGCAGAAGAGAGGAGTGCAGCTCGAAACCCTGGGGAACATTGCCCAGAGCTGGGGGGTTGGGCCCCGAGTTCCACTCTTACCGGGGCCACTGACTCCACGCGCCACCTCCGGTACGTCATTCCCTACTGCACCTTGCCGTACCCCCTGTAAAACGGGGCTATGCCCACGGGCTGCACAGCCCGCCAAGGGAGCAACCCTCATCTCACAGAACGGGCAGGCCCTTCGACTACAGCTAAAGAAGGGGGGAAGGGAAGCCTGCCCCCAGCTTTCCCTTAGGGAGCAGGAAAAGGCTCTTCACTCAGGGAACTTAGATCCGCTGGGTACGGTGCCTAGAGCGCGTTGAAAACAGCCACGTGCTTGGCAAATGCCGACGATGGCAATCGATTCCTGCCTCGGCGCGCCTGGGCACAAGCCGCTCTGTTTAGAGAGGCAAACAAAGAAGAGGCCGTCTCCTGACAAGCTGTTTTCTTTGCGCCAAGTGCAGCCACGGGGAAGGAGGCCAAAGTCCCCAGGGTGTAGCACGAACACCTCTCCACTCCGACACCCCACCCGAGAAATGCCTCTTTCCAGAAAGGCTCCTGCAGGGGAGAAGGAGCAGGCCCGACAGCACACGCCCGTTCCTTTGTTTGGTTTTAATCAAACAGGAAAGAGCAAGTGAATTCATTGTGCAAAATCCAACAGACAGAAGTGCCCCCTTAACACAGTCACCTTAAAACAGACACTTCCCGGAGAAGTTTATTTGCCAGCACCATCAAGCATCTTCGATGATTTAAGAGGAAAACGGCTCTTAAAAAAACGATTCTCACGCTCATCTTTGCTAATTCTGAAATGTAAGGATGTGACCCAAGTACACCCTAAAGGCTCCAAAGCCAAAGGGCAAAGAAAAGCGACCCCCGCACTTTTAAAACAATCCCATTGTTCTGGTTGGCAAGGCTGCCTTCAGGTTCTCGTGCGGTGGCGGACAAATAAGAGTGCACGTGCCCCAAACCACAAACACATTGGGAACGTGATGTTAGGAGACCTTGCATTCTTCACAAGCCCACGAGGGCCACCAGGGAGTCAGGCCTGCATTAGAAACGCAGCATCAAGGACTTGAATACTTTAATCTGAACAGATTCCTCTAAAACTGTAAGCAAGCCAAAAGCCGTCCCTCCTTGAGATGAAAGCTACGAAACCCTGAAGCCTTTGATTTCTGTGTGCTGCCCCGGGACAGTTCTGAGACATCTGCCTGCAGAGAGAAAAGTCACTGAGTTCCCCCAGCCGCTGCATCTGGTACAAACTGCACTCAGCCTTGGATTCTTTCTTCGTTATTGTCTCTAACGGAGAAGGCATTTCGCATGTAACTGCCCTTTGCCTAGCAGAATGTCTAGCAACGCCTCCCCATCAACTTCAGATTCGGCCCAGTAAGCTGAGGGATTTCTGCACTCTTTAAAAATTCCACTCGGTGCAGCAAATGAAAGGAATAATTGGGCAGTGGATGACAATATGAAGTTATTAAAAACTACTCGAGTCTTGAATAGCAGTGATTCACCACTCACTGACGATCTGTACAGCCAGGGCAGAGTCTCAATTCTGACATTCCAGCAATTGAAACCCTAGGAGCAGCTCAAAAATTATCCCAACGTACAGTCTAGACAAGGCAGTTGTGAGACTTGTAAGAAAGGCAGAGAGGTGAATTCAAACACCTTTGAGCCACAGAAATGGTATAACTGACTATTGGAAAATAAAGTGCGTTTAAAAGGAGATTAAGACATTTTCTGAATACAAAAATCAGCAGTTATGGAAAAAGCACCTAAGAATTAGGAGTCACCAAATGAAATGAATAGGTAGCAGATTTAAAACAAACCAAAGGAAGTTTTTCTTCGCTCAGCACAGAGTCAACCTGCGGAACTCCTCGCCAGAGGATGCCCCAGGACTTGAACAGAGTTCAAAAAAGAACTAGATAAATTCATGGAGGTTAGGTCCATCAATGGCTATTAGCCAGAATGAGCAGGGATGGTGTCTCTCGCCTCTGTTTGTCAGAGGCTGGAAATGGGTGACAAGGCAGGGATCACTTGATGATTCCCTGCTCTGTTCACTCCCTCTGGGGCACCTGGCATTGGCCACTGTTGGGCAGACAGGACGCTGGGCTAGATGGACCTTTGCTCTGACCCAATATGGCCGCTCTTATGCTCTAAACTGCTACTTAATTTGCGCTCAATTGCTTCTTTAGTCTTTGCTGTAAACTCCAGATTCTTCAATGCACTGGGCTGCGTGGTAGAGAAATTCATCCAGCAGCAGCAAAACAAGTTTATAGTCCCCAACGTCACTGCACAAGGGGGAGTTTGCAGGTTCTGCCTTGTCATTCAGGCCCAGGATGGAGAGCAGCGTTATCAACTTTGACGCGCGGCAGTAACGTGTCACAAAGGATTAAATCGTTCCACCCTGAAATGACAGCAAAAGCTGCTCTCTGGCTCTTCTGAGTTATAGATTTGCCACAGGACGAACAACAGAAGTTGAAGCATCTCTGAACATTTGCCTTGTGTGTCAGATCCAAATGCAGCTCTTCATGCAGGTTTTACATAAGAACGACCAGCCTGGGTCAAACCAAAGATCCAGCTAGCCCAGTATCCCAGTGGCCAGTGCCAGGTGTCCCACAGGGAACGAACAGAACAGAGAATCCCTCCTGTCACCCATTCCTAGCTTCTAACAAACAGAGGCAGGCACACCATCCCTGCCCCTCCTGGCTAACAGCCAGTGATGGACCTAACCTCCATGAACTTAGCTAGTTCTTTTTTGAACTCTCTATAGTCTTTGCCTTCATCACATCCTCTGGCAAGGAGTTCCACAGGTTGACTGTGCATTGTGAAAAGAAAAACTTCTTTTTGTTTAGTGACTTTCTTCCACTATTTGATCTGAGGAAGTGGGTCTGGCCCACGAAAGCTCATCATCTAATAAACCATCTTGTTAGTCTTTAAAGTGCTACATTGTCCTGCATTTTGCTTCTTTTTGTTTGTTTTCAATCCTTTGTAGTATCCTTTCCAAGTTGAAATGTCAGTCATATGGCAGCCATTCCTTACCCCTAATCATTTGTCACCCTTTTCCGAATCTTTTCCAATGCCAGAAGATCTTTTTTGAGATGAGGTGATCACATCCGTACACAGTGTTCAAGATGTGCGCGTACCGTGGATTTATACAGAGACAACAAAATATTCTCTGTTTTATTCTCTAGCCCTTTCTTAATGATTCCTAACATTCTCTTTGCTTTTTTGACTGCCGCTGCACACTGAGTGGATGTTTTCAGAGGACTATCCAAAAGGCTCCAAGATCTCTCTCTTGTGTAGTTGTAGCTAAATTAGTCCCCATCATACTGTATGTATGGTTGGGATTATTTTTTCCAATGTGCATTACTTTGAATTTTATCTGCCATCCTGCTGCTCACTCACCCAGTTTTGTGAGATCCTTTTGAAGCGCTTCACAGTCGGTCTGGG
This sequence comes from Pelodiscus sinensis, assembly GCF_049634645.1. Taxonomy (NCBI): domain Eukaryota; kingdom Metazoa; phylum Chordata; order Testudines; family Trionychidae; genus Pelodiscus; species Pelodiscus sinensis. The sequence continues at coordinate 54,067,221 of NC_134720.1, forward strand.
ACTTAGCTATCTTACGTTTTTTTGTATCATCTGCAAATTTTGTCACCTCCCTGTTTACCCCTTTTTCCAGACAATTTGTAAATAGGTTGAATAGGATTGGCCCCAGTATGGACTCTTGCGGGACACCACTAGTTACCTCTCTCCACTCAGAAAACTGACCATTTATTCCTACCCTTTGGTTAAAAGTTAAGAAACAGTTACCAATCCATGAGAGGACCTTCCCTCTTATCCCTCGATAACCCGCTTTGCTTAGGAGCCGTTGGTGAGAGACCTTGCCAAAGGCTTTTTGGAAATCTAAGTATAATAAATCCACCAGCTCCCCCTTGTCCACTTGCTTGTTGACCCCTCAAAGAACTTCCGTAGATTTGTAAGACAGGATTTCCCTTTACAGAAACCATGTTGACTCTTCCCCAACAAACTATGTTCTTCTGTAGATCTGACAATTCTGTTCTTTACTATAGTTTCAATCAGTTTGCCTCGTACTGAAGACATGCTTAGTGGCCTGAAATTGCCAGGATCGCCTCTGGAGCCCTTCTTAAAAACTGGCATCGCATGAACTACCCTCCACTCATTTGGTCGAGAAGCGGATATAAAGGCTAAGTTACAAACCACAGTTAGTAGTTCTGCATTATCACATCTGAGTTTGTTCAGAACTGTCAGGTGAGTCCCATTGGGTCTTGGTGACTTGTCACTGTTTAGTTTATCAGTGGGTCCCAAAAGCCTTTCTAATGACACCAGCATATGGGACAGTTGCTCAGATTTATCACCTAAAAAGAACGGTTCAGGTTGGGGCATCTCCCTCACATCGTCAGCCGTGAAGACGGATGCAAAGAATTAATTTGGTTTCTCTGCAATGGCCTAATGGTCCTTGAGTGCTCCTTTAGCATCTTCGGTGTCCAGTAGCCCCACGGATTGATTACATCAGACGCCTCCTCCTTAAAACAACCTGCTATTACTTTTGGAAGTTTTCGTCAGCTGTTCCTCACACTCTTTTCTGTCCATCCGAATTACATTTTCACCCGGCATTTTCCAGAATTTCTGCTTCTTTATAGTTTCCTCATTGGGATTTAACTTCTACATTTTAAATGACGCCTTTTACTTTGCTGTTTAACCACGTGGTGCTTTTTCGGTTCTCTTACTGTGTGGTTTTAATATGGGGTATACATTTAAGTTGAGACTCTTCTAAGGTGTCTAAAGTTTCCAGGCCGCTTGCAGGGTTTTCACTTTGGGCATCGTGCCTTTTAATTCCTTTTCAACTAGCTTCCTCATTTTTGTGTGGCCCCCCTTTCTAAAATTGAATGGTTGTGGTGTTTTCCCTACCAGTCCAATTGTATTCACCTCTTGGACCAAACCCCGAGCTCTTCTTGGAGCTCAACCAAGAACGGCCTCTCCTCTTGCGGGTTCCAGGACCAGCTGCTCCAAAAAAAAAAAAAAATCAAAAAACTTTTATTTCTGCATCCCGTCCTGAGGTGACACGTACAATCTGTTGGAGGAGAAGGCTCCGTGGCCTCCCTGGACCCCTCAAAGCACTCCTGAGCACCACGCACTGCAAAGTGGGGCAGGGCGGAAGAGAAGCAGAGACGTTGATTACGTTGGTCTTGACCTTTGAGATGACGACAGTTTCATTTCTAACAATTGCTTCCTTGCTTTCAACCACGGACTTTCCGTGCAAGGGCAGAGTGCCCAACCTCCTTCCCTCAAGGCTGACTCTGAGCACAACCTCAGAAAGCCCCAGCATACGCACGGCAAAACTAAGACCACGTGTACACTAGCACTTTTCTTGGTGTAACTTCGGTCGCTCAGGGGTGTGAAAAAGCCACCCCCCTGAGCGACGTAAGTCACACCAACAGAAGCATTAGTACTGACAGCACTATGTCAGCGGGAGAGCTCTCTCCCGCCAGCTCAGAGCAGCCACATGGGCGATCTTACAGTGGCATCGGTACAGCTATCCCGCTGTAAGCTTGCTAGTGTAGACACAGCCCAAGACAAGCGAGCGCATGGACTAGCATTTCAATTCAAACTCCCCTTGTGGCAGGCACACGGGTTGTACGTCTCAGGGTGCGTCTACTCTGCATGTTATTTCGAGATAACTCATGTTACTTTGAAATAACAATGTGAGCGTCTACACAGCCATTGCGTTATTTTGAAATCATTTCGAAATAACACACGGCTTATTCAAAAATCTGTAAACCTCGCTCTACGAGGAATAACGCCTGTTCTGAAACAGCTATTTCGATATAAGGCGTGTGTCGATGCTCCACTGCCGCTATTTCGAACTAGCACCTCCCCAGGGCCTAAGTTATTCCTCCCCAGTGCCTCCTAGGACTCTAAATCACGATAGCACGTCTGCATTTGGGGAGTCTGCCTCGGACTCATTTGGAGGCTTCCCTGCAGTGTAGACGTGCTATTCTGAAATAAGCTATTTCTGAAATCAGCGAACAGTGCAGACTTACCCTCAGTCGCTGCATCCAGCAACAATATTCTGTCCAGACTCAGCAGTTCTGGACAAGCGGACTTGCCTTAGTGAGCGCCCAGTGTCCAGAGGCGGGAGTACCCCACTTCGCAGGTACTTGGAAAAGGAACAAAAATAAATCCTGCCTCCAACATGGCTTGTTTCTTATCTCCCGTCGGAGTGCCGGGCTGCCTGTCTGTCACACAGTGCGACTACGCGCTTCCCTCGGCCCTTGTGGTTACCCACACCGGTAGCTGTGGTTTCGCTGTCACTTTCGGTCCCCGATCGCTGGGCTCACATGCCACCCAGCTCAGCCTGACGTCAGGACCGCACTTCGTAAGGAGCTTTGGGAACCGACTGCGGAAGATTATTTGCTAGACCCAAGTAAGTAGGTCACTGTGTAACCTCCCTCCGAGGCCAACCCACTCGATCAGCACACTAGGAGGGCGCGTGAGTACCTTCCCCAGCATCTGTACGCAGGCCTGCCAATGGGGGGGGGGGGGAAGAGGGGCGCCATCCCAGCTATGGCCTCACCCCAGCCTTACCAGAAAGAACTGCCCTGGCATGACCAGGCCGAAGAGGCAGCGCAAGCAGCAGGAGAATTGTTATCTCCATTTTACAGACAAGCAACTGAGGCCCAGACAAGGAAAGCTTCCCAAAATGCCCCAGTCCCGCTGCAAGTCAACAGACGCAGGCCCTGACCCAGGCTCACACCAACCAGGGAGGTAGGGTATTCAGAGACTTCAAAACCCAGCATTTTAACCCATTGCAAATGTAGTTCTACCACGTTACACCTGTAAATGGAAAGTCACATTTGGTGGAAGACTGGTGAGAGCACGATTTTCCAGGTCCGAGGGTTCCCAGTCCAGTGCCTTGACCCCAGTCTATGGCCAAACTGGACAGTCTCTGAGCCAAAGGAGAAATGGCCACAAGTCAGACATCAGGAACCGTCAGACACAGAAACTCTTTAACACGCCTGGGCCCTGGGGAATGGATTTCAAAGCAGCCAGCCTTTTACAGAGGAATTTCACCAGCCAATTACAGAGCCAGAGCGAGCGAGGACTTGACCTTCATATGCAAATGTGACACTGGTTCCCTGGGCTTGAACAAAGACATTAACTAGATGTCACATTATAAAGTCACTCTCCCTGCCATTAACACTTCGTTGACATCAGAAGCTATGAATGGGACATTTCCAGCCCACTCAATTAGCCTCATTAGCACCCGTCCTGCTATCCACAGGGGTTTTTTTCTCCCCTTCTTTTTGGGTTATAAACTCTGGGTTCCAGCTCGTTGTTTTTACAGGTACAGACAAACACGGCTCCCGCTCAGAGACTTTCTTCCAGCCGGTGCGGCTGTGATTCCCATTGCTGTCGTCAGTCTCCATTCTCGGCCCCAAAGCATGCAGTGCGGCCCTGGGACAGCCTCTTTTCCAAAGACAATAGTGATAGAGATGCAGTGTGAGTCTGGTGTAGCTAAAACAAAAACCAGGACGATGTAGCACTTTAAAGACTAACAAGATGGTTTATTAGGTGATGAGCTTTCGTGGGCCAGACCCAAATTGATCTGAGGAAGTGGGTCTGGCCCACGAAAGCTCATCACCTAATAAACCATCTTGTTAGTCTTTGACGTGCTACACAGTCCTGTCTTTTCTTTTGCAAAGAGGCCTGGAGAGGAGCAGGAGGGGAGAAAAGCCCGTCCAGAGCCATGCCGTCCTCCACCAGGCCCGACAGCAGCGGCTGCAGACGCGTTATTCTCCAGGCCTGGAAGAAACCGGGCAACAAGGTGCACTAGCAGACAAGCAGCCCCCCATCTTTGTTACCAGCACAGTGCGGTGACGACCGATTTTTATTATTACAAACGGCAGCGTCTGCATCCGCAGGCCCCGGTTCTGAAAAGCTCTCCACGGCGTTGGAGTCGGTTTGGCCAGCGAAGGGAGCGCAGAGCCGCGTCCTTAGAGCCTGCATGCTCAGGGGCTCTCCAACGTGCATGGGGCCCCTCTCACAGGCCAGTGCCCCAGCTGAGCTCTGGGTGGAGATGTGATACGTCTGCCCATGAGTCATTGCCCACCCACCAGCCTGCTGGGACAATTCCTCCTCCCTCGGCGAGTAAGTTCTGATGGGCGCACGTACACGCCGCAAGACAGCCCCGTGCTCGGTCCCAGCTCCCCAGACCTGCCACGGAATGAACAGCCCGGCTCTGTCCCTCCCAACCCCCCCAGCCACGCAGCGCGCGTGGACCAAAAAACCTGCTACGCCGCTCTTGTCTGTCCGTCATGGCAACCTCCAAAGCGCCACTCTCGGAGTGGCCCAATCCGCCAGCTAAGCCAGCAGGCAGCTTCTTCCCCCACGGACGATTACCACCTTCGCCGCTGGAATCAGAGGCTACTGCAGAGAGCGCTGCCCAGAGTCAGACAGAGATCTCGCTCCTTGCCCGATGAATGGTGGGTAACTGGTGGTGAAGAGCGGGGCAGGATTAAGGTGAGCATTAAGGTGGGCACTAATTGAGAATTAAATGGTTTGTTTTTTCCAAGTGTGCACCGTGACTCCCCGACCCGCACAACAGATGCAGCCACCGGAGAGTTTTGCCCACGGTCTCCTTCCGCTTGACAAAACCGGCTGTGGAACTGTAGGGTGGCCCTTTCCTCCCCAAACCGTTCATCTCCTTTGGGTAGCTCCAAGCCGTGACTGGCTCTGTGAGCCATGTATTACACAAGAACGGCCGCACTGGGTCAGACCAAAGGTCCATCTAGCCCAGTGTCCTGTCTGCCAGCAGTGGCCAATGCCAGACGCCCCAGAGGGAGAGAACACAACAGGGAATCCTCACAGGATCCGTCCCGACACCCACCTCCAGACACACAGAGGCGAGGGACACCATCCCTACCCATCCTGGCAAACAGAGGCCAGGGACAGCACTCCTACCCATCCTGGCAAACAGCCACTGATGGACCTAACCTCCATGAGTCTATCTAGCTCTTTTTTGAACCCTGTTAAAGTTCTAGTCTTCACTGCATCCTCTGGCGAGGAGTTCCACAGGTTCACTGTGCGCTGAGTGAAGAAAACCTTCCTTTTGTTTGTTTTAAACCTGCTGCCCAGAAATGGACGTCTGGTAACTGAGACAGAAGAGGAGCACCCGGACACGGCATTTTAGCTGAGTGGGTGGGTGGTGAAGGCGACATCCTAGAGACGTTATGCAGACAGACTCAGCTAGATTGAGACCCAGCTGAGATACCACTTGTCCACGGATTTGGTACCACGTTCAGCAGAGGTTTGGTGCCTGCAAAGTTGGTGCTGTTCAAATCTGCCTTCCATATTACCCAGGCTCCTCCTCCCCCCCACATCTGGGGGCATATTACCCAGCCCTCCACCCCCCACACCTGGGGGCATATTACCCAGCCCTCCGCCCCCCCCACCTGGGGGCATATTACCCAGCCCTCCCCCACATCTGGGGGCGTATTACCCAGCCCTCCCCCACACCTGGGGGCATATTACCCAGCCCTCCGCCCCCCACACCTGGGGACATATTACCCAGCCCTCCGCCCCCCACACCTGGGGGCATATTACCCAGCCCTCCCCCCACACCTGGGGGCATATTACCCAGCCCTCCCCCACACCTGGGGGCATATTACCCAGCCCTCCGCCCCCCACACCTCGGGGCATATTACCCAGCCCTCCCCCCACACCTGGGGGCATATTACCCAGCCCTCTGCCCCCCACACCTGGGGGCATATTACCTAGCCCTCCCCCACACCTGGGGGCTTGAGCACATGAGCGCAGAGAGAGGGTTCTGGCTGGGCTCACTTGGTAACATACGGCGACTGAGTCCTGCCGGGAGGGCGGGGAAGGACTAGATGGCCTCTCGAGGTCCTGTCCAGTCCTACGGCTCCGTGACAAACAAGCTGCACTGTGGTTATAGCCCCGTTTTCCAGCTGTTCAATACTCTGGAAGCAGGGTGCAATTCCCCACAGGCCACCCTCCCGCGGACAGACCTTGTACGGACCGGCAGAGCCGCGCCCGGGTCTGCACGAGCGAAAAGGCAACCGGCAAAGCTTGAATTAACTAAAACATGCCCCCTGCGAGGAGGAACAAGAGACACGACGGATGCAGGAGAGGCCCCCCCCATGGAGCAGGGCCCCCGGAAACACCCATTAAGCTAACGAGAGCTGCCAGCAAGCGCTTTCCCCGAGACACGCTTGTCGTCTGAGACACATTCCCCCAGTGGAGGGGCTTCTGAGAGTTGCAAAGTTGAATTCCCGCCCCCAGAAGCGACTCTGCGACTCACGGGCCCATCTCCGTGCTTTGCTAGTCCAGAAAGTGCTACCAGACCATTGGTTGTTAGTCCGTGTATCCTGCACCGACTAACGCGGCTCCCCCGAAGCGTCTGCCGCGAGCGTCCATGCTCCTTATTTCAGCTTCCACTTTGATCTCGATCCGCTAGGGATGGAAACTCCCGTTTAATTGGTTACCCAGTTTCACTGGTTAACTGATTGAACGGGGGCGGGAGGGGGGAGCGGAGTGAAGCTGCTGTGAGTGGGGGGGGGAGAAGAAGTGGCGGGGGGGGGGCTGCCCCTTCCAACCTGCGTGGGCTGGGAGTCTGCAGGCCCACACTGTGTGGAAGTGGCAGCGGGGGGGAGGCTGTCCCAGGTAGCAGCTAGCCATGCCCTAGTCAGCGCTACCCAGGAAGGGCGATGGTTCCCAGGTAGCCAGTTGCCTGTTCACACCCCTAAGAGCCACTAAATAAAAACAACCAGCTGGCTAAGAGAAAACGGAAGCGTCTGTTTCCAGGCTAGAAACTCCCCAGGTCTGATTGCCACGTCTGTCTTGCTGCTGCTGCTTTTGTGCTAGGTGATGGCGCAAAGAGAAACAAACACCGATCCCCGTCTCCTAGTGACCACCCTTTTGTAGGAGCATAATTACCCGTCGCCGGTAACGCACACCGGGCCTTGGCGCGCGTCCCCCCAACCCTCGACAGACGTTTCCCCGGCCTCAGAGCGGGGTTGGGGCAAGTTCTTGACAATGCCGCCTGCAGCGCGTGCGTGCCTGGAAGACGTGTTCCCTGCTCCTCGCTGAGCGGCCTGCGTCACCACCTAACGTTTCCGAACAGTCGCCAGCGTCGGCTCCAGCTCAGTCGCTCACCTGACTCACAGGCAATTAGAACAAAGCCTCCGGCTGGATTCACTGCACAAAAGGTGTGTGAGTCAGGGGGGAGGGGGGATTACACGGCCATTATGGGAGACCACGTGGCCCGGCTTTCAAATCTGGACTAGCTGCCTCCCAGTCCCCCAGTGGAGGGGGCAAGAGGCCAGGGTTGGCGTCAGCTGGCTACCCTGAGGTCCCTAGGCCTTACTGCCATTGGGGCACATCCGCAAGGCGCGTTTCTCCTCAAGACCTCAGACCTGTCGGGAGCGGCCGCTTGCCAGAGAGGGAGGGTTACAATCACGCCTCCAGAGAGACCCCTCCGCTCCGGCAGCTATTTCTGCCCCTCAGAGCAGCCCCCGACTCAAAGTCTCTCTCTCCCCTCCCGCAGGCGGCGGGAACGGCTCCCAGTCGGAGAGGGAGCCGTGTGCGTCCGTTTCAGCACACACCACGAGGAGCCCGGTGGCACTTGAACGAGTTCATTAGGGATTAGGAACAATGCCCCAATAAATCCCTTCGTTTTTAAAGTGCGACCAGACTCCTTGCTGCGTTTCCAAGCGCGCCAACGCAAGCGTCTTGGAGCCTCGGGCCTGTTTCACTCGCCTCGCCGTGCCTGCTGGAAGTGAGTGTGGGGATGGGCCTGCGGGGTCTAGCGAGGGCTCTATCCTCCCCACTACAGCCACCCAGGGATCCCTTTCACTGGTACAAGCTCTCCCCCCTCCTGGGAGGTTTCCCCCCTTCCCCTCCCCGCAGCCAAAATGGTTCAGGGTTGTGTGGAGCTGAAGTTTTACCCTCCCCTCTTGTGGAGACGAAACCTATTTAGGCAACAAGCAAAGCAGCCAAGGTTTCTGAAAACGGCCTCACGAACGGATCGAGACAAATAATCCCCCCTTCTCCGTACGGCGCGGCCATGCCTGAGCCCCCAGAGCAAAGGGACCGTTACAGATTGACGTGGGCTGTCCGCACCTTTGCATGGAAAAGCAACCCGGGAGTCAGGACCCAGGACAAAGAACGCAGGAACTAGTCGGAGGCAGCACTGGGAATTGCCGAGGATGGTTAATATTCAGCGTCCCGATCCCGAAGAGCCCAGCGTACGGCGTTTCCATCCCACAGCGTATCGGTGCCTCGCGACTCATTTGGACTTAGGCCTTGCAGCCCAGAGAGGAGCCAGCCACCTCCCCAGGGCGATTCTCCGCAAAGGGTTTAGAACAAAGAGGAACTCGGCTGCTCTGGAGAAAGGAGGCAGCAAGAGCCACAACTCCAGCTGGTCTGGCGGGACCTGTCCTGCCATGGATGGACACCCCAGTGGGACTTTTATCTGGATACAGGTTGACCCTCTCTAGTCCGGCACTCTCTGGTTTGGCAACATCTGTGGCCTGGCATGATTTTAGCTATCCAGATGTGCACTTGTCATGGGTGCGGCCGGGTTTCCCATAAAGTTTGCTTACAGCCCCCGGGCCTGGCTCTCCGTGTTCAGGGCTGTGATTTAGCTCCAATTCACCCCTCGATGTACTTGGAATTTGTCACAGCCCCACCGGGAGGTCGGGTACAACTGCCTTCCTTACCCTAGCCGAGCACAAGCGTACACACCTGTCCGAGGCTCCCAGAGGTGAGTGGCAGACCTAGCAGTTAGACGAGTGGTCCCAATGCGGGGCCCGCGGGCGCCATGGCATCCGCCGGGGTGGTTACGTGCGCCCGCTGAGTGACCAGGGCCGGCCCCAGCCATTCTTGCACCGCAGCGCATGTGTGGCCCACCAGGTTGGGATCACGGAGTTAGACTCTGACCTCCAAATCCCCCGAGTACAAGGCATTCTCCCTCCCCTCCCCTGCCCTCCCCACTTAGAAACCTCACTGTGCGGGCACCACCATCTCCATCACAACAGAGACACAGCCGGGCTGCTCCACTTCACACACTCGGGATGTTCAGCACGAAGCGGGGACGTCACCCAGCAGGCATCCCCAAGACACGCTCTCTTTGGGCTGCAGCAGCGGCAGGGCTGCCAGCTCCTGGGAGAGGGCCTGGTTGTGCTACCACAATGCAAACAACCCTGCCAACAAACGCCTGCTCCCTCTGGGAGGGAGTCGGAAGGGGGCAGCTATGAACGGCCTTTTCTAGCATGCGAGGACACGGGCGGTTTGGACCAGGAGCTGGTGCAAGCAGCCCCTGCCTTGGACTCTGAAGGTGCAGAACACAGTCCAGGAACTCTTCCAGGGCTCTGCTGCCCACGCGCAAAAGAGAACAAGTGTGCAAGAAATTCCACCTTTGCAATACCAGGGGGGGGGCCTGATCCCAAGCAAAGTTACAGTCTCTGGCTGCGTCTACACGGGCATGATTTTGCACAAATACTTTTAACGGAAAAGTTTTTCCTTTAAAGGTATTTGCACAAGAGAGCGTCTACACTGGCATGTGCCTTTGCGCAAAAGCATCCGTGCCAGTGTAGACGCTCTCTTGCGCAAAAAAGCTCCGCCGGCCATTTTAGCCATCGGGTTTTCCTGCGCAAGAAATTAACGTTGCCTGTCTACACTGGCCTCTTGCGCAAGAGGGCTTAACCCTGAGCGGGAGCATCAGAGTATTTGCACAAGAAGCACTAATTTTGTACATTACAACGTCAGTGTTCTTGTGCAAATACTCATGGCCAATATAGACAGGCGGCAAGATTTTGCGCAAAATCTTGCCAATGTAGACACAGCCTCTGAGAATCCATCCATTCACTGGACAACAAACAATACCTGCGGGCCCTGAACTTAGTTTCCTCCTCCAGTGTTTCTAAATCTCCAGACCCCTTATTCCTTACACACACGTCATCATCTCTCGATTCATTTCCAGCGTCACTACTTTATATCCAGCTCTCAGATGGACGTTGGATTCCTAGCCCTAGATTTCTCCGCTGACATTGATTCTCTTCGACAATCACAAGAGAATTGTTGGGAGTTAGATCTGGAAGTTACTCTGCGTTTATCAGGTACAAGCATTGTGAGCACTTGCATGACCCGTCTCCTTGCGTGCTTGGCTTGATAACACATCAGTAGCGCTACATCAGAACAGCCAGAGACCGTAAAAAGTCTCATAGGGTGATTATCAATGAAAAACGCTTTTCAACTAAACCCAACCCTGTAGTTAAGGGACTCCTCTTCCTTTGCAAAGAACTTGATCCACTGATGGGTCTAGCTAAAGCTAGGATTCTGCAAGACCCAGACACTTCAGACCCAGCCCCCTGGCGGAAATGGGGCAGGAGTCCTAGCTCTGACAAAATTCCTGCACTGGAAGTGGTTTTATTTTGTAGATGGGACTCAAGGAAAACCTGCCAGGCATGGCCAGGGAGAGAATGCAGCTGACTGACGTGGGCTCTTCACAGAGGCTAAGAGCACCCTTCAGCCTGCCAACCTGGACACACAGCACTGGCAGAAAGGGGTGTACAGTAATTCCTCATTTAACACGTGCCCGCTTAACATGTTTTCGCAATAGCATGATTTTTTTTAGGGAACGTTTTTTGAATTACACGACCGTCCCCGGAATAACACGATTTCCCCAGCTGGCTTGTTGCCGGCGGCTGCGCGGGGCTTCCCCTGCCTCCCTGCAAAGCGGCGGAGGGTTCACCGCTCGCCGCGCCATTCCCCACTGATTCCCCCTCGCCGGACGCCTGGCCCCCTCTCCTCCGCCCCCGCTTGCAGGCCAGCGGCTGGGTTTCCCCAGCCGGCCTATCGCCAGCAGCTGCATGGGGCTTCCCCCACCTCTCTGCAAAGTGGCCGAAGGTTCACCGCTCGCCGTGCCGTTCCCCGGTGACCCCCCCTCGCCGGACGCAGTGAGGATCCCGGCAGAACCGTCACAGGGGCATACTCCCAACCCAATCTCCCTCCCCTTCCCTTCCACAGAGCCAAACACCTCCCCTTCCTGCTGTAACCCAGTCCCCTTTCTCCCCCAACCTTATGTCCCAGTCCCAACAGACACCACTACTTGAAATGCCACTCCCATCTTTTCCATTATTTTCAATGGGAAAATTGACCGCACCTAGCACGTTTTCACTTAACACGATCGGTTTCTGGAACGTCTCTATAGTGTTAAATGAGGAATTACTGCACAGTCTGCTACATCCCAGGCTCCACCATTACAGCTGAGGCAGGCTCCCCATGGCGAGGCTTTGCCACTGTGTGGAAGCACCAAAACGCCAGGAGTTCCGGGCGTTTGCCCATGGAGATGGACAGGCAAAAACAGCAGGTGTGTCAGGGGAGTATCTGTGGCCACACCCACCGTCTGCATGGGGGGAAGGGAGACAGGTGAAGGAAAGCTCCCGGGCTGAGACGCTGTGCGCCCATTCACGACCCAGAGCTTTGCAGACAAGTTACTGTGAGCCTCTGCCTGTGGGCCCTTCTCCCCACCCCAAAAAAAACATGCCAGAAGACCCAACTGAGCAGTTTGTCATTGACTTCAGCGGGGCTGGAATTCCAGCCAGGAGTTAACACGGAAAGAAAGGGAAGGGAAAAGGAAACCCACCCACAAACCGCAGACCTAACAAGCCCCAGGCAACTTGTCACCTCCTGGCCCTTGCTGTGGAGCGAATGAGCGGCAGCCTGCCAAGCCTGGCATGAAAAGGAAAAAAATCAAAATCCCAGAGCAAACATTTATCCACCAGCTAGTCACCTTAGCTCGCCGGAGCACCGCAGGTAGGCACTCGCGTGGTTCAAGGACTGCACGTCTGTGACTCAAGAGGAAGTGATCATGAGACTTCTGGAACACGACCCATTATGTTTGCATATACAAATGCAGTAATGGCTAATTATTAATAAACTGACTCTGTGCAGCCGCACATCTGCGCCCGCCCGCCCCGCATCTACACAGTTACAGACACGCACTGGAGCAAAGCAACAGCACCTTGAAGCTTGCACCTGTTTACTGGCAGGGTCTGCTCTCTCAGAAGGCTTGACCTCGGACTCTACAGGGCAGGTGAAGCCTGTGTGCTTCCCTCTCGTGTTATTTTGTGTGTGGCGCTGCCAGGCACCCGAAAGCCTGCGCTAAGGTCCATGACCCATGTTACTCAGCCTCCTCTCCTCTGGGAAAGGCTCCTGGTGGGAGGAAAGATTTGTAACCAGGCCCAGCGACTGGACCGCAGCCCTCCGCTTTTCATCTGCCGCTAACTCCGTGTCACCCAGGAGCCTGGCGATGGAGGCAGCGCCCTGGCTGCCACGGAAGGGGCCCCACCTGCGAATCAAAGCGACGTGCAAGCTCGCAGGGCGCTTGCCCGGCCGGGAGAACTCGTCCCTTAGCCCGCTTTGCGCCCCAGCTCGGGCGGGCTGCTGTGCCGGCCGCCAAGCCACCCGGCCAGGGCTGCGCCCAGAAATGCCCCGCGGGGAGGAAAGGAATCGCCCGGGTGGCCTCGCCCCAGGCGCACGGCGAGAGGGGCCCCGGCCGCGCTCACCCAGCATGGAGAAGATGAAGTCCTTGGCCGTGTGGATCTCCAGGGCGCGCTGGTCGTCGTACTCCCGCTGCTCGTGCCGGGCGAACTCCTGGATGAGCCGGTTCAGCTCCTCCGAGCGAGCCCCGGACCGGAAATCGAGCTCGGGGCCGGCGGGCTTGCTGGGGGCGCCCGGGGCGCCGGGCTTGCTGGCGAGCGGCGCCGCCATCTTCGCGCGCAGGAGCCAGGCAGCGAGCGAGCCTCGCCCCGCGGCGCGGCGGGGCCCGGGGCCCCCCTGGCGGCGGCGGCGGCGGCGGCGAGCTCGGCGGGGCCCGCGCCTCCCCCTCCCCCTCCCGGGGCTGGCTACAATGTGGCAGCGCCCGGCGCGGCGCAACAAGCGCGCAACAAGCGGCGCAGCCGGGAGCGCCGAGCGCCTGCTCCGAATCCGGCCGGGGCGGGGGCGATGCGCAGCGGCTCCGCCCGCCCGGCCCGGCCAGGCAGGCGCGGCTCCAAGCCTCGCCCCCTGCAGCTCCCCGCGGCCTGGCCCGCACCCCGCGGGAGCCGCGCTAGGGGAGCCGGGGGCCGGCGAGCGCCTGCACTTGCCCCTGCGTCCGAGGGGCGCCCCCTGGAAAGGCCCCTTGGGGAGCCGCATAGGAGAATGAGAACGGGAAGGGCCGGGGGCACCTGCTGCCTCAGCAAGAGCGGGGCTAGGGTTGCCAGATGGTTTCACCAAAAGTACCAGACCCTCTTTCCCCCCCACCCCCCAAAAAAGAAGTGCCTGGAAAATTTTGTTGAGCAAAAAAAAAAAAAAAAAAGCAGTCGTGGCCCCTTTAATTGCCGGGACAATCCACTGCCACTTCCCCCACCCCTGTGGCGTGTCCATGGGGGGCGAAGAAATGCGGAAAATACGGGACGTTTTATGTTTTTATTTTCTCAATTTCTAGTGCAAATACTAGAGTTTCTGGTTCAATACAGGACACCTGGCAACGCTAAATGGGGCTGAACCACAGCAGGCTCCTCCTGGGGGGGTCTCGGCTCCCCCCACCCCATGGGCAGACACCCTGAGTCCCACCACCCTGCCCTAGAGCAGAAACTTCCCCCCATCTCTTTCAGGCTGGTAGGTGGAGAATGCCAGCATAGGGGTGGGCTGCGCGTTCAACTGTGACACAGCTGCCTGGCCACCCCGTATCCAGAGAGGTTTTCTTATCCATCCGGGTCTTGTGAGGGCCCCTTAGACCAGTGGCTCCCAAACTGTGGCGCACGCCCCCCAGAGAGGAACATCTGGAGGTGTATGGTGCGGCCTGGGGGTGGGAAGAGAGCACCACCCAGTCCTGCTTGGCCCCCTAACTCTGCCATAGTCCCCTGTCATGGCTCTAGGAAATTCACAAATATATGCCATTGTATTTGTTTGCATTGCACCTTTAATCTTACCCCCCGACATAAAACACTGCTTTAGTTCACCAAGGGTACTGACTGCAAGCAAAGGGCCAAATTCAGTCCTCATGTAAGCAGAGGGATCTCCACTGAAGCCAATGGCTGAGGGAGTCAGGGAGAAGCCAGAAAGCCGAACTAAGCTGAACCTAGAAAGATCATCAAGGTGATTTTCCCAATATGTCCCAGAGATGGATGGTGAAGGAGATGGCATTTAGGTTTGGATCACGTTTAGGTTAAGGATCAAAGCTCTACCATCTGCCATTTCTGCCTAAATTGGGGAGAAATTCTTAAGTACAGCTGACCTGGTAACATTGCCAGCTTTTCAGGTCTTAGACTAATCAGAACTGAGAAATGGGTCATTGTTTTCCTTTGGAATTTAATCTGGAACCAGGATTAAAGGCAGATTTAGGTGTGGATCTAGGAATTGGAAAGCGAGAATGTTAAACAGGTTTGATTTGCAGTTCTGGCTTTGGCCCATCTGCAGTTTCATTGCTCGATCATGTCTATTATCTGTGCTGTAAGTAAGTAAGTGTGCGTGACACACGCCATTGGCCGGCTGGGGAATAACCAGAAACGCCTGCCCTGTTGTACTAACACAGATTTGCTCTCCGCTCAAGGAGCTGCGGACAGGGCTTTTGCAAGACAAGAACCACATCCTGTTTTCACTTGCGCTGTGCAGTTCCGAGTAGCCCTGGGACGCGGCCCTCCCGGCAGGCAGGGAAAGGTTACACTGCCCTGTTAGGCATGCTAATCCCCTCTGAGATTGCACGAGATTGCAATTCTACCTCATCACACCAGGGCAACTGAAGATGTCTAAATAAACACGCTGTTAATTCACCCCTTACGTAAACCCAACCAGTGGGGATTATCTCAGCAAATCAACAAAAATGAGCCTGCCGCCCTTAGCAATATGAGCTGCTGGACAGTGATGCTAGAGGAAACAGCTCTTTGCATTGCTAGAGCATTACCTGCTCTCCGAGTGTTACCTGAGCTTTTCTCCCTTGGATGGGTTACACTCTGGAACCACCTGCGTGGCAGGTGAGCATTCATCCCCTACCCCCATGGGGAGGCTGAGAATGGGACAGCTCCAAGCAATAATCCAGCGTACAGGAGTCAGCCTGGCTGATCCAGGAGCCTGTCTCCTCTGGATCTCGTGTTCTCCCGCAGCTGAGACGAAGTCCCTCTGGATGTACAGCCCTGGCAGAGAGAGGTGTTTGTGGCCCGAGGGCTTCTGCCTCCCTGCATGTGGCCCTCCTGGTCTAATGCCCAGTTTGATTGCTACAGGGAGAGAGATGACGTACAGCGGGCGCACTGAGCGGGCCCACCTCAGCACGCCGTGCTCTGGGGGCAAGTGCAGCAACCCTTGATCACTGCTCTGGATCTGGGCTGAGAGAGCCATCCCTGCCCCATGGCACAGGCGCCAGCTGAAGGCACCGGACTTGTCCAGCGTGCGGCCTGGGTAGCACAGGGAGGGCTCGGTTAATTCCCGGATCTCGCTCCCTGCCGCCCTCGGGAGAATCCCACTCCTGTGGCATGGCTGGCCAAGCTCAAGGAGGAATAAGAGCAGCCAGACTGGGTCAGACCAAAGGTCCATCCAGCCCAGTGTCCTGTCGGCCAACAGTGGCCAATGCCAGACACCCCAGAGGGAGGGAACACAAAAGGTAATCCTCATGGGATCCCTCCCCTGTCACCCACCTCCAGAGAAACAGAGGCCAGGGACACCATTCCTACCATCCTGGCTAGTGGCCATTGATGGACCTAACCTCCATGAATCTATTTAGCTCTTTTCTGAACCGTGTTAAAGTCCTGGCCTTCACCACATCCTCTGGCAAGGAGTTCCACAAGTTCACTGTGCACTGAGTGAAGAAAAACTTCCTTTTGTTTGTTTTAAACCTGCTGCCTCTAAATTTCATTTGGTGACCCCTAGTTCTTATATTGTGGGAATAAGTAAATAACTTTTCCTTGTTCACTTTTTCCACACCAGTCATGATTTTATAGACCTCTGTCATATCCCCCTTTAGTTTCCTCTATTCTAAACTGAAAAGTCCAAATCTTCTTAACCTCTCTTCATATGGGACCCATTCCAAACCCCTAATTCTTTTTGTTGCCCTTTTCTGAACCTTTTAAAATGCCAATATATCTTTGAGAGGAGGCAACCACGTCTGTCCGCAGTATTCCAGATGTGGGCGTACCATGGATTTATACAGAGGCAATAAGATATTCTCTGTCTTATTCTCCATCCCTTTTTCAATGTTTCCTAACATTCTATTTGCTTTTTTCACTGCTGCTGCACACTGAGCAGCTGTTTTTAGAGAACTATCCACAATGACCCCAAGATCTCTCTCTTGAGCAGTCGTAGCTAAATTAGTCCCCATCATCGTGTGTAGAGCTGGGATTATTTTTTCCAATGTGCATTATTTTACATTTATCCACATTACATTTAATTTGCCATTTTGTTGCCCAGTCGTCAAGTTTGGTGAGATCTTTTTGAAGCTCTTCACAGTCTGCTTCAGTCTTAACTATCTTGAGCAGTTGGGTATCTGCAAATTTTGCCAC
Source organism: Pelodiscus sinensis (assembly GCF_049634645.1). Taxonomy (NCBI): domain Eukaryota; kingdom Metazoa; phylum Chordata; order Testudines; family Trionychidae; genus Pelodiscus; species Pelodiscus sinensis. Next base: position 54,084,188 of record NC_134720.1, read on the forward strand.
CTCCCTGTTTACCCCTTTTTCTAGATCATTTATAAATAAATTGAATGGGATTGCTCCCAGGACTGACCCTTAGGGGACCCCATTAGTTACCTCTCTCCACTAGGAAAACTGACGGTTTATTCCTACCCTTTGTTTCCTGTTTTGTAGCCAGTTATTAATCCATCAAAGTACCTTCCCTCTTTGGGTCCTTACTTTGCTTAAGAGCCTTTGGTGAGGGACCTTGTCAAAGGCTTACTGGAAATCTAAGCACACTATATCCACTGGATCCCCCTTGTCCACATGATTGTTAACCCCCTCAAAGAACTCTCATAGATTAGTAAGGCAGGATTTCCCTTTACAGAAACCATGTTGACTTTCCCCCAACAAATTATGCTCATCTATGTGTCTGATAATTTTATTCTTTACTATAGTTTCAACTAATTTCCCGGTACTGACGTTAGACTTACCGGTCTATAATTGCCAGGATCACCTCTAGAGCCATTTTTAAATGTTGGCATCACACTAGCTGTCTTCCAGTCTTTAAGTACAGAAGCTAATTTAGAGAATGTGATGGGCCGGGTCTGGGCACAGCTGAGGGTATCCGCTCAGGGTGAATTTCTCAAATTCGGGGCTCTCTATAGCCCCCAGACTGGAGACCTTCCCAAATAGGCCACAAACCAGTCCCACAGAGCGCTTCAGCTGCCTGCCTAGCCAGTCAGAAGCCTCATAAGCAAAAACCCCTCCGACACCCCAGCAATATCCGTGCCCCAGATGGATATTTTAGAACCCAATCTCACCTTCCCCGAACAAGTTCTGTCTGGTTCCAAGAAACCAGCCACAGATCCCAGGTCAATTTACACTCTGGATCTTACCCACAAATCACGCTGAGCCAATCCTTTAGCATCTAACATCTAAAGGTTTATTATTAAAAGAAAGAAAAGCATGAGAGTAAGGTTGTTAAGGATAGTACATTACATGCACCGAATCTCCCAGTTCTCGATGCAGGCTCACAGCAGAGATGTTATAGCTTCTGGCTTAAAAGTCCTTGGTGTACATCCTACGTCAAGATAGATCCACAGTTCTTTCCGGCTCATTGACCCCTGCAATCCTCTATCTGGGATGAAGAGCTGAGCTGAGCACCAAAATGGAGGATGCCACATGGCCTCTATATACCTTCTTCCTCGTCTCTTCTTGGCTGCAGCAGGTCACCTGGCCAGTGGCCTATCCCTGTGTCCCCTACTGGTAGCCCTTAGGTATCAGTCACATTGAGGTGTGTCCTTGGCCTATAGAGAGCTGTTGTTCCATAGCGACTTGCTCATTAGCTTGTCCATAGGCTGCACTTTGCCCATTGCTCAACCACATACCGAGAAACATTCAGTATCACACAAAGTACATGCTTAAAACTTCACACACAGACATTCTACAATCCCATGAATAGCAGATATGGAATCAGCAGACAGTAGGCTTCTATTCGACACCTCACATGGCCCCCTTTGTACCACTTTTGGGGCCAACACTCCCCCTCCCCACCTATGGGTGCAGCAGTGATCTGGCTGCTCCCCTAAAATCCAGTAACGTGACAGAGGATAGGTTTCCATAGAATCGAAGAACACTAGAACTGGCAGGGACCACAAGAAGCATCAAGTCCAGTCCCCTGCCCTCACAGCAGAACCAAGCACCATCTAGGTCATCCCTGATAGATGTCTGTCCTGCTCTTAAATATCTCCAGGGATGGAGACTCCACAACCTCCCTAGGCAACTTATTCCAGTGTTTCACCACCCTGACAGGAAGTTTTTCCTCGTGTCCAACCTAAACCTCCCTTGCTGCACTTTAAGCCCCTTGCTTCTTGTCCTATCCAATTTTTCTCCCTCCTCCTTGTGACACTCTTTTACGTACCTGAAAGCAGCTGTCACGTCCCCTCTCAGTCTCCTATTTTCCAAACTAAACAAGCCCAGTTCTTTCAGCCTTCCCTCAGAGCTCATGTTCTCTAGACCTTTCATCATTCTTGTTGCTCTTCTCTGAGCCCTCTCCAATTTCTCCACATCTTTCTCGAAAGGTGGTGCCCAGAACCAGACACAAGACTCCAACTGAGGCCTAATCAGCGCGGAGTAGAGCGGAAGAATGACTTCTCGGGTCTTGCTCACAACACTCCCGTTAATGCAGCCCGGAATCATGTTTGCTGGTTTTGCAACAGCGTCACACTGTTGGCTCATGTTTAGCTTGGGGTCCACTCTGACCCCTAGATCCCTTTGTGCAGGGCTCCTCCCTAGACAGTCACTTCCCATTCTGTGTATGAGAGATGGATTTTTTTTCCTAAGTGGAGCGCTTTGCATCCTGAATCTCCTGGCACCAATGTGCAGGGATGTGGCCCGAGGCCATCAGTCCCCTGCCAGGCCACTGGGTAGCTCAGGTGAGGTTCACCCCTGCTAAGGGCACCAGCCAGCAGCTGTGGAGAGCAGTGTCCTCGGTGCATCCTACCAGTGGCCATGCGAGTTAATACCCCCCACCCTGCCGGGAGTAGCAGCCCCACCGTGCCACCCACCCCCACTGCTCCTAACCCCCGGGGCCTGCACGTGCTCCTGGCTCAGAGGGAGGGATTTGCTGCAGTGAGGGGGCCTGATTGTAAGTTTCAGTCTCTGTGGCTCTCCTGGCTGACAGCAGGGATGGTGACATTTGTGACGAGGGCGCCTGCTCACGAGGAGCTGGAGGGAGACCATGAGGGTCCAGCCTCTCCCATCGGGGTGAAGCCACAAGGATGGCTTGGGACGCCCCCAGACTGGAGGTGGTGCGCTCCTCGGTGTAGGCCCCTTCCCGAGAGCTAGGACCAGGTTTCCATCCCCAGCCGCCACAGGACGGCAACCTCTCGCGAGGTTTGGCAAACCGAAAAATCTGAGTTTGGTTTTGTCCAGTCAGCTGAACCGTTTCCCCGCAACCTCGATGTCCTCGTCTCGTTTCCCGTCACTGGCTTCCTCGGCTGGACAAAGAGTCGCTTCGAAGTGGAAACCGGAATGTTGGGCTCGAAGGGGACAAAACATCGCAACGGCTCAGCTGTTCCCGCTTCAGAGGAACATAAGGAACATTTCTTGGAGCCATTTCTGGGGTTGCAGCCGGCCCTTTACTGCAGGGGTCCGGGGGGTTGCAGCCGGCCCTTTACTGCAGGGGTCCGGGGGGTTGCAGCCGGCCCTTTACTGCAGGGGTCCGGGGGGTTGCAGCCGGCCCTTTCCTGCAGGGATCCGGGGGGTTGCAGCCGGCCCTTTCCTGCAGGGGTCTGGGGGTTCGCAGCCGGCCCTTTCCTGCAGGGGTCCGGGGGTTCGCAGCCGGCCTTTTCCTGCAGGGATCCGTGGGGTTGCAGCCGGCCCTTTCCTGCAGGGGTCCGGGGGTTTGCAGCCGGCCCTTTCCTGCAGGGATCCGGGGGGTTGCAGCCGGCCCTTTCTCGCAGAGGGTCCAGGGGGTTGCAGCCGGGCCTTTCCCGCAGGGGGTCCCAGGGCCAGGGGCTACACATGGGCTCTGTATGGAATCGGGAGGAGCCCCCTATTGCAGGCTCTGTCCCCAAGCTTGTTCATGACCCCCATTCTCCGGGTAGCCTTCTGCACACTCCCCTCTCCTGCCAGCTGGCACCTTTTCCTGTGAGTTAGCCCGAGCTGCCTTGTAAAATAATCATCCCTGTTCTATAAATTCCAGCGTCAGGTTCATAGGGGACCCGGCTTTTTCTCCTCCGTGTGTGATGAGGCGTAACCAGGGGCGATGCAGCGATGCGATAGACACACACATTTTTAAAACGTTCCAGGCTCCTGGAGTCCTGCCTGCTCCTTGCTGGAGAGGCGTGGAAGGGGGGTAGGGGAGGCTGGCTAGGGAAGTGCTGACGTTGCAGGGATCCCTGGGCCTGGCAGTAAAACACCGTCTCCCCGTTGTGCCTGCGACGCCAAGCGGCTGTAAGATCGGCCTTCTCCCCATTAGGTGTCTAGCAAACCCTCCCGCCTGTGTCTTCACCTCAGTGGTCTCGCCTGTGGCAGAGCGCTCGTCCCACCAGGGACTGCTCCATGGCCCCTCCTGTGACGGCAGGAGGATGTGAGAGCTCTCTGGGTGCCTTTGCTTCCAAGCCCCAGGGGAAAGCAATCCGATGGCGAGAGCGCGCTGGCGCCTTTCACTGCCCTGGTCGCCCAGAGCCTCAGTCTCGCGGCGCAGGGTGCATCCCTGGGCCACGACGGCGCCTCGCTCAGCCGACGTCTGCTCTGCGCCTCGGGCGCTGGGGAAGGAGGCGCTGCCCCACCAGAGAGCTGAGTCCAGGGGGTGGCCTGGGAGATGAACAACAAACGGCCCTCGAGCCTGCCCTGAGTGGGGCACATGCTCTTGGCACCGTCCCCTTACGAAGTTCAAAGATCCCTCACGCGTCCTGCTCCCCCAGCCACGCATCCCAAGGGGCTCTGGAACCGCAGTGCAAACGGCCCTTCGCCTGGACGAGAAGCCCTGGCAGTTCCGAGCTTGCCTCAGCTAGTTCCTCCGGTACCTGCCGAGGAATTTCTTCGTGCCCGGCTGCCTCGCTCCATCTCGCTTCTTTCCCTGTTCCTGAGCCCGCTCGTTCCCGACTGTGCCTTGAAGTTCCTTTCTCCTTGGCAACGTCCGTCATGTGGAGTAGCTGGAAGCCACGGCCCAGAGACGATTACAGCAAACTAGGCAATAAACACCTCCCCGCTTCTTTGCTGTCATCCATTATGAGCTCTCCTTCCTGCTTTCCTTTCTCTTCCTCCTGGCCCTGGCAGATTTATGGAACCTTTCTTGCTGCACTGTATGTCCCTTGCTAGGGGTAACTCAGTTCTGCCTTAGGCTTTGTGTCTACACTCCTGGGATATGGCAGGGGAGCCGACAGCCTCGCCAGTCCTGAGCAAGGTGGGGGGTGGCTCTGTGCTCTTGGAAGGGGGGGGGGGGTCCCAGGCAGCCCTGGCCAGGTAAGGTAATCTGGCCCCAAGGCCTCCCCACATACTCTACTTCCTACCCCCAGCACCCTGCCCTGCTTCCTGCACCTCCCATACACCCCAACCCCCTGCCCTGAGCCCCTCATCCACTACAACCCTGACTCCCACACCCCCACATCTCCAGCCTCCTGCCCTGAGCCCCTCATCCACCCCAACCCTGATTCCTGCACCCCAGCAGCAGCAGAAAGTCTGTGAGTCAACGTTTCATTGATGCTGTTATTAATCATCACGTCAATTCGCAATATCATCAAGTTGTCTGTTTCAGCCATGCAAACGGGCTTTCACACTGGCTCTGTGTTGGCCGCTTGTTCTGATTTTGATGTTGTTTGGCGCGTTGGTTTGAACAGGCACCGGCCCCTGACTTGGGATATTTCGGTGCGTTCTAGAAATGCCTCGCCAACCTCCTCCTCCGATTTGATGGGGTGCATAGTAGACCCTCACCATGACGTCATCCCTGGGTTTCCCTTGTCTCTTTGCTCAGACACCATCCAGTGGCCTGCCTCTCCTCCTCGTGGGCTGCAGAACAAGTCTGTATATTCCGGTTTGTAAAAAAGGCTCTGTGACGGCGCGTTGGGGGTCCCCCGTCTCCTGCACCCCGAAATGGCACAAACAGACTGCACCAGCCGGTGGAATAGAGGAAGTTTATTGCCTCTCCAGGATACAGCACAGCACAGATGGAATCTGGTCACAGAGCTGGGCTAGGATGCCTCAGGCCCCCTTGAGATGGGGGAGACCGGGCCCCTAAACTCCAGCCCCTTCCCTAGGCTGTCTCCTCCATGCTCCCAGACAGCAACTAGCCAACACTCTTCCAGCCCTGCCCCCCAGCCAGGGCAGCATCCACCTTCCTTTGTTCCTCTCCATGGGGGGTGTCTGGCCATACTGGTTTGCATAGTGACTCATCCTGTTTTGCTGGGTCGTGGTACCCACGGCAGACAGTGGGGGTTACCCCAGAGCCAGCAGCATAGAAACCAGCCAGGTACCCCCACTACGTCACAGGCTCCAGCAGGGATTCTGGCAAGTACAGGATGGTAGAGCCAACCTCTGTAGAGGCAAAGGCATTGGAAGGCCAGCAAAGGACAGAATTACCTTACGGGTCTGGTCAACCCATCTCAGAGAAGAGAGATCAGAACTCATAGACTCAGGGGCTGTGTCTAGACTGGCAAGTTTTTCCGCAAAATCATGTGATTTTGCGGAAAAACTTGCCAGCTGTCTATGCTGGCCACTTGAATTTCCAGAAAAGCACTGACGATCTCATGTAAAATCATCAGTGCTTTTCCGGAAATACTATGCTGCTCCCATTCGGGCAAAAGTCTTTTTCTGAAAGACTTTTGTGCAAAAGGGCCAGTATAGACAGCTCAGATTTGTTTTCCACAAAAAAGTCCCGATTGCGAAAATGGTGATCGGGGCTTTTTTGCGGAAAACCGCGTCTAGATTGGCCACGGACGCTTTTCCGCATGCGGAAAAGCATCCTGCCAATCTAGACGCGATTTTTCCAAAAATGCTTTTAACGGAAAACTTTTCCGTTAAAAGCATATTTGGAAAATCATGCCAGTGTAGACGTAGCCGAGGTGTGAAGCAGGGGGCTATGTGGCCCACAATGTTTCATAAGACCAGGCCGATGGAGCCGAGATCTAATCGGTATGGTCCGATTGTGCCTTCTCCAGTTCAGTTCATCCTGTAACGCCAATGACACAAGGGAATCTCTCTCGCTCCCTTTTCCAAAGTGCTGTACATTGCCACGGGGTGGCCCTGGCCCAGCCGCCCCCTGCTGGAGGCCTCAGGAGCCATCCCAGGAAGGGAGCAGTGGGACTAAGCCCTCCCAGTGGCCCAGACAGACTGTGCAGGAACCAGCCAATCAGGAGGAGAGGCTGCAAGGGACTAGCCAATGAGAAGGCTGAAGGCTGGCATAAAACAAGCTGCGGTGCGGACCAGAGTCATTTCCTTGCGGGAGCCAGAGGAGTGCAGATGGTGCTCCTGCCTGGCCAGAGGGCCCTGCAGCATCATGGAGAGCTCAGGGTGGGCAGGAACTGGGGGAGTGAGGAGGCGCTCCCAGCTGGTTGGCTGCTGAGTCTGAGCTCAGGAGAGCCCCCAAGGAAAAGGGGAAGCCCCAGTGAAGGCTGTGGGGAAGTGGCCTAGGGAATTGAAAGCAGCTTTGTTACGAGGACATGGTGGTGTGAGGCTGCTACTCTGAGGTTCCCTGGGCTCTGCCCCCGAGTGGGCCTAGTTCTCTCCCCCATAGGCCACTGGGGAAGTGGCCCTACAACTGGCCAGCAATAAACTCCAGAAGAGGATCTGTACTGCTAAGAGGCCCAGCTGGAGAGTGGGAGGCAGAACAGACCTGAGTGGGCAAAAAGGCCCCAGAAGGAAGCTCTGGAGTCCAGGAGCGCCTGGAGGCCTTGTTGGACAACTGCCCAGAAGGGGTGGGTTGGAGGTGCATTCTGGACAGGATGTGTGGGGCCTGGCCAGAGGGCCGAGTCACTAGCAGCTCCCAGAAGGGGCCTCACAGACAGAGACATGCAGACACACTGGCCAGAAGGGGGTGCGTGCAAGGGGTGGGGGCCGCGCCGTGGAACGTTAGTGGGGGGACGTGTTTGTGTGGCGCCGGTCGGAGGGTGCGATGAGAACAGCTGTCAGCAGCCAGGCCTTTTCCTCAAGGGCTGATCTTTATACCATGCCGGCAAGGCAAACGAACAGCTGTAGAACAGGGAAGAGAAACACACACGCCGCCCCCTGCCCCCCAGAGCCGGTGAGAGTGGCTGCTAATCAGAGCCTGGCGCAGGCATCGGGCAGACAGCTTCTAGTCCGCGCTCTGAGCGCGCCTGCACGGGGAGCAGGGAGAGGTGCCGGCGTAAGAACAGTCACACGGGGACAGACCCAAGGTCCCTCCGGCCCAGGGTCCTGTCTGCCCACAGTGCCGGGTGCCCCAGAGGGAGGGACACAACAGGGAATCAGCAAGTGATCCCTCCCCATCACCCATTCCCAGCTTCTGACACACACAGGCCCGGGGCACCATCCCTGCCCAGCCTGGCCAATAGAGTCATGAAGGACAGGTCCAGCAATGGCTAGCTAGCTCTCTTCTGAACCCTGTTGCAGTCCTGACCATCACAACATCCTCTGGCGAGGAGTTCCGCAGGTTGACTATGTGCTGTGTGAAGAAAAAAAACCTTCCTTTGGTTTGTTTTAAACCAACTGCCTATTAATTTCATTTGGTGACCCCTAGTTCTTGTGTTACAGGGACAAGTCAATCACTTTTCCTTATTCCCGTTCTCCACACCGGTCATGATTGTATAGACCTCTGTCCTACCCCCGCCCCAGTCATGGGCGCACTCACGACCAGGGCACCTCCTACCAGTAGCCCTGGGAATTAGCTCACATACTCACAGGGCGCCTTCCTCTGCACGTGTCTCCCCGTGTCCTCACTCCCCGTACTCCTTTCTGGACCCACGACGCTCCCGGCCTGCATCCTCCTCCTTGCAATACTGCCCGCCGGCGGTGCCCACTCCAGTGTCTCTCGGCCCCCTTCCGGGAGTAGGGGGAGATTGGGGGGAGGTCATGTCTATCAGTCTCTGCACTCCAGGGTCCTCCCCTCCCAGGGAACACCCAGTTCCCCTGGACCCTCCTTGCCTCAGTGACCCATGGACAGTCTCCATCTCGCCCCTGCCTCGGGGCAAACTGCAGCCTGAAATGGCCACACATCACTGGCAAAGGGGTGGACCTGCTGCCTTTGCCTAACCTGGCTGCCTCCCTGCAGCCCTAGTCCCCTCTGGCCTTGCCTCAGGTCCTGCAGCCTGGGAGCTTGCCTGGCCAGAGTGCCCCAGCCCTGCCTGCCTTCCCAGCCCTGCTCTATGTCCAGGAAGCCTCCAGCTTCCCTGGCAGCCGGGCCCTTCCTGCTGCCAGCGAGAGCAAAAGTGAGTTCTCCCCTCTCCCTCCAGGAGCCCTTCTATGGCCCCCAGCTGGGCCCTCCTTAGCGAGACCCACCTCCGCTGGGGCTTTGCTGCAGCCCTGGCTCAGGGCTGGGTTTGCCCTTAAAGGGCCAGTGCAGGGCAGACGCCCCGTCACACCCCTTAGTCTCCTCTTTTCTAAGTTAAGAAGTCCCCGTCTTTTCAATCTCTCCTCATCGGGGACCCGTTCCAAACCCCTCTTCGTTGGGGTTGCCCTTTTCTGAACCTGTTCCGATGCCAAGAGTTCATTTTTGAGAGGAGGCGACCACATCTGCACGCAGTATTCCAGAAGTGGGCATCCCATGGGGTTATATAGCGGCAGTAAGATATTCTCTTATTCTCTATCCCTTTTTTAACCCGCTTAACCCCTTCTGGCCCTGGGATTGGCAGAGCTCCTGCACCCTGCAAACCCCTGGGCATGAAACCCCAGGAAGGCCCAGGCAGCTAGGCAGAGCAGAGCCTGGGGAGACGAAGTTCCTGCCGGTCACTTAGCTGCAGAAGGGACGTGGCAAACGACCTTCAGAAGAGCCGGGCTCTGGCTGCAGGCGGTGCGGGTGGCGGGCTCTGCCCCGGAGCACGGCGTGTGCCCCGTGCTGGCAGGGGAAGTGCAGACAGTCCGACAAGGTTCCCCAGAGGGAGGGGAAGATGCGGGGGCCGGGCCAGGATTTGGACGGCCCTGAACAGCGTCGAACTGCCTCCTCACGCAGATCGCACAAATCGGGCCAAATCCTGCTCTCCGCATGGGGGGAAGGAATCCCGGCCGCGCTCCCCTCTGGCACACCGAGGGCAGCCTGGGAACTGAGAGCAGTTTTGTTAAAGGCCGTGGTGCTGTGTGATGTGACATGGTGCTGTGTGACATGGTGCGTGTGACGTGACGTGGTGCTCTGTGACGTAGTGCTGTGTGACGTGGTGCTGTGTGACGTGATGTGGTGCTCTGTGACGTGGTGCTGTGTGACGTGACGTGGTGCTGTGTGATATGGTGCGTGTGACGTGACGTGGTGCTCTGTGACGTGGTGCTGTGTGACATGATGTGGTGCTGTGTGACGTGACGTGGTGCTGTGTGACATGGTGCGTGTGACGTGACGTGGTGCTCTGTGACGTGGTGCTGTGCGACATGATGTGGTGCTATGTGACGTGGTGCTGTGTGACGTGACGTGGTGCTGTGTGACATGGTGCGTGTGACGTGGTGCTGTGTGACATGACATGGTGCTGTGTGACATGGTGCTGTGTGACATGACCTGGTGCTGTGTGACATGGTGCTGTGTGACATGGTGCTGTGTGACATGACATGGTGCTGTGTGACATGGTGCTGTGTGACATGGTGCTGTGTGACATGACGTGGTGCTGTGTGACATGGTGCTGTGTGGTGTGCTGTGGTGCTGTGTAAAGTGGTGCTGTGTGTCGTGGTGCTGTGTGACATGATGTGATGCTGTGTGACGTGGTGCTGTGTGACGTGACGTGGTGCTGTGTGACGTGGTGCTGTGTGACATGACGTGGTGCTGTGTGACGTGGTGCTGTGTGACGTGACGTGGTGCTGTGTGACGTGGTGCTGTGTGACGTGACGTGGTGCTGTGTGACGTGGTTCTGTGTGACGTGACGTGGTGGTATGAGGTGAGCAATCTCCGGCCCAACTGCCACTCGGGGTGATATAAGACTCCTCTCAGAGAAGACATATTGGGTTTGGAAAAGGCGCAGAGACGGGCAGCACCAATTCTGGAACAGCTCCCGTGGGAGGATCGGCGCCGACGAGCGACCGCGAAGGGCCGGGACAGTCATTACACGGCAGCACTGCTCTCCTTTGCCCGGGGCTCCAGGTCAATGAGACACGTGCTGATGCGTGAAGCAGAAAGAGACCCTCGGCCATCTGCCAAGGGCAGGGGCAAGCTGCCCTGGCTGGGGGCTGTTCAGGTTTGTATGGGCAGGGGTGGGGGAGGGGAAGACTGGACAGTTGCCCTGGGGCCTGGTAACTCACAGGGCCCCGGGGGCCTTTGTTACCGTGGCAGCAGCAGAGGCCAGAGCCCCGGCCCTTTAAATCCCCGCCAGAGTGCCGTGCCGTGTGCTCCATGCGGCTCTGCGGGCTGGGAGAGGGGGTGCAGCCTGAGGCCCCCCCCTTCCAGGAACTCAGAGCCCCCCTCGTGCAGGCTGTCGGCTCCCCTGGCAGCTAGAGCCCGAGGCCCCACTGTGGTAGGGGCCGTGTCCAAAGGGTTGGCAATTGAAGCCAGACTCTCCCCTGTGTCCAGGTGCCGCTGCCCACTCTTGACTGGGGGGCGACCGGGTTACTCCCACGGAGCTGAGGGACGAGTTTGGCTGCAAACATTGCAGCTTCCAGGATGGAAACGTTCTGGTGCCGTGGCCCGTGTGAGGCTCAGGGCGGTCCCGGACAGTGGTTTTGGAGGAGAACCAGGTCCTATTCCCAGTCCTGCCCCAAAACACAGCCTGTGCTTGGGACAGTCACTTGGCCACCTCACTGTTGTAGAAACTCGTCCCTTCCCTTGTCAAACACCTGGAAAGCCAGAGGCACAAAGGGCCGCGGGATGGCAGAGTTTTAACGGCGGCTGTTCGAAATGCTTGGCGCTAGTGATAGCCACGTGGAGAACGAAAGGCTGAAACTGCCTCAGAGCATGAACCTGACCCCTCTCCCGCACCAGAGTGGAGGGAGGCCTGCAAGAGAGCGTGCTAAGGAGTGCACCTGGCACAGGAGGTTAACCCAGCCTTGAGACAGCCACACCCCCTTTGCCCTACTGGGCATGCTCAGCCTGCACAGCTATAAAAGGGAGCAGCTGGGCTCAGTTGGAGCCAGCAGTTGGAGGGAGAGGATGAGTCTCCTCTGCTCCAGGCAAGCGACAGTGACCCTCCAGGTTCCAGAGCCGAGCAGGAGCAGATGGATCCCAGTCAAAGGAGGGGAAGATGGAGATCCGCGATGGAGCTGAGGTGACTGTAGCAGGAAGCGGCCCAGGGGAGGCGACAGCTACACGGTGAGTGAGCCGACGCGGCGAGTCAGTGTGTTTCGGTCGGAGCTTTTCCCTGTTGACTCAGTGGTGAGAGAAAGCCACTAACAGGCCCCTGGACTGGGGTCCAATGGAGTGGGAGGGCCTGGACCCCCCCTGTTGCGGAATATAAACCCCTCCCCCTCCCCATCTCAAGGGACAGGAGATAGGACTACATAACCCTGTAAGTTGGGTGGAACGTACTGACTTTGGCCATTGTGCCATGCTACCCCATGAGTAGGAGCCAGTTTCTGAATCTGACCATTGAACTGCACTGCCCTGTGAATAGGGGTGAATTGTACCCTGTGGCCATTGGGTCACCCCCACAAGTAGGGGTGAGTTACTGACTCTGGCCATTGAGCCACCTGCCCTGTGGACTAAGGGGGGGGTTGAGTTTAGTAGGTAGGCCACTCCCCAATAGGACTGTGGATGGTGCTATAGACACGGATGGGGAGACAAAGCAGAGAATTCATGGGTGCGGGAGAATTGAGAGAGGCGCACTCGTCCTGTACAGGGCGGGGCCACCCCCAAACTCCTCCACACACGCCCAGGAGCAATGTAGCTCAGTTACACCCCAAGGTGTGATTCCACGGGGGTCCCCTGTGCTTGGAGCTGTGGGTTTAGGGGGGCACAGGGGCTGCATAGAGCCCCCCTGCATGAGGGGGGACTTAGTCTATTTCGGTTCAGCCTGGCCATAGGCCGACGGGCACAGGGATTGTGGAGATGGGCTCTCAGGCTTTCCACGTGGTCCTGGAGTACGTGGGGACTTGCTCACAGGGCACTGAAGCCAGACCACTGCTCTTCCTGGCTTTACCTGCCCTAGCTAACATCTATTGTACATGGAGCCTGGGGTTAGTACATGTCCATAAATGGCTTTTAAAAAACCTTTCACGGGCGAGGCCCCTAGATTTTAATCAGCAGTAACGCCTCTTGAATGGCTTCCCCCACCACTGTTCCTTCTACTTTTTTTTGTCCATGTGCAGTATAAATGTTATGTGCACCAAGGCAAGTGCAGATGTGCACCACCAATAGAAACACCTGCTGCCAGCCCTGGGTGGCTGTGGGTGCTCTGCTAATCAGCTGGGCTGCACCTGATTTTCTCTTAGGTGGCCGCCCAAGCGCTCAGCTTACAGAAAACGCTACCCCCCACCCCCACCCCTATTCTATAGAATTCAGTAGAGGATTCACTCCCTGTTACCAACTCCCATGGGATCCTTCAGAAAATCTTCAGCAAGGGTCTCGCTCTCTCTCAGGCGCCTTCGTAATGGCTCTGGAGCCCTGCTGGTGTCTCCCTCCTCGTGTGCCCCACGGCTGTTCCACAAGGGAAAAACCAAACTGTTTCCTTTAGTCTCCTTCTCCCTGCGTTCCAGCCAGAAAGCTGACAGCAGGAGTCTTTCCCACAGCCCAGTGGTCCTGGCTAGGAGCCAGACTCTGGCTTGATGCTGAGTGTGGGTCACGGGCCCCTGCGGTGGAACTTGGACCACTTACAGAACGAGCTAAGAACAAGGGAGCTCTGCAGCCTTAGCTGGGAGCCGGCTGCTTTTATAGCTCAAGCTGTAGAGGCTCCTACACCGCGGTCCCAGGTTCAAATCCATCTGGTGGTGGTTACATGGGCACTTGGGTTAGGCCCCGTGTTTGTGGGGGAGTCAAGACAAACCCCCAAATGCTGCCCCCCCTTGCTGGTTAGCACACGGGTGTCCAGTACTAAAGGGACCACAGCTTGGCTTGCCCCCTTAGCTCTGATGGAAACACCGTGTCATCCTGTCCAGCACACCTGGGGAGGGACCGTCTAAAAGCCACTTCTGCTCCAGGTGTCCTGAATACCACGTCCAAATGGAGGGTATTTCCCGTACATTGCACCCAGCTCCTGTGAGGAGCGAATGAACACTGCTTTATCCTCCAGCTCCTGGTTAGCTGACCTGGGAGCAGCCCCGATAGACCTGGTGTTTACGCTCCATGAATGGGGGGAGGGGGTGAAAAATAAACAGAGGGTGGTAGAAACCCTGAAACAGCATCTGTAACGTGCCTAGCGATACGGGGCCAAGTTCATCCCTGGAACTGCAGCCCCAAGCAAGGTCCAGTGACTCCGGGGTGAACACCTGGGAGAAATGGGACCCAAACTCTTGGCTAACAAGCGGGGATTGGACCTAGGAGTGTCCGCTTGATCCCACTAAAGCTGATGGGAGTTCCGTCACTGACTTCACGGAGGCCAGACTTTCACGTGGGTTTTGTTCCTAGCTCTGCTAACGGCCTTTGTGAAATGGGGCAAGTCATTGAACCTCTCTGGGTCTACACTGCCTTGGAGACGCTCTCTGGGTCTACACTGCCTGCCAGAAATCTGGAGTGGTGACTTTCATCACCCTGGTGAAGCAGAGAGGACGTGGCCTTAATTGGTATTTGCCACAAAGCGCGAGTCCTGACTGTGGATGGCCCGTCCCACTCCCAAGTTCTGTTCTAATCGGATGCATCCGTAGAACGGCCAGATGGGTCAGTTCCCAATCCAGGTGTCCTCACGTGGTTACTAAAAACGTTTGCCTGGTGCATTCCCTAGAGCCTGCCTCTTCCCTTGACCTAACCCGCCCACCCCACACACACCCCTGTCCCTGGATTGAGCCTTACCCATAGGCTAGTAATAGCTGTTCACACTGTGTAGCACTTTCCATCTGCAGACTGCAAGCAAACGTCCTCTCCCCCAGTTCCATGGAGACCGAGAAAAGCCAAGCTGCAGGCCCTCGGGGCTTTGGGGCCTAGCTCCTCTTCACTTCAGCGGCAGGTCAGTGTCTTAGGCCTGTTGAGGTGTGGGACCTACATAAGTGGGGTGAGGGCCACTCGCAGCATTGGGAAGAGAGCCCAGGAGTCCTGCCTGCATAACTCCCCATGCTGTTTTGGCCCCGTGCATTTACTTCCTGCTAGTGCACCTCTCCCACTGGCGGCTCCCTGGCCCTACCAGTGATGTGGAAATAAAACCCGCCGGCGGCTGCATGAAGCTAATTAGTAGTGGGGCTGTCTGGGAGAAGCCCTCTTGCATTACTGGAGAACTGAAGGCTGCAGAGACTGTGCTCTCCTACATGCTCATTACGGCCGCATCTCCGCTCGTGACTGAGAGGTGTAGTCGACCCACATCAACGGCTCGGCTTCCTGCTGGGATTACGGCAGCAATTAGCCATGAGACAGATACCTGCCCGCTGGCTCCCTGCCTCTCCATGGCAGAGTGATTGATTGGAACCGGGCGGCGCGTTGCAAAGCGCCCTGACCGAGAGCTGATATTGGTGTCCCATTTTGCCACAAAGCCTCACAGCCTGACTGGGTTACATCATTGCTCCAGCCACTTTTAATCCCAGCCACTCAGCAAAGGAACGCAAGGTAAGTAGGTTACAAGGCGTTCGGAAACAAATGGGCTTGCAGAACTAAATCTTCGCTGCAACGCGCCCATGGCGGCACACCTGTCCCAGGGAACAAGGCCAAAGGCCGGACAGAGCCACTACAAAATACCAGCGTAATGCCCCGAGGTCCTGGGAAGACTGGCGCTCATCTGGACTGTTGCTATTTGCGTTTCTGCATCACGACCTTTTTATGCTTTATGACTTTAGCAGAACTTCTTATATAGACCAAAAAGGTCCCGGAGACGGTGCTGCCTGTTCAGCCAGAGCCGGGGGCTAGGAGTCAGGAGATCCATGTACCAGCCTACGTTCCACCCTCGCTTGCTGTGTGACTCTTGGGCAGGTCACTGCATTGCTCGGTGCCTCAGTTTCCCCACCTACAAAATAAGACTTTAGCTGATTGAGGAGGCGGCAAGAGGCATTGGCCCTGATTCCGCAGAATACTTAAGCCCATTCCTGCCTAAGCCCATGCTTAAATCCTGCTGAGGGCTTAAGAATTTGCTTAACTACCCAGCTAAACAGGAGCTGTACTAACTAGAGAATGAGTTCCTCCAGCACAGGATGCCAGCTCAAAGCTGATGCTCCCGAGGAGTCCTACCAAAGTCTGGTTTTGAAGACTTAAGTTCTAGCCTTGTGACGCACGAGTCTTGCATGGGCACAGGAAGTGCCTGGAGGCTCTGCAGATGAAAGCTGCTGCAAAGCAAGTAGCGCTGTCACCGTCCACTGATCTTTCATTTCCAGCAGATGATGGTGACTTTGGGAAAAGACGTGAACCCTATCAATGCTGACCTGGTACATTGGCACGTGTTTAAAGGGGCAAGCTTTGCTCTCGTGCACTGAGTACAGTAGGTTTTTGGCTGTCTTCCATCCAGTTATTTTAACTGGCAAAATAATATCTGGAAAGCCGGCAGCTTTGCCACCCAGCCCCCCCAACTCTGCCCGTGCAACACAATCCATTCCAAGATGACGGGCACTATAACAGGGCACTGCTGGTCTCTCGGACTGTTGGCACGCCATGTCCAGGAACTACTCCAATTTTCCGTGCGCTTCCCCCTCTGTCACCTCCACGCCGGGAAACAGCCCCTTGTTCGAATGAAACCTGAGTGGAACGAGGCGTACAGATAGTTCGGAATGGCTTGCTAGTCCGAACTATCTAGCCCGTGCCACGTGTAGCCGCGCGGCACGGGGTTTGAACAAGCCGGCATTTAAAAATGGCACCGGCCGGCTTATGCAAATAAAGCCTGGGAAATTCAAATCCCGGGCTTCATTTGCACGTTCGGTATGCATACATTACCCCGCTAGTTTGCACTAGCAGGGTAGTGTAGACATACCCTCCAACTCCACAGCCCGTGAGCCTCTCCCGGTGCCACATGCTGCTGTGGGCTGGGCTAGGGCTGGGTGTGAGACTGCACCAGCCGGTGGAATAGAGGAAGTTTATTGCCTCTCCAGGATACAGCACAGATGGAATCTGGTCACAGAGCTGGGCTAGGATGCCTCAGGCCCCCTTGAGATGGGGGAGACCGGGCCCCTAAACTCCAGCCCCTTTCCCTAGGCTGTCTCCTCCATGCTCTCAGACAGCAACTAACTAACTCTCTCTTCCAGCCCTGGCCCCCAGCCAGGGCAGCATCCACCTTCCTTTGTTCCTCTCCATGGGGGGTGTCTGGCCATACTGGTTTGCATAGTGACTCATCCTGTTTTGCTGGGTCGTGGTACCCACGGCAGCCAGTGGGGGTTACCCCAGAGCCAGCAGCATAGAAACCAGCCAGGTACCCCCACTATGTCACAGGCACGTCTTTAGATTGCTTCCTCTGGCCTGGTAGATGCAGCCACGACCACCTTCCCCGCAGTCTAGAGCTGGCAGCAGCTGACAGTAGGGAGGTGGGATGGGTCCCAGCGACCTAATGGGTACGGTTTCCAGAGCCTGGGATTGTGGGTTCGAGTCCTACCCCCGCCCTGGGAGCAGCTGTTCGTTTCAACAATGACAATATGAAAGGAGATCCCATTTACTGCCATGACATGCAGATTGTAAGGGCTGATTCTGCTCAGCGGCCTTCCTCTGGGCTCAGCCGGGTGTAAACAAGAGCAGGAGTCAATCCCCAGGCAGGCCTCGTAACCAACATGAGAATTCTCCTCCCAGGTGTGGCAGAATAAAAGCTCCTGCGCTTCTCCCAGGGTCTGGGTGAGAGCCCTGGGCGGAACCCCCCCCCCCCCCCCCGGGTTACCTCGAGCGACTAGCGCTTCAGCAGCAGCTATGAGCAAAGCAGGTGCCAGCAGCCTGATCCTAAGGGTGACAGCGTGGCCCTCGCCTGGGACTCTGGATTCCATGGGCAGTGGGTGAAGGTGCAGCTGGGGAAGGCAGCTGAAGCCCTGCCCAAAGCCACGCCCCTTCCTGAGACCACGCCCCTTCGTAACCTTCCCCCCACACCCCAGCCAAGCCCCGCCCAACCCCAGCTGCGTCCTGGGGCTGCCATGCAGTGCGGCTCCAGCCCCTCCTGGGTGGTTGGGCGGGCAAGGTACACAACTTGGGGAAGGCAACGCCTTCCCTTGCCTACATCACCAGCCACCCCGTGCTGGGTTCTCACTGAGGCAGCTTGGGGGGAAATGGGAGGGAGTTGAGTGTCCCTGACTGAGGGTGGCTAATTGCAGAGGCTGGAACTAGAAATTTTACAGCTCTGCTCTGATAACCCACCTCCCTCCTAAGCGGCACTGCTCCTGGCTCCTCCAGCTCCGGTCCCACGCTGCTCTGCCAGCACAGCTCTGCTCTCCCCCGCCGCGCCTCCTGACCACGCTGGCTGCTGCTCGCTGGCTGACAGGAGTGGGTGGGGGGGTCATATGATCCTTCACAGGGTTTAATTATTCGCATAACACTAGTGCCTAAGAGCCCCGAGGCATGGGCTAAGGCGCTGTGGCGGGAGGTGCTGTCCAAACACAGAACCGGGGATGAGCCCAGCCTCAGATCTCTCCCTGCAGGTAGAAGACAAGAGACCGCAGTCAGACACAGGCAGGGCCAGGAAACGGCGAGGCAGTGCGGCTCAGAAGGAAGGCGTGTTCTAGGCCTGGCAGCAGCCTCGCTACTGTTCTGCTTTTGGCGTTGTGGACTCAGCCAAACCCTCCGGGCTTTTCTTGGTCTCTTGAGCGTCACGTTGTTTTGACGTGAGACCGCAAATCAGGCCCAGGCTCGAGGGAAACGCATGCGATTCTGCATGAAGCCTTCAACAAATCGGCTGTGCCCCTGCCCATAGTATGAGCCCCTCCCATGGCATTTCAGGGTTCATCCTGCCAGCCCCTGGAGCGGTTGGTATTGTCACCCCGTTTTACAGAGTGGGCATCACTGCAGCCTTTCCAGGCCAACAGGGAGGATTTCTGGCCTTGGACAATGAAAACACTCACAGAAAAAACACTGGAAGTCTTCCAGACTCGCAGAAAGCCAACCTAGGCCTGGCCGTATTTCAGACAGACATGAAATGTTTCGCTGTTGTTGTAGTGTAGAAGAAAGTGTCAGCATTAGGAAAGTTTATGACCATATTTATGCAGAGGCCTTCTCGCCTGTAAATAAAATCCAGCCTCTCTGGACATTATCATGGAACTAGTACAAAAAAAAGTGCCAACTGCCCTCCAAACCCACACCATGGCTGTATTTCTGGAGAGAAGGAATTAGGGGCAATATGTTCCAGCATATGCCCCCAAATCAGGCCGCTAAATCCATATTTAGGCACCTAAGCAGAAGCTGACAGATTCCAAGTTGTTCTGGTCACCTCAGCTGCCCCAGCTTCAAAGGCTTTTTCAGTATTCAGCTCATTTGCACTAATACAGCTGGAAGTGCAGAATCATGAATATTCTGGCCAGAGGCATTAAGGTCCATACTATGCAGGAAACAATCTCCATTGTATTTAGAGCCCGATTGAAACCCCACTGGCTTTAGTTGCTTTGGATGAGGTGCCATGAGGCAGGGCCAGAATTCAGCAGGGCTATGCCAAAGTCACCAAAACCTCCCGGATGGTTTTGTGGCCAGGCAGTGAGGTGGGAAGTCTGCATTCTCTTCTGCTGTGGATTTATCAGGTGTCACTCTGAGCTCAGTCCTGTGCCTAAGGCCTTGTCTACACTAAATGGAAGATCAATGTTGTTGCGCTTGATCTTCCGGAGTTTGATTTAGCAGGTCTAGTTAAGACTCACTAAATCAAACTCAGAGGGCACTTCTGTTGATGGTCAGTACTCCTACTTCTGCAAGAAGTAAGGGAAGCCAACAGGAGCATTTGCTCCCTTCAGCCTCCTGCTGTGGGGACGGCGGGGAAACTCGAATCAAGGTGTGTTGATTCCAGCTACGTAATTAACATAGCTGGAGTTGAGTATCTTGCTTCAGCCTTCCCTATGAGGGTAGACGTGGTCTAATAGAGCAGCCTGGGCTCCCGCTGAAGTCCACGGGAATTAAGGGCATTTGGCAGTAAGCCGGATCAAGCCTCCACTACGCTGACTGCCCAGCTGTAAAATGGATGTCTGCCCTCTTCCATGGGGCAAGGGCTGGGTCACAGGAGCACGTGTTTTGCAATAGCATCTCGGCGGTGTTTAATACCATGCTGTACTAAAACAGGGCAGTCGGGAGAGTCCTAAAATCTCTCCTGATATTTAACAGGAACATACCTTGCTCTGGCTAAGTTCCCCTCTCGACACCCTCGCCAGGGCGGGAGGTAATGACATGCCCGTTGTCAACGCAATCAAACGGAAGCGCGGGTGGGAACCCAGTTTCCCAACCATTAGGCCCTGTGTTTCGAAATGGCCGGAACGTGCACGTGGCTTCTGACTGCCGTCTGCGCAGGTCTTTGCAGAGCGGTGCAGGGGGGAGGCGCGTCGGTGGAGGGCGGGGGGGGGGGGTTGAAATGTGAATGATGTCATAGGGCACGATGAGCCTCGGGGAAGTGTCTTTTCTATTGACTCAGAATAAATGAGAACAAAGTGCCCAGCACTCGGTAGCACTGAGGCTCAGAGGAAGACAGCGGCAGAATGGGGATTGCATTGGGAGGGCCTGGATCTCCAGACCGGATCACCCCTCCGGACCACTTCTGTCTCCAGCCGATTAGAGCCGGAGGGGGAGCACAGCACAGCCCCGGGGCCTGCTGCGGCACATGGGGGCACGTACGATGTGTGTCCCACAAGCAGCTCCTCTGGAGCACCGCGCACACCCCGCCGCATGGCGCTGCGCAGGCCAACGGGCTGGCTGCAAAATGTGTCCATTGAGAGAAAGCTCAGCGTGGCCCTGGAGCTCCTGCAAAGTGCAGGCAGGGCCCACGGTTTGCAAGATTTGGGCACCATACAAGAGCCTCCCTGCAATCTCACTGTGCGCTCGGTCCTCGTTAGCGGGGCTCTGGCATCCGCCGTGGGCTCACGTGACCGTCTCCCCGGGACAGGAATGGAAATCCACGTGATCCGGCCGTGAAGTGGAGTCTGCCCGGCTGTAGAGCACGAGTGGGGGGTATTTAGGGCTGCGCGGTCCCCTGCATTCGTAAACGGACGCCGGGTGCTTACACAACGCCATCGACTTCCTCTCGCCAGACGTTTTCTTCAGTCGTTCTTCACTCACTCCGCTGAGTTTGACGGCCCCTTCGTCCCCAGACCAGAGCAGCACTCGGGAGCTTTGTCTGCAAAGACACTGCCCAGAACGGAAGTGGAAAAGGAAGGTGGGTTCATTCCCTGACTCTGTTATACCCCAGGGACTCTCGCAGGCCAGGCTGGGCGTGGGGGGGGGGGGGACAGCACTGACCAAACTCAGGGTTTTCACTTCTCAGCCAGCCCTAGAATTCAAAGGAAACTCCGCTAACAATGATCTGTACTTAATCCTTAGCCTGAGGACAAACGCGCACACAGCCGGGATCACCTGCTCCACCAAGGGACCACGGAGACAGACGGACGGACAGACACCCCTGCGGGAAGGCAGGGCCGTAGCTCCACCGACGGGAATCCAAAGGGCAATCGTTATTCCGCAGGTTCTGCTGTGTCAATGTAGCAGCCGAGAGCAGCTTCCATTCCTGCTTCAGAGCAGAGATTATTCGGCCGTAGAGACCAGGAAGGAGAAACTCTCTCGCCAGTATTTTGAGTGTTCCCTTCATTCTGTTCTGGCCATGGTCCCAACAAGTGTGCATCATGTTTCAAAGTAAGTCCACGCCCGGAACCTCTATCACACACGCGTGGCAATGTTGGAGGTGCTCCCTGGAGAGCCTCTGGGAATGCTGTATTTGCACTGTTGGGTGACACTCCCTAATGCGACTGTGCTAGTCCATAACCTGTTTGATATGTGACTATGATCCACTTCATGGTCTGGGAACCTTCTTACCCCTGCTGAGCTAGTAGTGGCCACCCCACTGTTGACAGGGCTCTCGGCTGGGAGCCGGCGGAGAGGGTGGGCCCGGGTCCCCCTATCTTGTCCCCATTAATCACCAAGTGGGGGCTACAACTGTTGCTATGGACTCTGGCTGCTAGTCAAGCTGCCCTGTGTGTAGAGGCATTGATATTGACTCTGTGACTGCAACCATTAGGCCCCACTGCCCTGAGGGGAGGGAGGAATGTTACTGACTCTGGCTGCTAGGCCTCACTGCCTTGAGGGCAGGGAGTGCTATTGTGGACTCTAGCAGATAGGCCTCACTGCCCCGCAGAGATGAGGTGTGGTTATTCGTCCTGGCCCATTGGAGCCAATGCGCATGCGGGGCTAAGCACCCTTCGAGAGGCGTCAGGGCCTTGCGCCCTACCCCTGAGGGGACGGGCATGCGTGCCCCAGAACACATCTCCGCAGCCAGGTACGACACACGCGCCCCTCTGCAATGGCAGTCCTGTCTGCAAACGATTGACCTGGATTCCTGCCCTTTCAAGAGACAGCGACAGTGTTGCTCGAATGCCCTGCAATGGCCCCAAGCAGCGCAGGGCTAGCACTGGGCGGTCCGGCCCCTCACTACTGTGCTGTCGCATAGTAACGAGGAGATTTGCACAGCCGATCGCGGCGGTGGGCATCTTGTGGCCTGAGGGCTACATGGGGCCATGGGCGTTCTGTCTCCTGTCCTGGGAGACAGTTTGGTGCTGACAATCTTGCGGCCACTGAGACGCAGGGGGCCACGCATGCAGCCCACGCACTAGCCTAGGAGCATCGCGGTGAGAAGGTGCAGGCTCTCCCTGATGGACAGACCCCCGCCGCCATCGAATGTGCCCCGAGCAGCGTCACACCATGCTGGCCGAGCGAGATGGGCCTGAAGTGACCCCACGTCGGTGTCCTCTTCCTTACGACTCCCTGCGGTGAGTAGGCAGGTGATGCGGTGAGGCTGCTGCTTATTGCTGAGCCCGTCTTGCTGGCGTAGCTGTTACCGGATTTCCCCTCTTGTTTCTCTCATCTACGTGTGTCTGGCTATCGAGGCTGCCATCTTGCTGTCCGCTCTCCTGTCCAGTGAGCAGTGACGGAAATCTTGTGGCCAAGCAGATCCTACCCGAGGCTCCAGCTCAGATTTTCCCACAAAAGACGTTAGCCTCTGAGAAGAGGAAGCAGAGTCAGCCTTTAAGCTTTGCTCGTCTCATAAAACTACAACCAAGGAGGCAGCATCCTGGAGTCCAAAGCTTCCCCCTTAAGCCCCCCCAAATATTGTGGGACACCCCTCGCTGTCAAGGAGCCATGAGCTCTGCAAGAAGCAAAACTAGATCCTGCAAGCGGGGAGCACTCCCATACAGCAGGTTGAAAATGGTGACGATGTCAGGCAACTTAAAAAATGTTGGTTTCCACTGGATTCATTATGAACACGAGCAGTTCAGTGCCTGGGGCCTGTATATCGGTGCTCAGTTCGGGTCACTTGGCTCTGTCCTGCACACTGATGCGCCGCCGACTCTCTGGGCCGATAGCTCAGAGCTGCATGGCAAAAGCTGGCAGGCATGAGCTGGAGGTGCCTGGAACCGACAGTGCATGGCGGGGGGCATTGCTCCCCCTGCGAGGGAAGCATTTTGGGGTGATCAGAGAAGTAAATTAGCTGGATGGTTGGGCTAAAATGAGTGGCAGTGAAACGAAGCTGCCAGAGCCGCTGCTCTTGTGTTAGCTCATGTTGGGAGGGCCAGGCCCATGCGCAGATCTGTCTGCTCTTCTGTCAGGTTGCCGGCAGACTCCAGGAGATGAAACCATCCTCAATTCACACGGGGCTCACGTGTCTGGTGTTGGGTTTGCAGCCTCCCACTAATAAGAGGTGACATCGTCAGGCTCAATTAGTACCTTTAAATGAATTATTGTCTGTCCCAGATGAATGCAACACAAAACAAGAAAGGCTGCAGTTACCAAATCCACCTGGAGGCAGGAGTGACTGCAGCTCCATTCACTAACTCCCCAAACTCTCGTCCTTGGGTTCTTCTTTAAGAAAATTTCCTTTCCCATAACTGAGCTGCAGCAGGAGTTCAGTTTAGATCTCAGCTTCCCTAATCAATGAGCTATCAGTCTCTGTAATGGCTCTGTCCTACGGTATCTAATTGATAGGCTACAAATACCTGTAACTGATCTCTTGTAGGAATTGTTGCCAAGGGGGGTTTCTATAATAAGTCTATCCATCTCTCAGTCAGCAGAGACTTGTTAATAACAGGTATCCCTCACAAGTGGTCTTTTCCTGAACATCTGGCTTTTCCACAGGTCAACAGGGTCAGAGTAAATATATTGCACACATCCCATTATGTGGTTAGACCCCAAAGTTCACTCTCAACCTCCCTAGAGATAGATGCACAAAGCTCTTTGGTTCATGCACAAAGGGTCATTCAGTTCCAGAGATAAAGAAGCCGGAGACGTCGGCTTCACTTGCTTGCACTAAGGTTTTCTTCGCGATGTTATGCAGCAGTTTTGTAACAAAACCTGTTTTGGGGGCTGTGCTGGATGGCAGGAAGGAGATTGGCTGACCTATTCTAGAGTCAACACACAGCCCTGAGAACGTTCAATGTCTCCCTGCCAAATTCAATGCCTGCTTACCTCAGGATTGAACTTGTCCTGGATTTTAAATCTGAACGCAGCCTAAAACACACGATAGGCCAAATGAATCCCGCATGCAACTTCTTGGACTTCGGTAGCATTTCCCCAGCAGAGAGTTTGCCCCGCTACATCCTGTTGTGTAGGTCACGTCAGGTACCCTGGCTCGTTATCAATTCGGCTTTCTGCAGCATGGTTAGCTGGCAGCCAGGACTCTGGAATGCAGGAGGGGGGAGCCAAAACCTTTTCCTTCGGAATTGCATCCATCCCCTTTTATCTGGCAAAGCTGCTGTGGAGAGCTCATTTTTTGTGTGTCTTCTAGTCTGGGACGGCAGCCAATTCCAAACTCCCCGGGCCTCTACTTTTAACTCGTAAATCCATTCTCAGCAGAGTTCAAAGTGAAGCCTCTCCCTGGATTACGACAGACCCAGCAAAACCGTCCGGAAGCTGGCAACCCTACAAACGTTCAGTGCCCGTCGCTGCCCCCCCCTCCCTCGGCCTCCAACACCCCCAGCCTCCCAGCCCCATGCTTACCTGGTACGTAAGGCTGCCAACACAAAATGGCTGCCGGCCAAAAGACCTAGGGGATGCAAGGGTGGGTAGAGATGGTGTTCAGCCTCTGTTTGTCAGAAGCTGGGAATGGGTGACGGGAGAGATTCCATGATGGTTGCGTATCTTATTTTGATCTCATTTCAAAATAGCTTATCTTGAATTTTTCAAAATAAACCACTAGTCCGAAACGCCCCTTCACCCTCACGGCAGGAGGGTTCCGGGGATGTCAGAACAGTGCTCCCATTATTTTGCAATCTATTGAAAAGACGCAGAATGGCTGTTTTGGGATACCTCCGGTGATAGCGCCGCAGTCGAGACACACCCTCAGTTCGATCCACCGCCACTCCTGGGTGCTCTCCAGCAGAGCCGCCCCCGCGGCAGCCCGTCTCCGTTTGGTAGCTGTGCAGCTGATTCCCATACTTCGTAGTGTATCGATATTTTAGATTTCAGCTGGTTGATTCAGAGAGTGGCAGATGCCGCCACAGTGCTGCCTAGTGGTGAGGCGGGGGTTGGCCGCTCGCCTTCCTGGTGAAAATGTGGTCCTGCCGTTCAGCACTCCCACCCCATGGGTCCAGTCCTCCCTTCCTCAGGGTTGCCGGGGCTGGGTCGTGACACAGCCAAGGCCCGTTCCGGCAGGCCCCTTGCCTTAGGAGAAGGTCCCTGAGAGGATATAAAGGGTCCCAGACCTGTCCTCTCCATGGACACCAGGGCCCCTCAGTGGGTGGCTACACTTGGCCCCTGGGGGTGCTTAATCGTCCACCCACCCTGGACTACTTCTTACCCCTGTTCCTTTCACTTCCCTTGGGTCTCTGAGCCACCTGCTTAGCCTCTGGCTTCTCCCCTAGGTTCTTCTGGTCTGTGTTGCGAGGCCTCGGGCTAGGCGACCCTGGGCAGTGCTTTCCCCTCAGGGCTGCTTTCCACAGCTTGCTCCTCTGAGAGCTGCTGCGCTTCCCTTTTACAGCCCTGCCTCCCCCTCGTGCAGGCCCTGCGGCTGGGGCTGGGCTGGGTCCAGGGTTGCTCTTTAACCCTTTGCTCTCCAGTGCAGGATTTGTAAACCCCATCACACAGATCCATTCTCCGATCTGTCCAGGCCATTTTGAACGCTAATCGTGTCTTCCAAAGTGCAGGAGCCCCCTCCCGGCTTGCAGTGCACCCTGGGAGCTGTGTGCGTGTGCAGCCAATCGGGAGAGAGTCCAGTGCTGCCCAGCTGACATGCAGAACACCCAGAGCTAGGTTTTCTGTTTCTAGGGGTGGTGCACATTCACACGTGTTGCTGCACATAGAAAAATGTATTCTGCACATGTATGGAAAAGATTAGAGGGAAAATGGCTGGCTTGGTGTCACCTGCAAACTTTAGAAGCATATGCCCCACTCTATTGGCCAAGCCATTAGTGAAAATATTGACTAGTACAGGACCCAGAACTGACTCTTTCAGGATGTCACTAGATCTACACTCCCCGTCCAGCAGCGAACCATTGATAAGGACTCTGAGTACAGCCGGACAATCTGCAGTGCACGCTCCATATCTTCACCTAGACCACATTTCCCTCTTTTCTTATCAGACTTTCCTGTGGGACTGTTGACAGCCCGACGAAACCACGGCTTACTCCTCGCACTAGGCCAACAACCCTTTCGAAGAAGGAAATTAGGTTGAGTTTGGCAAGATTTGTTCTTAGCACATCCATGCTGGCTGCTCCTTAGAACACCATGACCCACTAGGTGCTCCCCGGGATGCTGGCACGCTGTAGCGGGGGTGCAGAAAGGCAGCTAGCGAAACGGGGGCAAAGCATAAAAACGAATGTTCCTGGGGCACCTAAGACACTAGCCAAAATATAGAGACTCATGGGGCTTTTGTGGGTCAAACCCACTTCCTCAGATGAGTTGGAGTGGGACTAACAGCATCCAAGACGTATATGTAATATAGAACAGCCAAAGCAGTCACCTGTCAATTGTAGGACCCATGTTAATGAAGCTAATTAAATGGGCTGGATGTGTCCCACTCACAGCTTTCGATGTCAAACTAAGGATGTCAAAGGCAGAGGAAGTTGGCTTTGTGCTGTTAACCTGATAATGTCTTTGTTCAAGCCCAGGGCAACAGTGTCAAATCTGGTGATGAATTCCAGTTCTGCAGCCTCTCTGCAGTTGGCTGGTGACATTCCTTTGTAGAAGTTTGGCTACTTTCAACCTGTGACAGGGCCCAGGCAGGTTAAAACGTCCCCGACAGGTTTGCGTGTGTGACCGTTCCTGATGTCTGATTTGTGTCCATCTGTGCTTTGTCGCGGAGACTGTGCGGTTTGGCCAGTGTCCGTGGCCGAGGGGCATTGCCGACACTGAAAGGCAGATAGCACATTAGGATGTGCCGTTGTATGCGCCCCGATGTGGTGTCTGATGTGGGTAGGTGCTGGGATGGTGTCGGTTGTGTAGATGTGTGGGCAGAGTTGGCACCGGGGTTTGCTGCAGGGGTCGGAGCAGTGTGGGTGTTTGAAAGCAGCGAGCAAAGGTGCGACTCCCACTCGGACCACATGGGTGCAGCACAGCTCCGGGATTCTCACGCATCTCGCTAGCTCTGTTCTGGCCGCACCAGCAAACTCTTCACAGTGAAAAGTGAAACTTCCTGCAGGCTCTCCCAGCCTTAGGATGCTGTGAAACCTGGGGAGAGGGGGGCTGCAGCACCTGCGGCCCCCTAGTTCCCGCCCCTGTGAGTGCCTACCAAGGGACTGGTTAGCAATTGCTGCGGTGTCTCTCAAGGCATCACAGTTTGGCTGACGGGCCGGTCAGGCCCTGGGGCCCATGTTCCCTTTTCCGAGAGGGGTAGCGTGTGTGCTCGTCTCCAGCCCTCCCCCGTTGCCCAGGCATTCTCAGAGGGTGTCGCTACCAGCACAGGGATGACTGCGAGCGAACACGAGCGCCATATGTGTGCAGGGCTGGAGGCAGAGGTGCCATCGGGCGGTAGGAGAGGCTCCTCTCACGACGTGCACAACTGGGTCCGGCCCTGACCGGAGCAGGGTGTGACATCAGGGCCACTGCTGCACATGGCACCAGCCTCTCCCCAGGCCCACCGGCGCGGAGCTGTCTAAGGTAGGCCCTGCCCCTCGCACTGACTGTGCTACGCCCACTGCCCAGAGGGCCTCTGCTCGTTTCCTGCAGCAGAGCTCCAAGCTCTCAAGGGCTCAGGGAAGAACTCTCCAAGCTGCTAGGGTCAGAGCGTGCCTCGGCATCTGCCAGCCTGATGGGAAGAGGAGGTCACGCGGACGCCAAGTCCCGGCTTTAGGCACTGGGCCTGTAACTCTCTGTTTCACACCCAGCGCGTGGAGCTGCCTTGGCATGTTGGCGGTTTCATGCCAGAGCTGTAGGCTCTTGTTCTCTCATGGCTGTTCGTGCATTGTGATGTGCCTAATTGCTCCTGGCTGGTGTCCTTGCACATCCTCTCTTGTGATCAGCTGGGGGCAGAACTGGGCCTGCTGTGTGTTCAGCAGAAGGCTGTTTCACAAGGGCAGGCTGACAGATCCTCTTGTCGTGTGTGAGCCCCTAGCATTTGTGTTACCACGACAGCAGGACATTCCAGAGCTAGGCTCCCCACACAAACACCCCTGTTTGGCTGGGGGAGCAGGGAGTTCACAGCGTGAACTGGCGTCCGGGATAACATTTTGCAAATGGCCCTTCTGGGCTGAGATGAGCCATAAATCCCAGTTCCAACTCTCCGCTCTGAGGCGTCCAAGTTCGGATCAAACAAGGTTTTGCCTCCCGGACTCCTGGACAATCCCACATTGGCAGGGAAATGGGTTAGATACCTCCCCACCCCCATCCAAGGGATTCTGCTGAGTCTTCGGTATTCTAGAATCCCTGGGAAAAGGAAAAGACCTTTTGCCGTAAGTGGGTATGGCCAGATGATGTTTTCCCAGAGAGCCATTGCTGGGCATTTCTGCAGTACACCTCACCCATGCAGTGCTGTTAAGGAAGGTTCTTAACAAGGGGTTTGGTTTGAACTAACACATCCCGGCGTGCACTTCCTGGTTCGAATCAGCTGTGATTTGAACTAGCGCGCCGGCGAGATCATTCTAATGAAGCGCGGGATATTTAAATCCCCGCTTCATTGACTATTTTGAATGCCTGCATTTGCATCCCTAGTTCGAACTAGGGTGCAAGTGTAGACATACCCTAGTATAAAACTACATAGCATTACTGCAGGCTGAGGGTAGAAAGAGAATCCTTTGTATGCTAAAAAAGCAAGAATTTTCAGTTGGGGGAAATCATTTCCCTTGGTTTGTTTAATGTGCATTTTTGCCCAGTCTCTCATCTAAATGGAGACAAAGCTCACAAAACCAGAAGGATCAAAAAAATCACTCATCTTTGAGTTATGTATTGTATGAGGGAACACATCTGGTAGGGGAAATCAGTGCCAGATTACAGAAAGAATGCCTGAATCTCTCATTGCAGGAATACCAGAAGGATTACTGTACATTCATAATCTAGCAGCACCTTAAAGGCTAACAAAACATGGAGATGGTATCATGAGCTTTCGCGGGTACAATCCACTTGTGGGGTACACCTACGAAACCTCACGATCCCATCTCCGTGTTTTGTTAGTCTGTGCCGTGCTGCTAGACTATTTGTTGTTTAAGGTTTTTCCAGTTCCAGACTAACTCGGCTCTCCCACTGAAGCTTTTAGAGATGGGAGCTCCCACGTAAACCCAGAGCGGAATCTATTACTCATCATACAGAGAGGTCAGCTGAGGAAGAAACCAGGTACTTACTAAGTTAGAATAAAAATACAGTGGCCATTGCTTTTGCTTCGTCCCCAGTGCAGTGTTCCCGCGAATTGTTCTCACCCACGCGTGGAATGAATTATTTATGTGCGCCAATACGCAGGTGATGTATCACATAACAAAATTCATGGGGTGGAGGTGGGGCCAAGGTGTTGGAGTGTGGGAGGGGGCTCAGGGCTGGGGTGCGGGCTATAGGGTGGGGCTGAGGATGAGGGACTCAGGGCTGGGCAGAGGCTTGGGGTGCAGGCTTTGAGGTGGGACTGGGCATGAAGGGTTCGGGGCTGGGACAGAGAGTTAGGGAGGGAGGAAGGGGGGTGAGGGCTCCAGCTGGAGGTACAGGCTCTGGGATGGGGCTGGTGGTGGGGAGTGGGTTGGGGTGCAGGCTGCCCTTGGGCTGTAACAAGGAGGAAAAACTCCCACCGGCTCTCTTCCTGCAGCAGCAACGTGGAGGAGGGAGGGAGAGGGGTGCCTCTTTCCAAGCCGTGGCAGGTCTGGAGTCGGGTGGGGTCTGGGACTGAGGGAAAGACTCCCTGCCCGCAGACCTGAGTACCTGCATGGTGTGTAACAGGCTGATGTGCAGCCACACTGCTTGGAGGAGAGTTATGCCCCACAATCAGGAAACAGAAAATTGCCCCACGTTGCCATTCTTGCTGCATCCCAGAACGTTTGCTTTCCGTGGCTTGAACTCCAGCGGTGGAGGCTGGGTCATTAGGATTATTCTCCAGTGGGTTTCGGAAGGTCTGGAGGAGATTAACAGCATTTACCGCTCTCAGGCAACGTCCCGTGTTTGGGGTTTGACGCCTTTGTCGTTTCATTTCTTCGGTATGGACGCACTCTCTTTTGGCAGGCAGGGCCTGCTGGGCTCCAGGGAAGTCACTGTTGTCACAGGCATGACAGGATCTCGCAGTGTCCCAGGCAAACCTTATGGAATTACGGTTAGAACCTTTGGGGGCCACGGTATTGAAACTGCAAATGTCTGTGTAGGATTGTGGGATTGTCTGATGCTTTGCAGCAGGACTAACTCAGTCGCTCAGTTTGGTGCTAGCCGTCTGTAATGCTTCTCGGGCAGTTTTGGACTTAACACATAATTATTGAAAAGAGTTATCTGAAAACTTTGCCACTGCATCGTTCACTCTCTTTTCCAGCTCATGAATGAGCGTGCTGAACAGCACAGGTCACAGGACACATCATGGCTGTTTGGCTCTCCATTCTGAAAACGCACCTTTTACCCCTTTGCTCCCTATTTTTTAGCTAGTCACTGCTATGTGAGAAAACCTCCTCTGCTATCCCAGGATTACTTTAGTCTCTGTAAGAGCCTCTGGTGAGGGACCTTGTCAAAGGCCTTCTGAACATTCAACTATGCTCCATTGTTCACATCACCCCACCCACTTGCTTTTTAACCCCCTCCAAGAACTCTAATACAGGTGGAAGCTCTGTGATCCGAGGGTCTGTCTACACTCGCCCCCAGTTCGATCGAGGGAGGCTAATGAGGGCCTGAGTGGAGGCCTTGCTGCTGTATGTCAGTGTTCAAATCCAGCTTGTGTCCTGCCAGGCGAGCTCTCAAAAACGGCTTTGTCGATGCATTTCCAAATCAAGTAATTGACATTGTGATGACTGAAAGGTGAATGCCGGCCACGCTGCTCCATTCCATTAACGGAAACAGCACATTAATTGTCAAAATAAGTGTTGGTTTCACATTCCTGGTTTCACGTTTGATAAGGCCGCATGGCTGAGTCAGCTATTTCATTGGGGACTGTTTAGAAGATTGCAGTTGTGCCTAGGGGAAATCCCTGTTAATTTTCTAACTTCCGTGACTGCTTTCAGAGATGATAATAATGTGACTCACAACGAGGGCTGTGCAGTTGTACAAGTGCATAAAGCCTTAGTGACCTTGGATCTGCTCAAACAGCTTGGATCTCTTGGTCACCAGCTAGTGTAAGAAAACTGTAACCAAATGAGGAGCGTTAACAAAATAACTTCACAGCTAGCACTGAATGTTGAAAGCCTCAGTTCCTCATCCGCTGTAATGGTGCAGGCAAATGATCTTTATCAATATAAAGGGCAACACTATCAAAAGGGGCGAGCGGTTTTGGGTGTAACCGCTTGAATCACTTTCAAAGGGGCTGCTTTTCAGAGGAAGGCAAGGGGGTCTCACACTGAGCACCTAAAAACTGAGATGCCCAAACTCACTAGTCACTTGTGAAAATGGAGGCGGCTACCACACAATGACAGAAATGTAGGGCTGGATGGAACCGTGAAGTCCTCGAGTGCTGGCTCTTGTGCTGCTGTGAAGCTGATGTCATTGTCTATTAGGAAGGTCCTGCTTCAAGCATGAGACTAGAGTAGATGACTTCCTGGGGACTCTTCCAGTCCAATCTACTGTTCCAAGGTTGCTCGATACTTCCCAGCATTGTACCGGGAGCTCATGTTCAGTTGATGATCCACAACTCCCATCATAAACACCAAGGCTACGTCTAGACTGCATTGCTTTTTTGGGTTACTGGTGGTATCCTGAAATAGCAATGCCACGTCCAAGGAATGCGTCCACTTTTTCTAAAACGTTTTCAAAAGAACGGACACGCTCTTTCACTATCCCTGTAAGCCTCGTTCTACGAGAATAAGGGATGGCTCGAAAGAGCACTTTCTTTTGCAATTTGGCACCATGTAGATGCACCAAATTTCAAAAGAGTCTCTTCCAAAAGTAAATCAAAAAAAGATACGCAATTTGCTGTATGCAAATTGCGTATCTTTTTCCAGTTTAACAGTGCAGTCTAGACGTAGCCCAAGTCTTTGCCATCACTGCTTCTCAGGACAGAGTCCCCCCGCCTGTAAGCATGGCCTGCATTCTTTGGTCTTCGATATCTGACTTTACATCTGGCCACACGGTATTCTTCTGCCTCGCTTACCAACTGATCCAGATCATTTGGTAGCTACCACTTGTCCTCATTGTGATTTACCGCTCTCCCAATCCTTGCATCATCTGCAACCTTAATTCATGATGATTTTGTGTTTTCTTCCAGGTCACTGATAACCTGAAATGGTATAGAGCCAAACACTGAGCCCTCTGGGATGCCAGTAGAGCCACACCTGCTCCGTGGCTATTCCTTATTCACAATTCTATCTAGAGACTTGTCACGTTAGTCAGTTATATAATTAATAATGCAGGGTCTCTTAAGTAAAGAAGATCTGTTTGTTTGTTTTTTCCAGACAATCTTCCAACCACAATCTTCAAACACAGAATTTAACTAGTTTTAGATTGTACACATTACAGGCCATGCCTTCACCTGTATTTGGAATGAATCTAGCTCCTTTTGGGTGCTCCCCCAGTTCAAACCCTCAAATGATCAGAAGAAGAAGAGCCAGAACACAGAAATGCAGAAGATGTTGTATATGCCAAATTGTCTGTAGCCACATTAACACCCGTCAGTTGGTTAGTGGGCAACCCAGATTGCTTTCTGTCAACGACCTGTCCTTTCCATTATTTACCATTCCCCACAAATTTTGGGTCATCTGCAGATGTTCGGTGGTTTCACAGTTTCCTCCAGGCCATTTGATAAACACGTTATCGTGCAGGGCCAAGAACCATTCCTTGAGAGACCTCACTGGAGTCAGGCTTAGCACAAGGTCTCCTGCAGGAGCAAAGGGGGAGCCAGTCGCTTCCACCTCAGCTGAACTGCTTGTTGGGTCTTCCTCTCCACACACCAGACAACTCAGGAGTCGCAGCTGGGGCCACACCGAGTTCCCATAAGAGGTTGGTTCAGTCCTTCTCCCCCTCCCCCAACCTGGAGCACGGAGAGAATTACTTCCTGCTTCTGTGCAGCATTGGAAGGATCTGCTGTCTGCCTCAGTGGGTGCTTCAAGGTAGGAGGCCTCTCCCTCCTCTCACACCAGGAAGTAAATTGGAGATGCGGGCACTTCCAATCTCAAGTACATGGCCGCTCTTTGTGGTTGAAAAGAAATCCTTGAAGGGGTCAGCTGTGGTAAAGTTACAGGAAGAAGAGTTAGGAGATCTGAGCTCTTTTCCCAGCCATGTTTTTGTGGGTGACCTTCCTTAGTTTCATTGTTTCTTTGCTCTACTCTGCCAAACTGAAAAGACGATGTTTTCTGGGTCTTCCAAGTATGCTTGTCAATGGTTTGAGACCCTGGGCTGTAGAGCCATAGTCCAGCGCTCTGCTATATGTCATGGGTAGCTCCTCAGCTGGTGTAAATGGTAACTCCAATACAGACACTGGAACAAGAGCAATTCGCACGAGCTGCAGATCTGAACCTCAAGTGCCAATAGTCATATTTAGCTCCTGTAAGAGCTGTTTATTGTGCATCTGAACAATTATGCATGGACACGAGCAACATTTCTTAAAGATTTAAAGAATCATGTTGTTTGGCTCTTTTTTTCTCTAGTTTTATGGTTTAGCATCATCCAGGCTATGTCGAGATTGCAGACTTCTTTCGGAAGAAGCTTTTCCGGAAGAGATCTTCCAGAAAAACTTCTTCCGAAAGAGAGTGTCCATACTGCAAAAGCCCATTGAAAAAGTGATCTGCTTTTTTGAAAGATAGCGTCCATTCAGTGTGAACACTACCTCGCATTTAAGCTGTGATTACTATGGGCAGAGTGGCCACTAGGGCACATGTGCTTTTTCCTCTTCTTTTGAAAACTCCCTATTCCCCATCCCCACACACTTTTTCCAAAAGAGCTCTTTCGGAAAAAGGCTTCTTCCTCATAGACCGAGGATTACCAGTGTCGGAAAAACCCCTCTGTTCTTTCGATTTTTCTTTCAGAAGAACGCGATTGCAGTGTGGACATAATTGAAATTTTTTTTGGAAAACCTGTCATTTTTCTGAAAAAAATCTGTTGTGTAGACATACCCCCAGTGTAAAAATGGAACTATAATAAAAGCTATTTTCCTCATGTCCACTCTTCACTGATCACCACACCTGTGTGGGTGGAGATGTAGTTTAAGTAAAACTATTTCTTGTAAATGACCTCCTGGGACATAACCTCCTTCATCATGGATCTATTTTTAGTCATCCTTATCTGTGAAAGTAAATTAATCCTTAAGTCACAGGGAGTTCTATCTGAAGCTACAGAATTTTCAGCGGTTCCAGAATAAAGCATGAGATACCTGAGGAATACACCAGCAAAACTGCAGTGAATTCTCAGTAAAAACTGGAGCAGAATTAGAGACCACAAGCCCTGCATCCAGAGGCTTCGCATTAAAAGTGACAGGATTTCCATCAAGGGATGGTTTTCAGGGTCTCGTGTCTGCATCCTACTTTGCCAATAGACCTAAAATCAGTGAACTTTTTCCAGCTGCTTTGCTCAAAATGTATTGAAATATTCATGCTGTGTTGCTGACTTTTTTTTTTGTCTTGTGAAATTTGGCATTTTTATAAGCCTTGATTCCTCAAGTTAAGTGAATATTTGAGCTGCTAATTTATGAAAATAACAGTTTTTATCTCTCATGGCTGTGGAGAGAAAACACTTGAAAAATGGGACCTGACTGTATCCTACAGTGTCAAAAACCAGAGAGCAAAGGAATGCACACATTAAATAGATGTTTTGATTGCTAAGCCACTCATGATTGCTGAGGCCTGACTCATGGTTTTTCATAGCTTGAAGTTGGCATGACTATTCATGGGACTGATGTATTTTGTACAATCCAGGGAAGCCTCTGATTTCAGCTTGCCAAAGGAAGCATTGTCTTCTCTCCTCTAATTCTCATGCTATAATTGATTCTATAAACTATTCTGGTATGGAGTGGCATAGAATACAGAGCTAGGAATAAGTTGTATAGTCAGTATCAACAAGTACATTAAGACAGAGTTAAGGTTACTTGACGGTGTATTGTCCTTTTGAGTTTTGCTCAACTCGAGTGTTCTACAAGCTTCTGAAAAAATCAGAAAATGCACAGGTAAGGTTGCCCCTGCAACCTTAACTCTGCCCCCATTCAACAATGTGTCCTGTTGACACACCCATCTTTACTCTACCACCCCAAGAGTTGCCTAAATGAACAAGCTCGTCATCTTCTGTTACAGCCTATTCTCTTTAAACATTTATGAGAAGACAAAAAAAAAAAAAAGAGGGGGGGAGGTCCTTCTGTTCCCCAGGAGCCAATGGCAATTTCCATATACTCCAGGTAAGGTAAGAGTGTCAAGTGTTACCACACATGATGACATAGGCAGTTCTGCCTGCTTCGTAAAGGGATATGTGGTCTGAGGACATGTGTGGCTACATCTGGGGCATGTAACAGCTGGGATGAGATGTGTATTTTGCACCCTTTGATGGGAGTGAGCAAAGAGAAGAGCCACATGCGCTCCTTCAGGATCTAGTGCAGTGTTTCTTAAACTGTGTTCCATGGCACACTGGTGTGCCACGAGGCAGTTGGAGGTGTGCTGCGGAGAACAACAGAGTTCAAAATGGCCACCCTTAAAGGGGCAGTTGAATTCCCCCCCCCCCATAACTTTTTTTTTTTTGCTCAACAAAAAATCCTTGGTGTTCCTTATAAAAAAATTATTGTTTGCTGTTCCTCTGTCTTAAAAAGTTTAAGAAACACTGATCTAGTATGAATCACTTAACAAGAGGATTGTGTTTGTTCTATTACAAGAGTATTATCAGTAATAAGCTGGGATATGTGAGCAGGCTAAGCATTTATGATCTGCATGCACACCACGCAGAGAGTGTGTGGCTGGAGTCAGCTGGAGCTGTACTGAGTGGGAGAGGCAAGAGCGCTCCGGTTGGTAGAGGCATTTGAGAGCTGTGGGGTTTGTTGAGGAGTGTGATACATCTGGGGCATCTGACACACCCACACACACACAGAGCTGTGATTGTGGCAGGAGGAGAACTATGTTTTGCACCCTCGGATGGGTCTGAGGATAGGGAAGAGGGTTGTGTGGGTGGGGGTGTGTACACACTTTCAGGATGCAGAATGTCTACGCGCAATTGAATGGCATATGTCATTCGCAGGGACGGGCTTTCAGTACCAGCTGAGCAGTGAGGTGGAATAGGAGAGGGTTCTAATGTGTCAGTGACGGAGACATGGGCGTGTCG
Source organism: Pelodiscus sinensis (assembly GCF_049634645.1). Classification (NCBI taxonomy): domain Eukaryota; kingdom Metazoa; phylum Chordata; order Testudines; family Trionychidae; genus Pelodiscus; species Pelodiscus sinensis. Next base: position 54,120,777 of record NC_134720.1, read on the forward strand.
GTTGAGAAGCCTGTGGGCAGCGGGTGTATGGGTGCATTCAGTGCAAGGAGCTCCTGGCCCTCCTGGACCATATATGGGCTTTGGAGGCCAGGGTGGCTGAACCGGAGGAGCTAAGGGAGGCATAGAGGTACGTAGATGAGGCTTTCCGGGAGGCCCTGTGGACTAATGAAGTGACTGAACTCCCATGGCTTGGACTTGCCTGTGATGAAAAGGGCTCTGATAGCGGGGTACCCGTGCTTTCGCGGCAGTGATAGGGACACCACGAGCCTCTGAGGCACACAAAAAGACCCGCACGGAAGTACAGGACTCAGGGGCTTAGCCCCAACCAGCCACAACATGTTCTAGTCAGGAGAAGAGGATGGAAGTGTAGGTCAAGTCAGATGAGACACAATCAAATGAGAGAGTCTAACACATCAGGAAATGGCAGGCATAAATAGTGACACATTTTTAAAGGGCTTATACACAAATGCTAGAAGTCTAAATAATAAAATGGGTGAATTAGAGTGCCGAGTTTGAAAGGATATTGATATAATAGGCATCACAGAAACTTGGTGGAATGAGGACAATCAATGGGACACAGTCGTCCCAGGATACAAAATCTGAAGGATAGAACAGGTCATGCCGGTGGGGGAGTGGCACTATATATGAGAGAAAATGTATAATCATATGAAGTAAAAATCTTAAATGAGCCAAAATGTTCCATAGAATCTCTATGGATAAGTAATTCCATGCTCCAATAATAAGAATATAGCAGTAGGGATATATAATCAGCCACCTGATCAGGACAGTGATAGGGTACGTCTAGACTACATGCCTCTTTCGCCAGAGGCATGTAGATTAGGCTACCCGACATAGGAAAATGAAGTGGCGATTTAAATAATTGCCGCTTCATTTAAATTTACATGGCTGCCGCGCTGAGCAGACAAACAGCTGATCAGCTGTTTGTCGGCTCAGCGCGATAGTCTGGACGCACGGGTGGCGACATCAAAGGTATTTGTCGACCACCCAGGTGTGCCTCCTGGGATGAGGTTTACCTGGGTGGTCGACAAATACCTTTGATGTCGACACCCGCGCGTCCAGACTATCGCGCTGAGCCGACAAACAGCTGATTAGCTGTTTGTCAGCTCAGCGTGGCAGCCATGTAAATTTAAATGAAGTGGCAATTATTTAAATCGCCGCTTCATTTTCCTATGTCTGGTAGCCTAATCTACATGCCTCTGGCGACAGAGGCATGTAGTCTAGACGTACCCATAGTGATTATGAAATGCTAAGGGAGATTAGAGAGGTTATCAAATTTAAAAAACTCAATAATAGTGGGGGATTTCAACTATCCCCATATTGACGGATACACGTCACCTCAGGACAGGATGCAGAGAGAAAACTTCTTGATACTTTAAATGGCTGCTTCTTGGAGCAGCTGGTTCCGGAACCCACAAGGGGAGAAACAATTCTTGATTTCAAGTTACAGTGGGAGAGATCTAGGTTGGATATTAGGGAAAACTGTCACTAGGTGGGTGGGGAAGCACTGGAATGGGTTACCTAGAGAGGGGGTGGAGTCTCCATCCCTAGAGGTGTTTCAATCTCGGCTTGACACAGCCCTGGCCGGGTTGATTTAATTGGGATTGGTCCTGCCTTGAGCAGGAGGCTGGACTTGATGACCTCTTGAGGTCTCTTCCAGCTCTATGATTCTATGATTATTCCTACAGGGAGCGCAGGATCTGGTTCAAGAGGTAAATAAAAGTGGACCACTTAGAAATAGTGACCATAATGTAATAACATTTAACATCCCTGTTGTGGGGAAAAAACCTCAGCAGCCCAACCCAGTGGCATTGAATTTCAGAAAGGGGAACGCCACAAAAATGAGGAAGTTCGTTAAACAGAAATTAAAAGGTACAGTCAGAAAAGCAAAACCTCTGCAAGCTGCATGGTAACTTTTTCCAAAGACACTATAATAGAATCCCAAGTTAAATGTATACCCCGAATTAAAAAAAACAGTAAGAGAACCACAAAAGTGCCCCCATGGTTTAACAATCAAGAAAAAGAAGCAATGAGAGAGAAAGAGATATTTTAAAAAGTGGAAGTCAAATCCGAGTGAGGAAAATAGAAAGGAGCATAAACTTTGTCAAATTAAGTGTAAAAATATAATAAGAAAAGCCAAAAAGGAGTTTGAAGAATAGCTAAACAAAAACTCAAAAAATAATAGCAAAATGTTTAAGTACATCAGAAGCAGGAACCCTGCTGATCGTCAAAGAGCCACACTGGTTGTTTAAGATGCTAAAGGAGCACTCAAAGATGATAAAATCATTGCGAAGAATTATTTGTTTCAGTCTTCACAGCTGAGGATATTGGGGAGATTCCCAAGCCTGGGCCATTCTTTTTTGGTGACAAATCTGAGGAATTGTTCCACACTGAGGTGTCATTAGAGAAGGTTTTGGAACAAATTGATAAATTTAACAGTAACAAGTCACCGGGACCAGATGGCATTCACCTAAGAGTTCTGAAAGAACTCAAATGTGAAATTGTGGAACTATTAACTATGGTTTGTAACTGATCCTTTAAATCGGCTTCTGTACCTAATGACTGGAAGATAGCTGATGTGATGCCAATACAAAAAAGGGCTCTAGGGGTGATCCTGGAAATTACAGACCGGTAAGTCTAATGTCAGGTTTGGAATTATTCCCCCATAACTATCAAGAAATTAGTTGAAACTATAGTAAAGAATAAAATTGTCAGACACATAGATGCACATAATTTGTTGGGGGAAGTCAACATGGTTTCTGTAAAGGGAAATCATGCCTTACTAAGCAACGAGGCTGTGTCTACATTGGCAAGATTTTGCACAAAAACTTGCCACCTGTCTACACTGGCCGCGAGTTCTTGCGCAAGAACACTGACATTCTAATGTAAGAAATCCGTGCTTCTTGCGCAACAACTATGATGCTCCTGCTCAGGAAGAAGCCCCCTTGTGCAAGTGTTCTTGCGCAAGAGGCCAGTGTAGACAGGCAACATGAATTTCTTGCGCAAGAAAGCCCGATGTCCATTTTAGCCATCGGAGCTTTCTTGCGCAAGAGAGCGTCTACACTGGCACGGATGCTTTTGCACAAAAGCTCATGCCAGTGTAGATGCTCTCTTGCGCAAATACTTTAATGCAAAAACTCTTGCGTTCAAAATATTTGCGCAAAATCTTGCCAATGTAGACACAGCCCGAGAGTTCTTTGAGGGGGTCAACAACCATGTGGACAAGGGGATCCAGTGGATATAGTGTACTAAGATTTCCAGAAAGCCTTTGGCAAGGTCCCTCACCAAAGGCTTTTAAGTAAAGTAAGTTATCATGGGACAAGAGGGAAGATCTGCAGATGGGTGACAGGGGAGGGATCACGTGAGGATTACCTGTTGTTCCCTTCCTCTGGGGCATCTGGTATTGGCCACTGTCAGCAGACAGGACATTGGGCTAGATGGACCTTTGGTCTGACCCAGAATGGTTGTTTTTATGTTATGATATGAGAGCAGTTTTTAAGTATCTAAAAGGTTGTTACAAGGAGGAGGGAGAAAAATTGTTCTCCTTGGCCTCTGAGGACAGGACAAGAAGCAACGGGCTTAAACTGTAGCAAGGGAGGCTGAGGTTGGACAGTAGGAAAAAGTTCCTACCTGTCAGGGTGGTGAAACACTGGAATAAATTGCCTAGGGAGGTTGTGGAATCGCCATCTCTGAAGATATTTAAGAGCTGGGTGGATAGACATCTATCAGGGATGCTCTAGACAATATTTGGTCCTGCTATGAGGGCAGGGGACTGGACTTGTTGATCTCTCAAGGTCCTATCCAGTTCTATGATTCTGTAGGCCGGCTCAGTCAGCAGTTGGAGTCTCTGCTGCTCCTTGGCTAGACATAGGTGCCCCCCCCTGTGACTTCTCCTGGACACTGATCCAAACCAGTTAGGTATTATATTGCTGACGTGATTCGTTACCAAAATCAGTATTCATTATTCACACATGTTTGGCCCGCTCCTGCACCTTCCCTGGAAATATGTCTACCATGGCAATCTGGCCTCTTCTTGAAAATCTCCTAAGAAGGAGCTTCCATAACTTCCCCAGGCCTCTGTCCCAGGCCTAGTGGGAGAAATCGGACCAGGGTTCTATTCTGAAATACTGACAGTTTTATGTTTTAGAGAAGAGCTCTCTGGTCCCTCTCCACTAGCTGTAGCAGGGAGGTGACAGAGCTGGCACTGTCTCTGTGCTGTACACACGCTTTCTCTTCAGCTGTGAGCCTTCTAATTTCTAATTAACGTTCTTCCAACTCTTATTCATTTTTATATCCTCATTGTAGCTGAGCATCTGAATAGCCAGAGAAAACTCACAGCCCCTCGCCACAGACATTCTGATTTGATTCAAAGCTGCTGTTCTGTCCCACGAGGTGTACACCAGGAGTAAGCTCTCAGGTCATTTCCTCCAGAATGAATCCCACAAGATACGGTAGCTCACTTCCTCTGGAGTCACTGGTTAGACCTAATGCCATCGCGGCTCACCCCTCTACCCTGCCCAGCCCGTAGTCAGCAGAGCCTACTCCATGGAGCGCACCTTGCTCTCTGTGAAACGTCTGCCGCCTCCCCACAAGGCGCACATTGGATCGGACAGAACTGCCAAACCTCCATGCTCCATCACTTTGCAAATATCACATTAATCTGCCCAACCACCGGCCTGTGCTAGCAAAATGGAGATTTTCCCCAATCAACCAATCCAAGGCTGCTCCAGCACCCATCCTCCTTTCCCGCCCCACCTGCCTGCATGTGCACACACACACGTCTCCTCTCTTTGTGGTTTTAGAGCGGCTGCTGCCCTTCTGCTAGGTGCACCACAAACCTCTACATTAGAAACCCTCTCAGGGCCAGGCAAGGGTGGAGCGGGGGTCAGGCGGGCCTCTCGGGACCAGTGAGAGGGCCTGAACATTGTTATAGCCAAGTTGATTGCTTGTTACAATCTGGCAATTACATCTTTATTGCCACAGGGGTACAGAGTCCACTCTGGAAATGGCAAGGGCAGGGTGTTCCCCAGTGCTGTAGGGTTGACACATTCCCATGAGCAGCCCTCCCAAGATACAGTGGCTGACGAGACACCCGCTCATGCACGGTACATGTGCACTGGAATGCTTCCAGACTGCAGCACTATGCGTACAAAGTGACCTTTTTTCTTAGACTTTTTTTGCACTTTGGAACCCCCAAAGACTTAGCGGGTGCCATGTGCTACCCTTGGTAAAAACTTACCGAGACTTTTTTTGACCCACATCACAGCAACAGATTCTGGTCAGCCGTGAACCCTGTTAATTAGAGAGTTTACAGCTGACCAGAAAATGCAAGAAAGAAGCCTACTTAGAAACTTGGGGTTTTTTGGGTCAGGGGCAGGGAGGGAAGGCTATTGATTTATGCCACCAAGTGCCAGCAATGCCCCTCTGCCATGTATATTGGCCAAATTGGGCAGTCCCTACAACAAATGGACACAAATCAGACATCAGGAATATTAACACATAGAAACCTGTTGGGGAATATTTTAACCTACTTGGCCCTCAGTCATGGATTTAAAAGTAGCCCTCCTTCTACAAAGAAATTTCACTGACCAATTTCAGAGAGAGGCTGCAGAACTGGAATTCATTGGCAGATTTGGCACTGTTATCCTGGGCTTGAACAAAGACATTAACGGGTTGGTGCTATGAATGGGACATATCCAGCCCACTTAATTAGCCTCTTTAAGGGACCCGTGTAAATGATAGTCCAGACGAATAATGGTTTGTAGACCATTCGTTTCCAAGGAACAAAGTGCCCTGCCCCAAAGGGCAGCAATCATTATAACAGTCACGGGCGGAGCACTACAAACCCACGGGGGGAGACAAGATTTTGGGTGAACCAGTGGGTAGGTTTACGCACAACAAAGCAAGAAACCTGCAGCGCCAAGTCTCAGAACCCTGGCCAACTGATTTGGGCTGGTGGGCTTGTGCTACAGAGCTCAAACTGGCACTGTAAAGAATCCCAATTGAGCCCAGGCGCTGAGTCCCACCTCCCTCTTCCCAAACTTCAGCCCAAGCGGAAACCTCCAGGACTGTTATTTTTAGCCCTACAGCAGGAGCCTGAGTCATTTGGCCCAAGCTGCTGCAGGGTCGGGGTTTTGGGGAGGGGAGAGGGGCTGTGTAGACGTACCTATCGCTGGTAAAGCGGTTTCAGATCTGAAACAAAAACTAATGGGTGCCTGAGATGGGCTATACCGCGAAAGCCACATTCAGGACAGGTGGCAAGAAATAGGGCAGACAATCCCCAAAGCTGCTCTAGGATTAGATTCACCAACAAAGTCTGTAGCAAGGGAACTTCTGCAGGGCCACATTGTTAACAAGAAACCCAACGTCGAGCCATGTAGGTGCCCCAGCCTCCGACTCCCATCCAGACAACCCAGCCTAATATAGTGAAAGGCTTTTGGAAACCTATCCCCCCATATAAACTCATGGAACCATCAAAAATGAAGGTTGGAAGAGACCTCAGGAGTTTGTCTAGTCCAACCCTCTGCTCAGAGGGTCAGACACTCCCAGGTCACTAGGAATCTCAAATCGTACCCAAATATCACGGTGTCAGCCAAACTTTGGTCAAGTAAAGACTAATAAAAAGGGCGTTACAAATGACTAACGGACAAATGACTAACGGACAAGACACATGTAAACGATTGCAGAGTCCTTATCTCAGGTTTGCAGCGTGGATGGAATAGATTGCTGGCTTGTAAAATCTCTCTGGTAGCTTCCAGAAGATTGAATCATAGAATCATAGAACCATAGAGCTTGACGAGACCTCAGAAGGTCAAGCCCAGCCCCCTGCCCAAGGCAGGACCAATCCCAATTAAATCAATCCAGCCAGGGCTTTGTCAAGCCGAGACTTGAACATCTCTAGGGATGGAGACTCCACTACTTCCCTAGGTAACCCATTCCAGTGCTTCACCACCCGCCTAGGGAAATAGTTTTTCCTAATATCCAACCTGGACCTCTCCCACCGCAACTTGAGACCATTGCTCCTTGTTCTGCCACCTGTCACTACTGAGAACAGCCTTTCTCCATCCTCTTTGGAACCTCCCTTCAGGAAGTTGAAGGCTACTATCAAATCCCCCCTCACTCTTCGCTTCTACAGACTAAACAGACCCAACTCCCTCAGCCTCTCCTCGTAGGTCGTATGCTCCAGCCCCCTAATCATTTTGGTTGCCCTCCGCTGGACCCTCTCCAATGTGTCCACATCCTTCCTGTAATTGGGGGGCCCAGAACTGGACACAATACTCCAGATGTGGCCTCGCAAGAGCCGAATAAAAGGGAATAATCACTTCTCTGGATCTGCCGGCAATGCTCCTCCTAATGCAGCCTAATATGCCATTAGCCTTCTTGGCGACAAGGGCACACTGCTGACTCATCTCCAGCTTCTCATCCACTGTAACCCCCAGGTCCTTTTCTGCAGAACTGCTGCTCAGCCAGTCGGTCCCCAGCCTGTACCAATGCTTGGGATTCTTCCGTCCCAAGGGCAGGACTCTGCACTTGTCCTTGTTGAACCTCATCAGATTTCTTGTGGCCCAATCCTCACAAGTCCATAGTCCAAGATGCTTCTTTGAAATTGTGAATGCAGATATCTGAGCAAGAAAGAGTAAAAATGGGGGTGTCTGGGGGGTCTCATATATCCTCTGCCACATGCCTTAAAATTTACTGTCACAAACAAAATCCAGAGCCCCAGTTTCTGGAATGTTACAGCTGAAGTCCAGGGCCACACAAGCATATCACATGCCCTTCCGGGTTTGCTGTGTTGTAGGGTGTGGTCTTTGGCTCCCTGCTGCCTCTAGCATCCTCAAGAAGAGAGAGCTGGGTGGGGATGAGTTTCTGTGAGAGCTGAGTGTCCTTGAGGGGCCATCAATGCTCAGCTGTCTGGCCTGGATGTATCTTCATGTGGAGGGTGTTACCCAGGAGCACAGCACAGGTTTAAGATTCAAGTACCTAGCTATAGCCACAACTTCAGATACAAAGCTGACACATGCATACAAAGAGGATGATCATACTTATAAATAATAATTGTGACACTGCTGCCTTACGTGCGTTGTCAGAGGTTGGCTGCACGGCTGCGTTCTTTCTGTACTCTCCCTGCTCTGCGCAGATAGTTGACACCACAGACCTGGATCCAACTGCCCAACAATTGCACATTCATTAGTAGCAAAGGAACTTGGTGAGGGTTATTGTTAATGTTGAGGGGTGACCTACCCTTTGAGGTTCCTTGAGTCTAATCCCCTTTACTGGGTGTAACGTGGCCTAGCAGCCAGAGTTCATACACAAATTCACTTTACTTGGGGTAATGCAGCCCCTTACTCCATAGGTCCACAGGAAAACTTCCCTCGTGTGAGCTAGCCACAGAGAGGGTGGAGGGACCCGGGCCCTCCCACTCCACTGGGTCCCAGCCCAGAGCCCTATTGGCAGGTGTGATGTAGTGTGGGTACCTTGCTGGTTGCTAGGCTGGGCAGTGGGTTGTGAGTGACCTCCACTGGCTGCTGTCTGCAGCACGGCCCAACAGGGCAGGGGATGAGTCATTATGCAAGGGGGCTAAGAACCTGTCTCACCAGTTACCTCCCAGGGAGCAGAACAATGGGAAGAAGGGGAGTGGAGCCTTGGCTGGGGGCAGAGATGGAAGTGAGTGAGTTTGGTTTCTGTCTGGTATCATGGAGGAAGCAGCCTAGGCAACAGGCTGGGATTTAGGGGCCCAGGCTCCCCCATCTCAAGGGGGGCTGAGGCATCCTAGGCCTGCCCTGTAACCAGATTACATCTGTGCTGTGCTGTGTCCTGGAGAAGCAATAATCTCCTTCTATTCTACTGGCTGGGGGAGTCTGTCTGGGCCATTATGGGGGTGCAGGAAACGGGAAAACCCCAACACGCCATCACAGCAGGGACATGATCCCCTGCCCGCTCAGCAGGGAATCCTGCTGCAACACACTGAGCGCCCAGAGAACAATTCCCCACCCTGGGCTACTTTCTACCATCATCGGGCAACTGCCTTCTCCGTAGTCTCATTCTGGGTCTCTAGCTCCTCAGGTAGCTCCTCTCAGTCTGGCTGCTGCTGTGTGGCCTGGGCTTGGGCCTTCCTCTGTGTCTGGAGCTCCCTCAGCACCTCCTTCCCCTTCAGTGGTCAGCCCGGACTGAGCTGCTCCAGAGGCTTTTATAGTCTGTGTCCAGTGGGAGCATGCCCAGCAGGGCTGTGGGGGTGGGGCCTTCTCAGCCAGCTGGGCCAAGGCAATTCCCTGAGTGTCAGTGCAGGGTTGGTACATCCCATCACCGTTGTTAAAGCAAGATCCTGCTATCCCGTAGACTTTACAGGGTCGCCACCACAACGGACCAGCTCTGTCAGTTGCAGGACTTTTCACTGCCCCATAGGCTGGGCAAAGATACTCCCTGTCAGACTTCATTTTATACCCCAATGCGCTGGCCCTCTGACATGGCTAGTTGGCATCCTCTGATGTTGTTCATTATCACCATCGGCTTTGTGCATGCTGGTTGTATTAGACTGTCTCCATCCATCTCTACCCAACTCATCCTATCCTTCTCTCTGGGAGAGCTCAGCATGTTCCTGTTATCTTTGGGGAATGTGTTTGAATCAGCTTGGCAGCAGAGGAATTCTGAGACCATCCATGTGGGATGCATTTGCCTGCCTGGCGCATCTCAGGAATGTGTGTGGTGTTGCAATCCCATTTCTATTCTTGCCAGACTCTGCGAGCCTGCTCACAGCCTGGCTCTTGCTAACTTTGCTTTATATCAGCAAGACTTGGCCACGACTTTAGTTCAGGCCTCTCACTAGGTTTCTGATACGAGGCCTCACGTCTTTCCACTACAACATGACACGCTTGGTCCAAAAGCGATGAAAATGGTGCCAAGAGGTAACAACGGTGATACAAATGGTCCCCTTTCTTCTACCCAGCATCACACTGACCCGTTTGTTTGCAAGCACATTGGCAAGCGGCAAGTAGTAAGGAAGGGAAGCGATGTGAGCTGTCAGCATCATGGGAGGGAGCATTCTCAGAGCTGAAGGCTCCTGGGACAGAGCCTGTCCCTGTTTCAAAACTGCTTTTATTCTGGAAACAGAGGGTGGTGCTTACTGCTCAGGGACAGAATTTCAATTTGGCTGCCTGCTGAACTGGACCCATTGAAACTGGGACGGTTGGGACAGTCAGGATCCCCGCCCCTGAGCAGAATGGGCGGGGCTGGCCTCAGCCAGCCAATCCCATTGCAGTAATCATCATTCTGTTAGGCCTGACTGCATGTGGCCCCTCCCCGGGGCGTGGGGAGAAAGAAACATCCCAGAGGGATTTGGCTGGAAATAAAATTCTTGTGTGAGCAATGGGGAAACAACCCTAGCAGAAGGGCTCTGTCTAAATGTAAAAACACTTAAAACACAACAATGGTCCTTCAGCACCTTAGCGTATGTCTACACTTGCACCCTCTTTCGAGAGAGGGATGCAAACGAAGACATTTGAAATTGCAAATGAAGCTGGGATTTAAATATCCCATGCTTCATTTGCATATTTGCGTGATGGCGCTATTTCGAAATAACAGATGCAGTTATTTCAAGAGAAAACCCTTCTCTCGAAATAACCCTTATTCCTCATACAATGAGGTTTGCCAGTCATTTCGAGAGAAGAGTTTTCTCTTGAAATAACCACTTCTTAACAGCGTCTGTTATTTCGAAATAGCGCTATTTCGAAATAGTGCCATAACATGAATATGCAAATGAAGCATGGAATATTTAAATCCCAGCTTCATTTGCAATTTTGAATGTCTGTGTTTGCATCCCTCTCTCAAAAGAGGGTGCAAGTGTAGACATTCCCTTAGGGATTGACCAAAAATATACAGATAGTACCATGAATATTTTTCAAGGGTGTCACAAGGAGGAGGAGGGGCAATTGTTCTCCTTCGTCTCTGAGGACAGGATAAGAAGTAATTGGCTTAAACTGCAGCCAGGGAGGTTGAGGTTGGACATTAGGAAAAAGTTCCCAATTTACAGGTGGTGAAACACTGGAATAAATTGCCTAGGGGGGTTGTGGAATCTCCATCCCTGGAGATACTCAGGAGCAGGTTGGATCGACATCTATCAGGGATGATCTAGAGTCTTCTAGAAGGTGCTTAGTCCTGCCATGAGGGCAGGGGACAGGACTCGATGACCTCTCGACGTCCCTTCCAGTTCTATGATTCTATGAGCTTTTGTGGGAGCAACCCACTTTTTCGGATGACAAATATGGAGCAAGAGGCACAGAGGTTGAATTATAAAGCAGAAAAAGAAAAGCGAGAGGGAGGAGGGGAAAATCCCTGTCAATTAAAGTGTCTGTTCTAAATAAGGCTAATATTAAATTACAACTGTCTACATGTAAATAGTTCAGCTTGTGTCACTTGTGAGCCGTTAACATTGTATTTCTTTTGTCTGCTTGGGATCAGGGCTGCCAACAGAACTGCTGAGCCCTTGTGAAAGTAAGGGGGAGAGGGTCTGGCTCCAGGCCCCTGGAGGCAGGGTCTGGCAGGGCTAGATTCCCCCCACCAGCCCTTTAGCGCTGCCTGGCCGGGGTTGCCTAGTCCAGTGTGTCTCAACCTTTCTTTTGCTCATGGCCCCCTTCTGAGCCTCCTTTACCTCTGTGGCCCCCTCATAGCTGCTGTTAGTTGGAAAAAAGGTAGGTAATTTACCTAATGTTCTGTTTTTTCCATGTGGCCCCCTAGAGATAGGGCGTGGCCCTGGGGATCCACATGGCCCACGGTTGAGAACCACTGGCTCGAGCGCGGGCAGTAGTTTCAAGCGTCCAGGCGGGCGTTGCATTGTGGGGGTCTCACCATTTTCGGTCGTATCACGATGATGGACAAAGCTGAGGTGAGAGGCCTTGTTGTGACCTTATTCTGGGCTGAATTCAAGCTGAGCTGTGACCAGACCCTTCAGACAGTCGTAAGAAAGGCTGAAAGGGCTAGAACACCCCTCTCAGAATCTGCAGCGAAAGGAGCCCCCGGTAAGCAGGGGGTTCTGTTGAGTGGTGTGAGCGTGTGTGGTGGGGAGGGGAGAGAGACAAGTCTGGGGACAGAGACAAAAAGCAAGACAGCTGACTAGCGGCCAGTGAGCATAGTGTGCCCCTAGAAAAACCGAGAAAGGGAGTTTTTGGGGTCTGTGGGCTCTAGAGGCTTGGAACTGCGAAATTGCGGCTACTCCGATTGTTAGCGTCCTCCAGGGTGGAACGTGTATGTTTTCGGAAGAGCAGCACTTAGTACAGTTCTCGTCAGTAACCAAGATTGTACCAAGTGCAGTATGAGATTCCTGGGGCCCCACCCAGACCAACCGCTGGGGCCGAAGAGGGCTTGCCTGGCACTTCACTCTGTGTAAATAGAAGTCTGAAAACGTGGACATCTCACAAAGCCTCCAAATTCATGGAGCTTTTCCTAAAGGCATTCCTCTCCCCTCACTGTGCTCAGCTCCTCAGCCCAGTGCCTTGCTTTTCTGCCTGACGCGTCACTCACACAGTCTAAGGTAAGCAGAAAACAAACATCATAACACTGACCACACCCTCTAAGCTAGCAAATAAATCAAGTGCACCCAATTTCAACTCATTTGACAGTGACTGCCTGTGATACTTGCAGAGCAAAGGCTAAATAGCAATAGATTTTACAGCTGGTTCCTACTTCACTAAATCCCCGGGGTGAGTCTGCAGACTCAGCAGGGGGTTAACTCCCCGGTCCATATCTCAACTCCTGCAGATACAGCATGCGCTCCTCTGCTCCACACAGCCATTTCTCAGCAGGGTTCCCTCCCAGACCTGGAAGTAAGGTGGGCCCAGGTGCTGCTGTTCTCCTTCAGGGAGAGATTTTCACCAGAAACTGTCAACATTTGTATTAGGAAGGAAATCAAATTAATTGGGACCCTAGTGCCTCAGGAAGAAGCTGCAGTCATAGAATCATGGGATCCCAGGGCGGGCAGAGACCTCAGGAGTCATCAAGTGCAGACCCCTGCCAAAGCAGAAACAACCCCAACCAAACCATCCCAGCCAGGGCTTGGTCAAGCTGGAACTCAAACACCTCTAGGGAACCCAGCCCAGCGCTTCCCCACCCTCCCAGGGAAATTGTTTGTCCTAATCTCCAACCCCACCGCAACTTGAGCCCATTGCTCCTTGTTCTGCCACCTGCCCCCACTGAGAACAGCCTCTCTCCTGCCTCTTTGGAACCCCCTTCAGGAAGTTGAAGGCTGCTCTCAAATCCCCCCTCGATCTTCTCTTCTACAGGCTAAACAAACCCAAATTCCTCAGCCTCTCCTCATAGGTCACGTGCTCCAGCCCCCTGGTCATTTTGGTCGCCCTCCGCTGGACTCTCTCCAATGTGTCCACGTCCTTCCTGTAGTGGGGGGCCCAGAACTGGACGCAGTACTCCAGGGTTACGTCTACACTGCAGGCTTTTTGCACAAGAATGGCTATTCTTATGTAAAAATTTGCAGAGCATCTACACTGCACGCGCATTCTTGAACAAGTAAATTTACAGTACAGCATCGGAACAGAGGGCTTCTTGTGCAAGTTATTCCTCTCCCCATGAGGAATAAGCTCTCTTGCGCAAGAGGGCAGTGTGGACGGGCAACAGGGGTTTCTTGCGCAAGAAACCCCTCTGGCTAAAATGGCCATCAGAGCTTTCTTGTGCATGGGAGCATCCACACTGCCATGGATGCTCTTGCTCAAATTCACATCTCTTGCACAAAAGCACCTGGCAGCGTGGACATGCTCTTGCACAAGAATTTTTGCGCAAGAACTCTTGTGCAAAACAGTTCTTGCACAAGAAGCCAACAGTATAGACATAGCCCAGATGTGGCCTCACCAAATAAAGGGGAATAATCACTTCTCTGAATCTTCTGGCAATGTTCCTCCTAATGCAGCCCAATGTGCCATTAGCCTTTTTGGCTACAAGGGCATCCTGTTCACTCATCTCCAGCTTCTCATCCCCTGGAATCCCCAGGTCCTTTTCTGCAGAACTGCTGCTTAGCCAGTCGGTCCCCAGCCTGTAACAATGCTTGGGATTCTCCCGTCCCAAGGGCAGGACTCTGCACTTGTCCTTGTTGAATCTCATCCGATTTCTTTTGGCCCAATCCTCCAATGTGTCTCAGTCACTCTGGACCCTCTCAGTGCCCTCCAGCATATCTACCTCTCCCCCTAGCTTAGTGTCATCCGCAGTCTTGCTGAGGGTGCAACCCATCCTCTCAGCCAGGTCACTGATAAAGATGTTGAACAAAGCCAGCCTGTGGTGAGGCAGAGTGGCTGCTCACTGACACTGAAAAGGAGGAACCCCTCGCCGAGGCCTGGTGGGCTACACCGCTCCAGGACCAACCCCTGGGGCACTCTGCTTGCCACCCAGACAGCGAGCCATTGAGCACTACTCATTAAACCCAACGAACTAGCCAGCTTTCTATCCATCTCACAGTCCATTTGTCAAATCCAGGCTTCCTTACTGTGCTGGCAAAAATACTTCAGTGGGGGAGCCGAGTGAGTCTGGAACGGGAAAAACTTAAAAAACAACCAAGAGTCTAGTAGCACCTTAGAGACTGACAAAACATGGAGATGGGGTCGTGAGCTTTCATGGGTACAGCCCACTTCTTATACTGTGAGAGAGCGTATCAAAAGCTGTGCTAAAGTCAATTCTATCACGTCCACTGACTTCCCCTTGTCCACAGAGCCACTTACCTCATCATAGAAGGCAGCCAGGATGGTCAGGCACGACTTGCCCTCGGTGAATCCATGTTTACTGCTCTTGATCACTTTCCCCTCTTCAGAGAGCTTCAGAGTGGATTCCTTGAGGATCCCCTGCTTGATTTTTCCAGGGACTGAGGTGAGGCTGGCTGGTCTGTAGTTCCCCATATTCTCCTTCCCTTTTCTAAAGATGGGCACTGCATTTGCCTTTTCCCAGTTGTCCAGGATCTCCCTTGATCACCATGAGCTTTCAAAGATAATGGCCAATGGCTCAGATCAGCCAACTCCTTCAGCACCCATGGATGCATTAAATCCGGCCTCATGGATTTGTTTATATCCAGCTTTTCTAAATAGTTCTTAACCTGTTCTTTCTCCACCGAGGCTGCCCACTTCCTCCTCATAATGTGCTGCATAGTCTTCTGAAGACAGAAGAGAAAAAGGCATTGAGTATTTCAGTTTTTCCCACATCTCTGTCACTAGGTTGCCTCCCCCATTCAGTAAGGGTATGTCTACACAGCAGAGTTATTTTGGAATAACATCCGTTATTCCAACAAAACGTTATGCACTGTCTACATAAGAAGTCCATTATTTCAAAATAAATCCGATGTAACAAGTTTCTTTCTCTGACTTCCCGTAAACCTCATTGTATGAGGATTAAGGAAGTCAGCGGAACAGCGATTTATTTTGAAATAAGCGCTATGTAGACAGTGCCAAATTTTGAAATAAGCTATGTAAGTTACATAGCTCAAATTGCATAGCTTATTTCAAGGTATGCACTGCTGTGTAGACACACCCTAAGAGTCCCACATCTTTCTGACCATCTCTTTATTGCTAACATGCCCGTAGAAACCTTTCTACTTACCTTTCACATCCATTGCTGGCTGCAATTCCTATTGCATTTGGCCTTCCTGAGCATACCCCTGTGTGCTCAAGCCATATATTTATACACCTCCCTAGTCACCTGCCCAACTTTCCACTTCTTGTCAGATTCCTTTTTGTGTTTAAGCTTGCCAAGGATTTGACTGCTAAGCTAAGCTGGTTGCCTACCACATTAGCTTTTCTTACTGGCATTAGAATGATTTGTTCTTGCGCCTTCAATAAGGCTTCTTTACAATGCAGCCAGCTCTCCTGGACTCCTTTCCCCTCGTGTTAGCATCCCAAGAGATCCTGCCCGTCAGTTCCCTGAGGGAGTCACAGTCTGCTTTTCTGAAGCCCAGGGGGTTTATTTTGCTGCTCCCCTTTCTTCCTTGGACAGGATCCTGAACTCGGCCATCTCATGTTCACTGCTGCCCAGGTTTCCATCTACTTCTACATCCCCTATTAGTTCCTCCCCGTTTGTGAGCAGTAGGTCAAGCTGCGCATGGCCCCTGAACAGTTCCTCCAGCTCTTGCACAAGGAAATTGCTTCCAACATTCTCCAAAAATTCCCTGGATTGTCTGTGCATGTGTGTAAGAGTTGCAACAGCGGTGGAAATGTGAAAGGAACGACTCCCGCTTCCTGGACTCCCAGAGAGGAGAAGGAACGGGGGAGCAGGCCAGAAGATCTGGGATGGGAGGTGTCAGCAGGTCACAAAGATTGTGCAGTTCAGGACCTGGGTAAGCGAGGGGTCCCAGGACCTTGGAGGCAGTGTTACCTGTAAGCTGGGTACTTGTGCAGCTGTTCAGAAGAGATTCAAATTGTTGTGTATTGGGTTGTAGATATAGATCTTGTTGTTATAGTAACAGAGTTAGGTCACTGTGGTCAGCCCAGCTGGTTTGGGCTTGTTCTAGTCAGTTCTGTGCTATGCAATAAAATGGACACTTGCAACTACTCCAGCGCTCTGCCTTTCCACGGATTTCTTCCTATACTGTGAAACTCCCCACGACATAACACAAATGATTGCCCAGCTGATTGGCAGAGCACCCAACCTACATGTTTTATTTCTACTGCTGGTGGTGCACATTTGCACATGCCTCAGTGCACATAAAATTATTCCACACAAGGATGGAAAAATCCACACATGAATGGAAAAGATTAGAGGGAACATTGCTTGGAAGGCAGAGGGGCTTCAGAGCAGAGGGGACCAAGCAAGTTTAATCAGTTTCAGCAGAACTCCCCCAACTTCAGACATGAACTTGAAATGCAAAGCAAAACTCAGGAGTCATGCAGCTGCAGAGCAAAACCAGATTTGCTGAAACTACTGCTGCTCCAGTTACAATCTCACCCTTGCCACACACCATGAACCCCTCTCACTTTCACCAGGGTAAATCAAGAGCAACTTCCCTAAAGTCTATGATGTTGCACTAGCAGATAAACGGTGTGAGACCAGACTCAGGCCCTGTGTGATAATCCATACACTGCTAGGGTGACCATATTTTCCCAAAGGGAAATTGGGAAACCCTATGGGGCTGACCCAAGGCTTCCCCATCCTCCATGTGTGGGGCTGGCCTGAGCCCTCCATACCTCACACCCATCCAGAGCCAGCCTAATGTCTCCCCCCTGCTCCAGAGTGTGGGACTTGTCCAAGGTCTATAAAATCATGACTGGTATGGAAAGAGTGAATAAGAACTAGGGGTTACCACATAAAATGAATAGGCAGCAGGTTTAAAACAAACAAAAGGAAGTTTTTCTTCGCTCAGCACATAGTTAACCTGTGGAACTCCTTGCTAGAGGATGTGGTGAAGGCTAGAACTTTAACAGGGTTCAAAAAAGAGCTAGATAGATTCATGGAGGTTAGGTCCATCGATGCCTATTAGCCAGGATGAGTAGGAATGGTGTCCTAGCTGCTATTTCTCTGGAAGTGGGTGACAAGGGAGGGATCACGTGAGAATTACCTGTTGTGTGCACTCACTCAGGGGCATCTGGTATTGTCCACTGTCAGCATACAGGATACTGGGCTAGCTGGACCTTTGGTCTGACCCAGTGTAGCCATTCTTATCTTCTTAAGCTCCCCTGCCACCACATGCATGGGGCCAATCCGAGGCCCCTCTGACCTTGTGCTGCTCAACCTCACAGGGTTGGCCCACTAGAGCTGCTCTCCTGGGCTCTCCATCCCCCATGGGGCTGGCATTGCCCTTCCCACCCTCACATTCCCTGGTGCCCCACTGAGGGTCACATCCCACTTTCTTGGCAAGACTGTTTCATTTGGTTTGCTCTTGCCATCAGTTGGCAAGAGCAAATGGGACAAATGCCCAGTTTTGACAAAGAAGTCGGAGGTTGGGACAGGACTTAGAAAAGGGGTTGTCCTGGCCAGAACAGGATGTATGGTCACCCTATTAACACTGCACCCCACAACCTTCACTACAAATGGACTTTACAAACCCTTTGGGTATGTCTACACTGCATTCCTCTTTGGAGAGAGGAATGCAAATGCAGCCGAGCAAAATTTCATATGAAGCACGGATTTGAATTTCCTGCGCTTCATTTGCATAATGGCGTCCAGGCGCTTTATCGAAATACCCTATTTTGAAAGAAAAACCGCAGTCTAGACGGTTATTTTGAGAAAAAAACCCTTCTTTCGAAATTCAAATCCATGCTTCGTTTGCAATTTTGCTCGGCTGCATTTGCATTCCTCTCTCGAAAGAGGAATGCAATGTAGACATATCCTTTGAAGGAGAAAAGCAACCACACTGTCTTTGACTTTGAAGTGTGATTAGAAAAGTGACTGTGCTCAACAGTTGTGCTACATATGTATATTCAGTGTGCAGCTACTTATCTGAATGACCGACAATCATTATTATTGCTTTTCTCGCTTATTAACTCTGTGTAAGACAAGACAGCTACACAAGAGAGAACTAAATTCGATCTGGCTCACATACCTTCCTCAGAAGTGCTAAATTCCCATTGGACAAAACTGTATTGGTGGGTAATCAGAAAAAAACAAAACAAAACTACAGCTTGACTTTCAAATCTCAGCCTGTGTTTGAAGAGCCAGTAGCTAGGAAAAAATCTTGTGAACTCAAACCGTGAGCAAGTTTGCTCTGCTATTCAGTGAGTTACAGCAATCAGAAACGCCCCAGATGCCTCATTCATGGAAACCTTTGTCAGAGCAGGGCGGTACTTTAATCTTTGCTAGGCAACAGCATTTTGTTCCATAGCAACATTGTATCCCACAATAACATTTTATATCTCTTTATGTTTTCCTTGGCCTGCCAACCTGCAAATAAGGCAAAGGTGGAACCGGTGGCACCGCTGTCTTATCTAGTTATGACACTGAAGGGTTCTATCATATCTAGTGCATGATCATTCAAGCTGTCACTAAGGGCCATACTCCATGGGAGTTCCCAGAGCCTAGAGCGTTAAAGGATCAGGCCCTAGATATGGCGATGCCCTTTTTGTATCCGACAGCAGTACAGGCAAAGAAAGAAAATGCTTTGGACTGTAAACAGAAGACAGCAAAACAGAACTGAGGGATCTAGCATGCTGGATCCCAGTACATTGTTCTCAGTGTTGAGAAAGGGGGAGGTTGAGAAAAGACTATTGTTATTGGAATGAAAATAGCAAAGAAGAAGAGAGTGGGCTTTGCCCACACCCTCAAGTTGTATTAGTTTAATGAAAATTAGTGTTAAAGGCAATTTAACTGAACCAGTGCAAACCCATGCCTGGATATACTTGTATGGATTTAAAACTGGGTATGTGGACTGAGTTTGCATCTGTAGATTTAACCAATAGAACATAAGAACCGCCACACTGGGTCAGAGTAAAGGTCCATCAAGCTTGGTAGCCTGTCTGCCGACAGTGGCCAGTGCCAGGTGCCCCCAGAGGGAATGATCAGAACAGAGAATCATCAAATGATCCCTTCTGTTCCCCATTCCCAGTCTCTCACAAACAGAGGGTAGGGATACCATTCCTTCCCATCCTGGCTGATAGCCATTGATGAACCTGTCGTCCATGAATATATCTAGCTCTTTTTTGAATCTTTTAAAGACCTGGCCTTCACAACATCCTCCAGCAAGGAGTTCCACAGGTTGGCTGTGTCTAGACTGGCGCTCTCTTGCACAAATACTTTTAACACAAGAGTTCTTGCGTTACAGTATTTTCACAAGAGAGAATCTACACTGGCATGTGCTTTTGCGCAAGAGCATCCCGTGCCAGTGTAGATGCTCTCTTGCACAAGAAAGCTCCGGCAGCCATTTTCACCATCGGGGCTTTCTTGCACAAGAAATTCCTGTCCCTGTCTACACAGCCCTCTTGCGCAAGAGCACTTGTGCAAGAGGGCTTTTTCCTGAATGGGAGTGTCAGAGTTCTTGCGCAAGAACTCACGGCCAGTTTAGACAGCTGGCAAGATTTTGCGCAAAAGCAGCCACTTTTGTGCAAAATCTGGCCAATGTAGACACAGCCGTTGGCTGTGAACTGCATCAAGAAATACTTCCTTTTGTTTGTTTTAAACCTTCTACCTATTAATTTCATTTGGTGACTCCTAGATCTTATATTATGGGAACAAGTAAATAACTTTTCCTTATTCACTTCTTCCACACCAGTTATAGCTTTATAGACCTCTATCCTATCCCCCCTTAGTCTCTTTTTTCTAAGATGAAAAGTCCCAATCTTTTAAATCTCTCTTCATATGGCAGCCATTCCAAATCCCCAATAACTTTTGTTGCTCTTGTCTGAACCTTTTCCAATGCTAAGATATCTTTTAAGAACATCCACCCAGGGTTTTGCAATTTCATTAAACCAGTTTTAAAATATGGTAATCCTTTAATTACAATTGTTCATCTTTGTGTTTAGACCAAGCATGAGCTTAGACAATGTCCTGGTATTTGTAGGTGCTGTGAGTATACAATTACATCATCAGAATGGTAGCATTTTACATACGCTTTGTATTCTCTCCGCAATGTGCCAGCCAGCAGAGAACCAGGTTCTATTGGTGTCACTACCAGTTTGATCCAAACTCCAACTAGTTGTGGAGGAAGAAGAAAAATTCAGACACCATTGCTAATCCTATGAATCATCCAGACTTCCCCCTGTACAGCTGGTTTTAGGGAGATCACATGTTTGACGACCATCATTTAAGAAAGTTCTCATGCATTAAAAGACTCCCTAGGATGAATACACTGGAGCTTATGTCTATGGCCTTTATTATTTTTTATTCCCACGGCCAGTTGTTTTATGCTTCCTGTTTAATTGCCCTATTTCTTTAAAAGGCCTATTTGGTGGGGGGAAAATCCTTTGAGTTTTTTACATTCTGCAACACATAGGAGCGTTCTCTCAGTAGATGCTCTCAGAAGCCATTTTTATATATAATGGATCCTTAGTATACTTGTCCTTCAGTTGTCCTACAAGTGGGTGTAACTAAAATAACACTGGAGTATCAACATTTCGGCTTATTGAGATGGACAGCCCAAGCAGATTAGACAAAACATTCACATATGTCACCGGTGGAATAGAAAAGTACATTAGGGCTGTGTCTAGACTGGCCAGTTTTTCCAGAAAATCAGCCGATTTTCCGGAAAAGCTTGTCAACTGTTTACACTGGCCACTTGAATTTCTGCAAAAGCACTGACTTCCTACTGTAAGAAATCAGTGCTTTTTGCGGAAATACTATGCTGATCCTGTTCGGGCAAAAGTCCCTCTTGCGCAAAAGGGCCAGTGTAGACAGCTGAGATTTGTTTTGTGCAAAAAAGCTCCTATCATGAGAATGGCAATCGGGGCTTTTTCATGCAAAAGTACGTCTAGATTGGCCACGGACGCTTTTCCACAAAAAGTGCTTTTGCGGAAAAGCATCCGTGCCAATCTAGACGCTCTTTTCCAAAAATGCTTTTAATGGAAAACTTTTCCGTTAAAAGCATTTCCGGAAAATCATGCCACTCTAGACGTAGCCTAGGAGTAGAGTTGGTCAAAAAGTGCTATTTGCTTTCTGCAAAAGTTTTCCAGTGCAATTAAAAAAGGCTCACAGGTGGCACAATTGCTGCCTAGGTTGGAAAAAAAATGGAACAGCTCAAATTACGGTCACTTTTCTGACTCTAACCAGAGGTGAGATTTATCCGTAGCCAATATCCCTTCATTCTCATACGGCTCTGGAATGGCTGCAATAGATGCCGAGTAAAACATTTATAAAATCTGCTATAAGGCAGATCACAGGGGAATCTCTTGGAATTCAATAAAGGCAACTGGCCCTGTAGACAACCCCCATTTTTATACATGGTGTATTGCCTTTGGAGAAGAGGGGAATTTGTACTACAGGCTGCAAATGGTCTGTAATCTGTCGAATGGTTAAAAAACCCAAACTGAGCCCGAGCTGTACTAGGTAAAATTCACCCTGTGCACAAGGCCAAGCATAAGGCTGGGACGCCTCTTAGGTCCCTAGTATGAGAGGTAGGAGGGAAGTAAGTCGGGTATAGGCCTTTGTTCTGCTGGGGGGTGGGTTTCAATTTCAGTGCATTGAAAATCATGTGGATTTAAGCTACCAGCTGTTGTTCTGTCCAATGCAGCATCTTCATACCAACTCAGGGCCGTAACAAGGGCGAGACGAGTGAGGCACTTGCCTCAGGTGCATAGCTGAGGGGGGCGCAGAAAATCAGCTACTACTCTGTCTTCGCTCGTGCCTCGCACCACGTCTGCACCCCTGCCTGCGCCGAGGATGGTCTTGCCTCAGGCGCCAAATTAGCTAGTTACAACTCTGCACCAACTGTAATGTCTTCCAGGAAGCTTTACTACATTATCAGCGTGCAGTAAGAGAAAGCAAATACGAGGTGTGGTCAGCTGATTGGTCTGAGTCTCGGAGGTGCTGAGTACCCACAAATCCCAGGCAGCTGCAGGTGGTCAGAACGCCTTCGAGAACAGGCCACAGCTGTTTGTAGCTGGAGTTTGAAGAGACCCGGAGTCGACGAGCCAGACCCTACTCTGCTCTATTTCCCTATCTATAAGATCTTAAGAAGGACCTTTGAGACACAGGGATAAAAGCTCTGGGCATCAGGGAAGTCCAGCAGAGAGCTGCAGGGAGGCTGTTTCAGAGGGAAGAGGAGGCTCTGCAATCAGCAGTGACAACCCTGCTGCGGACGAGCGGAGAGGCCTGCGTCAGACCAGCAAAGGAAGAGCTGAGATCACATGCACCCGAATGGCTGGATGGATTGACAGTAGGGATGAATTGAGGTGACGAGGGTAATTTGCCCTAACGAGGCAGGCCAATGGAGCTCTTTGATCCTGCTTGACGCTGCTCTCACCAGTCTGGTGCCCCTCTCCCTCTGTTCCTTAAGCTGGGGCTCTCTTCCTCTTTGTGACCCTGGGTGCTCCGTCTTCCCGACTCACCCTTCCGGCCAGCTCGCCCTTCAGTCCTTGCCGGATGACAAAGTCTCTCTAGACCAGCTGTCTGGCATCTCCAGTGCCCCTGTGCTGGGGGAGCCGGACCCACCCTCCACACTGGAGTTCAACCCCTGGACCTATAACCAGGAGCCCTTCCTGCTCTTTTCTTCGGCTTCTTCCTACCTGTCTCTCTCTCTCGCTTCCTTCCCCACATCTCCAGTGGGGCTGTCCCACCTCCTGGGGCTAGAATCCCAGGGCTTATTCCCCATCTTGAGCTCCCCCCTCCTCTCTGCTCCGGGAGCATGACCATGGATGTGCTTTCTACAGCCGCCTTCTGCTGCAAACTTCCGGCTTTATAATCCAGCTACCCCACCCCCAGCCGGGTGGCGTCTTCAGTTAGGCCCAGCTCTCCCTCCAGGTGCCCTAATTGGCCCCGCAAACCCATCATCCCTTCAGGGCCTGTGTGGGATTCACAGACCATCACAGGCTCAAATCATTGGGGACAGTCGATGTATCGGGACCATACTGAGCTGTGCAGCTGTCACAAAGCAGCCCGCCACGAGCCATTGCAGGGTTTTCCATGCACAGAGGGATTTGGGGTGGTACTGAGAAGCTTTCGTTCCTGGCTGCTTGCTTGGTTGATACAAACTCAAATACTGGACATGGGAAATGACTTCGATCATTTCCTTCGATCGCCTGTGAGTTCCATCCACCCAGCCTGCTTCTGTCAGGCCTAATCCAAGGCAGATTCATGGGTTTGGAACAGAAATGGGCTGTGGCCCATTATACACAGGTACACAGATTCATGCCTGACTGAAATGCGGTCGCCACGACATTCTAGTGCAGGATCGTCTGGCATGTAACTCCTTCATTTTTTTGAGAACTCTTCCTTGTTACTTATTATATATACTATATTATGCTGCACTTAGAGGAGGAAGAAAAAATTATTTCCTGCTTGGTAAAAGTACAAAGTACAAAAGTCCACTTTAGCTACTGGAAAATAACTACACAGGGAACATGGTCAAAAATTTGAGGTTGAGATATCTTGCACACACTCGCCATGTAACCCCCCCCCCCCCCCCGCAGTGTATACATCTGAGGTTTTCCACCCAGTAAAAGGAAACGTTGCACACATGTAGCCATCTGCTATGAAACCTACACGCATGAGCAGAAACACAGAATGACACTTGGCTGGCCCCAGGTTAAAAGCTAAAGGCTCTAAGGGCGATTACCCTGCAGACCCCACCACCCTAGCTGCCACGGAGGGATGTTAAGGGGGAGGGCCGGGAAGTCAGGGGATCTGGCCTGCATAAAAGAGTATTCACACTGTTCCATGTAAAGATTATTCCTGTGTTGCCCTCACTAAGGACTATCGCAGTCTCAGGGGAATTGCATTGGTTTCCCCCCATGAAAGCATCTATTGAAAGGTTTCTAGCTCCCAGCCATTATGTTTCTTGGGCATAAACCAACCTCTCACAACTTCCTGAGCAGGAGTTAAGGCCACCCAGCTCTCTCCTTACACTGGGCTACCGCCAGCGAGCCAGACTGCTGAAGGCCAGTGCCTGTGCTTTGCTTTCTGCAGGCTATGCCCAGTGTATGGCCTGTAGTTATAGGTTACCGTACAGCTCTTGCTAAGCAAGCACATTCATTCTTAAGGTAACAGCATCACTGAGAAAACACAAAAACAATAGATTTCCTATGTGCATGCTCAGAAGCTTGTCAAATGACACCCCCACGGAACTGGTAGGATTTAGTCCTTCAAAACCCACACCTGAGTTCATTCAGCTTGGATCCAAAACCAGAACAAAGCTGGTAGATTAGTTCTTTGTACTGCCGAGGCCTTTGAGCTTGACTTTCTGTAACCAGGATCAGCAGACAAAAGGCTGTTCTCAGAGTATAGCTTCAAAGGGTTCCGTTCTTGAACAGCCGGAGTTGGATAATTTGTATTTACCTCTCCCTACGGATTGCCCAGGAAATCCACTTAACACTTCTTGTTCCCAAATCCCAATTTGTCTGGCACATTTTCAGTGTAATCCAGGGGCAGAGAACCTAAGACTCAGGGGCCAGATGTAGCTCCTGGCTTGCCTGGATCTGGCCCTGACGCTCGGGGCTCCCTCAACATTGGGGATCCCAATCAGGTGAGGGGTCGTGGGGGTGGAGGGTTCTCACTTGTGTGTAGCCCCTGACTGATTTGTCTGTGGGTCAGTGGCCCTGACCCCCCAAAAGGTTCTCCACCCCTGCTATAGTCAAACTCCGAGGTCTCACATTCATGGCGTCTCCCCGCAACAAGAAAGGTTCCTTATAATCCTGACCTACAATAATAGAAACATTGAACATGGTGTCAGCCTTATAGTACTATAATCCTATCCTACTTAAACCTAAAATCAGTAAAGAATATTACAAGCAATTGCCCTGTTGGTCACATAGGCCCAGTGGTTTTGCCTTTCCAGGAAGCTGTTGAAAATGACTCCGAAATTCCAGTGTCTGTTAATAAACTGAAAGCTTATATTCTGGTCTGTAGCATCAAATGAATGACTGAGAGAAAACCTGACAAATAACAGAAACCACATCTGTATACACTAAACAGTGAAACTGGAGAAGCCTTTCCTCCCATGAATGATGAGAGAGGAAGCAGAGAGGATTATTTCAACGTAAAAGGAACAAGCTAGCCTTCAAAAATATGAACCTGTTTTATCTAGCGCTCAGAACACGATCAGGGTCCAATTGCTTTCCTTTCCAACACACGGATCTAAGAGGCATGAAAGCATTATAAAATAGAAAGATCTCTGCTGATGTTGCAATTTATGTTGCGGCTTGCTGACACCTGGCTGAAAAGGTTTTTATGACTGTCTCCACCCACTAGTCAATATATTTGTCTGTTGTACTCCCTTCATCCTCCTTTCCTTCCTGAAAAGCCAGTGGATTAATATGTGCGGAGTATCGCACAGAACATTTAACTCGATCTAGAATGTGGACACTCTGGCTCTTACAATGCATTTTAATTTTATGCTCTCTCACACCGGATGCCACAGAGTAAGTAGCAGGGTCCTGAATGTATCTTCATGCAGCTACTTGGGATAATGTTAAAGGCAAATATGCATTTCGCCCTTTGAAATGAAGGATATTATTCAAATGAATCTGTTATGTTGAAAATAAGGCAATAATTTCATTCTATTGAAACCTGTTTTGTGTTGGTCACTGGCCATGATAAAGCTCTGGAACACATCTGGATTGCACCATGGCACATCTGGGGGAGGGGAGAGAACTTGAACAAATGGTCCACTACGTTATCAGATTCTTTTTGAGTGCCGTGAACTTAAGTGCCTGTCTGACTGTCTTGCTAGCCAGATATTTCTAAGATGCGTATCACTATGGAATCTGAATGCAGTGCAATGAGTTAAAGACCGTACTGAGCGCACTTTAAATGGTGATATTCTTCCAGCTTGGTCGTGTTCCTGGAGTCTAGGGTTGGGTGGCTCCGCTTGCTTTGGTTTGCCCATCTTC
Organism: Pelodiscus sinensis; assembly: GCF_049634645.1. Classification (NCBI taxonomy): domain Eukaryota; kingdom Metazoa; phylum Chordata; order Testudines; family Trionychidae; genus Pelodiscus; species Pelodiscus sinensis. The sequence goes on from NC_134720.1 coordinate 54,147,239, forward strand.
AGTCTTCAGCTTTCCTGCTTAGCTGTAAGGCAGCGTGCTTCAGGAAGCCTTTTCTAGTTACCGTGTGTTTCCTTACTTCATGCCTCTCTGCTGAATGCTATCATTGGTTCCTATTGTGCTTGTTATTGCTTAGATTTGAATGGTAGATAATTTACTGGACAAGTGTGAGGTATTCACTTGAGGACTTCTCCACCCCACTTCAGGCCTGAATGAAGGGGCTTGAAGAAGGGTTACCATGGAGACTGGAGGAAGGAAACAGAATCCTGACTCTCACTAGCTATAGAGCATCAGGAGAGTCAGTCCAGAGCTGCTGTGGCAGCCTTAACCTGTCTGCCCTCCACTTCTCCTTGTTCCACATTCCCGCTGCTGTGTATGGGGTGCAGAGTCAATGGATCTGATAACCGGAGAGACAGCCTTCCTGCTCCATGCTGGTGCTCAGATCCCAGCTTTGGCTCTGGCCTGTATCTACCGTGCTCGGGGCTTTCTTATGTCTGTAGCACTGCCAGGTGTGCATGGGGCATTACACGCATATGGTAGGACGGGTCCCTGCCTGGAGGAGCCTTTGATGGAGTTTAGGGAATGGGTCGCAAGGCCTGATGAAGGTGGTAGAGCGTGTGGAGAAGGTGCAGGAAAAACAGGCATTCTAGCAATGGCCACGAGACATATTCTGGCTAAGTGCACATCGAAACGGCAGGATGTAAGCCCCGTTTGGATAGCGGGAAGTGAAGACACAGTCTGTGAGGTAGCGGTGAATCAGCCTCTTTATCTGAACTCTGCCTTGTCCAGTGATCCCTCAGCCAGATCCCAACCACGAGAGGGGCACCAGTTCCGTCCCCACAGTGTCGGGGAGCCCCCGACCCTGCACCCCCATCCACAGCCAGATGTGACTGTCTGCCAGCCAGTGGAGTAAAAAGGGTTTGTTGCTTCTCCGAGATACAGCAGGCTCCATGTTGACATAGGAGCCAGGGCAGAGCCTTAGTCCTTTCGGGGGGAGGGGTTCACAGGCGGCTGAACCCCCCCCCCTCATCTTGGGCTTAGTCTGCTTCCTTCATTCTCCCCCCAGTTAAGAATGCCCCTTCTCCCAGCCACCTGTCACTCACCCCCTTCCTTTGTTCAGCAGACAAGGAGTTGAATCTCTACCATATGATGAAGAGAACTCGGCTCGTTTCTGCCACAGCCCCACAGCCGTAGGAAGACACAATGAGACCTTGTGGTGCAGCTGTGAGAGGGACCTTGGCTCTGGCAATAAACAAACTAAGAGGGTGTAGAAAGACCATCTGTCCTCCGGGCACCTTGCCCCAGGAGCACTGAGGGTTCTCCCTTTCCTTCTAAACAAAGGACAGGGCTGTGCAGCCCTTTAGAGGCTAACAAGATGGTTTACTAGATAATGAGCTCATCACCTAATAAACCATCTTGTTAATCTTTAAAGGGCTGCACAGTCCTCTCTTTCGTTTCAGCAAGACCAGACTGACAGGGCTACATCTCTTTGCCTTTCCTCTCTAGTGTGTGGTGTTAAAACTATTGCTTTTCTGACAACGTTTTAAAGTGCACATGAATGTTATTGAGCATTTTCCTTGGCAGGCTCAAGCAAAGAGAAACAAGCAATGGCTTTGGACCCTGGGATCCTGGGACAGGTATTTACCTCTCTCTCTCTCCCTCCCTTTTATTGTTAATGTCCTATAAATCGCAGGGCTAGAAGGGACCGCAAAGGTCCTGTAGCCTAACCCCCTGCAAAGATGCAGGCTGTGTTGTGTTTAAACCAGTGGTTTTCAAAGGATGGGTTGTGACCCAGTGCTGGGGGGTGGGTTTGGTTTCTGCAGGGGGATCAGGTGAGCAGTGGGAGAGGGAAGGGGTGAAGGCTAAGGTGACTCCCTGCCTGTCCCTGCACCACAGACTGTGCCATGCTCCAGAAGCGGCTGGCAGCAGGCCCTGCTCCTGGCGGGGAAGGGAGAACGCACAGGGGCAGGGCTCCGTGCACTGCCCCTGCCCCGAGCACTAGCTCCACATTCCCATGGGCTGGGAACCTGCTGCCAGCTGCTTCTGGGGGCAGCCTGGTCTGTGGTGCCAGGAGAGGCAGGAAACTGCCTTAGCCCCCCCACCCCCCCGCTGACCAGGAGCCATTTGAGGTAAACCCCTCCTGCCCCAGCCCTGACCCTCCCCAGAGGCAGAGTCCCCTGTTACGGGCCAGAGCTCCATGCTCAGCCCTGCCTTGGAGCCCGTGCTCCGGCCACATTCTGTTGGGCTGCAGCAGCAACAATTTTCTTCCATGGAGTCATGAGAAAAAGAGTTTGAAACCCGCTGGTCTAACCCACCCAAGACAGGTGGCTCCAGTCTCCTTTGGAAATCATCCAGTGAAAGGGCTTCCCCAGCCAACCTGTGCAGTTTGCTCCATTGTCCTGCTGTGCTTACAGGAAGGAAGTTTCCCCTGAAATGTAATGTATCAGTGCTGCCCAGAAAGCATTATCCTTTAATCCCATGCTGCATTTCAGCTTACATCGCCTGGTGTGATTTTAACAACAACTCGAGACCGTTTTGTGACTGGACCCTGCCCTGTAAAGTGAACCAAGGAGCCTGGATAAGAACTAAGCATGCCACACCAACCATGGGAACGGGGCCCGATGGAGACTACCCCGATGGAAGTAGGAACTCATCTATAACCCCATTCATTTTCCTCTAGATGTGACATCTGCTGGGCTTTTCTTCCTTTCTTAACAAAATGAGGCTCATTAAGCTTTTAAAAATGTTCTTTCTGCTGCTAATTTGCTTTCCTGACTTTGCTAAATGCAAGATTCTTTGTCAATCACAGACAAATTAACCCAATTTTTTGTACTATTTCGTTTCATGTAAATTTCAAAATTGCACCTTTTCATCCTGTTTCACTATAAAAATAAATGTTGGCATTTCCTGCAGGTTGCAAAATCAGAATTTTGCTCCGCTGTAGAGCAGAGATCTTAAAAGTGAACTTAGGTGCTGCAGGAGGGAGTCAGTAGTTGATAAGTTTCTGAGTCAGAACAGAACCACGCATGGCAGAAGGGGGTACTATGCCATATTTTAGAAGTGACATAAAAGGTTTTGACTAGGTGTGGTCATGAAAAATTCCATAGCACTGCTTGTACGAAATGGGGTGTTTTAACTCTGGTCTCCAGATTATATTCAGGTCTGAGTAATTGCTTTCTGCCTACAACTGCCAGAAACAATATTCACTTCATTTCTCATCCCTATTTGTAATGTAGTGTTGCTCTGTGCTATTAAATAATGTCCAAGCCCTACTCTAGACATGGTTAACACTTTAATTTTAAATTACACCTGTAAAACACCAGGATTTTGCAATTGATTTGCTCTTTTCACCCTACAGGTGGCTATTTTATTTACCAAGAGGCCAGTAACCTCATCCCATTTGACACCAACAGGATTGAGAGCCCTGAAATTGTGGTTTCTGGAGACATATGCATAGACTTCCAGTATCACATGTCTGGGTCAGAGGACCAGAATGAGCTTAAAGTGATTGTCCAGAATGAGGGACTGGAAGATCTAGTGTGGAGTCGGAAAGGAAACCAGAGTTCTTCTTGGATGCATGGTTTCACCACTGTTCCCTTTCCGAATGAGAGAAGGATAAAGGTAATTACACTGGGAACATACTACTAGAATCCAAGAACACAAGGGCTGGAAGAGACCTCAGGAGTCATCGAGTCCAACCCCAAAGCAGGACCAACCCCAATTAAATCAATCCAGCCAGGGCTTTGTCAAGCCAAGACTTAACAACTTCTAGGGATAGAGATTCCACCCCCTCCTTAGGGAGCCCATTCCAGTACTTCACTACCCTCCTAGGGAAACAGTTTTTCTGAATATCCAACCTAGACCTCACCCACTGTAACGTGTCACCACTGAGAACAGCCTCTCTCCATCCTCTTTGGAACCTCCCTTCAGGGAGTTGAAGGCTGCTCTCAAATCCCCCCTCACTCTTCGCTTCTGCAGACTAAACAGACCCAAGTCCCTCAGCCTCTCCTCGTAGGTCAAGTGCTCCAGCCCCCTAATCATTTTGGTTGCTCTCTGCTGGACCCTCTCCAATGCATCCACATCCTTTCTGTAGTGGGGGCAGGGGGCAATTGGACACAATATTCCAGATGTGGCCTCACCAGAGCCTTCTTGGCTACAAGGGCGCACTGTTGACTCATATCCAGCTTCTTATCCACTGTAACCCCCAGGACCTTTTCTGCTGAACTGCTACTTAGCCAGTCGGTCCCCAGCCTGTAACAGTGCTTGGGATTCTTTCATCCCACGGACAGACTCTGCAGTTGTCCTTGTTGAACCTTCTCAGATTTCTTTTGGCCCAATCCTCTAATCTGTCTAGCTCACTCTGTATAGTATCTGCCATGTTTTTGCCCTGCCCTTGCAAGCTTGAAGGAGTTGTGCCAAAAATCAAGAACATCTTGGTTACATCTTGAGATACAACGATCTTAAATAAAATGCTCGGTAGTTACATTACAATGACAGTGTCATGACAGTGTTTGTGCCCCACTCCTCCGAGTACTCCTCCTGCTATGTTAACCGCATGGCAGAGTATAACTGAGAGCTGCTTTGGCAATACACACACAAAATAATGGGCTCTTAACTAGCTGCTACCACTCAAAAAAGATTTTAGAGTCGCTGTGGCTAGTTTTCTGAAAACATCCATTCAATGTGCAGCAGCAGTCAAAAGAGCTAACAGAATGTTAGGAAGCATTAGGAAACTAATAGAGAACAAGGCAGAAAATATCACGCCCTCTATATAAATCCAAATACTGTGGGCAGCTCTGGTTGCCCCATCTCAAAGAAGATATTTTGGAATTGGAAAAGGTACAGAGAATGACAACCAAAATGATGAGAGGTATGGAACAACTTCTGTATGAACAGAGATTAAAAAGATGGGGACTTTTCTGCTAGGAAAAGAGATAGGTAAGGCAGGGAGACATGATAGAGGTCTGTAAAATCATGACTGATATGGAGAAAAGGAACAAGGAAATGTTATTTACTCGTTCACATAACACCAGAAATAGAGGTCACCCAGTGAAATTAATAAACAGGTTTAAAATCAACAAAAGGAAGTGTTTCTTCACACAACACACAGTCAACCTATGGAACTCTTTGTCAGGTGATGTTGTGAAGGCTAAAATTATAACAGGGTAAAAAAAGAACTAAGTAAATTCACAGAGGATAGATCCATCAGTGTTTATTAGCCCGGCAGAACTGGGATGTAACAGAATGCTCTGGGTGTTCCTAGCCTCTGTTTGCCAGAAGCTGGGAGAGAATGACAGGGGATAGATCACTGGGGGTAAATCTACATTGAAGGGCTTAACTCGAAATAAGCGACACAAATTGAACTATGTCTATTGTGTATCTTATTTCGAAATAGGGAGCATCTACATAGCACTTATTTTGAAATTTAGCGCTCTTCCTCCCACTTCCCTTACTCCTCGTACAATGAGGGTTACAGGAGTTGGAGTAAGAAGTCCTCCAGCTTGACACTATTCTGACACTATTTCAAAATATCTGCCTGCTGTGTAGATGTGGACTAAGTTATTTCGAAATGGCATTGCTGTGTAGACTTACCCTTGATGATTCCCTGTTCTGTTCATTCCCTCTGGAGCATCTGGCATTGGCCACTGTCAGAAGGCAGGATACTGGAGTAAATGGATCGTTGCTCTGACCCAGTGTGATCAGTCTTATGCTCTTAATTAGGGTGTAACCACAATGTAGTTTATGAACCTGGATTCTAAAATGATATCCACTAGGAAAGATGTGAGAATGAGTGAGTTAGCCATGCTGTTAGCTTCAATCATTTACATCCATAGTAACTGTCAAAAAGCATAAGCACAATATATTTACACTATAACTGGACTTCAATTACATGATAATTTAAGATCACTGTACAGGCAGTCCCCGGGTTACATGGATCCGACTTACATCGGATCCCTACTTACAAACGGGGTGAGGCAACCCCACACTAGCTGCTTCCCCCCAGCAGACCAGGGAGACACGAAGCTAGCGCCCCCTCCCCAGCAGACCAGGGAGACACAGAGCAGCATTTCTCAGAAGACACCTCAGCTTGAGAATAAAGGACTGAGGGAAGTGAGATGTGGGAGATTAAAACTGAGCTCTGGAGAAATGTTTGGCTAGAGTTTCCCCTACAATATGTACCAGTTCCGACTTACATACAAATTCAACTTAAGAACAAATTTACAGTCCCTATCTTGTACGTAACCTGGGGACTGCCTGTACTATAAAATGTAACCAAAATATTCTGCTTACAAAAGCTGTTATGGGAGAGGGGAGGAATTTGGAACAATTCCCATTTTGGCATATTCCTGCCCTTGAAATTTCAGTAACTGCTTAAAATATACATCAGATAACTGCCATCTGAATAAATTGTTTATTTCAAATACTCTTGTAATCTGCTGGCTTTTTAGACATTGCCATCCGCTATAGCACCTTGGAAGTATCATAAGACTGATGTACACTTATACATGCATACATTATCTTATACTTAAGTTGTAAGGTTGGGATCAGAATAGTCTTTTTGTCATGTATTTGTTCATCACCTTGTACAATGTAGCCTTGGTCTATATACAGTAAAACTCCATTGGTCCGGCATCCAATGCTCCGGCACTCCTGATGGTCCGGCACCATTGGGAACCCAAAAGTGCTCGGCAGCCGGACCATTGGAGCTGCTCTGTGCCCGGCTTCCCCGATTCAGCCGCTGCTGAAATTGACAAGCAGCTGAATCAGGGAAGCTGGGGGCAGAGCAGCTGGGGTGCTGCTGGGTTGGTCCCGCAGCGCCGAGGGGCAGCGCTACGGGACCAACCCGGCAGCATCCCAGCTGCTCTGCCCCAGGCATCCCTGATTCAGCCGCTGCTGAAACTGACCAGCAGCGGCTGAATCGGGGACGCCTGGGGCAGAGCCGGACTATCGGAAGGGGGGCCTATGAGAGGTCTGGGGTGGCATCCCCCCCATCCCAGACCCCTCATAGCCCCCCTTTCCGATAGTCCGGCATATCTGATAATCCAGCACCCCCTGGGTCCTAAAGGTGCCGGATTATCAGAAGTTTACTGTGCCTGTAGGCTCTACTGGAAATACTTGACTTACAAAGCGATCATTGCTTTTTCAGGCCTATGTTACAAAGGTTCGAATCTTGATGCCATCTGGGCAAGCCATTGATTTCAGTTTTTCATTCTTTATATTGGTGAACCCTTTATCATGGGTTCCCTGCAGAATGTGGGTTGTGAACAAGACTGTACAAACATTTGGATCTACATTCAGTTCTTAACATTGCAACTTAGGCCCATGAGTTGTTCCTGATTAGAAAAACATCTTATTTGAGTTTAATTCTCTGCTCACTTCCAGTAAATTTACCATCCCCTCAAACAAAGCTACTACTTCACACCAGGAAAATTAAGACAGCAGTCAGTATTAGTAAGTTTCATTGTTGCTTTTAGTTAGATGATATGTATGTAAGTATATTTTTTCTCTCTCAGTACCACCTTTTGCCAGGAAAAGCAGAATTGTAGTGTCTCTTTCAGTCTTTGCTTTAATACAAAACGTTATTCCACGGAAAGCCAGAGAAGTGCCCAACTCTCACGTGAGATGTCTAAAATATAGAAAAAGCGCTCTGGAAATACAGTGCAGGGAAGGATCCTGCTTTGGCTGTGAGGCTGTCCCTTTTCATCGCCCAAACATGTCTGATTCACTTTGCATCTTGCCTAGGTCATTTTTGAGGCTGTTCGAGGATTGACAGAATACGGGGACACAGCAGTGGACAACGTGGGTGTCAGGAATGGACCTTGTGGTAAGTCTGTCCCTATGCCCCAGTGATCTCCATCCCCCTTTTCCACTTGTTTGCCGTACCCCAGTCCAACAGAGACTAAGGGACCCCCAAAGGGTCAAACCTTATTTAAAAAGCTCAAAACATTCACAGTGAAACTTGTCTAAATTTACTGGGGGTTCTCCCTCATGTACACCCAACTCCTTTCTCAAGCATTGCCATTTGCTTCCACACAAGCTGCAAGGTGGTCTGAAAATCAGTCCATTTTCCTGAAATTCAGCAAATGTAGGTTTTTAATCAACCCCCAAAGCAGCTGAATGTCACCCGCCCCGTGGTTTCACTGGGCTCCTCAATTCAGCTTGTAACTGTAAAGCAAGAAAGAGCCAGAACTCTTTGCATAGGAGCTCTGCAAAGCATACTGCTCTGTGACATTGCACAGAGAAATGCCAGTGAGTGGGAGTGAAGCACAGCCCAAACTCTCAGACCATAATAGCACGGGCTTTGGAGAAGTCTGATTCTCAGATAGATTTTGAGGCTGGTCGATATCTTTATATTTACCAAAACAAAATCCCAGCTCCGAACACATCTAAAAACATCTACACTATGGAACTGTCCTGTCCTCCAAAGGGCTTGCAAGCCTTCCCATGCACATTTTATGAGCATACTCTATACTCCATTAGCCAAGTTACGAATGAAAACATGGACTAGTAGTGCAGCTACGACTGACCCCTGCAGGGCTGCTCTTGATATACCCACCGGCTGTGTCTACATTGGCACCCTTTTCCGGAAAAGGGATGCTAATGAGACACTTCGGAATTGCAAATGCTGTGGGTGATTTAAATATCCCCCACGGCATTTGCATGAACATGGCTGCCGCTTTTTTCCGGCTCGGAGCTTTGCCGGAGAAAAGTGCCAGTCTAGACGGGATCTTTTGGAAAATAAAGCCTTTTCTGGAAGATCCCTTATGCCTGAATTTAAATCTTATTCCAGGTATCTAAAAGGGTGTCATAAGGAGGATGGAGAAAACTTGTTCATCTTGGACTCTGGGGACAGAACAAGAAGCAATGAGCTTAAACTGCAGCAAGGGAGGTTTAGGTTGGACATTAGGAAAAAGTTCCTAACTGTAGGGGTGGTCAAACACTGGAATAAATTGCCCAGGGAGGCTGTGGAATCCCCATCTCTGGAGATATTGAAGAGTAGGTTAGATAAATGTCTATCAGGGATGGTCTAGACAGTACTGGGTCCTGCCATGGGGGCAGGGGACTGGACTCGATGACCACTCAAGGTCCCTTCCAGTCCTAGTATTCTATAATTCTAGGATTTTCTGGAACAAGAATATACAGTAAATTCCATGGCATTCTCTCATTACAGGAGATGGACCTACAACAACAGCGAGCCCTGGATCAGTCACCACTTCCTCTTCTTCCACGTCACTTCCTCCACCGAGTTCAGGTGAATTTCTCTGACATGACTGTCTCCTTAAACGTCTGTACTGAATTGGCACGTCATCGCAAGTGTCAAATTTCGCATGGTTCCTCTTCTCTTTGTATGAACGCGAGGGCAGAATATGTCCCAAATGCTTAGAAATTCTCTAAGGGTGTGTGTATCTGTACAGGCAGTCCCCGACTTACGCGGATCCGACTTTCTGCACATACGAACTGGGCTTTTCTCGCCCCGGAGCTCACGGGCGGCGGGTCTGCCACCCGTGTCCTCCGGGGCGAGAAAAACTGCTCCGCTCTCCCTGGTCTGCTGGGGGGGTCCAGCAGCTTTGCTGAAACCCCCAGCAGACCAGGGAGACAGGAGCAAAGCCACCCAGGCGGGGAACCCCCCCCCCCCCCCCAACCTGGGTGGCTTTGCTCCGGGAAAGGAGCAAAGCCGCCGCCTGTGCGGCTTTGCTCCTTTGCTCCGGGGCAAAGCCGCCCAGGCAGGGGACCCTCCCCCTGCCTGTGCAGCTTTGCTCCTGTCTCCCTGGTCTGTTGGGGGGGGGGGTCCAGTGGCTTTGCTGGACCCCCCCATCAGACCAGGGAGACAGGAGCAAAGCCGCCCAGGCGGGGACCCCCCCCCCCCCCCCCGAGCGGCTTTGCTCCTGTCTCTCTGGTCTGCTGGGGGTTCCAGCAAAGCGGGGCCCCCTCCTCCGTGGCTTTGCTCCGGGTCTCCCTGGTCTGCTGGGGGGTGAGGTGCGCAGCTAGTGCGCCCCTCCCCCCCAGCAATCCAGGCTTTTGTTGCGGACGCCTGGGGTAGAGCAGCTGGGGGCTACCGGGTTGGTCCTGCAGCGCTGCTCCTCGGCGCTACTGGACCAACCCGGCAGCAACCCAGCTGCTCTGCCCCAGGCGTTCTGATTCAGCCGCTGCTGGTCAGTTTCAGCAGCGACTGAATCAGGACGCCTGGGGTAGAGCATCTGGGGTGCTGCCCGGTTGGTCCAGTAACGCCGAGGAGCGGTGCTACTGGAGCAACCCAGCAGCACCCCAGCTGCTCTGCCCCAGGTGTCCCCAAGTCACCCACTGCTGAAACTGACCAGTGGCTGACTATAGGATGCCCTGGGCTTACTGGAATCAGCCGCTGATCAGTTTCAGCAGCAGCTGACTTGGGGACACCTCGGGTAGAGCAGCTGGGGTGCTGCCGGGTTGGTCCTGCGGCGACCTACCCGGCAGCGCCCCAGCTGTTCTGTCCCAGGCGTCCAGATTCAGCCGCTGTTGAAACTGATCAGCGGCTGATTCCAGGAAGCCCGGGGCATCCTATAGTCAGCCACTGGTCAGTTTCAGCAGCAGCGGCTGAATCTGGAGCCAGTTCCGACTTACATACAAATTCAACTTAAGAACAAACCTATAGTCCCTATCTTGTACGTAACCCGGGGACTGCCTGTACCTTTATTTCAAGATAACTAGCATGATTTCAGAAAAAAAACTCGAGCATCTACACAGCTATTCTGGTATTTCAAAATAATTTTGAAATAACGGACGTCTTATTCCAAAATCTGTAAACCTCACTCGACGTGGAATAATGCCTACTCCAAAATAGCTATTTCGAAATAAGGCGTGTGTCGATGCTCCACTGCTGCTATTTCAAAATAGCCCCTCCTCCGGATCATTCTAAGTTATTCCTCCCCAGTGCCTCCCAGGGCTCTAAATCGAGATAGCACGTCTACATTACAGAAGGCTGATTCAGACTAATTTTCAGGCTTCCGTGCAGTGTAGACGTTCTATTTCAAAATAAGCTATTTCGGAATAACTGTTCCAGCTTATTTTGAAATAAGTGTGTAGTGTAGACGTACCCCATGGGAATAATAGTGTGCTTCTGGCCATCTTGATCCTAGGATATTAGAGAGACAAGGTGGGTGAGGTAATATCTGTTATTAGACTAAGATATGATGATAATAGACAAGTGTTGGACATTTCACCTTCTATTCTGCAGTGACACTCTTGGCTGCTCTGGGAAATTCGAAGGGAGCTCAGTGTGCACTCAATATTTTGTCTCTCTCACCAACAGAAGTTGATCAGATATGATATATTACCTCATCTATCTCAACATAAAAACACAGATAAGAACATAAGCAGGTCCATATTGGGTCAGACCAAAGAACTACCTAGACCAGTCTCTAGTCTACCAAAAGTGGCCAATGCCAGGTGCCCCAGAGGGAATGAACAGAACGGGGAATCAGTGATCCACCTTGCCACCCACTACCTCCTTCTGGGAGACACAGGATAGGGACACCATACCTGCCCGTCATGGCTAATAGCCATTGATAGCCCATGAACTTCTCTAGTTCTTTTTGAACCCTGCTATAGTTTCCCCTTTCCAATCTTGTCTTGCTAGATTAATAGTTTAATTCCTGTCTGGAAGCCCAGGCAGGAGATGCAATAGTAAGTACTCCAATGTTCATGGCTGTTGGATGGTGAATGAACTAAAGGTGTGATTCACTGAGCTTTGCCTCCCCAGAGTCCTGCGTGGTGGCCGGGGACCCTCACTACTACACCTTTGATAAACAAACCCATCATTTCATGGGGACCTGCGCCTACACGTTGTCCAAGCTGTGTGATGCAAACAGCACGCTGCCCAACTTCAACGTGGAAGCAGAGAACGAGCACAGAGGAGGCAACACTCACGTCTCCTACGTCCGGTCTGTGAACGTCGATGTTTATGGCCTCCGGATAACACTAGAGAAGGGGAGAGCCGTGAAGGTAGGTGCAGGCTGGGGTTGGAGTAGTTGCTGAGAATGCCCTTGGATGACCGAAGACTTACCAGCATGTCTAACCTTTCCGATGTCCAGGTCAATGGAGAGGGAGACATTATCATCCCCTTCGCACCATCGCCGGGTGTGCAAATCTCTTCCAGTGGGCTTTATGTCGTCGTCAGCACAGACTTCGGGTTGACCGTGAAGTTTGATGGGGACCATCGAGTGGAAGTGACCCTTCCCGGCTCCTTTGAAGGGAAGGTGTGTGGGATGTGTGGGAATTACAACGGGAATGCCACAGACGACTTTCTGAATCCAGACGGGGCCTTGGAGCCAGACTCTACCAGCCTTGGCAACAGCTGGCAGGTCTCCAACCACACCAGGTTTGTAGCTCTCGTGGCAGATCTGCAGTTCTCGGAGAGGTATGGAATGTCAAGGGAAAGCCACCCAACAAACCGTGGACTTCTCTCCTTTCTCTCAGTTGTCCTCCAGCACCAGGCCACGATCCAGTGTGCGACGACAGCGATAAGCAAATCATTGCCAGCGGTGCTTTCTGCGGTCTCCTGACAGATGTGAATGGCCCATTTAGGAAGTGCCACCCGGTGCTAGACCCCAACAGTTACTTCAGCAGCTGCTTTTATGACCAATGTGAATTGCAAATGGATCCCGACTCTCTCTGCAAGAGCCTGCAAGCTTATGCAGATGCCTGTCGCGCAGGTGGCGCTCAGATAGATTCCTGGAGGAATGCTACCTTCTGTCGTAAGTACAAGTACCCGAGAGCTTTGCCACTGTGATTTCTTGCATGGCTTTGGAATGGCTTCCCTGGCTCAAGGCAGGAAATTGTTTGGAACCAGGACAACGTGAAAGCCTCGCATGTGCTAACTTGTTCTTTGAGGGGGATTGTGCATCGGGCTCTTCTGTAGATGCAGCAGAGCCTTGTGAGTCTCCTTTTCAGAGACATCAAAAAGGAATCGATTGACGCAGCTGATGCTGCACCTAAGGAGGCCTGAAAAGAGCATTTCCTCACACTGCATATGAGTTCCTTGCCATGTGATTATTCCAACCCCTTCTGGTCTAATGACAATGCTTTTGTTTCTCCAGCAATTCTCTGTCAACCCAACAGTCACTATGAAGCATGCACGGCAGCCTGCCCTGCCACCTGTGCCAACCCAAGGGCTCCTGCCAGCTGCAGCCTGCCGTGTGTGGAAGGATGCGTGTGCGACAGTGGCTATCTTCTCTACAACGACGGCTGTGTCCCCAGCAGCCAGTGTGGGTGCTGGCACAATGGCAAACACTACCCGGTTGGTGCCGAATTCTGGACAGATGACACCTGCTCCTCTAAATGCAGGTGTCCATCTCAGGGGAGCAAAGTAACGTGCTCCAGCGCTTCCTGCCCAAGTGACCATTACTGTGGGGTTCAGAACGGAGAACCTGGCTGCTACCCCGAGACTTACGGGATCTGCCGAGTGCACAACGATCCCCATTACAACACCTTTGACAGAGAGACTCACCACTTCATGGGGATCTGCACCTACACGCTGGCCAAAGAATGCGTCAACTCCAGCTCTCTGCCTTATTTCAACATCGAAGCCAAGAACGAGCATCGAGGGAACCCCACGGTGTCCTACGTGCAGAAAGTCCTGGTGGAGGTTTATGGAGAACACATAGAAATTCTCAAGAACCATCCAAGCCAAGTGCTGGTAAGGAGCATCCCCTTGGGAGGGGGATGGCAAATTAGGATGGAGCTTGGCTCTGGGTCCTTCTGTAGAAGTGACCCTTTCTCACTCTGAGCCATGGAATAGCAATCCATGACTCTTGGACTTTCAAACTTTGTATCGAGACGGTCTGAAGAGACCGTCCGCAGGAGACACCAGGAGCCTTACTGAGGTTTCCATGTTACATCCGGGCAACTTGCTCCGAGCTAGAAACTATCTGGAAAGTTATGTCACTGATTCACATAGAATCATTTGCAGGGAATGCACCCATTCCGTTTCCAATTTCTTCCTAGGGCCTCCCTCTGTGGAAATCACATGGTACTTTTCCTTCTGTTTCCCATTAGGTCAACAAGGTGCTAATGACCCTTCCCGTAAGCGCCGTTGGTGGCTCAATCACAGTGAGCAGGAGTGGACGATACGTCACCCTAGAGACGGATTTCAGACTGCGGGTTTCCTATGACACCGATCACTCGGTGGAAGTGAGGGTGCCCACCACCTATTTCAACAGCACCTGTGGCATGTGCGGTAACTTTAACAATCGGAGAGACGATGACTACATGATGCCCGACGGGCAGCAAGCCAAGAATTCCAATGAGCTGGGAAACAGCTGGCGCGTAAGAGACGACGATCCCTCTTGCGATGACCCCGTTCCACCAGATATCTGCCCTGTGGAGAAGGAGAACCTCTACAAAACGGACAGATACTGTGGCCTCATAACTAAAAGGCTGGGGCCCTTCGCAGCCTGCCACTCCGTGATCAACCCTGAGAGCTTCTTTGAGAGCTGTGTCTATGACCTCTGCGCCCTAAACGGGAGTGAGGGGGTCCTGTGCAGAACTCTGGAGGCCTACGCCGACGCGTGTCAGACCGCCGGAGTCATGCTCTCCCAGTGGAGAAACGCCACCTTCTGCCGTGAGTAGCAAACGCGGAGCATCCGCAATTTGGCAGCTCCCAAATTAATTCTTCAGAGTGATGATGAAAGAAGAGCCCTTGTGTGCTACATCAGGTCGGGGCCCCGATTTTGTTCCGGGACAGAGGAAGGCTGCCCGCCTCACCACAAGTTGTCAAAGCCCAGGTTCTGTTTCAGCCATACCAGGGTCGGCCACCGCAGGGCTACTTACAAACTCCCTTTCTGGCCATACCAGGCTTGGCAGCAGGTCTCCCGGGTCTTCAGGCAATGGAGCACCTGTTGGGGCTTGGAGCTCCTGTGAGTCTGGGTTCCATTAGGGTGGCCATCCCATCTGGGTCATAGGGGAGCCGACCCACCTCCTTATACCTTGTCACCGCATTTCTCTCCGGGTGGGGTGTGTTCCCAAGCTGTCTTTCTTGGTAGTAATTCCCCTCCCCCTCTTACCCTTTCAGCTCCCACGTGTCACGATTCCAACAGCCACTATGAGCCTTGTATGACTGCCTGCCCTGCCACCTGTCTGGACCGCCTTGCTCCTGAGAACTGCAGCAAGCCCTGTGTGGAGGGATGCGCGTGTAATTCTGGGTTCGTCCTCAGCGGAGGCACCTGTGTGCCGGTGGGCAAGTGCGGCTGTGTGTTCCAGGACCGGTACTACAGTGTGAGTGACCCCGCTGACTTCAGGACGCTGGCAGGAGACTGATCTGCCAGCATCACCCCCTTTGACGGCGTTCCTTTTTGTATTTCTTGCGTGTGTCTCCCCGCAGGAAGGAGAGAGCGTGGTGACCGAGGACTGCACCAGCCGGTGCCAGTGTCTGGGAAATGGCAACATGACGTGCAGCGCGCTGTCTTGTCAGCCACATGAGATCTGCAAGATTCAGAACGGCCTGCGGGGGTGTTATCCACCAAGCACCGCTACCTGCCACATCTACGGCGACCCCCACTACACCACCTTCGATGGGAAACTTCACCACTTCCAGGGGGCCTGCAACTACACCGTGGTGGAGACCTGCAATAACTCCTCCGGCGGATTTAAGCTTACCACCCGAAATGAGCACAGGGGCAACCCCAGCTGGACAGCCATTAACTCCGTCGCTCTCACCCTGCAGGGCGTCCACATTGCTCTCCGGAAGAACAGGATCGTCTATGTAAGTGTCTTCCTCGTCGTAATCCGGACTGTAGCCCCTGTGTGCATGTCAGCTCGTGGGAATCTGCTTTAACCAGCCTAGAGTCAGCTCCTTAAGCTGTCAACTTGTTACAAGAAATAGACTCTGTGATATCTTAGACTCCTTGTCACTGCCCAGTCATTTGAATTAACATCTTGGAATCAAGTGTCCGGATTACCATCTGGGCCTGGGTGACCCGCTTTTCCTCTCTGTTTCTCAGGGCACCTCTCTGTACAGGCAGCATGCCAACCCTCTCCTGCCTTGAGTGGTTTTCAGCAGTCCATACTGCATAACTTTCAGTGCTTTTTAACAGCTGAGAAATGATCCACACATGGCTTTAGTTTATACGTTGCAGACCGTCGTGTCTAGAAATGTTTGTGCCCCAGAATATTCTTCTTCATTCTACACTAGGTGCAAAGTACAGAAAAAAGAGCTTTTGAGAACATCACAGTGGAGAACATGTGCTTTTCTCTCTGCTGTCTCTTTCTACTTTCCTTCTGTCTCTCATTCCCATTCAGATTAACGGTGCCCTGGCCTCTCCCCCTGTAACTCCTCTCCCCGGAGTGACCGTTTCGCTCATCGGACACTACGTACACGTGACTACACCCCTGGGCCTGCAGCTACAGTTCAATGGGGACCATGAGCTCTTTGTAAGAGTGACGGAGAAGCACAAAGGGAGTCTGTGCGGATTGTGCGGGACGTACACAGGGACCCAGCAGGACGACTTCACCAGACCCGATGGGGTCGTGGTGGCAGACGTCAATGAATTTGGAGCCAGCTGGAGCGTGCCTGACGACGAGTGGCCGTGAGTAGACGTTCTAGATCGTATGGCCATGTATTTAATTAGGAACTTAAGGGAACTTGCTGACTGTGGAATCAGTACCTATGTTAGACTCACCGATACATAATAATGCCAGTCTGAACGTTTATCCAGCTGTAAACTTCACAAGCTGTAGGGGAGTTGTGGCCAAAGTTTTAGGTCCTCCTTTCTCTTGTTTTATGCAGTGAACTCAGTTTTCATCTTTCTGTTTTATGTTGAACTGGGGATTGGGTTGCTCTGCAGTAGCTGTGACTGACTGCTCTCCAGTTCAGTGATATTATTGTCTCTGTGGCTTTTTGGAGTATTTAATCCTTTTGCTTTTTGTCTTTCAGTTGCAACTCAACTGTGGCCCCACCGGTAACGTGCTCTTCCTCCGAGCAGCAGGCAGCCGAGGGGCGGTGCAGAATCCTGACAGACCGAGATGGCCCGTTCGCCCCGTGCCATGCTGCGGTGCCACCTCACCTCTACTTTGAGAGCTGCGTCTACGATCAGTGTGCTGCAGGGGGAAGCTCTGAGCAGCTCTGCAATGATCTGGAATCCTATGCAACAGCCTGTGCAGAGGCGGGAGTCAGCCTGGGAGAATGGACGGCGGGCACTATCTGCGGTAGGTGTCAGCTGGTATCAGGAAATGCACATCGGCCGAATTACATGCCCACAGTATTTGTGGGGATGCAAATTCAGTTGCCGTTCCTCCATTCCATTGGCAAAACACAACTTGCATGGTAGAACGTGCAGATGTTCTTGCAAAGAAGTCCGTCTCCAATACAGGTGAATTGGCTGCAACCACAAAGGAGTAAGAACATCTCTTTACCAATGTTCACATGCTGTATTTTCTAGTGTCTATAATATGAAGGAGAAAGTTATTGTGGTGTTGTTTTCACTTCCCAATATTGGCAGTTTATTCATTCCCATTGAGAAGCTCTGTCTTGGGGGGGAGGGCGGTAAGGGAGAGCTCAGTGGTTTGAGCATTGACTTGCTTAAACCCAGGGTTGTGAGCTCAATCCTTGAGGGGCCATTTAGGGATATGGGGCAAATCTGTCAGGGATGGTACTTGGTCCTGCTTGGTACTGAACTTGATGACCTCTCAAGGTCCCTTCCAGTTCTATGAGATAGGTATATCTCCATATATTGGTTATTGGTATTGGCTTTCTGATTTCCTGTGCAAAGCTCCATATGATTCCTTTTGTTCCTCTGTAATTATTTTTGTAACTTGCCTTGAAGATTCAGTCATGGTAGGATATAGAAATATTTCATCTGAATAGCAATAATGTTATCATCTCTCCTGTCTCTGCTACTCCCATGTGTGTACAAGAGGACATTAGGGTGTATACTGCCATAGACCGTTTCATGTCTTCACATGATTTTCCCTGTTCCCATAGCCACCATCTCTTCCACTGTGGAACCCTCCATATCACCGAGTGTCACGAATGCCACAGGTGAGTGGCAAACGCATGCTCTGGGAGCTACCGTTGAGGTCCGGGAGAAGCCTTTTTTAGAATAGTCACAGGAAATATCTTCTCTCGTGTGTTCCTTCCCCAGTTCCTCCGGGGCACTGTACCATGTCCTGTTCATTTGACGATGGCTTCTGTGACTGGACGCAGTCGATCTCTGACACCTTGGACTGGAAACGTCACAGGGGACCAACCGACTCACCAAACACGGGACCCTCCTACGATCACACCACAGGAGGTAGGGACTGCAGCCTATGCCCGGCTCTGTTGTATAATTCACGAATTCATGGCCAGTGGGACAGGAATTCAGGAGCAGGCTGGAGGGGTTTTGGATGACATATAGATTCCATGCCCGTAGGGGCTGAGCCAGGAACCACGGGGTCAATGAAAAGTCTGCTATTAAGATCAGCAACCGTGGATTATTACAGGTGTAATGGCAACTGGGGTGAAAGAATTACATCATCAAAAATTAGGAACTTCCCTATATGGAAGGGAGTGCTTACTTTCTGTATCAGAAACCGGCTCCTGCAAAACCAGCAGTCGTGCTTGCAAAGCAACATCTACAAATGACTGGATAAACAAATAAAAAGAGGATAGAATTCTCTGAGCTTTTCTTCCATCCATTGGGAACGGGATTCCATGTGGTTTCTCTTACATTAAGGATGGAAATTCGCCAGCGCCCTTTATGCTGTTGGGAGCATTGTCATTGTCTGCCATGCCCTGTGGACTGTGCATTGCTTTGTAACACACTGTTTGTTTCAGACGGTTACTTCATCTATCTGCAAGGGAGCGAGGCCGGACAGGGAGACAGGGCTCACTTGGTGAGTCCTGTGTGCAGTGCCAGTGGACCGCACTGTTTCCGCTTCTGGTATCACATGTTCGGAGTGGCTCGTGCAATGGCACTAAGAGTTTACGTCCAGGATGACGGAGATCTAGAGATGGTCTGGTCACAGAGAGGAAATAATGGCGACAGGTGGAACTTTGCTGAAGTCACTGTGCACAACAGAGGCAACATGCTGGTAGGTGAAGTCACTTGCCTGGGATCTTATAATGACTGGGCTTTGCATGAATAATTAATGAATACAGAATCAACTACCACTGGCTTCTTCCCCTTCACCTAGATCCTGCTGGAGGGGGAGAGGGGTGAAGATTTCCGCAGTGACTTAGCAGTGGATGATGTATCTCTGGTGGATGGATATTGCCCAGGTACAGTGCATCACATCTGAGTTCCTGTTTGCATGGACAGGAACTCATGCCCTCCATTATCATTTTCTGGAACAAGAATATACAGTAAATTCCATGGCATTCTCTCATTATAGGAGATGAACCAACAACAACAGCGAGCACTGGATCGGTCACCACTTCTTCTTCTTCTGGGACGACCACGTCACTTCCTCCACCGAGTTCAGGTGAATTTCTCTGACATGACTGTCTCCTTAAATGTCTGTAATGAATTGGCAGGTTACCCCGAGCGTCAGATTTCGCATGGTTCCTCTTCTCTTTGTATGAACGCGAGGGCGGAATATGTCCCAAAGGTTTAGAGATTCTCTATGGGTGCGTGTGTCTGCACCTTTATTTCGAGATACCTACCATGATTTCGGAAAAACAACTCGAGCATCTACACAGCTATTCTGGTATTTCAAAATAATTTGAAATAACGGACGTCTCATTCCAAAATCTGTAAACCTCACTCGACGTGGAATAACGCCTACTCCAAAATAGCTATTTCGAAATAAGGCGTGTGTCGATGCTCCACTGCTGCTATTTCAAAATAGCCCCTCCTCCGGACCATTCTAATTTATTCCTCCCCAATGCCTCCCAGGGCTCTAAATCGAGATAGCATGTGTACATTAGGGAAGGCTGCCTCGGACTAATTTTGAGGCTTCCGTGCAGTGTAGATGTGCTATTTCAAAATAAGCTATTTCGGAATAACTGTTCCAGCTTATTTCAAAATAAGTGTGTAGTTTAGACGTATCCTATGGGAATAATAGTGTGCATCTGGCCATCTTGATACTAGGATATTAAAGAGAGAAGGTGGGTGAATATCTGTTATTGGTGTTGATAGAGAAGATCTGATGATGATAGAGAAGTGTTGTCAGCTCTCAAATTAGTTCTTCAGAGTGATGATGAAAGAAGAACCCTTGTGTGCAATGTCAGTTTGGGGCCCTGATTTTGTTCCGGGACAGAGTCAGGCTGCCCGCCTCACCATAAGTTGTCAAAGCCCAGGTTCTGTTTCAGCCAGACCAGACGCTGTTTCCGACAGACCAGAAATCCCCCTGTTTGGTTACACAAGAGGGCTTGTATGCTGAGACCACATGCAGGCAGTGTGTTGTAAGGAGTTGTAAGAACTACTGCTGTTTGCATAAAGGCCATTCTCTCTGTGTTTCTCAGATGACAGTTCTCATACTGGATCATTTGCAATCTCATTCAGAACTGTACAAGAGTCATTCTATTCCACTCAGCATACAACAGAATGGCCAGTGTCTTAACGGTAATTTCTTTATATATTTCACCAGGAGGATCCCCGACCACAGGAAGTCCAACTACAGAAAAACCTTGTCAGACAGGTAAAGTGGATTCCTCAGGACGGGAACAATGTCCTTCTCATTCTTGTTTGGGGTGAGAAATTGGTGTCTGAGTGCAGAATAGGATGAGACTTATTTAATAGTTTGAAATTTCTGCATTAACTTTAAAGCAGACCAATCCCTTAGCTCATGTTATTCACTGCTTCTACCTGAATCCCTTCCACCTTGCAAATGATAAAGTGACTGACCAGGTGGAACTAGTCCAGGTTTGTCTGACCATCTGAATCTCGCAGGAGGACAACCTGAGGCTAGCCTGCTGCCAGGGATCCGACTGGGCAGAGAAAATACATCAGCATTTACCCATCTGTCAGGTTTCAGTAAACTTAGTACAGTCTGCCTTTCTACTCAAATTGCAGTCACACTGTTTCACTGAATGAGTGGAGCTAAGGGGCCTCCTATGGCGAGAGCAGGATGCTTTCACCTCTTTCCTACTGTACGTCAAGAGGCCACTGATTAGCAGTGGAGCCTTGTGCTCATCACTTAGCTTCTCCAGAGGAAATATGAGTCGATATTCAGTGAAGCTTCCTTTCTGGAGATCTGCAACAATAGAAATAAACATGACATGACCTCTTCCTGCTTCTCAAGAGGCCGACTCCCCTGGTATGAGCTGGAAGTGCACACCAACACCATGTGCTCGCTGGAGCAAAAAGTAACAGCGTGTGACGGAGATTTGCTGAGACTAATCCACCTTTCTTCCTCCTTAGGTCGCGGTACCTGCAGTGCCTCAGGGGACCCACATTACAACACCTTTGATGGCAGAGTTCACCATTTCATGGGAAACTGCACCTACACCCTCTCCAAAGTCTGCAACGCCTCCAGGGGGCTCCCACCTTTCGACGTCTCCACCACCAACGAGCACAGGGGCTCCAATACCAAAGTGTCCTATGTAAAGTCCGTGAACGTGGACGTCTATGGAACTCAGATTTCCTTGCTGCAGAACAGGAAAGTGAATGTAAGTGAAAGGTGATTTAACAGCAATATTCCAATCATCTGACATTCCTAACTGAGACTTGTGAAAACTGAGACATTGGATTGCACTGACAGGTCACCTGGTAGGTTTCTCTTTTCTCACTGGCTGTGTGCGCTTCTTGGAATTAGGTTTTCACTAAGAACGCTCACGACTGGTAGTTGAATTTTGCTTTCTGTCAAGTTTCTGCCATATTTGCTTCCCATTCCCAGTGTGAATGAGATCGCTCCATCCAGTGAAGTCCCTGAACTCCCTATTCACGGGCTACTCACTGGGAATCGGTGGTTACTCCTGGTGACTACATTTTCCCAACGTGTTGTGCAGGTGAACGGCACCAGAAGGAACCTGCCTGTGGACATTGAAAACAAGATCAAGATCAAGGTCAGCGGGGGCTACGTGCTCTTGGAAACCGATTTCGGACTCTGGGTCAGATTCGACGGCAATCACTATGCGGAGGTGTCAGTGCCCTGTGACTACCAGGGCCAGCTCTGTGGCCTGTGTGGTGAGTATCCCTGTGTAGAGCAGAGGTTCCTAAACTTTTCGGCATCACGCCTCCTTCTTGATTTTTGAAAAGCCCGCACGACCCCTCCCGACGAACAGCAAAACTTGTTTAGCACAAAAAAAAGGAACTGACCGGGGCAAGAAAACTTGATATGGGCATGGGGGGTTGTATTGCCTCACGCCGCCCCCTGGAATTTCTTCATGCCCTCCAGTTTGGGAACCCATGGTGTAGACATACCCATAGGTGAACAATTTCTAATCCTTCCCGGAGAAGGTACTGGAACACACACACGCCACCACTTTCATAACGATGGGTTTGACAGCCACGCACTAAGCTGCGGTTCCGCCCTTCACACACCCAACGAACTTTCCCTCGTGACAGGTAATTACAATGGCGATCCGAAGGACGACAACAGAAAGCCAAACGGCAGCATTGCAGCAGATTCCACTGAGCTGGGCGAGAGCTGGCTAGCGGTAGAGAACAACACCGTGTACGTACAGACGGAAGCAAATCCGGGGTCTCTGCTCGGGAAGATCTAGGAAAGCAGGCTGCATGCCCTGCCACAGCGTGCCATCCATGACCGATCCCCTCAGTACCCTACTAGGTTGAGCACAACTCCCACCCTCTCCAGTGCACCCTGGAACTCCCCCCACCATTGACCATAGGCAGGGAGCGAGTAGCAGGCCTCCTACAGCCTGCCTCCTTGGGTCGCCTGTCCTCCAGTGCAGGAAGAGCTGCTGGGTGGCTGGGCGTGACCCGCTGTCCCACTCAGGGGACAGACAGAGCCACTGCTTCCTACGCAGGCTTGTCGCACTCCCAATTCCACTGGTTAGTGGCGGAGCACCCCAATTCCCCCGAGCGGGAACGGAGCTCTTGTGCAGTGTGGGAGTGGGGAGCAGAGCTCAGCCTTTCCCTGAGCCCGACTCTGCTCCGTGGCTGTGACCGAGTCAGGCCTGCACTGCAGGGATGGTGCCATCCTTTGCACATCTGGCCTGGGAGATAAAGGAACGTCCATTGAAGAGTGTCTTTCCCTTGCCAGGTGCTCCCCTGACGAATCCGGGATCTGTGACCCTGAGCTGGAGAGTGAAGCGAGGAAGAACACGGCCTGCGGCATGATCACCGACCCCACAGGTAGTGTGGCCGTGGCTGAGCCAGGGGCAAACGGATTGAAATCACTCCATACTTCAGGGTGCACTTGCCTGCATCTGGACCTTACCCCCAGAGCCCATTGCTATGAGCTCCCATTGGAACGAGCACAGCCCCCAATACTGAACGCCACACTAGAAGTCCCCCGAGTTGGGGAGGCTTCCGTGCTCAGACCGGATTGTGCATTCACACGGCACCAGGTTGTGCGGATTATTTGGGACTTGCTTTTCGAGAGCCGAGTTCTGCAGCCCTTGCCTGCCCAGACCTCCCATTGCCTCGCATTGACATAGCGCATTGGCCCCAATAGCCTTTATGACCGGGGTATCGAAGTGCGTGAGGCATTCCCTCCTCCAGACAGGGAATGGGCGGGGTGTCTCCGGTACCAGCGTACCTTACCTCCCAGCCCACAGCTCGCTGTCTAGCTAGAAGAAGCGTGTCCACTTTGAGCTACATTGCGATCCCCTGGCCGAGAAGGGGCGGTCCCAAGCCAAGCAAAGCCAAGTCTCATCAGCATTTGGGTGTATTCAGCTTCAGGTTTGGTTTGGGTTCATTAAAGAGACCTAGTCAACCTACCCCTGCCAGGGATCAGAGACTCCTTGCCAGGAGAGTGCTTGCCAGGGTAGAGGTGGAGCTCAACTGATTGATTCCCTCTTGCCTGTCTGAGACTGTATCTTTCTCCACTTACCCAGGCATCTTCAAGGACTGTCACGCCCACGTAGCTCCAGACCAATTCCTGGAAAACTGTGTGTACGATTGGTGTTACACTGATGACAAGACAGCGTCCTTATGCCACGGGCTGCAGGCTTATGCGGAGTCGTGCACAAATGCCGGGGTCTGCAGAGAATGGAGAAATAGTACTCTGTGCTGTGAGTGCTGTAATCGATAGCTATTCCCTTCTGAGATTCAGCCCTTTGTAATGCAAGACTTCCTTCAGAAATAGACCTTTCTGCCTCTTCTGATGGCCTGGACTTTCCAGTCCCGTAATGCTTTGCGGGTCGTCTCTCCGTCCTCTGCTCCTCTGTCTGGTCCAGTTCTTCACTGGATCCTGCCGGGCTTGGTGCTGTGTCATTCCCCGCACAGAGGGTTTTCCTGGAGAAAAGCCTCTGCCTGCAGCATTCCCCATGTGAACGGCTTTCTGGCCACACTACGCTGTTCTGGAACAAACGGGCGGTGTGAAGAGAATGGCGTTGGGAGTTCCCTGTTAGTAATCTGCGGTTTTCTCCTCACTTGTAGCAATCTCCTGTGCCGAAGGAAGCCAGTACAAGAGCTGTGGGAGCAGGTGCCCTTCCAGCTGCATGACTCCCTCTGCATTTAGCCCTTGTAGCTCCTTGCCCGTGGAAGGCTGTTTCTGTAAGAAAGGCTACACTCTGAGCGGAGACACCTGTGTGCCGGAGAGCGAATGCGGCTGTGTGGATGAAAACAACCACTATCATCAGGCAAGTTACCCCTAGACAACAATCTCAAGTTCTTTTAGTGTTTCCGTAACTGGTAAAAATTGAATTAACAGCGTCTCTCCTCACATGGGCTCGGGTCAGTGGGTTGTGTGGATGTCATTGTTCATTTCAATAGTAACCATGCTTAGCTCGTCTCACGGGGAGATCCCCAAGTACGTACGTGCCAAAAGGCATCAGTGTTTTCATTCCCTTTTTAAAGAGGGGGAAACTGAGGCACGGAGCAATCGCATGATTGCATAAGCTTGCCAGCAGGCCACCGTTGCGAACAGAAATCAGGTCTCTTGAGTCCGAGTGCGGGACACCTTTTCTGGGGCCACACGGTTTCACTGGGGAGGCAGCCGGTGGCCTGGAGAGTATTACAGGCATTGATCCATGCCAAACTCCTTTCATTGTGCCCCATGGAGACACTCCTCCGGAGACATTATACTAGTTCATATTCAAGAGCCTCTCCTTTCTCTAACAGCTGAACGAAAGCTGGTTCCCCCGTGACACCTGCAAGGAGCGCTGCTCCTGTCACGGCAACAACAGCATCACCTGCACCGCTTGGGAGTGTGGGGCGCTGGAGGAATGCCGAGTGCAGGACGGGGTGTTGGGTTGTTACCCCTCTGGTGAGTTCCCCCTGCAAACGCTTCCACGTGTGAGCTCAGTCATTAGCCCTTCCTTGCCCAGAAGGGTTTCTCTGGATACCTGACGCATCCGTGATGGCACAGGAAGGAGCTGACTGCTGATGCTTGCCAGTGCAGAGACACTCAATGACTAATCCCCTGTCTTGCAATCCTCAAGATTTCAGCCGCAGAGGAAGTGGAGCTGGCGTAGAATCACTCGCGTTTTACTTGAGTGGGGAATGGAGAATCAACCCCCAAAACGCCCATTCCCGCAAATGAAAACGTTGAACACAAAAGTGTCGATTTAGGATAATACCGAGGGAGGGGAACAAATTTGAAGTCAAAATTGCTCTTGCAAATGACTCCACCTTTACATTGTCTTAAAGACTGTGAAAAATACACCAAGGCCAGCCTTAACATCCATCCTCAATTGTTAATAAAAACAATACATGCCATTGCTTCATCAACATTGCACTCAACATGAAATGTGTACACATTCTCATGGGTCCGTCTCACTTACATTGGTGGTAGGCATACTTGACTGTTACAGATTGAAGGCACTTAGGAAGTATTTAGACCATACGCTCCTGCGATCACCGTAAGTTTCCTAAGAATAATCATTTCTTTCCAACTTTAGCTATAAGTTGTATTGGGAGATGCACTAACCTAAGTCAGAATGGATTTGGTCCTTGGTGCAGAATCTGGTGTTTTGAAGGGATTTGACAATAAATTGTAAATATTCTTTTGAACGTGGATCTCCGTTGACTCAGCGGTGAATAAGCCCGATAACACGTGTCTCTTCCAATAACACAATGAATCATGACTCTTCTTTTCAGAGGGCTGTCGCTTCAACTGCTCATTCGATGATAACTTCTGTGAATGGACACAGTCCACGTCCGATGACTTTGACTGGAGACGCATCTCCGTGGCACCTCCGTACGGCAACATATCACATGGCAAGTATTTCGTCATACACGGTAACTGAGGCTTCTTGAGGAGAAGGTGCCCATGTTCTGACTGCTGCCCTTTTGTTCACAGGTGGCTATTACATCTCCACCGACAGCCGCTACGCGCGCCCAGAGGAGAAAGGACAGCTAATAAGCCCCCACTGCACGGCCAGGCAGGCTGCGTGTTTCCGATTCCGATACCACGTAGCAGGAGTCGCAGACGATGGGGCGCTGAAGGTGTACCTGCTTCAGGAAGCGGACGGCAAACCTCTTCTGCTGTGGCTAACGACTGGAAGCAAGGGAGACAGCTGGCTTGAAGCAGCAGTGGATTTGCACATTTCGGGCAGATTTCAGGTGATGACGCAACCAAAGAAACCGGCTTGGTGGTACCTTTGCGATTACGGGGGAAGAAAGGTCGTTGTGTCCAAGTCAGAGAGACGTGCTGGCCATGAAGTGACACTGGGAACTTGTGATGCATGTTTATGTGTGTTGCATCTCTTTGGGGAGCGCAAAAGTTGATAGACCTTGAGGTAACACTGGCAGGGAACCCACAGCCCAGTGGAACCCCAAACATTAAACGAGCTTAGGGATCGAGATTAAAGAAAAATATCTCTGCCCTTCCTCATGGAACTCTTTCAATTCAGCGTTTCATGGGTTCTACAGCCAAGTTAGCCTCATACCCCAAAGCACTGATTCTCTGACAGACAGCTGTGGGTGGGTGTTTAGGCCCTCAGACAACGAGTATTAACTCTTTCACCCCCAGTCACTGAATGGGGTCTGGGCTCCCGTCACAATGCCACAGAACACAAGTGAAACTTTTACAAAATTCAGCATGGGAGGTGTACTGTGATCAAGTTACCATCGTCCTGCCCAGAACAGGAAAGAAAACATGTCCTCATCAGTCTAACATCCAGGTCACTGCTACTCATTAACGCCTGTGGTGCAATTCTATATCAGATGCATGACAAACTGTTGTTTGACTCCTCCTGCAGGTTGTGTTGGAAGGTGTGACTGGCACGGACAACCGAACGCGGGTCTCTGTGGATGACGTGTTCCTGGATCCTGGTTGCTGTTTGGGTATTTGCCACTTGCTTTGTGTTTCTGGAATCACACTTCTCACACATGATCATTTGCACATTAATTAAAACCTCCCCAAGGGTTATTCTTTCCATAGACCAGAATGAGAAACTTCTCAACCTTAATGTCGTCTTATCTTTTCCCAGGAGAACCCTCAACCACTTCAAGTCCCACTACCGTAGGCACCAGTCCAACAGGTAACGTGTTTCCCTCAGAGCTTTCTCAGTCTCCTTGACCTTTCCTGGTGGGCTGTGGAATTGACGGCTGGTTTCACATGAGGTTACAAATAACACAGCAGTTGGGATGCAGAAAGGTTCATTTTGAAGTGTAGGTCCCAGTTCCCCTGTGTATGTTACTGACCCTCACGCTGGGGGTTCCTGGTTCACAATGACCAATTCTGGGATCATCTCGTGTTAGATTCCACAACAATGCAAGGAACAAGCCCTGTTTCAGAAACCACTCCGTTCCACACAACGAGAACCCCTGCAGTCGCAAGTACCACACGTTAGTTTGCACGGAGACTGGGGCTGAGGGGAAATCCCCCTCTTTGGTCACACAAGAGCGCTTGTATGCTGAGGGCACATGCAGCCTGTGCGTTGTAAGGAGTTGTATGAGCTCAGGGGCAGCCCATCTGTAAACGAGTTGGGCCGTGCGCCCCGTTTTCACCTGGTACCACTTCCCTTTCCCCATGTTTCCTTTACCCTTTTGAGCACCCTTCGGCATTTGAGTCTGTTTTGTCCAAGGCTCTCCGGGCCCTCACTTGCCTGGGATTTTGCTGACCCCTAAGCAGAGACTGGTCTCGCACAGGCCGCGGGGAGACGGAGGTTCTGGCCCGCCCCCTCTCACAGACCCCCAGCTCAGGGCCCTAAGAACACGGATGCTTCTGTGTCCGGTCTTGCTGGTGGGGCGTCAGCCGTAACTCGCCAACCCACAGGCTCCCTCTGCCCGCCCTGGGCTACTTCCTCTCTCCGCGGTCAGATATCCCCTTGCCTCCGGGCTCACCTCGTCGCCTTGGGTTCCATCCGCTGCTGGGCCTTGGCGAGAGGCCGCTTCCTCGGACCTCTCCTCTCTGCGGCATCTCCCAGGGTTTAAATCCCCGCGCAGACCACTGGACCGTGGGATCCCGCCCCTTCCGGCGTGCCCCGCTTCCGGTCCGTTGGTGGGGCTGTGGTCCGACGTTACTCCCCCCCACGCCGGCGCCCGGCCTCCAGGCGATACATGGGCATGCTGCCGGGGCAGCCGCCCGGGAACAGCTGCCACACAGCCAGTAGGCCGGCCCCTGCACCGCTCGGCCTATGTCACACGGTGTGCCCGATGCCGCCACCCTGCCCTCTACCCCGAGAGCCGCCAGATAAGCAGCCGCCGGTGGGACTGGAGTGCAGGGCGCCTCCGCCCCATCACACCATCCATATAGGTGAACGAAGCGGTTGACTAGGGCGCCCAGTTTAATGGGGCGCCAAATGGTGGTGCAGTTTCGTTGAGGGGTTTGGAGGTCGGGGCGCCGATTACATGATTTGCCTAGGGCGCCAGTTGCTGGCAGCTAGTCTAGGGCCGCCCTTGTATGAGCTACTGCTGTTTGCACACAGCCCATAGAACATTCTTCATAGAACAGAATGGCCAATGTCTTAACGGTAATTTCTTGATATATTTCACCAGGAGAATCCCCGACCACAGGAAGTCCAACTTCAGAAGTACCTTGTCAGACAGGTAAGGTGGATTCCTCCATACTGGAACAGTGTCCTTCCCATTCTCGTGCGGGCTGAGATTGGTACCTGAGTGCAGAATAGGATTGGATTTGTTGAATACTTTGAAATCTCAGCATTAACTGTAATGCAGACCAATCCCTCAGCTCATGTTATTCACTGCTTCTACCCGAATCCCTTCCACCTTGCAAATGATAAAGTGACTCACCGGGTGCAACTAGTCCAGGTTTGTCTGATATCTGAATCTCGCAGGAGGACAACCTGAGGCTAGCCTGCTGCCAGGGATCAGACCAGACAGAGGAAATTCAGCAGCATTTACCCACCTGTCATAGGCTTCAGTAAACTTAGTACTGTCTGGCTTTGCCACACTGGCTTCAGGCACACTGTTTCACTGACCTAGGGGATTCCCCCTGGACCAAGAGTGCTGCTTTCAAAAAGGATTCTTTGGTTCCGATTTCAACTTGCTGGGTAATATCATTTGAAAACTCCATGATGTATTTCCACGGGATTTCACATCACCTCCCTACTATTGGTATTTCCTTTGTGTTCAGAGATCAGATAGCCGAGTGTGGCACAGCAACACGAGCAGTTACAGGATTAGAATCACAACTGAATTGGTTGTAAAAGGAAGGGGCCACTTATGGCGAGAGCAGGATGCTTTCACCATTTTGCTACTGTATGTCAAGAGGCCACTGACTAGCAGTGGAGCCTTGTGCTCATCACTTAGCTTCTCAAGTGGCAAAATGGGTCGATATTCAGGGGAGCTTCCTCTGGAGATCTGCAATGATAGAAATAAACATGACATGACCTCTACCTGCTTCTCAAAAGGCCAACTCCTGTGGCATGAGCTGGAAGTGCACACCAACACCATGTGCTCGCTGGAGCAAAAAGTAACAGCGTGTGACGGGGATTTGCTGGGACTAATCCACCTTTCTTCCTCCTAAGGCCGCGGCACCTGCAGTGCCTCAGGGGACCCACATTACAACACCTTTGACGGCAGAGTTCACCATTTCATGGGAAACTGCACCTACACCCTCTCCAAAGTCTGCAACGCCTCCGGGGGGCTCCCACCTTTCGACGTCTCCACCACCAACGAGCACAGGGGCTCCAATACCAAAGTGTCCTATGTAAAGTCCGTGAACGTGGACGTCTACGGAACTCAGATTTCCTTGCTGCAGAACAGGAAAGTGAATGTAAGTGAAAGGTGATTTAACAGCAATATTCCAATCATCTGACATTCCTAACTGAGACTTGTGAAAACTGAGACATTGGATTGCACTGGCAGGTCACCTGGTGGGTTTCTCTTTTCTCACTGGCTGTGTGCGCTTCTTGGAATTAGGTTTGCGCTGAGAACGCTCAGGACTGGTAGTTGAATTTTGCTTTCTGTCAATTTTCTGCCATATTTGCTTCCCATTCCCAGGGTGAATGAGATCGCTATGTCCAGTGAAGTCCCTGAACAGCCTATTCACGGGCTACTCACTGGGAATCGGTGGTTACTCCTGGTGACTACATTTTCCTAACGTGTTGTGCAGGTGAACGGCACCAGAAGGAACCTGCCTGTGGAGATTGAAAACAAGATCAAGATCCAGGTCAGCGGGGGCTACGTGCTCTTGGAAACCGATTTCGGACTCTGGGTCAGATTCGACGGCAATCACTATGCGGAGGTGTCAGTGCCCTGTGACTACCGGGGCCAGCTCTGTGGCCTGTGTGGTGAGTATCCCTGTGTTGAGCAGAGGTTCCCAGACTTTTCGGCATCACGCCTCCTTTTTGATTTTTGAAAATCCCGCACGCCCCCTCCTGACGAACAGCAAAAGTTGTTGAGCAAAAAAAAAGGAACTGACCGGGACAAGAAAACTTGATGGGGGCAGGGGCTGTATTGCCTCACGCTGCCCCCCGGAATTTCTTCATGCCCTCCAGTTTGGGAACCCATGGTATAGACATACCCATAGGTGAACAATACCTACTCCTTCCCCGGGAAGGTACTGGTACACACAAATGCCAACTCTTTGAGACCGATGGGTTTGACAGCCACGCACTAAGCCCTTCACACACCCAACGAACTTTCCCTCGTGACAGGTAATTACAATGGCGATCCAAAGGATGACAACAGAAAGCCGAACGGCAGCATTGCGGCAGATTCCACAGAGCTGGGCGAGAGCTGGCTAGCGGTAGAGAACAACACCGTGTACGTACAGACGGAAGCAAATCCGGGGTCTCTGCTCGGGAAGATCTAGGAAAGCAGGCTGCATGCCCTGCCACAGGGTGCCATCCATGACCGATCCCCTCAGTACCCTACTAGGTTGAGCAAAACTCCCACCCTCTCCAGTGCACCCTGGAACTCCCCCCACCATTGTCCATAGGCAGGGAGCGAGTAGCAGGCCTCCTACAGCCTGCCTCCTTGGGTCGCCTGTCTTCCAGTGCAGGAAGAGCTGCTGGGTGGCTGGGCGTGACCCGCTGTCCCACTCAGGGGACAGACAGAGCCACTGCTTCCTGCACAGGCTTGTCGCACTCCCAATTCCACTGGTGAGTGGCGGAGCACCCCAATTTCCCCGAGCGGGAACGGAGCCCTTGCTGCAGTGTGGGAGTGGGGAGCAGAGCTCAGCCTTTCCCTGAGCCCGACTCTGCTCTGTGGCTGTGACCGAGTCAGGCCTGCACTGCAGGGATGGTGCCATCCTTTGCACATCTGGCCTGGGAGATAAAGGAACGTCCATCGAAGAGTGTCTTTCCCTTGCCAGGTGCTCCCCTGACGAATCCGGGATCTGTCACCCTGAGCTGGAGAGTGAAGCGAGGAAGAACACGGCCTGCGGCATGATCACCGACCCCACAGGTAGTGTGGCCGTGGCTGAGCCAGGGGCAAACGGATTGAAATCACTCCATACTTCATGGTGCACTTGCCTGCATCTGGACCTTACCCCCTGGAGCCCATTGCTATGAGCTCCCATTGGAACGGGCACAGCCCCCAATACTGAACGCCACACTAGAAGTCCCCCGAGTTGGGGAGCCTTCCGTGCTCAGACCGGATTGTGCATTCACACGGCACCAGGTTGTGCGGATTTTTTGGGACTTGCATTTCGAGAGCCAAGTTCTGCAGCCCTTGCCTGCCCAGACCTCCCATTGCCTCGCATTGACATAGCGCATTGGCCCCAATAGCCTTTATGACCGGGGTATCGAAGTGCGTGAGGCATTCCCTCCTCCAGACAGGGAATGGGCGGGGTGTCTCCGGTACCAGCGTACCTTACCTCCCAGCCCACAGCTCGCTGTCTAGCTAGAAGAAGCGTGTCCACTTTGAGCTACATTGCGATCCCCTGGCCGAGAAGGGGCGGTCCCAAGCCAAGCAAAGCCAAGTCTCATCAGCATTTGGGTGTATTCAGCTTCAGGTTTGGTTTGGGTTCATTAAAGAGACCTAGTCAACCTACCCCTGCCAGGGATCAGAGACTCCTTGCCAGGAGAGTGCTTGCCAGGGTAGAGGTGGAGCTCAACTGATTGATTCCCTCTTGCCTGTCTGAGACTGTATCTTTCTCCACTTACCCAGGCATCTTCAAGGACTGTCACGCCCACGTAGCTCCAGACCAATTCCTGGAAAACTGTGTGTACGATTGGTGTTACACTGATGACAAGACAGCGTCCTTATGCCACGGGCTGCAGGCTTATGCGGAGTCGTGCACAAATGCCGGGGTCTGCAGAGAATGGAGAAATAGTACTCTGTGCTGTGAGTGCTGTAATCGATAGCTATTCCCTTCTGAGATTCAGCCCTTTGTAATGCAAGACTTCCTTCAGAAATAGACCTTTCTGCCTCTTCTGATGGCCTGGACTTTCCAGTCCCGTAATGCTTTGCGGGTCGTCTCTCCGTCCTCTGCTCCTCTGTCTGGTCCAGTTCTTCACTGGATCCTGCCGGGCTTGGTGCTGTGTCATTCCCCGCACAGAGGGTTTTCCTGGAGAAAAGCCTCTGCCTGCAGCATTCCCCATGTGAACGGCTTTCTGGCCACACTACGCTGTTCTGGAACAAACGGGCGGTGTGAAGAGAATGGCGTTGGGAGTTCCCTGTTAGTAATCTGCGGTTTTCTCCTCACTTGTAGCAATCTCCTGTGCCGAAGGAAGCCAGTACAAGAGCTGTGGGAGCAGGTGCCCTTCCAGCTGCATGACTCCCTCTGCATTTAGCCCTTGTAGCTCCTTGCCCGTGGAAGGCTGTTTCTGTAAGAAAGGCTACACTCTGAGCGGAGACACCTGTGTGCCGGAGAGCGAATGCGGCTGTGTGGATGAAAACAACCACTATCATCAGGCAAGTTACCCCTAGACAACAATCTCAAGTTCTTTTAGTGTTTCCGTAACTGGTAAAAATTGAATTAACAGCGTCTCTCCTCACATGGGCTCGGGTCAGTGGGTTGTGTGGATGTCATTGTTCATTTCAATAGTAACCATGCTTAGCTCGTCTCACGGGGAGATCCCCAAGTACGTACGTGCCAAAAGGCATCAGTGTTTTCATTCCCTTTTTAAAGAGGGGGAAACTGAGGCACGGAGCAATCGCATGATTGCATAAGCTTGCCAGCAGGCCACCGTTGCGAACAGAAATCAGGTCTCTTGAGTCCGAGTGCGGGACACCTTTTCTGGGGCCACACGGTTTCACTGGGGAGGCAGCCGGTGGCCTGGAGAGTATTACAGGCATTGATCCATGCCAAACTCCTTTCATTGTGCCCCATGGAGACACTCCTCCGGAGACATTATACTAGTTCATATTCAAGAGCCTCTCCTTTCTCTAACAGCTGAACGAAAGCTGGTTCCCCCGTGACACCTGCAAGGAGCGCTGCTCCTGTCACGGCAACAACAGCATCACCTGCACCGCTTGGGAGTGTGGGGCGCTGGAGGAATGCCGAGTGCAGGACGGGGTGTTGGGTTGTTACCCCTCTGGTGAGTTCCCCCTGCAAACGCTTCCACGTGTGAGCTCAGTCATTAGCCCTTCCTTGCCCAGAAGGGTTTCTCTGGATACCTGACGCATCCGTGATGGCACAGGAAGGAGCTGACTGCTGATGCTTGCCAGTGCAGAGACACTCAATGACTAATCCCCTGTCTTGCAATCCTCAAGATTTCAGCCGCAGAGGAAGTGGAGCTGGCGTAGAATCACTCGCGTTTTACTTGAGTGGGGAATGGAGAATCAACCCCCAAAACGCCCATTCCCGCAAATGAAAACGTTGAACACAAAAGTGTCGATTTAGGATAATACCGAGGGAGGGGAACAAATTTGAAGTCAAAATTGCTCTTGCAAATGACTCCACCTTTACATTGTCTTAAAGACTGTGAAAAATACACCAAGGCCAGCCTTAACATCCATCCTCAATTGTTAATAAAAACAATACATGCCATTGCTTCATCAACATTGCACTCAACATGAAATGTGTACACATTCTCATGGGTCCGT
This sequence comes from Pelodiscus sinensis, assembly GCF_049634645.1. Classification (NCBI taxonomy): domain Eukaryota; kingdom Metazoa; phylum Chordata; order Testudines; family Trionychidae; genus Pelodiscus; species Pelodiscus sinensis. The sequence goes on from NC_134720.1 coordinate 54,181,660, forward strand.
CTCACTTACATTGGTGGTAGGCATACTTGACTGTTACAGATTGAAGGCACTTAGGAAGTATTTAGACCATACGCTCCTGCGATCACCGTAAGTTTCCTAAGAATAATCATTTCTTTCCAACTTTAGCTATAAGTTGTATTGGGAGATGCACTAACCTAAGTCAGAATGGATTTGGTCCTTGGTGCAGAATCTGGTGTTTTGAAGGGATTTGACAATAAATTGTAAATATTCTTTTGAACGTGGATCTCCGTTGACTCAGCGGTGAATAAGCCCGATAACACGTGTCTCTTCCAATAACACAATGAATCATGACTCTTCTTTTCAGAGGGCTGTCGCTTCAACTGCTCATTCGATGATAACTTCTGTGAATGGACACAGTCCACGTCCGATGACTTTGACTGGAGACGCATCTCCGTGGCACCTCCGTACGGCAACATATCACATGGCAAGTATTTCGTCATACACGGTAACTGAGGCTTCTTGAGGAGAAGGTGCCCATGTTCTGACTGCTGCCCTTTTGTTCACAGGTGGCTATTACATCTCCACCGACAGCCGCTACGCGCGCCCAGAGGAGAAAGGACAGCTAATAAGCCCCCACTGCACGGCCAGGCAGGCTGCGTGTTTCCGATTCCGATACCACGTAGCAGGAGTCGCAGACGATGGGGCGCTGAAGGTGTACCTGCTTCAGGAAGCGGACGGCAAACCTCTTCTGCTGTGGCTAACGACTGGAAGCAAGGGAGACAGCTGGCTTGAAGCAGCAGTGGATTTGCACATTTCGGGCAGATTTCAGGTGATGACGCAACCAAAGAAACCGGCTTGGTGGTACCTTTGCGATTACGGGGGAAGAAAGGTCGTTGTGTCCAAGTCAGAGAGACGTGCTGGCCATGAAGTGACACTGGGAACTTGTGATGCATGTTTATGTGTGTTGCATCTCTTTGGGGAGCGCAAAAGTTGATAGACCTTGAGGTAACACTGGCAGGGAACCCACAGCCCAGTGGAACCCCAAACATTAAACGAGCTTAGGGATCGAGATTAAAGAAAAATATCTCTGCCCTTCCTCATGGAACTCTTTCAATTCAGCGTTTCATGGGTTCTACAGCCAAGTTAGCCTCATACCCCAAAGCACTGATTCTCTGACAGACAGCTGTGGGTGGGTGTTTAGGCCCTCAGACAACGAGTATTAACTCTTTCACCCCCAGTCACTGAATGGGGTCTGGGCTCCCGTCACAATGCCACAGAACACAAGTGAAACTTTTACAAAATTCAGCATGGGAGGTGTACTGTGATCAAGTTACCATCGTCCTGCCCAGAACAGGAAAGAAAACATGTCCTCATCAGTCTAACATCCAGGTCACTGCTACTCATTAACGCCTGTGGTGCAATTCTATATCAGATGCATGACAAACTGTTGTTTGACTCCTCCTGCAGGTTGTGTTGGAAGGTGTGACTGGCACGGACAACCGAACGCGGGTCTCTGTGGATGACGTGTTCCTGGATCCTGGTTGCTGTTTGGGTATTTGCCACTTGCTTTGTGTTTCTGGAATCACACTTCTCACACATGATCATTTGCACATTAATTAAAACCTCCCCAAGGGTTATTCTTTCCATAGACCAGAATGAGAAACTTCTCAACCTTAATGTCGTCTTATCTTTTCCCAGGAGAACCCTCAACCACTTCAAGTCCCACTACCGTAGGCACCAGTCCAACAGGTAACGTGTTTCCCTCAGAGCTTTCTCAGTCTCCTTGACCTTTCCTGGTGGGCTGTGGAATTGACGGCTGGTTTCACATGAGGTTACAAATAACACAGCAGTTGGGATGCAGAAAGGTTCATTTTGAAGTGTAGGTCCCAGTTCCCCTGTGTATGTTACTGACCCTCACGCTGGGGGTTCCTGGTTCACAATGACCAATTCTGGGATCATCTCGTGTTAGATTCCACAACAATGCAAGGAACAAGCCCTGTTTCAGAAACCACTCCGTTCCACACAACGAGAACCCCTGCAGTCGCAAGTACCACACGTTAGTTTGCACGGAGACTGGGGCTGAGGGGAAATCCCCCTCTTTGGTCACACAAGAGCGCTTGTATGCTGAGGGCACATGCAGCCTGTGCGTTGTAAGGAGTTGTATGAGCTCAGGGGCAGCCCATCTGTAAACGAGTTGGGCCGTGCGCCCCGTTTTCACCTGGTACCACTTCCCTTTCCCCATGTTTCCTTTACCCTTTTGAGCACCCTTCGGCATTTGAGTCTGTTTTGTCCAAGGCTCTCCGGGCCCTCACTTGCCTGGGATTTTGCTGACCCCTAAGCAGAGACTGGTCTCGCACAGGCCGCGGGGAGACGGAGGTTCTGGCCCGCCCCCTCTCACAGACCCCCAGCTCAGGGCCCTAAGAACACGGATGCTTCTGTGTCCGGTCTTGCTGGTGGGGCGTCAGCCGTAACTCGCCAACCCACAGGCTCCCTCTGCCCGCCCTGGGCTACTTCCTCTCTCCGCGGTCAGATATCCCCTTGCCTCCGGGCTCACCTCGTCGCCTTGGGTTCCATCCGCTGCTGGGCCTTGGCGAGAGGCCGCTTCCTCGGACCTCTCCTCTCTGCGGCATCTCCCAGGGTTTAAATCCCCGCGCAGACCACTGGACCGTGGGATCCCGCCCCTTCCGGCGTGCCCCGCTTCCGGTCCGTTGGTGGGGCTGTGGTCCGACGTTACTCCCCCCCACGCCGGCGCCCGGCCTCCAGGCGATACATGGGCATGCTGCCGGGGCAGCCGCCCGGGAACAGCTGCCACACAGCCAGTAGGCCGGCCCCTGCACCGCTCGGCCTATGTCACACGGTGTGCCCGATGCCGCCACCCTGCCCTCTACCCCGAGAGCCGCCAGATAAGCAGCCGCCGGTGGGACTGGAGTGCAGGGCGCCTCCGCCCCATCACACCATCCATATAGGTGAACGAAGCGGTTGACTAGGGCGCCCAGTTTAATGGGGCGCCAAATGGTGGTGCAGTTTCGTTGAGGGGTTTGGAGGTCGGGGCGCCGATTACATGATTTGCCTAGGGCGCCAGTTGCTGGCAGCTAGTCTAGGGCCGCCCTTGTATGAGCTACTGCTGTTTGCACACAGCCCATAGAACATTCTTCATAGAACAGAATGGCCAATGTCTTAACGGTAATTTCTTGATATATTTCACCAGGAGAATCCCCGACCACAGGAAGTCCAACTTCAGAAGTACCTTGTCAGACAGGTAAGGTGGATTCCTCCATACTGGAACAGTGTCCTTCCCATTCTCGTGCGGGCTGAGATTGGTACCTGAGTGCAGAATAGGATTGGATTTGTTGAATACTTTGAAATCTCAGCATTAACTGTAATGCAGACCAATCCCTCAGCTCATGTTATTCACTGCTTCTACCCGAATCCCTTCCACCTTGCAAATGATAAAGTGACTCACCGGGTGCAACTAGTCCAGGTTTGTCTGATATCTGAATCTCGCAGGAGGACAACCTGAGGCTAGCCTGCTGCCAGGGATCAGACCAGACAGAGGAAATTCAGCAGCATTTACCCACCTGTCATAGGCTTCAGTAAACTTAGTACTGTCTGGCTTTGCCACACTGGCTTCAGGCACACTGTTTCACTGACCTAGGGGATTCCCCCTGGACCAAGAGTGCTGCTTTCAAAAAGGATTCTTTGGTTCCGATTTCAACTTGCTGGGTAATATCATTTGAAAACTCCATGATGTATTTCCACGGGATTTCACATCACCTCCCTACTATTGGTATTTCCTTTGTGTTCAGAGATCAGATAGCCGAGTGTGGCACAGCAACACGAGCAGTTACAGGATTAGAATCACAACTGGATTGGTTGTAAAAGGAAGGGGCCACTTATGGCGAGAGCAGGATGCTTTCACCATTTTGCTACTGTATGTCAAGTGGCCACTGACTAGCAGTGGAGCCTTGTGCTCATCACTTAGCTTCTCAAGTGGCAAAATGGGTCGATATTCAGGGGAGCTTCCTCTGGAGATCTGCAATGATAGAAATAAACATGACATGACCTCTACCTGCTTCTCAAAAGGCCAACTCCTGTGGCATGAGCTGGAAGTGCACACCAACACCATGTGCTCGCTGGAGCAAAAAGTAACAGCGTGTGACGGGGATTTGCTGGGACTAATCCACCTTTCTTCCTCCTAAGGCCGCGGCACCTGCAGTGCCTCAGGGGACCCACATTACAACACCTTTGACGGCAGAGTTCACCATTTCATGGGAAACTGCACCTACACCCTCTCCAAAGTCTGCAACGCCTCCGGGGGGCTCCCACCTTTCGACGTCTCCACCACCAACGAGCACAGGGGCTCCAATACCAAAGTGTCCTATGTAAAGTCCGTGAACGTGGACGTCTACGGAACTCAGATTTCCTTGCTGCAGAACAGGAAAGTGAATGTAAGTGAAAGGTGATTTAACAGCAATATTCCAATCATCTGACATTCCTAACTGAGACTTGTGAAAACTGAGACATTGGATTGCACTGGCAGGTCACCTGGTGGGTTTCTCTTTTCTCACTGGCTGTGTGCGCTTCTTGGAATTAGGTTTGCGCTGAGAACGCTCAGGACTGGTAGTTGAATTTTGCTTTCTGTCAATTTTCTGCCATATTTGCTTCCCATTCCCAGGGTGAATGAGATCGCTATGTCCAGTGAAGTCCCTGAACAGCCTATTCACGGGCTACTCACTGGGAATCGGTGGTTACTCCTGGTGACTACATTTTCCTAACGTGTTGTGCAGGTGAACGGCACCAGAAGGAACCTGCCTGTGGAGATTGAAAACAAGATCAAGATCCAGGTCAGCGGGGGCTACGTGCTCTTGGAAACCGATTTCGGACTCTGGGTCAGATTCGACGGCAATCACTATGCGGAGGTGTCAGTGCCCTGTGACTACCGGGGCCAGCTCTGTGGCCTGTGTGGTGAGTATCCCTGTGTTGAGCAGAGGTTCCCAGACTTTTCGGCATCACGCCTCCTTTTTGATTTTTGAAAATCCCGCACGCCCCCTCCTGACGAACAGCAAAAGTTGTTGAGCAAAAAAAAAGGAACTGACCGGGACAAGAAAACTTGATGGGGGCAGGGGCTGTATTGCCTCACGCTGCCCCCCGGAATTTCTTCATGCCCTCCAGTTTGGGAACCCATGGTATAGACATACCCATAGGTGAACAATACCTACTCCTTCCCCGGGAAGGTACTGGTACACACAAATGCCAACTCTTTGAGACCGATGGGTTTGACAGCCACGCACTAAGCCCTTCACACACCCAACGAACTTTCCCTCGTGACAGGTAATTACAATGGCGATCCAAAGGATGACAACAGAAAGCCGAACGGCAGCATTGCGGCAGATTCCACAGAGCTGGGCGAGAGCTGGCTAGCGGTAGAGAACAACACCGTGTACGTACAGACGGAAGCAAATCCGGGGTCTCTGCTCGGGAAGATCTAGGAAAGCAGGCTGCATGCCCTGCCACAGGGTGCCATCCATGACCGATCCCCTCAGTACCCTACTAGGTTGAGCAAAACTCCCACCCTCTCCAGTGCACCCTGGAACTCCCCCCACCATTGTCCATAGGCAGGGAGCGAGTAGCAGGCCTCCTACAGCCTGCCTCCTTGGGTCGCCTGTCTTCCAGTGCAGGAAGAGCTGCTGGGTGGCTGGGCGTGACCCGCTGTCCCACTCAGGGGACAGACAGAGCCACTGCTTCCTGCACAGGCTTGTCGCACTCCCAATTCCACTGGTGAGTGGCGGAGCACCCCAATTTCCCCGAGCGGGAACGGAGCCCTTGCTGCAGTGTGGGAGTGGGGAGCAGAGCTCAGCCTTTCCCTGAGCCCGACTCTGCTCTGTGGCTGTGACCGAGTCAGGCCTGCACTGCAGGGATGGTGCCATCCTTTGCACATCTGGCCTGGGAGATAAAGGAACGTCCATCGAAGAGTGTCTTTCCCTTGCCAGGTGCTCCCCTGACGAATCCGGGATCTGTCACCCTGAGCTGGAGAGTGAAGCGAGGAAGAACACGGCCTGCGGCATGATCACCGACCCCACAGGTAGTGTGGCCGTGGCTGAGCCAGGGGCAAACGGATTGAAATCACTCCATACTTCATGGTGCACTTGCCTGCATCTGGACCTTACCCCCTGGAGCCCATTGCTATGAGCTCCCATTGGAACGGGCACAGCCCCCAATACTGAACGCCACACTAGAAGTCCCCCGAGTTGGGGAGCCTTCCGTGCTCAGACCGGATTGTGCATTCACACGGCACCAGGTTGTGCGGATTTTTTGGGACTTGCATTTCGAGAGCCAAGTTCTGCAGCCCTTGCCTGCCCAGACCTCCCATTGCCTCGCATTGACATAGCGCATTGGCCCCAATAGCCTTTATGACCGGGGTATCGAAGTGCGTGAGGCATTCCCTCCTCCAGACAGGGAATGGGCGGGGTGTCTCCGGTACCAGCGTACCTTACCTCCCAGCCCACAGCTCGCTGTCTAGCTAGAAGAAGCGTGTCCACTTTGAGCTACATTGCGATCCCCTGGCCGAGAAGGGGCGGTCCCAAGCCAAGCAAAGCCAAGTCTCATCAGCATTTGGGTGTATTCAGCTTCAGGTTTGGTTTGGGTTCATTAAAGAGACCTAGTCAACCTACCCCTGCCAGGGATCAGAGACTCCTTGCCAGGAGAGTGCTTGCCAGGGTAGAGGTGGAGCTCAACTGATTGATTCCCTCTTGCCTGTCTGAGACTGTATCTTTCTCCACTTACCCAGGCATCTTCAAGGACTGTCACGCCCACGTAGCTCCAGACCAATTCCTGGAAAACTGTGTGTACGATTGGTGTTACACTGATGACAAGACAGCGTCCTTATGCCACGGGCTGCAGGCTTATGCGGAGTCGTGCACAAATGCCGGGGTCTGCAGAGAATGGAGAAATAGTACTCTGTGCTGTGAGTGCTGTAATCGATAGCTATTCCCTTCTGAGATTCAGCCCTTTGTAATGCAAGACTTCCTTCAGAAATAGACCTTTCTGCCTCTTCTGATGGCCTGGACTTTCCAGTCCCGTAATGCTTTGCGGGTCGTCTCTCCGTCCTCTGCTCCTCTGTCTGGTCCAGTTCTTCACTGGATCCTGCCGGGCTTGGTGCTGTGTCATTCCCCGCACAGAGGGTTTTCCTGGAGAAAAGCCTCTGCCTGCAGCATTCCCCATGTGAACGGCTTTCTGGCCACACTACGCTGTTCTGGAACAAACGGGCGGTGTGAAGAGAATGGCGTTGGGAGTTCCCTGTTAGTAATCTGCGGTTTTCTCCTCACTTGTAGCAATCTCCTGTGCCGAAGGAAGCCAGTACAAGAGCTGTGGGAGCAGGTGCCCTTCCAGCTGCATGACTCCCTCTGCATTTAGCCCTTGTAGCTCCTTGCCCGTGGAAGGCTGTTTCTGTAAGAAAGGCTACACTCTGAGCGGAGACACCTGTGTGCCGGAGAGCGAATGCGGCTGTGTGGATGAAAACAACCACTATCATCAGGCAAGTTACCCCTAGACAACAATCTCAAGTTCTTTTAGTGTTTCCGTAACTGGTAAAAATTGAATTAACAGCGTCTCTCCTCACATGGGCTCGGGTCAGTGGGTTGTGTGGATGTCATTGTTCATTTCAATAGTAACCATGCTTAGCTCGTCTCACGGGGAGATCCCCAAGTACGTACGTGCCAAAAGGCATCAGTGTTTTCATTCCCTTTTTAAAGAGGGGGAAACTGAGGCACAGAGCAATCGCATGATTGCATAAGCTTGCCAGCAGGCCACCGTTGCGAACAGAAATCAGGTCTCTTGAGTCCGAGTGCGGGACACCTTTTCTGGGGCCACACGGTTTCACTGGGGAGGCAGCCGGTGGCCTGGAGAGTATTACAGGCATTGATCCATGCCAAACTCCTTTCATTGTGCCCCATGGAGACACTCCTCCGGAGACATTATACTAGTTCATATTCAAGAGCCTCTCCTTTCTCTAACAGCTGAACGAAAGCTGGTTCCCCCGTGACACCTGCAAGGAGCGCTGCTCCTGTCACGGCAACAACAGCATCACCTGCACCGCTTGGGAGTGTGGGGCGCTGGAGGAATGCCGAGTGCAGGACGGGGTGTTGGGTTGTTACCCCTCTGGTGAGTTCCCCCTGCAAACGCTTCCACGTGTGAGCTCAGTCATTAGCCCTTCCTTGCCCAGAAGGGTTTCTCTGGATACCTGACGCATCCGTGATGGCACAGGAAGGAGCTGACTGCTGATGCTTGCCAGTGCAGAGACACTCAATGACTAATCCCCTGTCTTGCAATCCTCAAGATTTCAGCCGCAGAGGAAGTGGAGCTGGCGTAGAATCACTCGCGTTTTACTTGAGTGGGGAATGGAGAATCAACCCCCAAAACGCCCATTCCCGCAAATGAAAACGTTGAACACAAAAGTGTCGATTTAGGATAATACCGAGGGAGGGGAACAAATTTGAAGTCAAAATTGCTCTTGCAAATGACTCCACCTTTACATTGTCTTAAAGACTGTGAAAAATACACCAAGGCCAGCCTTAACATCCATCCTCAATTGTTAATAAAAACAATACATGCCATTGCTTCATCAACATTGCACTCAACATGAAATGTGTACACATTCTCATGGGTCCGTCTCACTTACATTGGTGGTAGGCATACTTGACTGTTACAGATTGAAGGCACTTAGGAAGTATTTAGACCATACGCTCCTGCGATCACCGTAAGTTTCCTAAGAATAATCATTTCTTTCCAACTTTAGCTATAAGTTGTATTGGGAGATGCACTAACCTAAGTCAGAATGGATTTGGTCCTTGGTGCAGAATCTGGTGTTTTGAAGGGATTTGACAATAAATTGTAAATATTCTTTTGAACGTGGATCTCCGTTGACTCAGCGGTGAATAAGCCCGATAACACGTGTCTCTTCCAATAACACAATGAATCATGACTCTTCTTTTCAGAGGGCTGTCGCTTCAACTGCTCATTCGATGATAACTTCTGTGAATGGACACAGTCCACGTCCGATGACTTTGACTGGAGACGCATCTCCGTGGCACCTCCGTACGGCAACATATCACATGGCAAGTATTTCGTCATACACGGTAACTGAGGCTTCTTGAGGAGAAGGTGCCCATGTTCTGACTGCTGCCCTTTTGTTCACAGGTGGCTATTACATCTCCACCGACAGCCGCTACGCGCGCCCAGAGGAGAAAGGACAGCTAATAAGCCCCCACTGCACGGCCAGGCAGGCTGCGTGTTTCCGATTCCGATACCACGTAGCAGGAGTCGCAGACGATGGGGCGCTGAAGGTGTACCTGCTTCAGGAAGCGGACGGCAAACCTCTTCTGCTGTGGCTAACGACTGGAAGCAAGGGAGACAGCTGGCTTGAAGCAGCAGTGGATTTGCACATTTCGGGCAGATTTCAGGTGATGACGCAACCAAAGAAACCGGCTTGGTGGTACCTTTGCGATTACGGGGGAAGAAAGGTCGTTGTGTCCAAGTCAGAGAGACGTGCTGGCCATGAAGTGACACTGGGAACTTGTGATGCATGTTTATGTGTGTTGCATCTCTTTGGGGAGCGCAAAAGTTGATAGACCTTGAGGTAACACTGGCAGGGAACCCACAGCCCAGTGGAACCCCAAACATTAAACGAGCTTAGGGATCGAGATTAAAGAAAAATATCTCTGCCCTTCCTCATGGAACTCTTTCAATTCAGCGTTTCATGGGTTCTACAGCCAAGTTAGCCTCATACCCCAAAGCACTGATTCTCTGACAGACAGCTGTGGGTGGGTGTTTAGGCCCTCAGACAACGAGTATTAACTCTTTCACCCCCAGTCACTGAATGGGGTCTGGGCTCCCGTCACAATGCCACAGAACACAAGTGAAACTTTTACAAAATTCAGCATGGGAGGTGTACTGTGATCAAGTTACCATCGTCCTGCCCAGAACAGGAAAGAAAACATGTCCTCATCAGTCTAACATCCAGGTCACTGCTACTCATTAACGCCTGTGGTGCAATTCTATATCAGATGCATGACAAACTGTTGTTTGACTCCTCCTGCAGGTTGTGTTGGAAGGTGTGACTGGCACGGACAACCGAACGCGGGTCTCTGTGGATGACGTGTTCCTGGATCCTGGTTGCTGTTTGGGTATTTGCCACTTGCTTTGTGTTTCTGGAATCACACTTCTCACACATGATCATTTGCACATTAATTAAAACCTCCCCAAGGGTTATTCTTTCCATAGACCAGAATGAGAAACTTCTCAACCTTAATGTCGTCTTATCTTTTCCCAGGAGAACCCTCAACCACTTCAAGTCCCACTACCGTAGGCACCAGTCCAACAGGTAACGTGTTTCCCTCAGAGCTTTCTCAGTCTCCTTGACCTTTCCTGGTGGGCTGTGGAATTGACGGCTGGTTTCACATGAGGTTACAAATAACACAGCAGTTGGGATGCAGAAAGGTTCATTTTGAAGTGTAGGTCCCAGTTCCCCTGTGTATGTTACTGACCCTCACGCTGGGGGTTCCTGGTTCACAATGACCAATTCTGGGATCATCTCGTGTTAGATTCCACAACAATGCAAGGAACAAGCCCTGTTTCAGAAACCACTCCGTTCCACACAACGAGAACCCCTGCAGTCGCAAGTACCACACGTTAGTTTGCACGGAGACTGGGGCTGAGGGGAAATCCCCCTCTTTGGTCACACAAGAGCGCTTGTATGCTGAGGGCACATGCAGCCTGTGCGTTGTAAGGAGTTGTATGAGCTCAGGGGCAGCCCATCTGTAAACGAGTTGGGCCGTGCGCCCCGTTTTCACCTGGTACCACTTCCCTTTCCCCATGTTTCCTTTACCCTTTTGAGCACCCTTCGGCATTTGAGTCTGTTTTGTCCAAGGCTCTCCGGGCCCTCACTTGCCTGGGATTTTGCTGACCCCTAAGCAGAGACTGGTCTCGCACAGGCCGCGGGGAGACGGAGGTTCTGGCCCGCCCCCTCTCACAGACCCCCAGCTCAGGGCCCTAAGAACACGGATGCTTCTGTGTCCGGTCTTGCTGGTGGGGCGTCAGCCGTAACTCGCCAACCCACAGGCTCCCTCTGCCCGCCCTGGGCTACTTCCTCTCTCCGCGGTCAGATATCCCCTTGCCTCCGGGCTCACCTCGTCGCCTTGGGTTCCATCCGCTGCTGGGCCTTGGCGAGAGGCCGCTTCCTCGGACCTCTCCTCTCTGCGGCATCTCCCAGGGTTTAAATCCCCGCGCAGACCACTGGACCGTGGGATCCCGCCCCTTCCGGCGTGCCCCGCTTCCGGTCCGTTGGTGGGGCTGTGGTCCGACGTTACTCCCCCCCACGCCGGCGCCCGGCCTCCAGGCGATACATGGGCATGCTGCCGGGGCAGCCGCCCGGGAACAGCTGCCACACAGCCAGTAGGCCGGCCCCTGCACCGCTCGGCCTATGTCACACGGTGTGCCCGATGCCGCCACCCTGCCCTCTACCCCGAGAGCCGCCAGATAAGCAGCCGCCGGTGGGACTGGAGTGCAGGGCGCCTCCGCCCCATCACACCATCCATATAGGTGAACGAAGCGGTTGACTAGGGCGCCCAGTTTAATGGGGCGCCAAATGGTGGTGCAGTTTCGTTGAGGGGTTTGGAGGTCGGGGCGCCGATTACATGATTTGCCTAGGGCGCCAGTTGCTGGCAGCTAGTCTAGGGCCGCCCTTGTATGAGCTACTGCTGTTTGCACACAGCCCATAGAACATTCTTCATAGAACAGAATGGCCAATGTCTTAACGGTAATTTCTTGATATATTTCACCAGGAGAATCCCCGACCACAGGAAGTCCAACTTCAGAAGTACCTTGTCAGACAGGTAAGGTGGATTCCTCCATACTGGAACAGTGTCCTTCCCATTCTCGTGCGGGCTGAGATTGGTACCTGAGTGCAGAATAGGATTGGATTTGTTGAATACTTTGAAATCTCAGCATTAACTGTAATGCAGACCAATCCCTCAGCTCATGTTATTCACTGCTTCTACCCGAATCCCTTCCACCTTGCAAATGATAAAGTGACTCACCGGGTGCAACTAGTCCAGGTTTGTCTGATATCTGAATCTCGCAGGAGGACAACCTGAGGCTAGCCTGCTGCCAGGGATCAGACCAGACAGAGGAAATTCAGCAGCATTTACCCACCTGTCATAGGCTTCAGTAAACTTAGTACTGTCTGGCTTTGCCACACTGGCTTCAGGCACACTGTTTCACTGACCTAGGGGATTCCCCCTGGACCAAGAGTGCTGCTTTCAAAAAGGATTCTTTGGTTCCGATTTCAACTTGCTGGGTAATATCATTTGAAAACTCCATGATGTATTTCCACGGGATTTCACATCACCTCCCTACTATTGGTATTTCCTTTGTGTTCAGAGATCAGATAGCCGAGTGTGGCACAGCAACACGAGCAGTTACAGGATTAGAATCACAACTGGATTGGTTGTAAAAGGAAGGGGCCACTTATGGCGAGAGCAGGATGCTTTCACCATTTTGCTACTGTATGTCAAGAGGCCACTGACTAGCAGTGGAGCCTTGTGCTCATCACTTAGCTTCTCAAGTGGCAAAATGGGTCGATATTCAGGGGAGCTTCCTCTGGAGATCTGCAATGATAGAAATAAACATGACATGACCTCTACCTGCTTCTCAAAAGGCCAACTCCTGTGGCATGAGCTGGAAGTGCACACCAACACCATGTGCTCGCTGGAGCAAAAAGTAACAGCGTGTGACGGGGATTTGCTGGGACTAATCCACCTTTCTTCCTCCTAAGGCCGCGGCACCTGCAGTGCCTCAGGGGACCCACATTACAACACCTTTGACGGCAGAGTTCACCATTTCATGGGAAACTGCACCTACACCCTCTCCAAAGTCTGCAACGCCTCCGGGGGGCTCCCACCTTTCGACGTCTCCACCACCAACGAGCACAGGGGCTCCAATACCAAAGTGTCCTATGTAAAGTCCGTGAACGTGGACGTCTACGGAACTCAGATTTCCTTGCTGCAGAACAGGAAAGTGAATGTAAGTGAAAGGTGATTTAACAGCAATATTCCAATCATCTGACATTCCTAACTGAGACTTGTGAAAACTGAGACATTGGATTGCACTGGCAGGTCACCTGGTGGGTTTCTCTTTTCTCACTGGCTGTGTGCGCTTCTTGGAATTAGGTTTGCGCTGAGAACGCTCAGGACTGGTAGTTGAATTTTGCTTTCTGTCAATTTTCTGCCATATTTGCTTCCCATTCCCAGGGTGAATGAGATCGCTATGTCCAGTGAAGTCCCTGAACAGCCTATTCACGGGCTACTCACTGGGAATCGGTGGTTACTCCTGGTGACTACATTTTCCTAACGTGTTGTGCAGGTGAACGGCACCAGAAGGAACCTGCCTGTGGAGATTGAAAACAAGATCAAGATCCAGGTCAGCGGGGGCTACGTGCTCTTGGAAACCGATTTCGGACTCTGGGTCAGATTCGACGGCAATCACTATGCGGAGGTGTCAGTGCCCTGTGACTACCGGGGCCAGCTCTGTGGCCTGTGTGGTGAGTATCCCTGTGTTGAGCAGAGGTTCCCAGACTTTTCGGCATCACGCCTCCTTTTTGATTTTTGAAAATCCCGCACGCCCCCTCCTGACGAACAGCAAAAGTTGTTGAGCAAAAAAAAAGGAACTGACCGGGACAAGAAAACTTGATGGGGGCAGGGGCTGTATTGCCTCACGCTGCCCCCCGGAATTTCTTCATGCCCTCCAGTTTGGGAACCCATGGTATAGACATACCCATAGGTGAACAATACCTACTCCTTCCCCGGGAAGGTACTGGTACACACAAATGCCAACTCTTTGAGACCGATGGGTTTGACAGCCACGCACTAAGCCCTTCACACACCCAACGAACTTTCCCTCGTGACAGGTAATTACAATGGCGATCCAAAGGATGACAACAGAAAGCCGAACGGCAGCATTGCGGCAGATTCCACAGAGCTGGGCGAGAGCTGGCTAGCGGTAGAGAACAACACCGTGTACGTACAGACGGAAGCAAATCCGGGGTCTCTGCTCGGGAAGATCTAGGAAAGCAGGCTGCATGCCCTGCCACAGGGTGCCATCCATGACCGATCCCCTCAGTACCCTACTAGGTTGAGCAAAACTCCCACCCTCTCCAGTGCACCCTGGAACTCCCCCCACCATTGTCCATAGGCAGGGAGCGAGTAGCAGGCCTCCTACAGCCTGCCTCCTTGGGTCGCCTGTCTTCCAGTGCAGGAAGAGCTGCTGGGTGGCTGGGCGTGACCCGCTGTCCCACTCAGGGGACAGACAGAGCCACTGCTTCCTGCACAGGCTTGTCGCACTCCCAATTCCACTGGTGAGTGGCGGAGCACCCCAATTTCCCCGAGCGGGAACGGAGCCCTTGCTGCAGTGTGGGAGTGGGGAGCAGAGCTCAGCCTTTCCCTGAGCCCGACTCTGCTCTGTGGCTGTGACCGAGTCAGGCCTGCACTGCAGGGATGGTGCCATCCTTTGCACATCTGGCCTGGGAGATAAAGGAACGTCCATCGAAGAGTGTCTTTCCCTTGCCAGGTGCTCCCCTGACGAATCCGGGATCTGTCACCCTGAGCTGGAGAGTGAAGCGAGGAAGAACACGGCCTGCGGCATGATCACCGACCCCACAGGTAGTGTGGCTGTGGCTGAGCCAGGGGCAAACGGATTGAAATCACTCCATACTTCATGGTGCACTTGCCTGCATCTGGACCTTACCCCCTGGAGCCCATTGCTATGAGCTCCCATTGGAACGGGCACAGCCCCCAATACTGAACGCCACACTAGAAGTCCCCCGAGTTGGGGAGCCTTCCGTGCTCAGACCGGATTGTGCATTCACACGGCACCAGGTTGTGCGGATTTTTTGGGACTTGCATTTCGAGAGCCAAGTTCTGCAGCCCTTGCCTGCCCAGACCTCCCATTGCCTCGCATTCACATAGCGCAGTGGCCCCAATAGCCTATGACCGGGGTATCGAAGTGCGTGAGGCATTCCCTCCTCCAGACAGGGAATGGGCGGGGTGTCTCCGGTACCAGCGTATCTTACCTCCCAGCTCACAGCTCGCTGTCTAGCTAGAAGCGTGTCCACTTTGAGCTACATTGCGATCCCCTGGCCGAGAAGTGGCGGCCCCAGCCAAGCAAAGCCAAGTCTCATCAGCATTTGGGTGTATTCAGCTTCAGGTTTGGTTTGGGTTCATTAAAGAGACCTGGTCAACCTACCCCTGCCAGGGAGCAGAGACTCCTTGCCAGGAGAGTGCTTGCCAGGGCAGAGGTGGAGCTCAGCTGATTGATTCCCTCTTGCCTGTCTGAGACTGTATCTTTCTCCACTTACCCAGGCATCTTCAAGGACTGTCACGCCCACGTAGCTCCAGACCAATTCCTGGAAAACTGTGTATACGACTGGTGTTACACTGATGACAAGACAGCGTCCTTATGCCACGGGCTGCAGGCTTATGCGGAGTCGTGCACAAATGCCGGGGTCTGCAGAGAATGGAGAAATAGTACTCTGTGCCGTGAGTGCTGTAATCGATAGCTATTCCCTTCTGAGATTCAGCCCTTTGTAATGCAAGACTTCCTTCAGAAATAGACCTTTCTGCCTCTTCTGATGGCCTGGACTTTCCAGTCCCGTAATGCTTTGCGGGTCGTCTCTCCATCCTCCGCTCCTCTGTCTGGTCCAGTTCTTCACTGGATCCTGCCGGGCTTGGTGCTGTGTCATTCCCCGCACAGAGGGTTTTCCTGGAGAAAAGCCTCAGCCTGCAGCATTCCCCATGTGAACGGCTTTCTGGCCACACTACGCTGTTCTGGAACAAACAGGGGCGGTGTGAAGAGAATGGCGTTGGGAGTTTCCTGTTAGTAATCTGCGGTTTTCTCCTCACTTGTAGCAATCTCCTGTGCCGAAGGAAGCCAGTACAAGAGCTGTGGGAGCAGGTGTCCTTCCAGCTGCGTGACTCCCTCTGCATTTAGCCCTTGCAGCTCCTTGCCCGTGGAAGGCTGTTTCTGTAAGGAAGGCTACACTCTGAGCGGAGACACCTGTGTGCTGGAGAGCCAATGCGGCTGTGTGGATGAAAACAACCACTATCATCAGGCAAGTTACCCCGAGACAACAATCCCAGGTTCTTTTAGTGTTTCCGTAACTGGTAAAAATTGAATTGACAGCAGGCCAGTGGGTTGTGTGGATGTCATTGTTCATTTCAATAGTAACCATGCCTAGCTCGTCTCACGGGGAGATCCCCAAGTACGTACGTGCCAAAAGGCATCAGTGTTTTCATTCCCTTTTTAAAGAGGGGGAAACTGAGGCACGGAGCAATCGCATGATTGCATAAGCTTGCCAGCAGGCCACCGTTGCGAACAGAAATCAGGTCTCTTGAGTCCGAGTGCGGCACACCTTTTCTGGGGCCACACGGTTTCACTGGGGAGGCAGCCGGTGGCCTGGAGAGTATTACAGGCATTGATCCATGCCACACTCCTTTCATTGTGCCCCATGGAGACACTCCTCCGGAGACATTATACTATTTCATATTCAAGAGCCTCTCCTTTCTCTAACAGCTGAACGAAAGCTGGTTCCCCCGTGACACCTGCAAGGAGCGCTGCTCCTGTCACGGCAACAACAGCATCACCTGCACCGCTTGGGAGTGTGGGGCGCTGGAGGAATGCCGAGTGCAGGACGGGGTGTTGGGTTGTTACCCCTCTGGTGAGTCCCCCCTGCAAACGCTTCCACGTGTGAGCTCAGTCATTAGCCCTTCCTTGCCCAGAAGGGTTTCTCTGGATACCTGACCCATCCGTGATGGCCCAGGAAGGTTCGGTTCTAGGACCGGTTTTGTTCAATATCTTTATTAATGACCTGGATGAGGGGATAGATTGCACCCTCAGCAAGTTTGCAGATGACACTAAGCTAGGGGGAGAGGTAGATACGCTTAAGGGCAGAGATAGGGTCCAGAGTGACTTAGACAAATTGGAGGATTGGGCCACTAGAAATCTCTTGAGATTCAACAAGGACAAGTGCAGAGTCCTGCACTTGGGACGGAAGAATCCCAAGCATAGTTACAGGCTGGGGACCAACCAGTTAAGTAGTAGTTCTGCAGAAAAGGACCTGGGGGTTACAGTGGATTAGAAGCTAGATATGAGTCAACAGTGTGCCCTTGTAGCCAAGAAGGCTAATGGCATATTAGGATGCATTAAGAGGAGCATTGCCAGCAGATCCAGAGATGTCATTATTCCCCTTTATTCGGCTTTGGTGAGGCCACATCTGGAGTATTGTGTCCAGTTCTGGGCCCCCCACTACAAAAAGGATGCGGACGCATTGGAGAGGGTCCAGCGGAGGGCAACCAAAATGATTAGGGGTCTGGAGCATATGACCTACGAGGAGAGGCTGAGGGACTTGGGTCTGTTTAGTCTGCAGAAGCGAAGAGTGAGGGGGGACTTGATAGCAGCCTTCAACTTCCTGAAGGGAGGTTCCAAAGAGGATGGAGAGAGGCTGTTCTCAGTAGTAACAGATGGCAGAACAAGGAGCAATGGTCTCAAGTTGTGGTGGGAGAGGTCCAGATTGGATATTAGGAAAAACTATTTTACTAGGAGGGTAGTGAAGCATTGGAATGGGTTACCTAGGGAAGTAGTGGAGTCTCCATCCCTAGAGGTGTTTAAGTCGCGGCTTGACAAAGCCCTGGCCGGGTTGATTTAGATGGGATTGGTCCTGCCTAGAGCGGAGGGCTGGACTTGACGACCTTCTGAGGTCTCTTCCAGTTCTATGATTCTATGATAAGGGGATGGTTGGATGAAATAACATGATCTTGGTAACTAATTGACCATTCATTATAGGGAACTTTCTGGGGGTCTGGCTGGTGAGTCTTGCCCACATGCTCAGGGTTTAGCTGATCGCCATATTTGGGGTCAGGAAGGAATTTTCCTCCAGGGTAGATTGGCAGAGGCCCTGGAGGTTTTTCGCCTTCCTCTGTAGCATTGGGCACAGATCACAGCTGAAGGACTCTCTGCATGTTGGAGCCTTCAAAGTATTTGAAGGCTTCAATATCTGAGACATAGGTGAGAGGATTACTCTAAGAGGGGTGGGCGAGATTCTGTGGCCTGCACTGTGCAGGGGGTCAGACTAGATGATCATAATGGTCCCTTCTGACCTTAAAGTCTATGAGTCTATGAGTCTATGACTGCTGATGCTTGCCAGTGCAGAGAGACTCAATGACTAATCCCGTCTCGCAATCCTCAAGATTTCAGCCGCAGAGGAAATGGAGCTGGCGTAGAATCACTCGCGTTTTACTTGAGTGGGGAATGGAGAATCAACCCCCAAAATGCCCATTCCCGCAAATGAAAACATTGAACACAAAAGTGTCGATTTAGGATAATACCGAGGGAGGGGAACAAATTTGAAGTCAAAATTTCTCTTGCAAATGACTCCACCTTTACATTGTCTTAAAGACTGTGAAAAATACACCAAGGACAGCCTTAACATCCATCCTCAATTGTTAATAAAAACAATACATGCCATTGCTTCATCAACATTGCACTCAACATGAAATGTGTACACATTCTCATGGGTCCGTCTCACTTACATTGGTGGTAGGCATACTTGACTGTTACAGATTGAAGGCACTTAGGAAGTATTTAGACCATACGATCACCGTAAGTTTCCTAAGAATAATCATTTCTTTCCAACTTTAGCTATAAGTTGTATTGGGAGATGCACTAACCTAAGTCAGAATGGATTTGGTCCGTGGTGCAGAATCTGGTGTTTTGAAGGGATTTGACAATAAATTGTAAATATTCTTTTGAACGTGGATCTCAGTTGACTCAGCGGTGAATAAGCCCGATAACACGTGTCTCTTCCAATAACACAATGAATCATGACTCTTCTTTTCAGAGGGCTGTCGCTTCAACTGCTCATTCGATGATAACTTCTGTGAATGGACACAGTCCACGTCCGATGACTTTGACTGGAGACGCATCTCCGTGGCACCTCCATACGGCAACATATCACATGGCAAGTATTTCGTCATACACGGTAACTGAGGCTTCTTGAGGAGAAGGTGCCCATGGTCTGACTGCTGCCCTTTTGTTCACAGGTGGCTATTACATCTCCACCGACAGCCGCTACGCGCGCCCAGAGGAGAAAGGACAGCTAATAAGCCCCCACTGCACGGCCAGGCAGGCTGCGTGTTTCCGATTCCGATACCACATAGCAGGAGTCGCAGACGATGGGGCGCTGAAGGTGTACCTGCTTCAGGAAGCGGACGGCAAACCTCTTCTGCTGTGGCTAACGACTGGAAGCAAGGGAGACAGCTGGCTTGAAGCAGCAGTGGATTTGCACATTTCGGGCAGATTTCAGGTGATGATGCAACCAAAGAAACCGGCTTGGTGGTACCTTTGCGATTACGGGGGAAGAAAGGTCGTTGTGTCCAAGTCAGAGAGACGTGCTGGCCATGAAGTGACACTGGGAACTTGTGATGCATGTTTATGTGTGTTGCATCTCTTTGGGGAGCACAAAACTTGATAGACCTTGAGGTAACATTGGCAGGGAACCCACAGCCCAGTGGAACTCCAAACATTACACGAGCTTAGGGATCGAGATTAAAGAAAAATGTCTCTGCCCTTCCTCATGGAACTCTTTTAATTCAGCATTTCATGGGTTCTGCAGCCAAGTTAGCCTCATACCCCAAAGCACTGATTCTCTGACAGACATTCTCTTTAGGCCCTCAGACAAAGAGTATTAACGCTTTCACCCCCAGTCACTGAATGGGGTCTGGGCTCCCGTCACAATGCCACAGAACACAAGTGAAACTTTTACATAATTCAGCATGGTAGGTGTATTGTGATCAAGTTACCATCGTCCTGCCCAGAACAGGAAAGAACACGTGTCCTCATCAGTCTAACATCCAGGTCACTGCTACTCATTAACGCCTGTGGTGCAATTCTATATCAGATGCATGACAAACTGTCGTTTGACTGTTCCTGCAGGTTGTGTTGGAAAGTGTGACTGGCACGGACAACCGAACGCGGGTCTCTGTGGATGACGTGTTCCTGGATCCTGGTTGCTGTTTGGGTATTTGCCACTTGCTTTGTGTTTCTGGAATCACACTTCTCACACATGATCATTTGCACATTAATTAAAACCTCCCCAAGGGTTATTCTTTCCATAGACCAGAATGAGAAACTTCTCAACCTTAATGTCGTCTTATCTTTTCCCAGGAGAACCCTCAACCACTTCAAGTCCCACTACCGTAGGCACCAGTCCAACAGGTAACGTGTTTCCCTCAGAGCTTTCTCAGTCTCCTTGACCTTTCCTGGTGGGCTGTGGAATTGGCGGCTGGTTTCACATGAGGTTACAAATAACACAGCAGTTGGGATGCAGAAAGGTTCATTTTGAAGTGTAGGTCCCAGTTTCCCTGTGTATGTTAATGACCCTCACGCTGGGGGTTCCTGGTTCACAATGACCAATTCTGGGATCATCTCGTGTTTGTAGATTCATAGATTATAGAATCATAGGACTGGAAGGGACCTCGAGAGGTCATCGAGTCCAGCCCCCCGCCCTCAAGGCAGGACCAAGCTCCATCTACACCATCCCTGACAGATATCTATCTAACCTGTTCTTAAATATCTCCAGAGAGGGAGATTCCACCACCTCCCTTGGCAATTTATTCCAATGTTTGACCACCCTGACAGTTAGGAATTTTTTCCTAATGTCCAATCTAAACCTCCCCTGCTGCACTTTAAGCCCATTACTCCTTGTCCTGTCCTCAGAAACCAAGAGGAACAAATTTTCTCCTTCCTCCTTGTGACACCCTTTTATTTGAAAACCGCTATCATGTCCCCTCTTAATCTTCTTTTTTCCAAACTAAACAAGCCCAGTTCATGAAGCCTGGCTTCATAGGTCATGTTCTCTAAACCTTGAATCATTCTTGTCGCTCTTCTCTGTACCCTTTCCAATTTCTCCACATCTTTCTTGAAATGTGGTGCCCAGAACTGGACTAGCCTCAGATTCCACAACAGCGTTATTAAATTCCACAACAGTGCGAGGAACAAGCCCTGTCTCAGAAACCACTCCGTTCCACACAACGAGCACCCCTGCAGTCGCAAGTACCACACGTTAGTTTGCACGGAGACTGGGGCTGAGAGGAAATCCCCCTCTTTGGTCACACAAGAGGGCACATGCGGCCTGTGTGTTGTAAGGAGTTGTATGAGCTCAGGGGCAGCCCGTCCAGATAGGCGAACGAGGCGGTTGCTTAGGGCACCCAGTTTAATGGGGCGCCAAATGGTGGCGCAGTATCGTTGAGGGGTTTGGAGGTCGGGGCGCCGATTATATGATTTGCCTAGGGCGCCAGTTGCTGGCAGCTAGTCTAGGGCCGCCCTGGTATGAGCTACTGCTGTTTGCACACAGGACATGCTCTCTGTATTTCTTGGATGACAGTTCTCACACTGGATCATTTGCAATTGAATGCAAAAGTGTAAGACTCATTCTATTCCATTCTTCATAGAACAGAATGGCCAATGTCTTAACGGTAATTTCTTGATCTATTTCACCAGGAGAATCCCCGACCACAGGAAGTCCAACTTCAGAAGTACCTTGTCAGACAGGTAAGGTGGATTCCTCCATACTGGAACAGCGTCCTTCCCATTCTCGTGCGGGCTGAGATTGGTACCTGAGTGCAGAATAGGGTTAGATTTGTTGAATACTTTGAAATCTCAGCATTAACTGTAATGCAGACCAATCCCTCAGCTCATGTTATTCACTGCTTCTACCCGAATCCCTTCCACCTTGCAAATGATAAAGTGACTCACCGGGTACAAGTAGTCCAGGTTTGTCTGACTATCTGAATCTCGCAGGAGGACAACCTGAGGCTAGCCTGCTGCCAGGGATCAGATCGGACAGAGGAAATTCAGCAGCATTTACCCACCTATCATAGGCTGCAGTAAATTTAGTACTGTCTGGATTTGCATCCGTTTTGCAGCCACACTGTTTCACTGAACTAGGGGATTCCAACTGGACCAAGAGTGCTGCTTTCAAAAAGTATTCTTTGGTTCCGATTTCAACTTGCTGGGTAATATCATTTGAAAACTCCATGATGTATTTCCACGGGATTTCACGTCACCTCCCTACTATTGGTATTTCCTTTGTGTTCAGAGATCAGATAGCCGAGTGTGGCCCAGCAACATGAGCAGTTACAGGATTAGATTCACAACTAGATTGGTTGTAAAAGGAAGGGGCCTCTTATGGCGAGAGCAGGATGCTTTCACCATTTTGTTACTGTACGTCAAGAGGCCACTGACTAGCAGTGGAGCCTTGTGCTCATCACTTAGCTTCTCAAGTGGCAAAATGGGTCGATATTCAGGGGAGCTTCCTCTGGAGATCTGCAATGATAGAAATAAACATGACATGATCTCTACCTGCTTCTCAAAAGGCCAACTCCTGTGGCATGAGCTGGAAGTGCACACCAACACCATGTGCTCGCTGGAGCAAAAAGTAACAGCGTGTGACGGGGATTTGCTGGGACTAATCCACCTTTCTTCCTCCTAAGGCCGCGGCACCTGCAGTGCCTCAGGGGACCCACATTATAACACCTTTGACGGCAGAGTTCACCATTTCATGGGAAACTGCACCTACACCCTCTCCAAAGTCTGCAACGCCTCCGGGGGGCTCCCACCTTTCGACGTCTCCACCACCAACGAGCACAGGGGCTCCAATACCAAAGTGTCCTATGTAAAGTCCGTGCACGTGGAGGTCTACGGAACTCAGATTTCCTTGCTGAAGAACAGGAAAGTGAATGTAAGTGAAAGGTGATTTAACAGCAATATTCCAATCATCTGACATTCCTAACTGAGACTTGTGAAAACTGAGACATTGGATTGCACTGACAGGTCACCTGGTGGGTTTCTCTTTTCTCACTGGCTGTGTGCGCTTCTTGGAATTCGGTTTGCGCTGAGAACGCTCAGGACTGGTAGTTGAATTTTGCTTTCTGTCAATTTTCTGCCATATTTGCTTCCCATTCCCAGGGTGAATGAGATCGCTATGTCCAGTGAAGTCCCTGAACAGCCTATTCACGGGCTACTCACTGGGAATCGGTGGTTACTCCTGGTGACTACATTTTCCCAACGTGTTGTGCAGGTGAACGGCACCAGAAGGAACCTGCCTGTGGACATTGAAAACAAGATCAAGATCCAGGTCAGCGGGGGCTACGTGCTCTTGGAAACCGATTTCGGACTCTGGGTCAGATTCGACGGCAATCACTATGCAGAGGTGTCAGTGCCCTGTGACTACCAGGGCCAGCTCTGTGGCCTGTGTGGTGAGTATCCCTGTGTAGAGCAGAGGTTCCTAAACTTTTCGGCATCACGCCTCCTTCTTGATTTTTGAAAAGCCCGCACGACCCCTCCCGACGAACAGCAAAACTTGTTGAGCAAAAAAAAAAGGAACTGACCGGAGCAAGAAAATTTGGTATGGGGACGGGGGGTTGTATTGCCTCATGCCACCCCCCGGAATTTCTTCATGCCCTCCAGTTTGGGAACCCATGGTATAGACATACCCATAGGTGAACAATTTCTACTCCTTCCTGGAGAAGGTACTGGAACACACACACGCCACCACTTTCATAACGATGGGTTTGACAACCACGCACTAAGTTGCGGTTCTGCCCTTCACACACCCAACGAACTTTCCCTCGTGACAGGTAATTACAATGGCGATCCAAAGGACGACAACAGAAAGCCGAACGGCAGCATTGCAGCAGATTCCACAGAGCTGGGCGAGAGCTGGCTAGCGGTAGAGAACAACACCGTGTACGTACAGACGGAAGCAAATCCGGGGTCTCTGCTTGGGAAGATCTAGGAAAGCAGGCTGCATGCCCTGCCACAGGGTGCCATCCATGACCGATCCCCTCAGTACCCTACTAGGCTGAGCACAACTCCCACCCTCTCCAGTGCACCCTGGAACTCCCCCCACCGTTGACCATAGGCAGCGAGCGAGTAGCAGGCCTCCTACAGCCTGCCTCCTTGGATCGCCTGTCCTCCAGTGCAGGAAGAGCTGCTGGGTGGCTGGGCGTGACCCGCTGTCCCACTCAGGGGACAGACAGAGCCACTGCTTCCTACGCAGGCTTGTCGCACTCCCAATTCCACTGGTGAGTGGCGGAGCAGCCCAATTCCCCCGAGCGGGAACGGAGCCCTTGCTGCAGTGTGGCAGTGGGGAGCAGAGCTCTCAGCCTTTCCCTGAGCCCGACTCTGCTCCGTGGCTGTGACCGAGTCAGGCCTGCACTGCAGGGATGGTGCCATCCTTTGCACATCTGGCCTGGGAGATAAAGGAACGTCCATCGAAGAGTGTCTTTCCCTTGCCAGGTGCTCCCCTGACGAATCCGGGATCTGTGACCCTGAGCTGGAGAGTGAAGCGAGGAAGAACACGGCCTGCGGCATGATCACCGACCCCACAGGTAGTGTGGCCGTGGCTGAGCCAGGGGCAAACGGATTGAAATCACTCCATACTTCATGGTGCACTTGCCTGCATCTGGACCTTACCCCCTGGAGCCCATTGCTATGAGCCCCCAATACTGAACGCCACACTAAAAGTCCCCTGAGTTGGGGAGGCTTCCGTGCTCCGACCGGATTGTGCATTCACACGGCACCAGGTTGTGCGGATTATTTGGGACTTGCTTTTCGAGAGCCGAGTTCTGCAGCCCTTGCCTGCCCAGACCTCCCATTGCCTCGCATTCACATAGCACAGTGGCCCCAATGGCCTTTATGACCGGGGTATCGAAGCGCGTGAGGCATTCCCTCCTCCAGACAGGGAATGGGCGGGCTGTCTCCGGTACCAGCGTACCTTACCTCCCAGCCCACAGCTCGCTGTCTAGCTAGAAGAAGCGTGTCCACTTTGAGCTACATTGCGATCCCCTGGCCAAGAAGGTGCGGTCCCAAGCCAAGCAAAGCCAAGTCTCATCAGCATTTGGGTGTATTCAGCTTCAGGTTTGGTTTGGGTTCATAAAAGAGACCTGGTCAACCTACCCCTGCCAGGGAGCAGAGACTCCTTGCCAGGAGAGTGCTTGCCAGGATAGAGGTGGAGCTCAGCTGATTGCTTCCCTCTTGCCTGTCTGAGACTGTATCTTTCTCCACTTACCCAGGCATCTTCAAGGACTGTCACGCCCACGTAGCTCCAGACCAATTCCTGGAAAACTGTGTGTACGACTGGTGTTACACTGATGACAAGACAGCGTCCTTATGCCACGGGCTGCAGGCTTATGCGGAGTCGTGCACCAATGCCGGGGTCTGCAGAGAATGGAGAAATAGTACTCTGTGCCGTGAGTGCTATAATCGATAGCTATTCCCTTCTGAGATTCAGCCCTTTGTAATGCAAGACTTCCTTCAGAAATAGACCTTTCTGCCTCTTCTGATGGCCTGGACTTTCCAGTCCCGTAATGCTTTGCGGGTCGTCTCTCCATCCTCCGCTCCTCTGTCTGGTCCAGTTCTTCACTGGATCCTGCCGGGCTTGGTGCTGTGTCATTCCCCGCACAGAGGGTTTCCCTGGAGAAAAGCCTTAGAATGCAGCATTCCCCATGTGAACGGCTTTCTGGCCACACTACGCTCTTCTGGAACAAACAGGGGCGGTGTGAAGAGAATGGCGTTGGGAGTTTCCTGTTAGTAATCTGCGGCTTTCTCCTCACTTGTAGCAATCTCCTGTGCCGAAGGAAGCCAGTACAAGAGCTGTGGGAGCAGGTGTCCTTCCAGC
This sequence comes from Pelodiscus sinensis, assembly GCF_049634645.1. Classification (NCBI taxonomy): domain Eukaryota; kingdom Metazoa; phylum Chordata; order Testudines; family Trionychidae; genus Pelodiscus; species Pelodiscus sinensis. The sequence goes on from NC_134720.1 coordinate 54,207,404, forward strand.
TGCGTGACTCCCTCTGCATTTAGCCCTTGCAGCTCCTTGCCCGTGGAAGGCTGTTTCTGTAAGGAAGGCTACACTCTGAGCGGAGACACCTGTGTGCCGGAGAGCCAATGCGGCTGTGTGGATGAAAACAACCACTATCATCAGGCAAGTTACCCCGAGACAACAATCCCAGGTTCTTTTAGTGTTTCCGTAACTGGTAAAAATTGAATTAACAGCGTCTCTCCTCACATGGGCTCAGGCCAGTGGGTTGTGTGGATGTCATTGTTCATTTCAATAGTAACCATGCCTAGCTCATCTCACGGGGAGATCCCCAAGTACGTAAGTGCCAAAAGGAATCAGTGTTTTCATTCCCTTTTTAAAGAGGGGGAAACTGAGGCACGGAGCAATCGCATGATTGCATAAGCTTGCCAGCAGGCCTCCGTTGCGAACAGAAATCAGGTCTCTTGAGTCCGAGTGCGGGACACCTTTTCTGGGGCCACACGGTTTCACTGGGGAGGCAGCCGGTGGCCTGGAGAGTATTACAGGCATTGATCCATGCCACACTCCTTTCATTGTGCCCCATGGAGACACTCCTCCGGAGACATTATAGTATTTCATATTCAAGAGCCTCTCCTTTCTCTAACAGCTGAACGAAAGCTGGTTCCCCCGTGACACCTGCAAGGAGCGCTGCTCCTGTCACGGCAACAACAGCATCACCTGCACCGCTTGGGAGTGTGGGGCGCTGGAGGAATGCCGAGTGCAGGACGGGGTGTTGGGTTGTTACCCCTATGGTGAGTCCCCCCTGCAAACGCTTCCACATGTGAGCTCAGTCATTAGCCCGTCCTTGCCCAGAAGGGTTTCTCTGGATACCTGACCCATCCGTGATGGCACAGGAAGGAGCTGACTGCTGATGCTTGCCAGTGCAGAGACACTCAATGACTAATCCCGTCTCGCAATCCTCAAGATTTCAGCCGCAGAGGAAGTGGAGCTGGCGTAGAATCACTCACATTTTACTTGAGTGGGGAATGGAGAATCAACCCCCAAAACACCCATTCCCGCAAATGAAAACATTGAACACAAAAGTGTCGATTTAGGATAATGCCGAGGGAGGGGAACAAATGTGAAGTCAAAATTCCTCTTGCAAATGACTCCACCTTTACATTGTCTTAAAGACTGTGAAAAATACACCAAGGCCAGCCTTAACATCCATCCTCAATTGTTAATAAAAACAATACATGCCATTGCATTATCAACATTGCACTCAACATGAAATGTGTACACTTTCTCATGGGTCCGTCTCACTTACATCGGTAGTAGGCATACTTGACTGTTACAGATTGAAGGCACTTAGGAAGTATTTAGACCATACGCTCCTACGATCACCGTAAGTTTCCTAAGAATAATCATTTCTTTCCAAGTTTAGCCGTAGGTTGTATTTTGAGATGCAATAACCTAAGTCAGAATGGATTTGGTCTTCGCTGCAGAGTCTGGTGTTTTGAAGGGATATTCTGTGATACTTTGCATAGACCAGAATGAGCACATTGTCAACCTTAATTTCCTTGTATCTTTTCCCAGGAGAAACCACAAGCACTTCAAGTCCAACTACAGTAGACACCAGTCCATCAGGTAACGTGTTTCCCTCAGACCTTTCTCAGTCTCCTTGTCCTTTCCTGGTAGGCCGTGAAATTGGCAGCTGGTTTCACATGACGTTTCAAATAACACAGCAATTGGGAGGCAGAAAGGTTCATTTTGAAGTATAGGTCCCAGTTCCCCCGTGTATGCTACCGACCCTCACTCTTGCGGTTCTCGGGTCTTACTAACCAATTCTGGGATCTTCTCGCGTTAGATTCCACAACAGAGCAGGGAACCAGTCCTCCTACAGAGACCACTCCGCACCACACAACGAGCATCCCTGCAGATGCAAGTACCACAGGTAAGTGTGCCCGGACACTGGGGTTGAGAGGAAATCCCCCTCTTTGGTCACACAAGAGCGCTTGTGTGCGGAGGGCACATAAAGCCTGTGCGTTGTAAGGAGTTGTTTGCGCTACTGCTGCTTGCATACAGGCTATGCGCACTGCGTTCCTCAGATGACAGTTCTCACACTAGATCATTTGCAATCGAATGCAAAAGTGTAAAAGACTCATCCTATTCCACTCTTCATAGAACAGAATGGCCAACGTCGTAACTGTAATTCCTTTATATACTTCACCAGGAGAATCCCCGACCACAGCAAGTCCAACTACAGAAGGACCTTGTCAGACAGGTAAAGTGGATTCCTCAGGACTATAACAATGTCCTTCCCATTCTCCTGTGGGGTGAAAAATTGGAGCCTGAATGCAGAATAGGGTTAGATTTGTTGAATACTTTGAAATCTCAGCATTAACTGAAATGCAGACTAATCTCTCAGCTCATGTTATTCATAACACGGCTGAGTGTTGCCTGGAATTAATCCACCGTTTTTCCTCCTAAGGTGTCCGTGGCACCTGCAGTGCCTCAGGGGACCCACATTACAACACCTTTGACGGCAGAGTTCACCATTTCATGGGAAACTGCACCTACACCCTCTCCAAAGTCTGCAACGCCTCCGGGGGGCTCCCACCTTTCGACGTCTCCACCACCAACGAGCACAGGGGCTCCAATACCAAAGTGTCCTATGTAAAGTCCGTGCACGTGGAGGTCTACGGAACTCAGATTTCCTTGCTGAAGAACAGGAAAGTGAATGTAAGTGAAAGGTGATTTAACAGCAATATTCCAATCATCTGACATTCCTAACTGAGAGTTGTGAAAACTGAGACATTGGATTGCACTGACAGGTCACCTGGTGGGTTTCTCTTTTCTCACTGGCTGTGTGCGCTTCTTGGAATTAGGTTTGCGCTGAGATCTCTGAAGACTGGTAGTTGAATTTTGCTTTCTGTCAATTTTCTGCCATATTTGCTTCCCATTCCCAGTGTGAATGAGATCGCTATGTCCAGTGAAGTCCCTGAACAGCCTATTCACGGGCTACTCACTGGGAATCGGTGGTTACTCCTGGTGACTACATTTTCCCAATGTGTTCTGCAGGTGAACGGCACCAGAAGGAACCTGCCTGTGGAGATTGAAAACAAGATCAAGATCCAGGTCAGCGGGGGCTACGTGCTCTTGGAAACCGATTTCGGACTCTGGGTCAGATTCGACGGCAATCACTATGCGGAGGTGTCAGTGCCCTGTGACTACCAGGGCCAGCTCTGTGGCCTGTGTGGTGAGTATCCCTGTGTTGAGCAGAGGTTCCCAGACTTTTCGGCATCACGCCTCCTTCTTGATTTTTGAAAATCCCGCACGCCCCCTCCCGACGAACAGCAAAACTTGTTGAGCAAAAAAAAAAGGAACTGACCGGGACAAGAAAACTTGATGGGGGCAGGAGCTGTATTGCCTCACGCCGCCCCCCAGAATTTCTTCATGCCCTCCAGGTTGGGAACCCATGGTGTAGACATACCCATAGGTGAACAATACCTACTCCTTCCCGGGGAAGGTACTGGTACACACAAACGCCAACTCTTTCAGACCGATGGGTTTGACAGCCACGCACTAAGCTGCGGTTCCGCCCTTCGCACACCCAACGAACTTTCCCTCGTGACAGGTAATTACAATGGCGATCCAAAGGACGACAACAGAAAGCCGAACGGCAGCATTGCAGCAGATTCCACAGAGCTGGGCGAGAGCTGGCTAGCGGTAGAGAACAACACCGTGTACGTACAGACGGAAGCAAATCCGGGGTCTCTGCTTGGGAAGATCTAGGAAAGCAGGCTGCATGCCCTGCCACAGGGTGCCATCCATGACCGATCCCCTCAGTACCCTACTAGGCTGAGCACAACTCCCACCCTCTCCAGTGCACCCTGGAACTCCCCCCACCGTTGACCATAGGCAGCGAGCGAGTAGCAGGCCTCCTACAGCCTGCCTCCTTGGGTCGCCTGTCCTCCAGTGCAGGAAGAGCTGCTGGGTGGCTGGGCGTGACCCGCTGTCCCACTCAGGGGACAGACAGAGCCACTGTTTCCTACGCAGGCTTGTCGCACTCCCAATTCCACTGGTGAGTGGCGGAGCAGCCCAATTCCCCCGAGAGGGAACGGAGCCCTTGCTGCAGTGTGGCAGTGGGGAGCAGAGCTCTCAGCCTTTCCCTGAGCCCGACTCTGCTCCGTGGCTGTGACCGAGTCAGGCCTGCACTGCAGGGATGGTGCCATCCTTTGCACATCTGGCCTGGGAGATAAAGGAACGTCCATCGAAGAGTGTCTTTCCCTTGCCAGGTGCTCCCCTGACGAATCCGGGATCTGTGACCCTGAGCTGGAGAGTGAAGCGAGGAAGAACACGGCCTGCGGCATGATCACCGACCCCTCAGGTAGTGTGGCCGTGGCTGAGCCAGGGGCAAACGGATTGAAATCACTCCATACTTCATGGTGCACTTGCCTGCATCTGGACCTTACCCCCTGAGCCCATTGCTATGAGCTCCCCTTGGAACGAGCACAGCCCCCAATACTGAACGCCACACTAGAAGTCCCCCGAGTTGGGGAGGCTTCCGTGCTCCGACCGGATTGTGCATTCACACGGCACCAGGTTGTGCGGATTCTTTGGGACTTGCTTTTCGAGAGCCGAGTTCTGCAGCCCTTGCCTGCCCAGACCTCCCATTGCCTCGCATTCACATAGCGCAGTGGCCCCAATGGCCTTTCTGACCGGGGAATCGAAGTGCGTGAGGCATTCCCTCCTCCAGACAGGGAATGGGCGGGGTGTCTCCGGTACCAGCGTACCTTACCTCCCAGCCCACAGCTCGCTGTCTAGCTAGAAGCGTGTCCACTTTGAGCTACATTGCGATCCCCTGGCCGAGAAGGGGCGGTCCCAAGCCAAGCAAAGCCAAGTCTCAGCAGCATTTGGGTGTATTCAGCTTCAGGTTTGGTTTGGGTTCATTAAAGACACCTGGTCAACCTACCCCTGCCAGGGAGCAGAGACTCCTTGCCAGGAGAGTGCTTGCCAGGATAGAGGTGGAGCTCAGCTGATTGCTTCCCTCTTGCCTGTCTGAGACTGTATCTTTCTTCACTTACCCAGGCATCTTCAAGGACTGTCACGCCCACGTAGCTCCAGACCAATTCCTGGAAAACTGTGTGTACGACTGGTGTTACACTGATGACAAGACAGCGTCCTTATGCCACGGGCTGCAGGCTTATGCGGAGTCGTGCACAAATGCCGGGGTCTGCAGAGAATGGAGAAATAGTACTCTGTGCCGTGAGTGCTGTAATCGATAGCTATTCCCTTCTGAGATTCAGCCCTTTGTAATGCAAGACTTCCTTCAGAAATAGACCTTTCTGCCTCTTCTGATGGCCTGGACTTTCCAGTCCCGTAATGCTTTGCGGGTCGTCTCTCCATCCTCCGCTCCTCTGTCTGGTCCAGTTCTTCACTGGATCCTGCCGGGCTTGGTGCTGTGTCATTCCCCGCACAGAGGGTTTCCCTGGAGAAAAGCCTTAGAATGCAGCATTCCCCATGTGAACGGCTTTCTGGCCACACTACGCTCTTCTGGAACAAACAGGGGCGGTGTGAAGAGAATGGCGTTGGGAGTTTCCTGTTAGTAATCTGCGGCTTTCTCCTCACTTGTAGCAATCTCCTGTGCCGAAGGAAGCCAGTACAAGAGCTGTGGGAGCAGGTGTCCTTCCAGCTGCGTGACTCCCTCTGCATTTAGCCCTTGCAGCTCCTTGCCCGTGGAAGGCTGTTTCTGTAAGGAAGGCTACACTCTGAGCGGAGACACCTGTGTGCCGGAGAGCCAATGCGGCTGTGTGGATGAAAACAACCACTATCATCAGGCAAGTTACCCCGAGACAACAATCCCAGGTTCTTTTAGTGTTTCCGTAACTGGTAAAAATTGAATTAACAGCGTCTCTCCTCACATGGGCTCAGGCCAGTGGGTTGTGTGGATGTCATTGTTCATTTCAATAGTAACCATGCCTAGCTCATCTCACGGGGAGATCCCCAAGTACGTAAGTGCCAAAAGGAATCAGTGTTTTCATTCCCTTTTTAAAGAGGGGGAAACTGAGGCACGGAGCAATCGCATGATTGCATAAGCTTGCCAGCAGGCCACCGTTGCGAACAGAAATCAGGTCTCTTGAGTCCGAGTGCGGGACACCTTTTCTGGGGCCACACGGTTTCACTGGGGAGGCAGCCGGTGGCCTGGAGAGTATTACAGGCATTGATCCATGCCACACTCCTTTCATTGTGCCCCATGGAGACACTCCTCCGGAGACATTATAGTATTTCATATTCAAGAGCCTCTCCTTTCTCTAACAGCTGAACGAAAGCTGGTTCCCCCGTGACACCTGCAAGGAGCGCTGCTCCTGTCACGGCAACAACAGCATCACCTGCACCGCTTGGGAGTGTGGGGCGCTGGAGGAATGCCGAGTGCAGGACGGGGTGTTGGGTTGTTACCCCTATGGTGAGTCCCCCCTGCAAACGCTTCCACATGTGAGCTCAGTCATTAGCCCGTCCTTGCCCAGAAGGGTTTCTCTGGATACCTGACCCATCCGTGATGGCACAGGAAGGAGCTGACTGCTGATGCTTGCCAGTGCAGAGACACTCAATGACTAATCCCGTCTCGCAATCCTCAAGATTTCAGCCGCAGAGGAAGTGGAGCTGGCGTAGAATCACTCACATTTTACTTGAGTGGGGAATGGAGAATCAACCCCCAAAACACCCATTCCCGCAAATGAAAACATTGAACACAAAAGTGTCGATTTAGGATAATGCCGAGGGAGGGGAACAAATGTGAAGTCAAAATTCCTCTTGCAAATGACTCCACCTTTACATTGTCTTAAAGACTGTGAAAAATACACCAAGGCCAGCCTTAACATCCATCCTCAATTGTTAATAAAAACAATACATGCCATTGCATTATCAACATTGCACTCAACATGAAATGTGTACACTTTCTCATGGGTCCGTCTCACTTACATCGGTAGTAGGCATACTTGACTGTTACAGATTGAAGGCACTTAGGAAGTATTTAGACCATACGCTCCTACGATCACCGTAAGTTTCCTAAGAATAATCATTTCTTTCCAAGTTTAGCCGTAGGTTGTATTTTGAGATGCAATAACCTAAGTCAGAATGGATTTGGTCTTCGCTGCAGAGTCTGGTGTTTTGAAGGGATATTCTGTGATACTTTGCATAGACCAGAATGAGCACATTGTCAACCTTAATTTCCTTGTATCTTTTCCCAGGAGAAACCACAAGCACTTCAAGTCCAACTACAGTAGACACCAGTCCATCAGGTAACGTGTTTCCCTCAGACCTTTCTCAGTCTCCTTGTCCTTTCCTGGTAGGCCGTGAAATTGGCAGCTGGTTTCACATGACGTTTCAAATAACACAGCAATTGGGAGGCAGAAAGGTTCATTTTGAAGTATAGGTCCCAGTTCCCCCGTGTATGCTACCGACCCTCACTCTTGCGGTTCTCGGGTCTTACTAACCAATTCTGGGATCTTCTCGCGTTAGATTCCACAACAGAGCAGGGAACCAGTCCTCCTACAGAGACCACTCCGCACCACACAACGAGCATCCCTGCAGATGCAAGTACCACAGGTAAGTGTGCCCGGACACTGGGGTTGAGAGGAAATCCCCCTCTTTGGTCACACAAGAGCGCTTGTGTGCGGAGGGCACATAAAGCCTGTGCGGTGTAAGGAATTGTTTGAGCTACTGCTGCTTGCATACAGGCTATGCGCACTGCGTTCCTCAGATGACAGTTCTCACACTAGATCATTTGCAATCGAATGCAAAAGTGTAAAAGACTCATCCTATTCCACTCTTCATAGAACAGAATGGCCAACGTCGTAACTGTAATTCCTTTATATACTTCACCAGGAGAATCCCCGACCACAGCAAGTCCAACTACAGAAGGACCTTGTCAGACAGGTAAAGTGGATTCCTCAGGACTATAACAATGTCCTTCCCATTCTCCTGTGGGGTGAAAAATTGGAGCCTGAATGCAGAATAGGGTTAGATTTGTTGAATACTTTGAAATCTCAGCATTAACTGAAATGCAGACTAATCTCTCAGCTCATGTTATTCATAACACGGCTGAGTGTTGCCTGGAATTAATCCACCGTTTTTCCTCCTAAGGTGTCCGTGGCACCTGCAGTGCCTCAGGGGACCCACATTACAACACCTTTGACGGCAGAGTTCACCATTTCATGGGAAACTGCACCTACACCCTCTCCAAAGTCTGCAACGCCTCCGGGGGGCTCCCACCTTTCGATGTCTCCACCACCAACGAGCACAGGGGCTCCAATACCAAAGTGTCCTATGTAAAGTCCGTGCACGTGGAGGTCTACGGAACTCAGATTTCCTTGCTGAAGAACAGGAAAGTGAATGTAAGTGAAAGGTGATTTAACAGCAATATTCCAAACATCTGACATTCCTAACTGAGAGTTGTGAAAACTGAGACATTGGATTGCACTGACAGGTCACCTGGTGGGTTTCTCTTTTCTCACTGGCTGTGTGCGCTTCTTGGAATTAGGTTTGCGCTGAGATCTCTGAAGACTGGTAGTTGAATTTTGCTTTCTGTCAATTTTCTGCCATATTTGCTTCCCATTCCCAGGGTGAATGAGATCGCTATGTCCAGTGAAGTCCCTGAACAGCCTATTCACGGGCTACTCACTGGGAATCGGTGGTTACTCCTGGTGACTATATTTTCCCAATGTGTTCTGCAGGTGAACGGCACCAGAAGGAACCTGCCTGTGGAGATTGAAAACAAGATCAAGATCCAGGTCAGCGGGGGCTACGTGCTCTTGGAAACCGATTTCGGACTCTGGGTCAGATTCGACGGCAATCACTATGCGGAGGTGTCAGTGCCCTGTGACTACCAGGGCCAGCTCTGTGGCCTGTGTGGTGAGTATCCCTGTTCCTGAGAACCTTCAGATCATCGCATCAGGAGCCTCTCAATTACCCATACACTGTGGGGACCGGCTGGTTTGTTATCTGTTGTGCTCTGTTTATGCCACAGTCGTCTGGTCCGTCTTGTGTGGACTGGGATTGAGAGAACTGGAGAAAAGGAATCATCATAATTGACTGGGTACATGGCTACCATGACTTGCAAGAACTCTGGTTACCAAGTGGTTAACTTAAATGTCAGGAATGACAACTGCAGGTCTCATTAACACAAAAGGAATCTCACATTCCGATCTGCAGTCTGATTATTATGCCAGTTCTACCACAGATCAAAGCCCCCTTGGTCAAAGCCCCCTTGCCTCTTTCCGATGTCAATTGTGTCTGTCTCTCTTTGAAGGGGATTCTCCAGCCTAACCCGTGCTCTTTATTTCTTTAATCTTCAAAACGATACTAAAACCTTCAGGCCCTTCTTGCGGCTAAGGACAGATTTCCAAGTGGCTGCTTAACAGCCATTCCAAGATTTTCCTCTCTGCTATGTTGTTCCTTGGACAGGCACATAACTACTGTGTGAACACAGTTATAGCATGTGCACAGCCTAAGGCAGGGGTAGCCAGCCCACGGATTGCAAGCCGCATGTGGCTCTTCAAAAAAAAATCCCGCAGCCACGGCTCAGTTCCCGCACCTGTGGCTGTTCTGCGTTCCCCCGCTCTCACCTTTTCTCCTTGTCTGATCTGGGCATTGCTTGTGGGGGGCTTAGAAATATGATACGTGGCTTTTAAAGGGGCAGCTTTTGTTTGTTTGTTTTTTCTCAACAACTTCTTTCCCTCCGCTCTTTGTGCTGTGTCCCTGGCCTGAGGCTCCTCTGATCACTGAGCCTTCTGTTTAGAGGTGCTTTCTGTTCTCCAGCTGCTGCAGAAGGTAGTTCTACTGGAAGGCAAAGCATGAGAAAATCCCTCTCTCTGGAATACTACTGGCATAGTGACAGGGATGGACTAGATAACCCGCTATGAATCCTTTTCATGCTTAATCTCCACCTTTATTTGCTGTTCTTTGATACGTGCCATCCAGTATTTGGTGCAGTGCAGGATATGAACGCCAGAACCCCCTAGAGAGTCAAGCGAGACAGAACAGAACAGATACGACTGATGTGTCAGAAGTACGTTTGTGGTGAATGTAGGTGACTCAGTTCTTAGCTAGTGACGCAGCAAAGGAACCTTCAGGCTAACAAAGGGCAGTGAAGGGTGAGCAAGGCCCCTCCGGAGCTAGCAGAGACCAATTAGGTCTGCAGCAAACAAGCCTTGCAATACAGGAACTTCCTTCTCCTGTCTGCCTCTGCCAGGGAGAGCTCCTCCGTTTGCTGGGAGACACGTTGCTAGTTCAAGTGTTCCTAGAACAGCAAATAATGGTGAAGATTAAGGCAGAGGTAAGAAGTGTGCAAGACTCCGCTGGAGCTAGCCAAGACCAGTTAGAGTCCCAGCAGATAAGCATAGCACTACATGAACCTCCTACGGCAGGTTCAGTGGGAACAGGCCAAGGCACCTGCCTCGTGAGCTCCACCTTGTGGCTATGCGCACTCCAATCCGGGGCTGGTCTTACTCAAAGCAACTGTGCAAAAGCATCCACGGTATCCCAGATTAAAGCCCGTCCCCCGGCACCGAAGTGCACACTCAGCTTTGCCTCCTCTACCGCAACCCAACTCCTGGAATTAAATTGCAGGAGAAAGTTGTGTTGTGAGCTGTCTGGGTCTTCCTGGTTCCCCAGATTCTGGAGGGACTGGAAATTCCCAGGGGAATGACCTTTCCTGGGGTGTTCTGCTATTCCCAGACTGTTCCTCACATGGCTTCAAGCCCCAGAGATAAGGGAGTATGAGTGCAGGGTAATTGTACCTTGTTTATCCGAGTCCCTGTTCCTCCAAAAGAACATAGCCCCTACGGTTTACTCCAAAGGGGAATCTTCATCAGCTGGTAGCAGTGTGGGATCTGAGACATATAGGTAAGCAATTCCTCCACCTTCCCGGGGAAGGTACTGGTGCACACACAGGCCAGCCCGTTCATACCGTTGGTTTGACAGCCACGCACTAAGCTGCGGTTCTGCCCTTCACACTCTCAACGAGTTTTCCCTCGTGACAGGTAATTACAATGGCGATCCGAAGGACGACAACAGGAAGCCGAACGGCAGCATTGCAGCAGATTCCACAGAACTGGGCGAGAGCTGGCTAGCGGTGGAGAACAACACCGTGTATGTACAGACGGAAGCAGATCCGGGGTCTCTGCTCAGGAAGCTCTAGGAAAGCAGGCTGCATGCCCAGCCACAGGGTGCCATCCATGACTCCTCCCCACCCCCTCGGGCTCTTCTGGGATGAACACAGTTCCCATCCTCTCCAGTGCATCCTGGAACTCCCCCCATCATTTACCATAAGCAGGGAGTGAGCAGCTGCTACCACCTGCCTGTCCCCCAGTGCAGGAAGAGCTGCTGGGTGGCTGGGCGTGACCCACTGTCCCACTCACGGGCCTGACAGAGCCACTGCTTCCTGCACAGGCTTGTCACACTCCCAATTCCACTGGTTAGTGGCGGAGCACCCCAATTCCCCCGAGCTGGAACGGAGCCCTTGCTGCAGTGTGGGAGTGGGGAGCAGAGCTCAGCCTTTCCCTGAGCCCGACTCTGCTCCGTGGCTGTGACCGAGTCAGGCCTGCACTGCAGGGATGGTGCCATCCTTTGCACATCTGGCCTGGGAGATAAAGGAACGTCCATTGAAGAGTGTCTTTCCCTTGCCAGGTGCTCCCCTGACGAACCTGGGATCTGTGACCCTGAGCTGGAGAGTGAAGCGAGGAAGAACACGGCCTGCGGCATGATCACCGACCCCTCAGGTAGTGTGGCCGTGGCTGAGCTCTGGGCACGCTGATAGAAATCAATCCAGTCTGCAGCGTGCGTTTGTACGTGGGTGTATTCAGCATGTGGGTGTATTCAGCTCCAAGATTTGGAATGGCTCATTTCGGAGACCCAATCACCCTACCCCTGCCAGGGAGCACAGACTCCTTGCCAGGATAGTGGACGGGTAGAGGTGAAGTTCAGCTGATTCCCTCTTGTCTTTCTGAGACTGTATCTTTCTCCACTTACCCAGGCATCTTCAAGGACTGCCACGGCCACGTAGCTCCACAGCAATTCCTGGAAAACTGTGTGTACGACATGTGTCACACTGATGACCCGACAGCGTCCTTATGCAACGGACTGCAGGCTTATGCGGAGTCGTGCACAAATGCCGGGATCTGCAGAGAATGGAGAAATAGTACTCTGTGCCGTGAGTGCTGTAATGGATAGCTAGTCACTTCTGGGATTCAGCCATTTGTAATGCAAGAAGTTCTTAAAAAATAGACCTTTCTGCTATGGTACCACTGGCCAACATGAGTGAAACTAGCCCCAGTCCATTCTGTTTGGAGCGGTTAAGAATGTTAATTACGATGTAAAGGGGTAACCAGTTAATCGGTTACCAAGTGAGCATTGCCCCCAGCCTACGGCATGGCACACCAGGCCTGGCTGGAGCAGCCCACCAGGCCTTGTTAACCGGTTAAGCGTAACGTTTAACTTTTTAACCGTAATTTTACATCCCCAATGTAATCCTTGTGCAAGGTCCTGGGGAGGGAGGGGCCAGGATCTCCACTCGATTCCATGGATATGAGTCAGCCGCAGCCTCTGAAGGCCATGCAGATTCTCCCATGTCAAGCGGGAGTTAGGCAGAGGGGAATCGGGCCCAGCAGTGCTCCATTAGCCCACAGTAGAGGTGCTGCACAGGAGGCAGTAGGGAACCCTTCCCCCACCCTTTTTCACCATGTGCGCATCAGCTCTGTTCTGGAGGGATCCGGTGGCGACAATGAGCAGACCCTAGTGCAAGCTCTCCGTGGAATAGAGCCGTGCACAGCAAACTTGGGATCCTCTCTCTGGCCGCCCTATACCAGGCTGCTTCAGAGAAAGGTGCAAAAATATTTGCAGTAGGCAATTTTGGGGCAGTCTGCCCCCAGTGATGTCTCCTCCTTACCCCTACGTTGTTCACATGCCCGGTCACAATGTTACCTAGGACACCAGCTGAGATGGAGGCCCATTGCTCAAGGTCCAGGATGACCAGCCGTGGGCAGCCCTGCACTGAAGCCCATGAGCAGAGCTTCTTACAACCCTTTGTTTGTCTGGAACAAACAGGGGCGGAGTGAAGAGAATGGAGTTGGCACCGTTTCCTTTCAGTAATCTGCGGTTTTCTCCTCACTTGTAGCAATCTCCTGTCCTGGAGGAAGCCAGTACAAGGCCTGTGGGAGCAGGTGTCCTTCCAGCTGCGTGACTCCCTCTGAATTTAGCCCTTGCAGCTCCTTGCCCGTGGAAGGCTGTTTCTGTAAGGAAGGCTACACTCTGAGCGGAGACATCTGTGTGCCGGAGATCCAATGCGGCTGTGTGGATGGAAACAACCACTATCATCAGGCAAGTTACCCCGAGACAACAATCCCAGGTTCTTTTAGTGTTTCCGTAACTGGTAAAAATTGAATTAACAGCGTCTCTCCTCACATGGGCTCAGGCCAGTGGGTTGTGTGGATGTCATTGTTCATTTCAATAGTAACCATGCCTAGCTCGTCTCACGGGGAGATCCCCAAGTACGTAAGTGCCAAAAGGCATCAGTGTTACCATCCCCCTTTTAAAGAGGGGGAAACTAAGGCACGGAGCAATCGCATGATTGCATAAGCTTGCCAGCAGGCCACCGTTGCGAACAGAAATCAGGTCTCTTGAGTCCGAGTTCCGGACACCTTTTCTGGGGCCACACGGTTTCACTGGGGAGGCAGCCGGTGGCCTGGAGAGTATTACAGGCATTGATCCCTGCCAAACTCCTTTCATTGTGCCCCATGGAGACACTCCTCCGGAGACATTATAGTATTTCATATTCAAGAGCCTCTCCTTTCTCTAACAGCTGAACGAAAGCTGGTTCCCCCGTGACACCTGCAAGGAGCGCTGCTCCTGTCACGGCAACAACAGCATCACCTGCACCGCTTGGGAGTGTGGGGCGCTGGAGGAATGCCGAGTGCAGGACGGGGTGTTGGGTTGTTACCCCTCTGGTGAGTTCTCCCTGCAAACGCTTCCACGTGTGAGCTCATTCATTAGCCCGTCCTTGCTCAGAAGGGTTTCTCCGGATACCTGACCAATCCGTGATGGCACAGGAAGGAGCTGACTGCTGATGCTTGCCAGTACAGAGACACTCAATGACTAATCCCTTGTCTCGCAATCCTCAAGATTTCAGCCGCAGAGGAAGTGGAGCTGGCGTAGAGTCACTTGCATTTTACTTGAGTGGGGAATGGAGAATCAACCCCCAAAACGCCCATTCCTGCAAATGAAAATATTGAACACAAAAGTGTCGATTTAGGATAATGCCGAGGGAGGGGAACAAATTTGAAGTCAAAATTGCTCTTGCAAATGACTCCACCTTTACATTGTCTTAAAGACTGTGAAAAATACACCAAGGCCAGCCTTAACATCCATCCTCAATTGTTAATAAAAACAATACATGCCATTGCTTCATCAACATTGCACTCAACATGAAATGTGTACACTTTCTCATGGGTCCGTCTCACTTACATCGGTAGTAGGCATACTTGACTGTTACAGATTGAAGGCACTTAGGAAGTATTTAGACCATACGCTCCTACGATCACCGTAAGTTTCCTAAGAATAATCTTTTCTTTCCAAGTTTAGCCGTAGGTTGTATTTTGAGATGCCTTAACCTAACTCAGAATGGATTTGGTCCTCGCTGCAGAGTCTGGTGTTTTGAAGGGATATTCTGTGACTCTTTTCATAGACCAGAATGAGCACATTCTCAACCTTAATTTCCTTGTATCTTTTCCCAGGAGAACCCTCAACCACTTCAAGTCCAACTATCGTAGGCACCAGTCCATCAGGTAATGTGTTTCCCTCAGACCTTTCTCAGTCTCCTTGTCCTTTCCTGGTGGGCCGTGAAATTGGCGGCTGGTTTCACATGAGGTTACAAATAACACAGCAGTTGGGATGCAGAAAGGTTCATTTTGAAGTGTAGGTCCCAGTTTCCCTGTGTATGCTACCGACCCTCACTCTTGCGGTTCTTGGGTCTTACTAACCAATTCTGGGATCATCTCGTGTTAGATTCCACAACAGAGAAAGGAACCAGCTCTCCTACAGAGACCACTCCGCACCACACAACGAGCACCCCTGCAGATGCAAGTACCACAGGTAAGTTTGCCCGGACACTGGGGTTGAGAGAAAATCCCCCTCTTTGGTCACACAAGAGCGCTTGTATGCTGAGGGCACATACAGCCTGTGCATTGTAAGGAGTTGTTTGAGCTGCTGCTGCTTGCATACAGGCTATGCACGCTGTGTTCCTCAGATGACAGTTCTCACACTAGATCATTTGCAATTGAATGCAAAAGTGTAAAAGGCTCATCCTATTCCACTCTTCATAGTGGAACGTCTTAATGGCCAACGTCTTAACTGTAATTTCTTTATATATTTCACCAGGAGAATCCCCGACCACAGCAAGTCCAACTACAGAAGACCCTTGTCAGACAGGTAAGGTGGAGTCCTCAGGACTATAACAATGTCTCTCCCATTCTCCAGTGGGGTAAAAATTGGTGCCTCAGTGCAGAATAGGGTTAGATTTGTTGAATACTTTGAAATCTCAGCATTAACTGAAATGCAGACTAATCTCTCAGCTCATGTTATTCATAACACGGCTGAGAATTGCCTGGCATTAATCCACCGTTTTTCCTCCTAAGGTGTCCGTGGCACCTGCAGTGCCTCAGGGGACCCACATTATAACACTTTTGATGGCAGAGTTCACCATTTCATGGGAAACTGCACCTACACCCTCTCCAAAGTCTGCAACGCCTCCGGGGGGCTCCCACCTTTCGACGTCTCCACCACCAATGAGCACAGGGGCTCCAATACCAAAGTGTCCTATGTAAAGTCCGTGAACGTGGAGGTCTATGGAACTCAGATTTCCTTGCTGAAGAACAGGAAAGTGAATGTAAGTGAAAGGTGATTTAACAGCAATATCGCTCCGTCCAGTGAAGTCCCTGAACAGCCTATTCACGGGCTACTCACTGGGAATCGGTGGTTACTCCTGGTGACTACATTTTCCCAATATGTTCTGCAGGTGAACGGCACCAGAAGGAACCTGCCTGTGGAGATTGAAAACAAGATCAAGATCCAGATCAGCGGGGGCTACGTGCTCTTGGAAACCGATTTTGGACTCTGGGTCAGATTCGACGGCAATCACTATGCGGAGGTGTCAGTGCCCTGTGACTACCAGGGCCAGCTCTGTGGTCTGTGTGGTGAGTATCCCTGTTCCTGAAAACCTTCAGATCATCGCATCAGGAGCCTCTCAATTACCTGTTCACCGTGGGGACCGGCTGGTTTGTTATATGTTGTGCTTTGTTTATGCCACAGTCGTCTGGTCCGTCTTGTGTGGACTGGGATTGAGGGAACTGGAGAAAAGGAATCATCATAATTGATTGGGTATCTGGCTAGCATGACTTGCAAGAACTCTGGTTACGAAGTGGTTAACTTGAATGTCAGGAATGACAACTGCAGGTCTCATTAACAGAAAAGGAATCTCACATTCTGATCTGCAGTCTGGTTATTATGCCAGTTCTACCACAGATGCCCTGGTCAAAGCCCCCTTGTCTCTTTCCGATGTCAACTGTGTCTGTCTCTCTTTGAAGGGGATTCTCCAGCCCAACCCGTGCTCTTTATTTCTTTAATCTTCAAAACGATACTAAAACCTTCAGGCCCTTCTTGCGGCTAAGGACAGCCATTCCAAGGTTTTCCACTCTGCTATGTTGTTCCTTGGACTGGCACATAACTACTGTGTGAACACAGTTATGGCATGTGCACAGCCTAAGGCAGGGGTAGCCAGCCCACGGATTGCAAGCCGCATGCGGCTCTTCAAAGAAAAAATCCTGCAACCGCCGCGGCTCGGCTCCCTCACCCGTGGCTGTTCTGCGTTCCCCCGCTCTCACCTTTTTTTCTTGTCTGGTCTGGGCATCGCTTGAGGGGGGCTTAGAAACATGATACGTGGCTCTTAAAGGGGCAGCTTTTTCATTTGATTATTTGTTTTTCCTCAACAACTTCTTTCCCTCGGCTCTTTGCCATGTATCCCTGGCCTGAGGCTCCTCTGATCACTGAGCCTTCTGTTTAGAGTTGCTTTCTGTTCTCCAGCTGCTGCAGAAGGTAGTTGTACTGCAAGGCAAAGCATGAGAAAATCCCTCTCTATGGAACACTCATGGCATAGTGACAAGGATGGACTAGATAACCCGCTATGAATCCTTTTCATGCTTAATCTCCACCTTTATTTGCTGTTCTTTGATACGTGCCACCCAGTGTTTGGTGCAGTACAGGGTACGAACTCCAGAACCCCCTGGAGAGTCAAGTGAGACAGAACAGAACAGATACGACTGACGTGTCAGAAGTACGTTTGTGGTGAATGTAGGCGACTCAGTTCTGAGCTAGTGACGCAGCAAAGGAACCTTCAGACTAAGAAAGGGCAGTGAAGGGTGAGCAAGGCCCCTCCAGAGCTAGCAGACACCAATTAGGTCTCCAGCAGACAAGCCTTGCTATACAGGAACTGCCTTTTCCTGTCTGCCTCTGCCAGGGAGAGCTCCTCCCTGTTTGCTGGGAGACACTTTGCTAGTTCAAGTGTTCCTAGAACAGCAAAGAAGGGTGAAGATTAAGGCAGGGGTAAGAAGTGTGCAAGACTCCGCTGGAGCTAGCCAAGACCAGTTAGATTTCCAGCAGATAAGCATAGCACTACATGAACCTCCTGAGGCAGGGTCAGTGAGCTCCCCCTTGTGGCTATGCGCACTCCAATCCGGGGCAGGTCTTACTCAAAGCAACTGTGCAAAACCATCCACGGTATCCCAGATTAAAGCCCGTCCTCCGGCACCGAAGTGCACACTCAGCTTTGCCTCCTCTACCGCAACCCAACGCCTGGAATTAAATTGCAGGAGAAAGTTGTGTTGTGAGCTGTCTGGGTCTTCCTGGTTCCCCAGATTCTGGAGGGACTGGAAATTCCCAGGGGAATGACCTTTCCTGGGGTGTTCTGCTATTCCCAGACTGTTCCTCACATGGCTTCAAGCCCCAGAGATGAGGGAGTTTAAGTGCAGGGTGATTGTACCTTGTTTATCTGAGTCCCTGTTCCTCCAAAAGAACATAGTCCCTACGGTTTACTCCAAAGGGGAATCTTCATCAGCTGGTAGCAGTGTGGGGTCTGAGACATATAGGTAAGCAATTCCTCCACCTTCCCGGGGAAGGTACTGGTGCACACACAGGCCAGCCCGTTCATACCGTTGGTTTGACAGCCATGCACTAAGCTGCGGTTCTGCCCTTCACACACTCAACGAGTTTTCCCTCGTGACAGGTAATTACAATGGCGATCCGAAGGACGACAACAGGAAGCCGAACGGCAGCATTGCAGCAGATTCCACAGAACTGGGCGAGAGCTGGCTAGTGGTAGAGAACAACACCGTGTACGTACAGACGGAAGCAGATCCGGGGTCTCTGCTCAGGAAGCTCTAGGAAAGCAGGCTGCATGCCCTGCCACAGGGTGCCATCCATGACTCCTCCCCACCCCCCGGGCCCTTCTGGGATGAACACAGCTCCCATCCTCTCCAGTGCATCCTGGAACTCCCCCTACCATTTACCATAAGCAGGGAGTGAGCAGCTGCTACCACCTGCCTGTCCCCCAGTGCAGGAAGAGCTGCTGGGTGGCTGGGTGTGACCCACTGTCCCACTCAGGGGCCTGACAGAGCCACTGCTTCCTGCGCAGGCTTGTCGCACTCCCAATTCCACTGGTTAGTGGCGGAGCACCCCAATTCCCCCGAGCTGGAACGGAGCCCTTGCTGCAGTGTGGGAGTGGGGAGCAGAGCTCAGCCTTTCCCTGAGCCCGACTCTGCTCCGTGGCTGTGACCGAGTCAGGCCTGCACTGCAGGGATGGTGCCATCCTTTGCACATCTGGCCTGGGAGATAAAGGAACGTCCATCGAAGAGTGTCTTTCCCTTGCCAGGTGCTCCCCTGACGAACCTGGGATCTGTGACCCTCAGCTGGAGAGTGAAGCGAGGAAGAACACGGCCTGTGGCATGATCACCGACCCCTCAGGTAGTGTGGCCATGGCTGAGCTCTGGGCACGCTGATAGAAATCAATCCAGTCTGCAGCGTGCATTTGCCTACATCAAGAGCTTGCTAAGCATGTGGGTGTATTCAGCTCCAAGATTTGGAATGGCTCATTTCGGAGACCCAATTACCCTACCCCTGCCAGGGAGCACGGACTCCTTGCCAGGAGAGTGGACGGGTAGAGGTGAAGTTCAGCTGATTCCCTCTTGTCTTTCTGAGACTGTATCCTTCTCCACTTACCCAGGCATCTTCAAGGACTGCCACGGCCACGTAGCTCCACAGCAATTCCTGGAAAACTGTGTGTACGACATGTGTCACACTGATGACCCAACAGCGTCCTTATGCAACGGACTGCAGGCTTATGCGGAGTCGTGCACAAATGCCGGGATCTGCAGAGAATGGAGAAATAGTACTCTGTGCCGTGAGTGCTGTAATGGATAGCTAGTCACTTCTGGGATTCAGCCATTTGTAATGCAAGAAGTTCTTAAAAAATAGACCTTTCTGCTATGGTACCACTGGCCAACATGAGTGAAACTAGCCCCAGTCCATTCTGTTTGGAGTGGTTAAGAATGTTAATTACGATGTAAAGGGGTAACCAGTTAATCGGTTACCAAGTGAGCATTGCCCCCAGCCTACAGCATGGCACACCAGGCCTGGCTGGAGCAGCCCACCAGGCCTTGTTAACCGGTTAAGCGTAACGTTTAACTTTTTAACCGTAATTTTACATCCCCAATGTAATCCTTGTGCAAGGTCCTGGGGAGGGAGGGGCCAGGATCGCCACTCGATTCCATGGATATGAGTCAGCCGCAGCCTCTGAAGGCCATGCAGATTCTCCCATGTCAAGCGGGAGTTAGGCAGAGGGGAATCGGGCCCAGCAGTGCTCCATTAGCCCACAGTAGAGGTGCTGCACAGGAGGCAGTAGGGAACCCTTCTCCCACCCTTTTTCACCATGTGCGCATCAGCTCTGTTCTGGAGGGATCCGGTGGCGACAATGAGCAGACCCTAGTGCAAGCTCTCCGTGGAATAGAGCCGTGCACAGCAAACTTGGGATCCTCTCTCTGGCCGCCCTATACCAGGCTGCTTCAGAGAAAGGTGCAAAAATATTTGCAGTAGGCAATTTTGGGGAAGTCTGCCCCAGGTAATGTCTCCTCCTTACCCCTACGTTGTTCACATGCCCGGTCACACATGTTACCTAGGACACCAGCTGAGATGGAGGCCCATTGCTCAAGGTCCAGGATGACCAGCCGTGGGCAGCCCTGCACTGAAGCCCATGAGCAGAGCTTCTTACAACCCTTTGTTTGTCTGGAACAAACAGGGGCGGAGTGAAGAGAATGGAGTTGGCACCATTTCCTTTCAGTAATCTGCGGTTTTCTCCTCACTTGTAGCAATCTCCTGTCCTGGAGGAAGCCAGTACAAGGCCTGTGGGAGCAGGTGTCCTTCCAGCTGCGTGACTCCCTCTGCATTTAGCCCTTGCAGCTCCTTGCCCGTGGAAGGCTGTTTCTGTGAGGAAGGCTACACTCTGAGCGGAGACACCTGTGTGCCTGAGAGCAAATGCGGCTGTGTGGATGGAAACAACCACTATCATCAGGCAAGTTATCCCGAGACATCAATCCCAGGTTCTCTCTGAGTCTCTGTAGCTGAGAATCATTGATGAAGAAAGATTCACTACGTCTGTGCTCAGTCAGTGGGTTGTGGGTGCAAATAATAACCATGCCTAGCTTTGTATATTATTGTTCAAGAGGAGGTCTCAAAGCACTTTAAAGATGAGGTCAGTTTCATTTAACAGGTGGGGAAACAGAGGCAGAGTGTTGTCACATGAATTGTTTAAGATCTGCCAGCAGAAAAGCCAAGATTAAAGCCCAGGTCTATGAGTAGACACCATCTCCTAGGCCACACTCTCTCCCTACGGAGAAAGTCAGTGGCCTGGAGAGTATCACAGGCATTGAACTCCTTTCATTGTCCCCTAGGGAGAAACTCCTCCATAGACGTTATACTATTTTATATTCAAGTGCCTCTCCTTTCTCTAACAGCTGGGTGAAAGCTGGTTTACCCACGATGCCTGCAAGGAGCGCTGCACCTGTAACAGCAATAACAGCATTGCGTGCGCAGCCTGGGAGTGTGGGACGCTGGAGGAATGCAGAGTGGAGGAGGGGGTGTTGGGTTGTTACTCCTCTGGTGAGTTCTCCCTGAAAATGCTTCTAAGTGTGAGCTCAGTCATTAGCTCTTCCTTGTTCACAAAGGGTTGCAACTGCTCTGGAGGACAGGGTCATAATTCAAAATTATCTGGACAAATCGGAGAAATGGTCTGAGGTAAACAGGATGAAGTTTAACAAAGACAAATGCAAAGTGCTCCACATAGGAAGGAACAATCAGTTTCACACATACAGAATGGGAAGTGACTGTCTAAGAAGGAGTACGGCAGAAAGGGATCTAGGGGTCATAGTGGACCACAAGGGCTGTGTCCAGACTCCATGCCTCCGTCGACGGAGGCATGTAGATTAGCCAGCTCGGAAGAGGGAAATGAAGCCGCGATTAAAATAATCGCGGCTTCATTTAAATTTAAATGGCTGCCCCGATCTGCCGATCAGCTGTTTGTCGGCAGATCGGGAGAGTCTGGACGCGATGCCCCGACAAAGAAGCCTTTCTTCATCGACACAGGTAAACCTGGTTTCACGAGGCTTACCTGTGTCGATGAAGAAAGGCTTCTTTGTCGGGGCATCGCGTCCAGACTCTCCCGATCTGCCGACAAACAGCTGATCGGCAGATCGGGGCAGCCATTTAAATTTAAATGAAGCCGCGATTATTTTAATCGCGGCTTCATTTCCCTCTTCCGAGCTGGCTAATCTACATGCCTCCGTCGACGGAGGCATGGAGTCTGGACACAGCCAAGGTGAATATGAGTCACCAGTGTGATGCTGTTGCAAAAAAAGCAAACATGATTCTGGGATGCATTAACAGGTGTGTTGTGAGCAAGACACGAGGAGTCATTCTTCCGCTCTACTCTGTGCTGGTTAGGCCTCAGTTGGAGTATTGTGTCCAGTTCTGGGCACCCCCATTTCAAGAAGAATGTGGAGAAATTGGAGAGGGTCCAGAGAAGAGCAACAAGAATGATGAAAGGTCTAGAGAACATGAGCTATGAAGGAAGGCTGAAAGAACTGGGTTTGTTTAGTTTAGAAAAGAGAAGATTGAGGGGGGACATGATAGCAGTTTTCAGGTATCTAAGAGGGTGTCATAAGGAGGAGGGAGAAAACTTATTCATCTTGGCCTCCGAGGATAGAACAAGAAGCAATGGGCTTAAACTGCAGCAAGGGAGGTTTAGGTTGGACATTAGGAAAAAGTTCCTAACTGTCAGGGTGGTCAAACACTGGAATAAATTGCCCAGGGAGGTTGTGGAATCCCCATCTCTGGAGATATTGAAGAGTAGGTTAGATAAATGTCTATCAGGGATGGTCTAGACAGTGCTGGGTCCTGCCATGGGGGCAGGGGACTGGACTCGATGACCACTCGAGGTTCCTTCCAGCCCTAGTGTTCTATGATTCTATTCTAAGAGTTTCTCTGGATACCTGACCCATCTGTAATGGCACAGGAAGGAGCTGGCTGCTGATGCTTGCTAGTGCAGAGACACTCTGAGTATGTCTACACTGCCACCCTAGTTCGAACTAGAGTGGTTAATGTAGGCAACCGAAGTTGCAAATGAAGCCCGGGATTTAAATATCCCAAGCGTCATTTGCATCTTGCCGGGCGCCGCCATTTTTAAAGCCCCGCTAGTTCGGACTCCGTGCCCACGGCTACACGCGGCACGGAGTAGGTAGTTCGGATTAGGCTTCCTATTCCGAACTACTGTTACTCCTCATGGAATGAGGTGTACCAGTAGTTTGGATTAGAGAGCCTAATCCGAACTACCTAGTCCGTGCTGCGTGTAGCCATGGGCACGGAATCCGAACTAGAGGGGCTTTAAAAATGGTGGCGCCCGGCAAGATGCAAATGAAGCCTGGGATATTTAAATCCCGGGCTTCATTTGCAACTTCGGTTGCCTACATTAACCACCCTAGTTTGAACTAGGGTGGTAGTGTAGACATACCTTCAGTGACTAATGCCCTATCTCGCAATCCTCAAGCTTCCAGCTGCAAAGGGAGTGGAGCTGGCATATAATCACTGGTGTTTTACTTGAATGGGGAATACAGAATCAAGCCCCAAATCGCCCAACCCCATAAATGAAAACATTGAACGCACAGAAAAAATACCAATCGTGAAGGCCAGATAGAAAAATAGTTAGAGTCTACATTGCTTGGGTAAGATCCACACACTTGGGGGTGCCCTCGGGTAATAGGCACCATGCCTAAAGCTTGCAGAGCAGTAACGGTTCCTGCGTTTGTCTGCACAGCGAGCAGTTTGTACTTTTTTGTGCAGACCAGCTGAGGTGTCTCTTTCACAACATTTGCCTGTGACTGTTTTTGGCATTAATCTGAGTGCGAGTTTGCCTTGGTGAGGAGGGGTAGCTCAGGCCACTGGAGCCTACGTGAGGCTCTTTCACATCCACAACACCTGACAGCCACACAGAAACGATTAGCCAGCTGAGGTCACTATACAGTCCTCCAAACTCACGAGGCATTTCTTGAACCGTCAGGGAGAGCATCCTGTCAGGTGGCAGGAGATCCCCACTACTTCACCTTTGACAAAGTGATGCACACCTTCTTGGGCACCTGCACCTACACCCTGATGAAAGTCTGCAACAGCAGCAGCGTCGTTCCAGTCACCATCAGCGGCAAAAACGAAGAGCGAGGACTAAGAGGGGCCACATATCTCAAAGAGGTCTACATCGACGTCTATGGCAACCGGATCACCCTGCAGAAGGACAGGGCAATCCTGGTATGTGGGGGGGACTTGTATTTTGAGGACACATATCTTAAAAGCCGCATACAAAGACAGCTGCAGAAAAAGGGATCCTCATGTCTTACTAAGGGCCAGGCATGCCTTTTGTTGGTAGCCATGTGCGCTCCAGTCTGTGTGGTGCAGTTGTACCCACTCACCACGTGTCTCCCAGCATAGTGACATTGAGGTGTGAAGTAATTTCCCACAGCACAGCTGTAAGAGGCACCTATTTTGAGTATGCTGTGCTACCAATGCCCATGCATGAGTCACTGTCCACAGGGTTTGAGCTTAAAATCTCTGGATCTAATCTGATTCCGCTGCTTGAGCGAGCTGAAGAACCAGGCTTCACAAGGAAACATCTCTATCTGGCTTAGGCACTTGAGGTTATAGAGAGCTGCCCCAGGTGGCGCTGGGTTACAATATTCTGGCATGGCTAACCAGGCACTGGAGATGTAGCCTCAACCCGACGAACGGGAGGGACTTGCGGCCCAGTAGTGACCCTTCCAACTGCCTGACAAAGGCATAACATAGGAATTCTGCCCAATCCTTGGCCGGAAGGGTGGGCACTATGGCCTATGTGACCTCAAAGGCTGAAAGTGTAAAGGGCATAAAGTTCTGTGGGGGAATCCTCTAGATACCCTGGAGAAAATAAACTATGAGCAGAGAAAACTTGACTAGGAGATTATGTTCTATGTTGACAAGCGGTCTGTTGTCACCAGTTCAATAAGGAGAGAATCCGCACTCCAGTGAAGAACCGTTTACGAGGTGTATCCATAGGGAACGTGGGCATTTACCTGGTGGTGGAAACTGACTTTGGACTGCTAGTGAAATATGATGGAAATCAGCACTTGGAAATCAGCCTTCCAAAATCTTACTTCTCCAAGGTGAGTTTCAGGATGTTAAGAAAATCAAAGGCATCACTTCCGAGAAGGACTTCCTCTTCTGCTTCGCGGTTTGATTGGAATGTAGTTCCTTCTCTTCCCTTATTAAGACTGCTTGCAGCATTGCTGCCTGCACACATGAGTTATTTGCTTCTCTTTTCAACCATTTTTTTACAACCATTTTCGAGTGTGTCAAAGGTCTAGTTGCAGGCAGTGACAGAGCTGGGGGCATAGCTGGCAGTTAGTTACAGAGACAGACCCTTGGGTTATACGGGTGTTTGGTGGGTGGCCTCCCACGGATTGAGCTGTTTAGAGAGTCCTTCCCTGTCTGTGGTACTCAAGGGATTCTCCAAACAAACCAAATAAAAAGGCCCTTTTCCCCCTCCTTGCCCTACTGACTGAGAATGAAAAAAAGGGCCAGTCGCTGAGGGTATGTCTACACTACCCCGCTAGTTCGAACTAGCGGGGTAATGTAGGCATACCGAACGTGCAAATGAAGCCCGGGATTTGAATTTCCCGGGCTTCATTTGCATAAGCCGGCCGGCGCCATTTTTAAATGCCGGCTTGTTCGAACCCCATGCCGCGCGGCTACACGCGGCACGGGCTAGATAGTTCGAACTAGCAAGCCATTCCTCGTTCCACAAGGCGTACAGATAGTTCGGAATGGCTTGCTAGTTCGAACTATATCTAGCCCGTGCCGCGTGTAGCCGCGCGGCACGGGGTTCGAACAAGCCGGCATTTAAAAATGGCGCCGGCCGGCTTATGCAAATGAAGCCCGGGAAATTCAAATCCCGGGCTTCATTTGCACGTTCGGTATGCCTACATTACCCCGCTAGTTCGAACTAGCGGGGTAGTGTAGACATACCCTGAGGCAGTCTCTTTGGCCACGCCTTTGGGGTTTGGTTTCTCTGCAGGTTCAGTGTCTTTATTCAGGGTTAGGGCTTACCTATATCTCCTTTCAGGTACCCCTGCTTCATTCCTGGCCCATGCAGCCTTAGGGGCAGCAAGGCCTGTGAGTGTCATCCTCTTGGCCGGTCTGTCCATTTAGCCAGAAACCTGGTCATTGCCTCTGTCTGTGGAGGGCTTTCCCTCTTTAATTTTGATCCCTCCAGCCCAGCTCAGGTAGGACTTCCAGGCATGAGTGGTTAGTTCTGGTTCAAGAGCTTGTTTGACTCCTCTCCGCTAGAAGGAGCACGTGCCCCCTCACAAGGTAAATACCAGGACGTCTTAGGAAGCCAGAGATGTGTTGCAGGAGCATTTCGTTTCCCCACTGGTGCACTGTGACTTTACAGCGATGGCTTGGACTGGGAAGCACTGTGCAAGCCACTAAGCAACCTCTTGCAATATTGTCCATGTCTGTCCTTGCTCAGCAAAGGGGATGGGAGGAGACCTGCGTGCTTATGACATTGTCCTCTTCTGTTGTAGGTATGTGGCATGTGCGGTAACTACAATGACCAGCGTGGGGACGAGCTGCTCATGCCCAATGGCATGCAGGCTAGCAATGTCACACAGTTTGGAAACAGCTGGAAAGTGCAAGCCGACAGTGATGCAGGGTAAACACGGCTCTTTTTCATCCCCTCCACTAGACTGGATTCAAACCACACTCCGTCTTGCAGACATTTTAACCACGGCCATGGTCTAAAATATGCCAGGCACAAGAAAACACACTGGTGTTGTGTACCTCCTACTCCTTCTTTGAGAAGCTGGGATTTGGCAGGGGCTCCAGCAAAGGTGTCGCCCCAGAAGAAAAGAGGCTCTTAAGTCTTGTGGGTCGCAGGGGCAGAAAGTGAACGTTTTTCTGCCCTCTGCGATGAAGTTTAGGGACACTGATTATGTGTGGCGATGGCTCAAAGGTTTCCTACTGAGCCATGCACCAGCATTTTCTCAGGTCACATCCAGTCCAACTGCAGAACAATCTGAAGTCACTGATGTGATAGCCAAGTGGAGTGAATTACTGATATGGGTGCATTCCCCAAAGGGTGTCCCAGTGACCACCCACTGGCAGGGCCAGCAGGGATGTCAAGGCTTGCATGAGCACTGTATGCTCATTGGAATGAACCAGGGAGGTTTCCCTCCGCATGAGGCTAAGAGACACATGGCATGGGGAAAGCCGGCAGTGCTGCTCGCGTATGGCGACTAGAGGTTGCCTGGCTCCTCTCCCCAGCAGCCACGGTCCTAGGCTGGGTTTCAGCTGACACACTCCTCTCCCCCCTGAAATACGCCCTGTCTGTGCTTCCTTGCAGCTGCTTGCCAGACACACGAGAAGATCTGGGCCCACCTTGCAGCGTGGAGGACAAACCAGTTGTGGAAAAGCAGTGCAATGTTTTAAAGTCGGACATCTTCAAACCATGTCACCATCTGGTCGAGCCTGACCTCTTCATCCAGACTTGCGTCTATGACATGTGTAAATACAACGGCATGCTGTCCACTCTCTGTGGCATCGCTCAGGCCTATGTGGACACCTGCAAGCAGCAAGGAGTCATCCTTAAATGGAGGAACAGCACGTTTTGCCGTAAGTCCACTCCCAGTCTGCAGCCTGGCCTTTGGGTGGCTGGCACGGATGTGAGAATTATCTAGCAGTGTGGCCTGGGTTAGTTAATTAACACTCTGGCTCAAAGATGCCAGGAAGATACAGTCATTAGGTGCACTGAGCTGTGTTCATAACTGGGACAAATCCCATCTCCTGTTGAAGTCAGTGGGAGTGAAAAGTGATCAGCCCCTTTCATGACTAGGCCCACTTATGAAAAGCAGCCCTGAGGTGGGTTGGTTTGAGCAGTCAAAAAGGCCTTTTAAAAACTGTAATGAGGCTACAATGAAGACGGGAGATAAGAGTATTAGAGAGCATACCTCCAAACCTCCTGGTGGCAGTGCTGCTGAAGGAAGGCCTAACGATGGCCTGGTGTATATTCAAAGCCAGCTTCACTTACACTGCAAGAGACAGAAATGCAAATGTAGCCACTCAGTTAAAGCACAATTCTAGCAGTTTTGGGTCACAGAGTAATGCAAAGCCCCTGGAGCACATGGGTGGGTCTGGCCCTCACACTCTTTTTGTATGGCAAGTGGTCCTGTAGCACCTTAAAGACTAACAAATATATATATATATAGTATCATGAGCTTTCATAAGCAAAACCCACTTCTCTGCTCATCTGAGGAAGAGGGTTTTACCAACGAAAATACATAATACTGTAATATAGTTCCCTGTAAGCCAAGCTGTGTGCCTGCATGATCACGCAGCTGTTTTCTGAGCTCAGTTCTGAAATTCAAAGCTTTGGCCAGATCTTTGCTATGTGGTGGAGTTCTGGCTCTTCTGAGTCAAAAGTAGCAAGTACTAGCTTGAGCTGTTAGGGCATGTCTAGACTACATCCCTCTTTCGAAAAAGAACATGCGGCCAACATTATGCAAATGAAGCACAAGGTGTGGAACGAGGTGTACAGATAGTTCGGAATAGGAAGCCTAATCCGAACTACCTAGTCCGTGCCGCGTGTAGCCGTGGGCACAGAGTCCAAACTAGCCGGGATTTAAAAATGGCGGCGCCTGGCAAGATGCAAATGAAGCCCGGGAAATTCAAATCCTGGGCTTCATTTGCAACTTCGGTTGCCTACATTAACCACCCTAGTTCAAACTAGGGTGGTAGTGTAGACATACCCTTAGGTGCTACAGGGCCACTTGTTGTTTTTAAAGTTACAGACTAACACGGCTACCCCTCTGAGTCTTCTTGTATATTTATTTTGGGAACAATGACCAAGACTGCATGTGATACTGAACTACAGGTTAAACCTCTCTAATCTGGCACTTTCTGGTCCAGCAACATCTGTGGTCTGACAGGATTGTAGTTAGCCAGATGTCCCCTTAAAATGAGTGTGGCCAAATTTCCAACAATTCCATAAAGTTTGTTTACAACCACCAGTCCTGGCTCTCCGTGTTCTGTGCAGTTATTTAGCTCTAATTTACCCCACCGTGTCTTGCCCAGTAAGCAGTGGCAGTGTTGGTCATGCTGCTAGACAATACTGACCTCCCATAATCTTGAAAATTCTCTGGTCCTGAGGGTCCCAGACTGGAGATGTTCAACCGGTAGCACACCTCAACCAAAGGCCACACATGCAGACGTGCTCATGCTAGAATTGAATGGATAGTTTCAGAGAGGCTGACCTGTTTGAAAGAGAACAGGAATCCACAGCTATGCCATTACCGGAAAGGAAAGAAGTAACCTTCACTGATCTGTCGCCATCCAGGCGCTGACTTCCAGCCAGCACCAGGCATGTCCACTCTGGGACATCAAAAAGTTCTCTTGAGCTTTGTAATAAGCCTGTTTTTATTCTCTTCCCAGCGCTGCCTTGTCCATCCAACAGCTATTACACAGACTGTGCTTCTCCCTGCCCTGCGACATGCAATGACATCTACGCGCCCTCCCTGTGTGAAAAGCCAGACGAGTGTGCGGAAGGCTGTGTGTGCAGCGAGGGCTACGTGCTGAGCGATGACCAGTGTGTGCCACTGAGCGAGTGCGGTTGCAGGGATAAGGACGATAGCTACTACAGTGTAAGTAGTATTCTACGCTGCAAACAGTTCATAAGCCTTCTGCCTCCTGCGCTGGAGGGTCGGTGTGGCCCACCAGGGTGGTGGGAGGGGGCCCTCCTGCTCTGGGTCAGTGGGCAGCCCCGGCGCCTCACTGCATCCTTGCCTAGTCTCACTTGGGGAATCAGTGGTATCAAGAGTTCGGGGCTCTGGCCTCTGGTCGGTCCACTCCTGCAGTCGCTACTTCCAGGGGCTTGGGTCTGTCACCAGGTCGAGCCGGGAGTCAATTATGCTGAGCGCTAGAGACAATAGACCAGGGTTTCAGACCCAGTCCCGGGTTCAAGGTGGGGAGCTAGGGGACAGCAAACAGCCCTGAGGTACCAGGTTCAGTCCTGAGGGTACAGAGGGGCAGCAAACACAGAGCCCTGAGGTACCAGCCCAGGGCCGGGTTCGGGGGGGGCACACAGACAGTCCTGAGGTACCAGCCCAGGGCCGGGTTCGGGGGGGGCACACAGACAGTCCTGAGGTACCAGCCCAGGGCCGGGTTCGGGGGGGGACACACAGACACTCCTGAGGTACCAGGCCAGGGTCGGGTTCGGGGGGGGGGGACACACAGACAGTCCTGAGGTACCAGCCCAGGGCCGGGTTCGGGGGGGGGACACACAGACAGTCCTGAGGTACCAGCCCAGGGCCGGGTTCGGGGGGGGCACACAGACAGTCCTGAGGTACCAGCCCAGGGCCGGGTTCGGGGGGGGCACACAGACAGTCCTGAGGTACCAGCCCAGGGCTGGGTTCGGGAGGGGGGGACACACAGACAGTCCTGAGGTACCAGCCCAGGGCCGGGTTCGGGGGGGGGACACACAGACAGTCCTGAGGTACCAGCCCAGGGCCGGGTTCGGGGGGGGGCACACAGACAGTCCTGAGGTACCAGCCCAGGGCCGGGTTCGGGAGGGGGGGACACACAGACAGTCCTGAGGTACCAGCCCAGGGCCGGGTTCGGGGGGGGGCACACAGACAGTCCTGAGGGACCAGCCCAGGGCTGGGTTCGGGGGGGGGCAGCACAGACAGTCCTGAGGTACCAGCCCAGGGCTGGGTTCGGGGGGGGGACACAGACAGTCCTGAGGTACCAGCCCAGGGCCGGGTTCGGGGGGGGGGGGCAGCACAGACAGTCCTGAGGTACCAGCCCAGGGCCGGGTTCGGGGGGGGGGGACACAGACAGTCCTGAGGTACCAGCCCAGGGCCGGGTTCGGGGGGGGGCAGCACAGACAGTCCTGAGGGACCAGCCCAGGGCCGGGTTCAGGGAGGGTGGGGACACAGACAGTCCTGAGGTACCAGCCCAGGGCCGGGTTCGGGGGGGGGGCAGCACAGACAGTCCTGAGGTACCAGCCCAGGGCCGGGTTCGGGGGGGGGGGACACAGACAGTCCTGAGGTACCAGCCCAGGGCCGGGTTCGGGGGGGGGCAGCACAGACAGTCCTGAGGTACCAGCCCAGGGCCGGGTTCGGGGGGGGGCAGCACAGACAGTCCTGAGGTACCAGCCCAGGGCCGGGTTCAGGGAGGGGGGGGACACAGACAGTCCTGAGGTACCAGCCCAGGGCCGGGTTCGGGGGGGGGGGGGGCAGCACAGACAGTCCTGAGGTACCAGCTCAGGGCCGGGTTCGGGGGGGGGGGCAGCACAGACAGTCCTGAGGTACCAGCCCAGGGCCGGGTTCGGGGGGGGGGCAGCACAGACAGTCCTGAGGTACCAGCCCAGGGCCGGGTTCGAGGGGGGGGCAGCACAGACAGTCCTGAGGTACCAGCCCAGGGCCGGGTTCGAGGGGGGGGGGGCAGCACAGACAGTCCTGAGGTACCAGCCCAGGGCCGGGTTCGGGGGGGGGGGGCAGCACAGACAGTCCTGAGGTACCAGCCCAGGGCTGGGTTCGGGGGGGGGGCAGCACAGACAGTCCTGAGGTACCAGCCCAGGGCCGGGTTCGGGGGGGGGCAGCACAGACAGTCCTGAGGTACCAGCCCAGGGCTGGGTTCAGGGGGGGGGCAGCACAGACAGTCCTGAGGTACCAGCCCAGGGCCGGGTTCGGGGGGGGGGGCAGCACAGACAGTGCTGAGGTACCAGGGCCGGGTTCGGGGGGACGGGGGGGTCACACAGACAGTCCTGAGGTACCAGCCCAGGGCCGGGTTCGGGGGGGGGGGTCACACAGACAGTCCTGAGGTACCAGCCCAGGGCCGGGTTCGGGGGGACGGGGGGGTCACACAGACAGTCCTGAGGTACCAGCCCAGGGCCGGGTTCGGGGGGACGGGGGGGTCACACAGACAGTCCTGAGGGACCAGCCCAGGGCCGGGTTCGGGGGGGGGACACACAGACAGTCCTGAGGGACCAGCCCAGGGCCGGGTTCGGGGGGGGGACACACAGACAGTCCTGAGGGACCAGCCCAGGGCCGGGTTCGGGGGGGGGACACACAGACAGTCCTGAGGTACCAGCCCAGGGCTGGGTTCAGGGGGGGGGGCAGCACAGACAGTCCTGAGGTACCAGCCCAGGGCCGGGTTCGGGGGGGGGGGGGGCAGCACAGACAGTCCTGAGGTACCAGCCCAGGGCCGGGTTCGGGGGGGGGGGGGCAGCACAGACAGTCCTCAGGGACCAGCCCAGGGCCGGGTTCGGGGGGGGGGGGGACACAGACAGTCCTGAGGTACCAGCCCAGGGCCGGGTTCGGGGGGGGAGACACAGACAGTCCTGAGGTACCAGCCCAGGGCTGGGTTCAGGGGGGGGGGACACACAGACAGTCCTGAGGTACCAGCCCAGGGCCGGGTTCGGGGGGGGGCACACAGACAGTCCTGAGGTACCAGCCCAGGGCCGGGTTCGGGGGGGGGGACACACAGACAGTCCTGAGGTACCAGCCCAGGGCTGGGTTCAGGGGGGGGGGACACAGACAGTCCTGAGGTACCAGCCCAGGGCCGGGTTCGGGGGGGGGCACACAGACAGTCCTGAGGTACCAGCCCAGGGCCGGGTTCGGGGGGGGGGACACAGACAGTCCTGAGGTACCAGCCCAGGGCCGGGTTCGAGGGGGGGGCAGCACAGACAGTCCTGAGGTACCAGCCCAGGGCCGGGTTCGGGGGGGGGGCAGCACAGACAGTCCTGAGGTACCATCCCAGGGCCGGGTTCAGGGGGGGGGGCAGCACAGACAGTCCTGAGGTACCAGCCCAGGGCCGGGTTCAGGGGGGGGGCAGCACAGACAGTCCTGAGGTACCAGCCCAGGGCCGGGTTCGGGGGGGGGGCAGCACAGACAGTCCTGAGGTACCAGCCCAGGGCCGGGTTCAGGGGGGGGGGCAGCACAGACAGTCCTGAGGTACCAGCCCAGGGCCGGGTTCGGGGGGGGGGCAGCACAGACAGTCCTGAGGTACCAGCCCAGGGCCGGGTTCGGGGGGGGGGCAGCACAGACAGTCCTGAGGTACCAGCCCAGGGCCGGGTTCGGGAGGGGGGGGGCAGCACAGACAGTCCTGAGGTACCAGCCCAGGGCCGGGTTCGGGGGGGGGGGGGGCAGCACAGACAGTCCTGAGGTACCAGCCCAGGGCCGGGTTCAGGGGGGGGGGCAGCACAGACAGTCCTGAGGTACCAGCCCAGGGCCGGGTTCGGGGGGGGGGCAGCACAGACAGTCCTGAGGTACCAGCCCAGGGCCGGGTTCGGGGGGGGGGGCAGCACAGACAGTCCTGAGGTACCAGCCCAGGGCCGGGTTCGGGAGGGGGGGGGCAGCACAGACAGTCCTGAGGTACCAGCCCAGGGCCGGGTTCGGGGGGGGGGGGGGGCAGCACAGACAGTCCTGAGGTACCAGCCCAGGGCCGGGTTCGGGGGGGGGGGACACAGACAGTCCTGAGGTACCAGGGCCGGGTTCGGGGGGGTCACACAGCCGGGTCTCCCTGCCCTGCCGAGGCGCCGCCACCCCCAGGCTCTCCATCGCGGCGGGGGGAAGAGACCCCCACGGCTCGGGGGGGGGATGCCGGCCCGCCCGCCTGCTGCCTCCCAGCCCAGCGCCCTGCCTGCCCCGGTCCCGCCTCAGCGCCTGCCAGGCTCTGGCCCAGCCAGTCCGGGGGGCTGCCCCTCCCGGCTCACCTGGCTCCACGGCAGGCGCCTGTCACGGGCCAGCGGTCCGGGCCGCTCCCTGGCTCTCCAAGGCCCAGCTCCCGCTCCAGAGGGGGGCGCGGGGCAGATCCGGCTGCTCCGGCGGCGGGGCGCTGACTGGCCCCCGGGAGGGCTGGCCTCGGATCGCTCTCCCCCACCTCCCGCTGTGCTAGGGCCGGGCTCCCCCCTCGGGGTCAGCGGGGGGCCGCTCTGACTGGCTGCAGGGACCACGCCCTTGGGTGGGAGCGGCCGGCTTCGGAGCAGCTCTGGCTCCGGGCGACGCCGGGGAAGCTGCAGTGCTCTGCTTTGGCAGCTCAGGCCAAGGGCTCACTGAGTCATCTCAGAGTCGGGCAGGGCAGGACCTGAGCCCTCTCAGCCATCCCCCATACTGAGACCGTAGCGCAGGTGGGCCCAGAGTCAGGGGCCCCTGTTGAAAACATGGCTGCTGGTGATTTGCCAAAGGTCACTCTGGAGATTTGCCCTGTCCTGTTGTATGTCTAAAGCAGCACACACGAGGCAGTTCAACCAGCAGGTCTTGTCACTGTAGTGTGGTAGCAAAGTGGAGGAAAGATGAGTCTGCTGCGGAGAATCCAAAGGGAACGTATTTATTGAGTGGGGATTTCTCTGTGGCCTTAACGCAGCCAGCCGAGTCTGGCTTCCCCACGCAGGCTCGCCAGCAGACTGGGCAGCCAAGGAACAGCCTGTACAGTAGGTGACTGTTGACTTGCTCCGATGCGAATCGCAGGAGAGCAGGGTAGTGTCATTAACCCAGCCTCGTTCCTGCAGGCGGGGGAGAGCTGGATAACTGCCCATTGTACCTACAAGTGCAAGTGTCAGAAGGACAACATCATCAAGTGCCAGCCCTATGGCTGCGATGCTTCAGAGGTCTGTGTCCTCAACAACAAGGGGAAATACCACTGTAAACCAACAGGTATGTGCAAGTGGGGCCGGGCAGCTGTGGGGGGAGGCATGGGGCTGGGCGCCAAGGGTTGTTTCCCAAGGGAGAGCCATTCACCAGTGCAAAGCAACTTTGGAAGGAGGAGTAAGTCAGAGCCGGTCTTAGGGGCGGGCGAGCCAGGCGGTTGCCTGGGGCCGCTGACAGAGCCGGTCTTAGCTGCAGGCCGCGACCACATTTCAACCCGACCTCCCCGACCCTTTTTGATGTCTGTTTTGTTTGTTTGCTTGATAAATTTTCCCCGGCTTTTTTTTTCCCCCCCGGGGCTGCCAATTGGTTAGGACTGGCCCTGGTAATAGTAACGTATGTCCATGCTATGGCCTCTCGACACTGCACTGCACAGGGCTTCTAATGCAAACGAGGATTGGCCCCCAGCACTTTGGAAAAGGATAAGTGAATACAAAACATCACAGGACACAAGGGCCCTGATCCTCCATGGCCTTGCTCATTCTCCTGCAGAAAGGTGGGGCAAATGGGGCGTACAATGCTCACACATGAGCAGGGCAGGGAGTTCCACTGACTTTGCCCAGCTTGAAATGATGGCGCAAGGCGTAAAGCAGTGGAGAATCAGGCTCCCAGGAAGGGTGATCCCTTTCAGTCCTGCCTGTTTGAATGGTTGAGAGGACGTGGCCAGGTCTCAGCTTGCTGCGTGAGCTGCTCTCCTCACAGACGCTGAATTTGTGAGGTGAAAGGGAAAACCAGACTGATGTATTTTTAAATAGAAACTCGCCTGATATTTGGTTGGTAATAAGGATGGTAAGAGGTGGGTAACAAGGCAATCAAGTCATTGATACAATTTATATCGACTACACGGTTAGTTAATGAGGGAAGGCATATCCCCCCACTGTAGTTCTGCAGTTTTAACATAGAAAGAGCCGGGCACACAGGCAGCCTAGTTCCTACTACATTTAAACTGCAGAGCTACAGTGGGGGTATCTCCTGGACCTGGGACTAGCCAGGACTGAACCGGGATTGCTTAGTCCTGGCCAGGGGCAGCCCGTGAGCCTTGGCAAACTAGGCAGTTGCCTAGGGCGTCGCCAGCCTGGGCGCCCGATGATCACATCACAGGGTGCCAGGGCGCCCCGTGATTACGTCACGGCCATTGACGGCCATGCAGGCAGGGGTGCCGATCGCGCCTTCCGCCTGGGGCACCAGCTGCTACAGCCGGCCTTGGGCCGCTCCTGGTCCTGGCACATGTTGGGTCCAGTGGCGGGGGGTGTCAGCGGGGAGTGGGGAGGGCAGCTGGCTCTCAGGAGCAGGGCCAGGACCTTGCACACGCTGGCAGAAGAGTTTAACTGCAACCGTGACTGATAAGCTGATACTGGTTAAATGGTTAAACTCTTATATCCCTACCTCCTCCCCTCCCCATCTGTGCTCTCCTAATACTTTGGCGGCACCAGAATGAACCTGTGCGTAGGAGAGGTGGGGATTTGGACTGAGTCTGGCCCCTGCATGGGATGATCAAAGAGGAGAGAAGACTCTGTGCATCACTGCCCTTCCCCTTTTCACACCTGCATGGGGGTCAGATACACCCTGACCCTCTATTGCTTTTGCCCAGTGTGCAAAGTGGCTGGGTTACAAGATAGGAGTAAAGATAAAGACCTCCGAGGTGGGTCAGAGCCAGACAGAGTGACATTTCAAATACAGACACGCCCTGTGCACGCCCCCGCATTGTGTTACAACTTGCTGAAATGCTGCTGTCAGGCAGTGACCAAATTGGCACTTCTCAGAGGCCACGTTAAGCCCACGACAGTGTTTGGGGAGACTCGCTCCTTGGCAGGGGGTCTGCATGCACCATCTCCCCAGGCCTGGGAACCACTCAGACCTTGCCCTTGCCCCGGCCCCGAGGAGTCCCCGGCTCAGCACAGGGATGAGTTTCACTGTCTGTCAGCTGGTCTGTGTGTCCATGTTGTGGCCACTGGGCTATCTTCGCTTTCCCAGGTTAGCAATGGTCATAACTCACCAGCCCCAGCACAGCCTCTGCCCTGTGGGACTGGACGCTAAGGTTCTCTGTTCTCTGTTAGGCTTTGGGAAATGCCTCGTCATCGGAGACCCACACTACATGACGTTTGATGGCTTGATGCATCACTTCCAAGGCAAAAAGACATATGTGCTGTCTCAGACGGTCTCCAGCATCTCTGACCGTCTGCCAGCCTTCAGCATCGAGGGGAAGAACAAGCTAGTGACTAAAAGGCCAGACCTTTCCTTTCTCCAGGAGATACATATCAGCGTTTACAATCACACCGTGTGGTTGGGGCAGAAGAAGCAGCTAGTGGTAAGAAGTGCATGGAGCTGCACACACCGTTGTTTTTCTGTGTAACATCAAAAAACGTGGAGTAATCAGTAGGGATTCCTGACCATTTATAAGGGGTGTGGTCGCCTTGGGTTTCTAGACTGCAGCAGACTCTCTCGTGGTCGCTGAATGGGCCTCAGACGAGCATAAATGCTGCTGTCTGGTTCCAAAATGGACTTGAAGCATAACCACGGGACTCTGCTGGGTGTCTGCTCACAGAGAAATCGCTTGTTGGCCTCAGGAATGATGTGTGAGTGCAGACGCTGGGCTGTATGGAAGTAGGCACTGCACAGAACACCCAGCACTGGATCTGGGCCCATCCTGAAAACCAGCAGCTCACAATGGGTCTCAGCATCTCATCATGCTTGGCCTACATTATGCCAGTATCCTTCACAGCTGCCTGTGAGGTAGTGAATAGGGATAGATGGGGAAACTGAGGCACGGAGCAGTCAAGGGACTTGATGATGATGGGAGTGTCAGGGCTGGGTTTAAAATCCCTGAGTGCCTGGCTCACAGTCTCATTTAGTGAGGTCGATAAGCAACAGGGCACTCTGAACCCAACAGTCGGCTCTTCCCAGCAATGACTTGCAGCTATGCCTGGTTCACAGGGATGGCTTCCCAGCATGGAATCACTAATGGTGCGCCTTGTGCTGCTGTGAACACTCCTGGCAGTGAAAGCGAGGAGCGCTGTTCAGTGGCACAAACCCTGCTGACATTCAGGGTGTGTCTACACTGCAGAGTTTTGTCAGAAAACCCTTCAATTATGTCCACACGGCAATCACGTTCTTTCAACAAAAAATCGAAAGAACAGAGGGGTTTTTCCGACATTGGTAAGCCTCTTTCTACAAGGAAGAAGCCTTTTTCCGAAAGAGCTCTTTCGGAAAAAGGCATGTGTGGATAGGGAAGAGGGAATTCTTCCAGAAGAAGAGGAAAAAGCGCAGGTGCCCTGGTGGCCACTCCACCCGTAGTAATCACAGCTGAAATGAGAGAGAGCGTCCATTCAGTCTGGATGCTATCTTTCGAAAAAGCAGATCACTTTTCTGATGCATTGTGGCAGTGTGGATGCTGTCTTTTGGAAGAAGTTTTTTTCAGAAGATCTCTTCCGGGAAAGCTTCTTCCGAAAGAATTCTGCAGTCTAGATGTAGCCAAAGGGAGTGAGATGGGGAGAGTGAGAGGAGAGAGAGAGAGAACAGCCTCAGGATTGCTAACCTGGGGTGTGCAGAAATCAGGAGTCAGGCCACAGAAATCACAAGATTGCCTTAAAAATCAGGGTGGTTTGTAAAAAATAATAAATTCCGTGTCGTGTTGCTTTGCCTTTTTAAGATTTAAGGGTCACATTTTCCAGCTTTTCTCCAAGGGATGCTCATTCACTTCTTTATTTGTTACTGAAAACTGAGGTTCCCCTGGGCTTCCCTGCCTACTGGTGTTGGCTCTTTGCAAACACCACCAAACATCACAAGATTCACAATAACACCGAGATCTGGCTTCACTAGTACGGAAGAGAAAGCACATAATGATACTGCAGGAATTATATTGCCTTACGCACACTATCATCATCACTTACTAGTACACATTTTGCTTATGGAAATGTGTCAACTTCTTTTCTAGCCAAAAACCAGAAGTCTCCCAAAGTGGCGTGAAAATACTGAAATTCAGCTCAGTCCATACCACATTTAGAGCTAGGCACTGAAGATCAGTTGTTTATGGCTATGGCTGTCTGAAAATTTCATTACAAAATCTGAAACCAGAAAATATAGCTGTGTGCTCCAGACCTCAGCTGGGAGCAGGTTTGAATGTGATCCGTCCACTGAGTTATAAATAATTCTCTCTCTGTTAGGTGGATGGAGTGAACACCATTCCCCCAGCCCAGCCTCATGAAGGTCTTCGCATATACCAGAAACCAATGAGAATCTACCTGGAGACAGATTTTGGCTTATCACTCAGCTACGATGGTGTTGAAAACTTAGGTAAGAACAATCAAGAGAACCCCCTGTAGAATGCATCGAATGCCACGTCCTATAGGAGAGGCCAATCCCAGAGGAACCTGCGAACTTGCCTTGTCTAACTACAAGATTCTTCTTTGCAGCGTGAAATCCCAGATAACCGTGGGCAGATTACTTCCCAGGAACTAGAGAGCCAGCAAAGCCGGCACCTTCTGCCTGGCTCCCCCAAATAGCCTTGGTTTGGGTAGAATGGGGCCTGGGTGCAGACTGTTCCTAGCTTTGTTAATGCAGCACTGACACCTGATGGAGGTTTAGCAAAAGCAAACAACCGAATTTGCTCCTGAGATCAATGGACAAAGGTTGGACCAGACCCTTGGCTGATTTTCCAAATGGCCAGTGAAGTTTGGTGCTTTGCCCCAAGCCCTAGGGCTGCAGTGGGGGCCCTCACTACCTCTCCCCTTCTCAGAAGCCCCCCTTAATAGATCTGGGGCCCTTCTCACTTGCACCCATTTTACATGACTACATCTCCATTGACTTGAATGCCTTTATTCCTGACTTGCAGCAGAGGTACGGGAGACCAGAATCCTGCCATATTACATAAGCAAGGTGGCTAGGGAGTATGTGTCTGTGGGGGGGTGCTTATTCCCATACTCCTAGTCACAAAGCCTTAAAATCCCAGTCGTCCTGCAGGAAGGGAAGGTCTGCTTTCCAGGAACTCAGTGATATCCAATAGAATGCACCCTGCAGGGCGGGAGATCCCTTAGGTTAAGTCTGCACTGCAATAAAAAACCCACAGCACCAAGCCTGAGCCAGCTGACTTGGGCTTCCGGGGGTAAAAATAGCAGTGTAGTCACATGGACTCAGGCTAAAGCCCCGGCGCTGAGATCCACCCTCTCCACAGGGCCTCAGATCCCAGGCTCCCGCGTGAGCCCAAACAGCTGCTCTGCTATTTTTAGCTTGGCACCCCACAAGCCTGAGTCAGCTGACCAGGCAAGCCGCAGTGTGCAGCAGGTTGTTTAATGCCGAGTAGGCATATGTCCCAGAGAGCTGAGTCACCAGGATACGTGGGCTGGTCTCTCCCCCCGGCACAGGGCTCCTGCCACGGCATCAGCCTATGGTATGGCTCACGACGCGAGGCTGCCTGCTATTCCATTCCACATCCCTGGTGCACTTGTGACTACAGGTTTCTTTCCTTCTGGCCCCATTAGATATGGTCCTGGCCAACACCTACAAGAACAAAGTCGAAGGCCTGTGCGGCAACTTTGATGGGAAGTATAAAAACGACTTTACCAAGCCAGACGGCACTCGCGTCCAGGATGTGGACGTGTTTGGGGAGAGCTGGAAAGTCCCCGTCACAAGAACAGTCTCCCGCCGCAGGTACTGGCCCTACATAAATACGGAGCAGGCTGTGGGGGGGAGAGGGGGCAGTTGTGTCCAGGAGCCAGATACAGAGTCGGTTTGGCCTTCAGGCACCTGCCAACGGCCCACTAGTGCCAGTGGCATTGAAGAGAGATTGCACCTTTGAGGTACTTTTCTCTTAGTCCGGCAGTGTCCCAGAGGCCATCACCCGAGAGGGCTCTGGTGGGCTGGGGCGGGAACTGCAAGTGAACTCTCCCAGCTGCTGTCTGCAGCATATCCCACTGGCTGGCCGCAACTGCCCCACCGACTTTAGCGCCGCGAATCATTGCAAGGGAGGTGTTTCGATACCGCGCTGGAGTGTGCTCACCCGTCTCCCTCAGCCTCATGCCAGGCCAGGCCTAGCCGCCTTGCCCTAGCCATGGCACTCCGGCCAACCTTTGACTCATTGCAGGCGAGACGTCCTTTCCGATGAGCAGCTGGATGCTCTCGAGTTAAACACGGGGCTCACCAGAGGGTGCAGTTCCAGCCAGCTGAGCCTTGTGAACTCCACTTCCAAGTGTGGGATTCTTACCGATCCAAATGGCCCCTTTGCGAAGTGTCACCCCAACGTCTCCGTCAGCTTCTCCCAGATGTGAGTATCCTGGGGGCGTGCGCCGCTCTCAGTCACGGTCTCCGAGTCGTTCAGGGCCTGACCCTGGCAAGCAACGCCTGTGTACCCCCTGGGCACTGAGCGGGACTGGAGGATCAGGCCCAAGATCTGCATTAACAAGGCCTGAGCATCGGCCTATGCATACCGACCGTTGCGTTTGTCGGGCGAGGAATTCGCAGTGACCGCGCTCTGAACGGAGCTTTCCTCTTGTCCCCAGCCACGCCTGCAAGGGGAACCCTGGCACCTGCAAGCTGGGCTTCAGAGACACAAGGGGGATGGGGGGGAAGGAATATCCCTTACTGAACCAACAATGCCTGTGGGGGTGAGAGCCGCCCGAGTCTCACGCTTGTGCAGCTGTGTGTGGCTCTAGGGCTTGTCTCTCACGAGCAGACATGGGGCCAGTGACAGAACTTGCCTGGGACCAACACGGCTGCACCCCATGGCATACAGGGGGAGCCTAAGGGATTTAGGAACCAAATGCATATTAATCTGGGTGCCTAATTCTAGAGTCCTAGAACCCCCAGGCCGGCAGAGACCTCAGGAGGCATCGAGTCCAACCCCCTGCCCACAGCAGGACCAACCCAACTCAGTCACCCCAGCCAGCACTTCCTCCTTGGCAATCCCAGCTGTAATGGCTGGCAGCTTGCAGCGCGCAGCCACTCAGGGGCGATAGCAATCCTCCCCCGGCAACGTCGCTGTCCCGCCCTAACCCCCGTGCAGACGAGGGGTGTTGACCATCGAGTCTCTGACGAATTGATAGTCGGTGCATTGTGCAACGAGCAACTCTCGGGCTGGTGCTACACTTCAAAGGCGAAAGCGCCGTGTGGAGCCCAGGATCAGCTGGAGGTTGACCCCGGGCCCCATGCGGCGCTGCCACTTTGAAACGCAGTGAGACGCACGGCATCAGGCTTCTCGCGGCATTTCAAAGTGGCAGCGCCCCATGGAGCCCAGGGTCTGGCCCCAGGCTCCATGTGGTGCTGCAACTTTGAAGTACCTCTTTCCAACAGAGGCAGCATGGGGGGTGGGGAGCGACTAGTCGACTAGCCAATTGACGAGTCCTTCCCATCCCGTGCAGACAGGGCTGTGTTGGCCAGGCGGCTGCTCCTGTCCATACCGCCACCACCTCTCACAGAGCTGGAGTAACCATGCTGACAGGAGCTCTGCTGTTTGCACACTAGCAGCTTCCCTGCAGCACTATGCGGTGCCAGTGCAGCATTTAGACCTGCCCTGACGTGGGAGTGTCCTCAAAACAGAGCGGCACGAGGCCATCCCTTGTCTCCTCGCCAACAGCCACTCACTGACACCAGGAACAGCGTGGACAGGGTGGCCCTGCTCTGAAATGCCCTCCCGTCCCTGTCTCTTCGCGGGTGGGCACACACGCTGCACGCCAGCAGCAGCTGCAGAACCTGCGCCTCATCTTCCCAAGGGCCCCGTTTCCTCCTCTCGCACGTTCCTCAGCCAGCCGTGCCCAGGGTGCTTTGAGAGGGCTCCAATGGGGAGTCCAGGGCAAAGCAGCTGGCGGTGCCGTAACCATTGTTTTGGGCACGCAGGGGCTGTGTCTTTGACCTGTGTGCGGAAGCTGATAACAGTGCTGTGCTGTGTCGGCATCTGGAGCAGTACGCACAGACCTGTCAGCAGAACGGGGTCACTCTGGAAAACTGGAGACAGCAGACGTCTTGTGGTGAGAACAATCAGAGTCCTTTATCGGACCCAGAAATCTGGGTTTGCCGCTAGGAAGAATCCACAGGATCTGAGGTTTGGCTCTTTTAGAGTCAGCACTTTTCCTCTCAGCTCTTGTGGTGCCTTCGCATGGCTCCTGGGGCACAGGCCAGTTAGAAAGTTGGGCAACCAGCCCCCCTCTTCTGACCCATCCCTCTCAGTCCTGTGCTGGCTTGTCTGTCCCCTGCTTCAGCAAGGTGCTTGACCGAGCTAGGAGATCAATGTTTTTCCCACCCCATGAACATTCTTAAGAGACTCTGTAATTTTCTCATCTCGAATCAGGATGAAAAGCCAAATCTTGAAAATGTTCACAAACCACAAGTCTGTTGGGGTCAACTGAATCGCTTCAATTTGATCATTTTGAAACGTTTTGCTTCAGGTTTAACGGTTTTGTCTATATTTACTGCAATTTTGGAACAGAAAGTCATTTTGACTTGAAAAAAACAAAAACTCTTCATTTTATAAATGCCAAAAAGGGACATTTTGAAACTTTCCCCCCAAACCGATTGAGTCAGAAGATTCATCAGAGCCATGTGGGGTTTGCAGACAGGCAGGTTCGGTCAAGCCGCGTTTTTTTGGAGAATAAAACCATTCACCAAAAAATTCCCAACCCGCTCACATGGCAATTCTATGCCTGGGAATGGTCCCATTGAGATCACTGAACTGCAGACCTGAGAGTGGGAAGCACGTGCAGGATTAATTCTGCCGTTTCCTGACTTTCCAGTGCTTGATCTGCAACCGTAATGTTCTTCTAACACCTACGTGATCCATTTCACCTACCTCTGAAATGCAGCCACCTCTGGGTAGGAAAGGCAGAGCCGTGGTTCAGGCCTGGGGGGAAGAATGCCTTCAGTACACATTCCCAGGCAGTAGCAGCCTGCTGATATTCTCTGACTCCTGGGTTTTATTGCAGAGATGCAGTGTCCCCTGAACAGCAAGTACAGCAGCTGCATGAGCGCGTGCCCGGATTCCTGCAGCAACCTGGCGGCCTCCTCCGAGTGCGAGGCCCCCTGCGTTGAAGGCTGCGAATGCCTCTCTGGATACGTCCTCAGTGGCTATAACTGTGTGCCCTACAAGGCGTGCGGCTGCACCTTCCTCGGCACATACTATCAGGTACAGTAGGAAGGTGCCGCACTGGCAGGGGTGATGTCGAGTTAGTTACTCCCACCCCTTCCCGCTCTTGCGGGCATGCAGCTCTGGGCCCTGGGGAGAGGGAAGGCCAGGAAGGGAGCAGCAGGCACTGCGAGTGTATCTGACGCGCTGTGCGTGGGAAGCGTGCCCTTGGCGATCTCCGGTGCTTGCTTGGTGAAGCCTGTGTCAATATGTCCCGTCGCTGCTCTGAACA
Source organism: Pelodiscus sinensis (assembly GCF_049634645.1). Taxonomy (NCBI): domain Eukaryota; kingdom Metazoa; phylum Chordata; order Testudines; family Trionychidae; genus Pelodiscus; species Pelodiscus sinensis. The sequence continues at coordinate 54,251,079 of NC_134720.1, forward strand.
ATGGCACATGGGAATCCAGGGGCAAGGTTTCCCTGATGTTACAAAACTTCTGATTCGTGCCCTCGCTGGGGCCCGTCCTGCCAGTGGGGCTGACACGGGACGTGTTCAAAAGCTGGCAGAACTAGCCCCTGCGTGAAGAGCTCTGTAAGCAGGGCCTGACCTCACGGAAGCTGCTTCACGCGCTTGCGGAAGGACAGGAAGCAGCTCCATAGCTTTGCGCTGAAACGCTGTCACCAGGACTGAGCCAGCCAGCTCTGAGCGGGCCTCCAAGGGACATGCTGGGTCTGTGCCAGAGGCTGACACATCTAGATGGCCAGAAGCCCCCGCTGGCTAGCGGCTCAGTGGGCTGCTCCTATGTCTGGTCCCAAGTCTAATGGGACGTTGCTGGCTGCCCCACGTGCTGAGCTGGGGCGAGGACTCCATCGCTCTCTCAGACCCACTGGCGGCCTTTTGACTTGGGCCCTCCTTGAGTCCTTAGCGGGCCTGAGCCACAGGGGTTTCTAGGCTGCTGGTTTGTTTTCTGTACGTACCTTCCCCACACTGCAAAGGGCCTGCTCCTGCCCCCACTGATGTGAATGGCAGATTGGTACAGACTTCTTGGGACCTGGACTGGGTCCCTGTTTCATCTTCCTGTTGTCGGCTGGTTTGAGTCGATGCCTCTGACTCTTAGCTGTTCTCTTGTAGGCTGGAGAAAAGTTCACGACTGAGGACTGCTCGCAGACGTGTGTGTGCACAGAAAGTTCCAGCATCGCCTGTTCCAGGGCAACGTGCGCACGCAGCGAGATCTGCGCCGTCGCTAACTTCACTCGCGGGTGCTATGCGCGTGAGTCAGTCGCTGGCCACGGCGCGTGGCCTTTGCTGGTTTTGTCGCTAGGGGTGGGGGTGGGGGAGCATGTCCCTCTCACCGCCAGAAGCTGATTCAATCAGAGCTGTCACCTCCCCAACACTGTCTGTACAGAGAAACCATTGGGACTGGAACCCAGGACGAACATCCCTAATCGAGCTGTTATGGGAGACAGGCCTCAAATAAGGATTCCCTAAAATACTGGGCAGGTCCAGAATGGCCAGTTACTGGAACCTACAGCAGACGGCAGCCTGGGCACAGGCAGTCCTGAGATGCTCACGTGTTTCTCTCGTTCTCCAGCTGGCCCATGCCTGGCGGATCCTTGTGACAATGGGGGGATTTGTACGGAGGCTACAGACCAATCCAGCAACAGCTCTGCCAACTTCAGCTGCGTGTGCCCGGAAGGGTACCAGGGCCTTCGCTGCGAAGATGAAGTGATCACACAAGGTAAAAAGCGATTTGGGGCATCACTGGCAAAGCGAGGTGCTGCAGAGCCAATGCCGTGTGCGCTGAGTATGGGAGGGAGGGCCCGGTGGTCACAGAAAGGTGCTGTTCTCGGTCACACTGGTGCTAATCTGAGTTGCTCTGCTGACGTCAGTGCAGTGATGAGGCCAGGAAAGAGCAGGATCAGGCCTGTGCCGTGTGTTTAGGGCACTAGATTTAACCAGCCTGGGCTAAGGGCCCAATCCTGCACCCAGTGAAGCCCTGTACAGCACTCCCGTGCGTTAGGGCCTGCAGGGTCAGGTCCCGAGAGTCAATGGGAGGATTGCCTCTGTGCCAAGCAGGACTCACACTGCAGGCCTTCCAACTGAATAGCATCGTCTCGGTAACGCTGGACTGCTTAGGAGAGCAGCTCGTCATCATTAGCTGGGCTGGCCGTGCCACACCCTGCTGGGTTAGGAGAGGCCTTGGCACACCTGCTTTGGGATGGCATCATGGCTGGGGCTCCAACTGCCTTGCCCAGGGAGTATTCACATCACACCAGGCACCTGCACTGCTGCATTGGGGTATGCGTAGCACAGCCTCCTGCAGCGCACAGCCCTGCTCGCTGCCGAAGGCACGTGCGCCGGATCACCGTGGTGCAGTTGTGGGTGCTATCTGGGGGGGAGAGGGCAAGAACTCCCACAAGGGAGGAGCTGGTCTGTAGAGCCCTGCAGAGATGCAAATGTTTCCGTGTCTGCAACAATGATCCGTGGACTTGCACACGTGCGGATGTGGGTACCCGCCGGTACAAAGCGGGTTTGCAGGGCTCCGCTCCTCTGCTGTGTCCTCAACTGGGCTTCTGTATCCCCCTCAGTTAACAAGCCTAAACCACCCGTGGACCCTCTAGTCTACATCCTTGTGGGAATTGCAGCAGGAATCCTCGTCCTCGCCGTGCTCATCGCCCTGGCTGTGTGGCTAGCCAAGTCAAGGTACGGGTGTCCATGTCACGGTGGGTCGGCTCTCAGGGCGTTCACGTGGCTCCCATGCCTCAAACCAGCATGGGCTCAGACAGCTCAAGGCACCATGTGATGTCATGTCTGATCTCCAGAGGAGGGACAGGGCTGCAGCTTTTTACTCTTTGTTCACTTTTCTGTACAGAAATAACAGGAAAAACGCACTGGAATTCCCCAGGAGGAATCTGTCTTTGAACCAGTCCAGGGACTCGTTGGACCAGGACACACACCGGCCAGACTACAACTACATGGTGAATGCTGCCTTCGCTCAGGATGAAAATCAACCACGTTTTAATTAGTGGCATTTTTTTTCTTCTACCTGATTTTTTTTTTTTGCTGTTGTATTCTAATAAGTATTTCTAATGTTAAGCAATAATAATTTCTAATAAATTATTTCTAATAAAGTATTTCTTGGATGCTCTGGTATGCTCTCTTCTTCCTAAATATCTCCTGCAAACTTGTTAGAGATCCCATTGAGTTCAGCGGCACTGTTTGTGTGAGTCAGGCCTGGCTGGCATTCACCTCGTGCAAGGGCTAGCAACAACTATTTCCCTCATGACCTAGACACAGTAACGCCCCACTTCCGCCCCAAGAACCTAGTGCTGGCTCCGCACACATCTCCACTGAAATCAAAAGGTTACCTTGATTACACCAAGAGGGTTTGAGCTAGATCTATTTGTCCGTCTTGCGTTGTTTTTGCTGTTGATTATATAGGGGCTGAGCAATAAAGTTCCTTTGTTCCTGCTGTAATGTTATTTACCCTCTTGTGCATGTGCACGTGCATGGGCACATGCACGCACACACGCACGTGCACACACACTCTTCTGTGCTGATTCATTCGCGTCCCATCAGCCAGGAGAGCATTTGGAAGCTACACGAATGGCTGGGTGGATGAAAAGTGCATTGTTCTGCCCCTGCCCATTGTACGCACGGTCAGAATGTGCAGCTATTGAGGTGTGGGGGAAGGGGGGTTTAGGACCTTCTCTGGCAAACACGAATTGTTGCCGTTGGAATTTCGTGGCAGTTAAAAGCTCCATTTTACAATGCGCAGCCTCTTTCTCTTACATGGGCAAAGCCCGATTCTGCATCACTCGGAGTACTTCCACTCAGCGCCCATGGCAGCCTTACCGAAATACTAGGAGGTGGGCAGGCAGGGCCCACCCACTTCTAAAGGCCCCACCCCCAGCAAGTGGAAGGAGCCACTGGACCCAGCCAGCAGGAGTTGAGGGAACTCAGCCCCTGGTGTCCCTGAACTGCCGGGCCTGTCTGCACATTGAACCGATCCCTGGGTTTCCATGGAGTCGGCCATTTTCCCACGTGAATGCAGGGAGGATCCGCACCTCACCCCTGAACCCAGGCCAAAGTAGCAGCGCAGGGGCTCTGCTGTACTGAATGAACCGGCCAGTGTCAGCACTGCCCCTGCAAAAGGACAGAGACGGCTGCGTATTGTTCTCGCTCTCCCCTGGGTCCCGTGATCCCTGACGCGAGCTGCCCAGGCTTTGTGTGCGTGTCACTAGGAGCGATTCCATTTACTCTCCGATCACACCAGAGTGAGCCGGACGCCAGGTGCCAGGCCAGCTTCCCGCTGTGTCCCCCTGCTCACCCCACCCCGTCCCAGCCAGGAGCGTCTGCAGAACACAATCACTGAGAGCTGCAGGCTCGTTTTCACTAGCGGGGCTTTCACTGATGTTCAAAACCCAAGGCCCAAACCACGCTGCAAGGGAGGAGATTCCAATTCCCCCCGGTTGTTCTGTCGGGGGGAAGGGGAGGATGGCGTGGTGCTCCGGAGAACCCCTAGGGATTCACCCCACACCCTTTATCTCCCTGCTGCAGAGGTGGGAAGGACTGGACCAACATTACCTCTTCCCCTCTAGGACTGCTGAATCCCAGTTCCTCAGGACGGGCTTTTCCCACACCAGCCAGATGGGTCAGCTGTCCCTCCCCACACACACACCTGCAGTGACGTGCAGAGAGTCAGATGCAGAGTGCACTGCATGGGCAGCAATGTTCCCGCTAATCTTTTCCATCCATGTGTAGAATAAATGTGATGTGCACCAACTCCTGTACCAACGTGCACCACCAGTAGAAACACAAACCTGGCTGCGGGCGTTCTGCTAGTCAGCTGGGCGGCACTGAAATCTCTCCTGAGCGGCTGCACGGGCGCCCGGCCTCCAGGGCACTGTGCAGTCGTGTCGCACTGACGCCACGAGGTAGGGATGTTTGTCAGTGTACATGTGTGCAACGTGGGATTGGGAACCGCTGTCCTCCGGCGCGAACGCACAGGATCCCGTGTGCGTTACTGTGCTGGCTCCTGTTGGTCCCCAGGGTCTAGACTCTAGGCCACGTGCCCAGGAGGGCAGACAGATACCCGCTGGCGCCTGGCGCAAGGGAATTCTTTCTGGTGTAGCCCTTGGGACCTGGGCTGTGACCGGGCATCGGGCCGTGCCATGGGTGCAGCACAAAGCCTCGTCAAACAGCCGTGGGGGAACCTGCCTAGGGAGGAGCCTTTGCCTGGCAGGAAATGCCAACCGGTACCGCAGGGCAGCCGCCTCCTCTGCCCGGCCCCACCACCAGGGGAGGGGGAACTGGGCTAAAGCCCTGGGGAGCGGCGGGCTCTGCCCTGGGGCCCAGGGGCTCCGGACACTAGGGTGCAGCTGGGGCAGCGCCCGGCACTGGGGAGCGCGGGGTGCCCGGGCGGGGGGCGCGCTGCAACCCAGGGCCGCGTGCTCGGCCCCCAGCCCGGGGGTTCAGCCCGCACCGCGCGCACAGGGGGCCCGGCTCAGGACCGCCCCCCCGTGCAGGGCCCGGCTGCAGACCCCGCCCCCCGGCCTGGCTCCGCCCCCCGGTCTCTCCGGGCCCCGCTCCGTCGGGCTGCGGGTCCGGGCCGCGCGGGGCAGCTGCCGCCGGCAACAGCCAGGTTGGATTGCGGGGCGCGCGCGCGTGTGTGTGAGTGTGTGTGCGGCTCTGATCATTGTGTGTTTGCGGGGGGGGCTCTGAGCACAGCGTGTGTGTGTGTGTGTGTGTGTGTGTGTGTGTGCGGCTCTGATCATTGTGTGTTTGCGGGGGGGGCTCTGAGCACAGCGTGTGTGTGTGTGTGTGTGTGTGTGCGGCTCTGATCATTGTGTGTTTGCGGGGGGGGCTCTGAGCACAGCGTGTGTGTGTGTGTGTGTGTGTGTGTGTGTGCGCGGCTCTGATCATTGTGTGTTTGCGGGGGGGCTCTGAGCACAGCGCGCGTGTGTGTGTGTGTGTGTGTATGTGCGGCTCTGATCATTGTGTGTTTGCGGGGGGGGGGCTCTGAGCACAGCGCGTGTGTGTGTGTGTGTGTGTGTATGTGCGGCTCTGATCATTGTGTGTTTGCGGGGGGGGCTCTGAGCACAGCGTGTGTGTGTGTGTGTGTGTGTGTGTGTGTGCGGCTCTGATCATTGTGTGTTTGCGGGGGGGGCTCTGAGCACAGCGCGTGTGTGTGTGTGTGTGTGTGTGCGGCTCTGATCATTGTGTGTTTGCGGGGGGGGCTCTGAGCACAGCGCGTGTGTGTGTGTGTGTGTGTGTGTGTGTGTGTGCGCGGCTCTGATCATTGTGTGTTTGCGGGGGGGGCTCTGAGCACAGCGCGTGTGTGTGTGTGTGTGTGTGTGTGTGTGTGTGTGTGTGCGCGGCTCTGATCATTGTGTGTTTGCGGGGGGGGCTCTGAGCACAGCGTGTGTGTGTGTGTGTGTGTGTGTGTGTGTGTGTGTGCGCGCGGCTCTGATCATTGTGTGTTTGCGGGGGGGGCTCTGAGCACAGCGCGTGTGTGTGTGTGTGTGTGTGTGTGTGTGTGTGTGTGCGGCTCTGATCATTGTGTGTTTGCGGGGGGGGCTCTGAGCACAGCGTGTGTGTGTGTGTGTGTGTGTGCGCGGCTCTGATCATTGTGTGTTTGCGGGGGGGGCTCTGAGCACAGCGCGTGTGTGTGTGTGTGTGTGTGTGCGCGGCTCTGATCATTGTGTGTTTGCGGGGGGGGCTCTGAGCACAGCGCGTGTGTGTGTGTGTGTGTGTGTGTGCGCGGCTCTGATCATTGTGTGTTTGCGGGGGGGGCTCTGAGCACAGCGCGTGTGTGTGTGTGTGTGTGTGTATGTGCGGCTCTGATCATTGTGTGTTTGCGGGGGGGGCTCTGAGCACAGCGTGTGTGTGTGTGTCTCCCCACCTGTGCTCACTGGCTGGGTGCGTGCAGCCTAGGCCGAGTGTGTCTGTAGTGCACTGGCACACAGCCTGGTGCTAGGTGGGACATGTGTGTGTGTGCGCGCCTGTGCGTGTGCCTGTGTGTGTGTGTGTTTGTGCCTGTCTATGTGTGCGTGCGTGTGTGTGTCTCCCCTGGGTCTCAGTGCGGGGCCAGGCGCTGCCCGTGGCCGAGGGCTTGGTGCTGGGGGTACAGACCTGAAGGCCGCTCCTGCCCTGGGCGCTGGGTTTCGGCTGCGGACGCAGGCGGAGGTGGCCCTGGCTGCTGCCTGCTCCTCAGCCAGCAGAGCCGGGCAGCCGGCGCAAGGGAGGGCAGGGCCGTGGGGTGGCCTCGTGGGCAGTGGATGGCGCTGAGGGCTGTGGGCGCTGAGTGGCCTCGGTGCAGAGCGCAAGGGATGGTGCGTGAGCTGAGCGGCGTGGGCGCTGTGAGGGTGCTGAGCGACGTGGGCGCTGTGTGGGTGCTGAGCGACGTGGGTGCTGTGTGGGTGCTGAGCGGCATGGGCGCTGTGTGGGTGCTGAGCGGCGTGGGCGCTGTGTGGGTGCTGTGTGGGTGCTGAGCAGTGTGGGTGCTGAGCGGCGTGGGCGCTGTGTGGGTGCTGAGCGGCGTGGGTGCTGTGTGGGTGCTGAGCGGGTGCTGAGCGGCGTGGGCGCTGTGTGGGTGCTGAGCGGCGTGGGCGCTGTGTGGGCGCTGTGTGGGTGCTGTGTGGGTGCTGAGCGGCGTGGGCGCTGTGTGGGTGCTGAGCGGCGTGGGCGCTGTGTGGGTGCTGTGTGGGTGCTGAGCGGCGTGGGCGCTGTGTGGGTGCTGTGCGGCGTGGGCGCTGTGTGGGCGCTGTGTGGCGTGGGCGCTGTGTGGGTGCTGTGTGGGTGCTGAGCGGCGTGGGCGCTGTGTGGGTGCTGTGCGGCGTGGGCGCTGTGTGGGCGCTGTGTGGCGTGGGCGCTGTGTGGGCGCTGAGCGGCGTGGGCGCTGTGTGGGTGCTGAGCGGCGTGGGCGCTGTGTGGGTGCTGAGCGGCGTGGGTGCTGTGTGGGTGCTGAGCGGCGTGGGCGCTGTGTGGGTGCTGAGTGGCGTGGGTGCTGTGTGGGTGCTGTGTGGCGTGGGCGCTGTGTGGGCGCTGAGCGGCGTGGACGCTGTGTGGGTGCTGAGCGGCGTGGGCGCTGTGTGGGTGCTGAGCGGCATGGGCGCTGTGCGGAATGGGCGCTGTGTGGGTGCTGAGCGGCGTGGGTGCTGTGTGGGTGCTGAGCGGCGTGGGCGCTGTGTGGGTGCTGAGCGGTGTGGGTGCTGCGTGGGCGCAGTGTGGCATGGGCGCTGTGTGGGTGCTGAGCGGCGTGGGTGCTGTGTGGGTGCTGTGTGGCGTGGGCGCTGTGTGGGTGCTGAGTGGCGTGGGCGCTGTGTGGGCGCTGTGTGGGTGCTGAGCGGTGTGGGTGCTGTGTGGGTGCTGAGCGGCGTGGGTGCTGTGTGGGTGCTGAGTGGCGTGGGCGCTGTGTGGGTGCTGTGTGGGTGCTGTGCGGCGTGGGTGCTGTGTGGGTGCTGAGCGGTGTGGGTGCTGTGTGGGTGCTGTGTGGCGTGGGTGCTGTGTGGGTGCTGAGCGGTGTGGGTGCTGTGTGGGTGCTGAGTGGCGTGGGCGCTGTGTGGGTGCTGTGCGGCGTGGGTGCTGTGTGGGCGCTGTGTGGGTGCTGAGCGGTGTGGGTGCTGTGTGGGTGCTGTGTGGCGTGGGCGCTGTGTGGGTGCTGAGCGGTGTGGGTGCTGTGTGGGTGCTGAGCGGCGTGGGCGCTGTGTGGGTGCTGTGCGGCGTGGGCACTGCATGGGCTGGGTGCATTGTGCCCTTCAGGGCAGGAAGCAGCCATCTCTCTGCCCCCTGAAATGGGTAGTTCCAGGACCGGTGGCACCTGCGGGTGGCCTGCTGGGGAGGGCAGCTCTGGAAGGGATGGCAGCCAGCCACAGGGGGCCTGGCCCTCGGGGATTCGTCTGCCAAGGGGATCGCATGGGGTGGGGCGGGCGCGGGGCGGGCAGCCGTGCAGGGAGGGGCCGTGCAGCAGGGAGCTGCGGCTCTGGAGCACACAGATCTCACTGGCTGAGGCACCTCAAGGGCCCTGTGCATCCCAAGCCGCGCCTTGTCTGCCAGCCCCATGGCTTCCCCACACTGAGCTCAGCGGGCCGGCCTTTCCGAGGGGCCCTTCCCGGCAGGCTCCCCTGGTAGCTGGCCCTTTAAATCTGGGCCAGACACCCGGCTGTGCCCGAACAAGGTCATTTTATCCCTGCCCCTTCCGTGCTGGTGCCGGGGCTCAGAGCCTTCCTGGGAGGTGGCTGCAGGCTGGTGCCCGTTGCAGGACGGAGCTCTGGGCCTAGAGCAGGGGCCCGGCGAGCCCCCAGGCTGGGCAGGAGAGACCAGCCTGCGCGTCTCTTGGCAAGTGCAGCTTTCCCCTCAGAGTAGATAGTGCAGGGAACCCCCCGTAAGCCCCCCTGCTTCCTGCGGGGCTGGGAGCCTGAGACGCAGCAATAGCGAGCGAGCGAGTCACGGGAGAGGACGGCGAGCCCGGCCGGAGCTTGCAGTGGGGCAGGGACCCCAGTGCAGCTTGGGCTGCAGTGCACAAAACGGCCCCTGGCACAGCAGTGGCACCGAGCCCGCTGTCTGTGGCCGGGATGTGAGCGACGCTAAGAATATGCCTGGGGCAGTGGAGCAGTGACAGCCAGCAGGGGAGCAGGGGCCGGTGCTGGAGGGAGCCGGCTTAAAATCTGGTTCCCCTAGCACCGTGTCGGGGGGCAGGGGAGGCAGAGGCGCAGCGAGGAACCAGGTGCAGCTCCCAGCCTCCTTGCTCCGCTGCTGCATTTGAAATGGACGGTGGCTCAAGGCATGCAGCGCAGAGGCGCAGTGTCTGGACCAGGCGCGCCCTGGCACAGCTGATTTCGGCTCGCGCCCCGTCTCCCGCTGCGCTTCTGTCTGAAATGTTCGAAGAGCCCGGTGGCTCACGATACAGTTAAAAGGCAGAGCTCCTAGCTGGGAGCCAACCCGCTGCGGCTCTGCGGTTTCCCCCTTATCGACTAGTCGATCGTGACACCGCTGCCACGTTACAGTCACTGCGGGTGACGGGGGCGCAGGCACAGAGAGGAGCAGGGCACCGGCCTAGGGATGAGGAGTGGAGGCCACACGTGCTCAGCAGCGGTGAAAGTAACTTCACGTTTCTTACAGGCGCTGTCCTATTGCAGCCCGGGGCCCTGACGGCTCTTCGGCTGGCCCCAGGGCGCCCGCTGACTGCCCCTCCCATGCTCAGTGCGTGTCCTCTCCGCCCGCGTTAGAGTTTTCTCCTGGTGGCCACCACCGGAGTCGCGGGGCGTGCAAGGGTGGGCGAGGTGGGGTGGAGAGCTAGGACGGTCTGAGGACTGGCTCGACAGCGTCAGTAGGCGGCACCGAGAGCCCACCCCAGCCTAGCCGTAGCCTGGGGCCCTCACCTGAATCCCTGTCTCCCCCAAAGAGTCCCGGACGGTGAGCCCCAGCGGGATTTGCATCCCAGACCGACGCACAGAGCTCGCCGCCTCTGGGGCTCCAGGAACAGCTCTGAGCTGGTCGCAGGAGTAGGTTGTTACCCTCCAGCCATGCTGTGTGAGTATGTGGCACCTTGTGGGGAATTGACACGCGCTCTCAGTCTAAGTGTTCTGTTCCTCTCCGGCTCCCGGTCTTCCCCGCGCCTCCCTAAGCGCTCCCCTTTCCACGCTCCAGCCCCCTGGCGCGGTGCGCGCTGAGCCCAGCGGGAAGGGCATGTTGAGCCGGCATCTCCCTCTGTCCCCCTGCAGATGACGGCGAATGGCGGCTTCTCTGTGCTGTATCCGGGCAACCCCCAGCCCGGGGACCTGATTGAGATTTTCCGGCCGGCCTATCAGCACTGGGCTCTGTATCTGGGGGATGGGTACGTCATCAATGTGGCGCCTGTCGGTAAGAGCTGCACCGCGCTGCCGCCTTTGGGGGAGGAGCCGCTTCCTGCCCAGCCAGAGCGGCGGTGCCCGGCGGGGCGAATGCGGCGGCTCTCAGACAAAAGGGGGCGAGCTATGGCCGTCCCGGTCCCTCGGAAAGGGCTGGAGTTGGGGACCGTGGGCGCTTTGGGTGTCTTGTGTAGGGCCGTGGTACAGATGGGCCTGGGGGCAGGAAGTGGGGCCCAGTGGCTAACGCAGGGGATGTTCCTCGCTCTGCTACTGGCCACTGAGTGGCCGTGGGCACATCCCTTAGCTTCACCTCCTGAAAGCTGTAACACTTACCTGGGCCTGGGGCATCTGGTAACATTTGCTACCTGGCCCCAAGATCCCTGGGTGAACGGCAGCGCCCCAGGCTGTGCTGGGCTCTGCCGGTCTGGGCAGGCGGGAGCAGCCGTCCTGTGGCTCTCTGCCCGCCAGGCCCTGTGCACTCTGGGGTGGTGCAGAGCTGTCTGCGGGAGGCCCTGTGCCTCAGGGAGTTCTGCCACGCCCCTGCTGCTCTGCCCCCCGAGGGGGTCTCTCCAGTGCCTCAGTTGTACGAGAGAGGAGCCGGGGTTCCGCAATTATCTGACTTTCCTACCCGATGCGGTGACCCGCGGGCAGTGGCAGCCCCACCCCGACGTGCCCTGGCGCACGTGATGCCCCGCACCTCTCCCTTTCCTGGCGGAGGCTCCTGCATCGAGATCCTTGGCCTAGGACGAGAGGAAAAGCAGCTGGTGTTCCGGAGCGCGCGGGGGGACGGCTCCTTCTCCTGCCCTCTCCCCCGAGGGCCCCCCCTTCCTGTCATCTCGCTCAGCTGGGGGAAGGACTGAGAACCCGCTGGACGTGAGGGGCCACGTTCTGGTCTCCGGGCGCCCTCGGGGCAGCGTGCCAGGGAGCCGAGCGTGGCCAGCAGGGCGCGGGTGCGGTGGCCGTGCCGCGTGCAGGCCGGCCGGCTCAGCCTCGTCTCTGCCTGTCCCAGAGGAAGGTGCCGCGTCGTCGCTGGCCAGCGCCAAGTCGGTGTTCAGCCGGAAGGCCCTGGTGAAGATGCAGCTCCTGAAGGACGTGGTGGGGAGCGACAGGTACCGAATCAACAACAAGTACGACGCCGCCTACGCCCCGCTGCCCACGGAGCACATCCTCCGGCGCGCCGAGCTCCTCGTCGGCCAGGAAGTGTCCTACGACCTGCTGGGCAACAACTGCGAGCACTTTGTGACGCTGCTGCGCTACGGGGAGGGGGTCTCCGAGCAGGTGGGTGCCGCGCAGGGGCAGGCTGGTGTCTGAATGCTCGGACGCGCAGCTCCCCTGGCTCCGGGGTGTCCTGCACTGTGTCCGCGCCCCGCCAGCCTGGCCAGCCCCGCAGCAGAGGCCACGGCCAGGCACCGCAGCGGCGGCACAGTCCCTGCGAGGGGCAAGGCTGGTGGGGTGCAATGCAGCACCCGCCGCTAATGCCCGGGGACAGCAACGCCCCCGTACAGAGCGGCTGAGTCTGGCCCGGCTGTGGCTGCTGCTCTGCCTCCGTCTGCCCCTCTGACTGAGCCCCCCCATCGCCATTTTGCTCCTTTGGTGGCACAGTGAGTGAGGATCTGCCCCGGGGGGGACAGCTGCAGTCCCAGCATGCCCTGCTCTAGTACCCCACTGGGGTGGGCGGGTGGGGGCTCTCACTAGCTCCCGGAGGAGTGCAGGGAGGTTTGCTTGGCGTCAGGCTCATGCAGAATCTGGCCTGTTCTCCGACACAGACAGAGCCTGGGACTTGGGTGGTTTTGTCGAGAACCAGCCTGGTAAAGGAACACGTTGGCAACGCAAAGGCCTGGTGGTGAATCCTCAGGAGGGAGGCGAAAGGGTAACTGGTAACCAGTGGGGGCCGGCGCGGAGAGGGGCTGCTCCGATGAGGGACGGGAGCCGGTAGCAGCCCCACCACGGGGTGGGAGTCGGAGCCGCACAGGCTGGGGGCTGCGGGGTCCCCCGACCGGATCCCACTCGTCCGTTAAGCAGTGAAACGTGAGGCTAACCCAGCATTTAACCGGTTAACGGATTAGCCGGGATTGTCCATCCCTCGTCCTCCCTGGGCTTTGTGGCGGGAGGCTCTCTGCCGGCTGGGACAGGTAGACACTGGGGTTGAGCAGAGCAGAGCAGAGGGAGGCCTGGCCACTCGCTCCTTAAACCCGCCTCGTCTCTGGCCACAGGCCTGAGCCACGTGGCGCCTGAGCCGGGCCCCTCCTGACGTCCGTGCGCTTGGCATCGGGCCCGTGGCTAGGAGCTGTGCCCGGACTGTGAAAGGGAGCCGAGGGAATTCCCCCAGATACGCCGTGGCTCAGCCGAGAGCAGCGTCTGGCCCCGTGCAGGCGTGGCCCTGCTCAAAGGCGCCGTGGCCTACTGGGCGTGAAGACAGCCTGGACGCAGGGGAATCTACTTGGCAGTCCCTGAATCCCCAGGCGTGAAGCCAGCGTCCAGCGAGAGCAGTGTTCGGCCTGCTCGGCCCTGTCTGGCGCGTGCACCGCCTGCGGCTGCCGTGCCCATCGTGAGATGGGTCGCGTGAGCGGGGCGGCCAGCGTGAGATGAGCTGCCAGCAACCGGTGCCCTAGGCGAGCCAGGCACTCGGCGCCCCCCCTCCAGACCCCTTGATATTGCGCCACCGTTTGGCGCCCTAGGCGACCGCCTCGTGCGCCTGTATGGACGGGCCGCCCCTGCGCGTGAGACGTCGTCAGGCTGTTTTGTTTCCCCTTGCAGGCCAGCCGAGCAATGGGCGCCGTGGGGTTTGTAACCGCTGCCGCCGGCGCCGTCTCCCTGCTGGGCTTTTTCCAGAACCGATCCAGGGACCGGCAGTATTGACCAGCTCCCAAGAGAGCGCCCAGCGGGCAGGGGCTGGATCCCAGCGGGGGACGGACCAGCTCAGCCCGCGGCTAACGCTACAACAGACACTTGTTGCTAAGGGCGCCGCGGTTGCTAGGCGGCTGGCTGGAGCGAGCGTCATAGCGACTGGTACCCGGTGACAGATGATTTTCCTGCTCGCCTCACTGGACTCTTGGCAGTTTCTCCTGCTGTGCTGGCGCCTGGGCCCGGGGCCTTCGTGCACGCCGGCTGCTGACCGGTCTCAGACTCCGCGGCTGGGTGTCTCAGTCAATCATTCATATTTTTTTACCTGCTTGGAGAAATGTTTGTGTGTGCTTTTAAGAAGAATGTGAATGAAACTAAACTGTTCGGAGGGGCCTTTTCCCCACCCAGGACCCGTGGCTTTTACAAGAGCCCGTCCCGGCTGCTGAGCGTTGCGGTGTGCTGTGGGGAGGTGCTGGGCGCGAGGGGGTATGCCAGGTACGTGAGGCACTCCCTGCCGCTCTCCACGTCGCGGGAGACGGGCGCAAGAGCAGGCCCTTCTCTTGGCAAGGGAGGGAGGGGTCTCCCTGGATTGCCATACGGGCCTTTTCTCTTGGATGTGATGCTCTTTGGCTTGCTACACCAGACCTTTCTCCCAGCGTGCTGTTCCCCTGCGCCCGTCGGGTTCACTCTCTCTGCCCGCCACGGGGAGGCAGAGCCTAGACCACGACCGCTCCATTTTCTGGCTACTCTGTGCCCCTGCCCAGCACCTGCAGTTTTGCTGGACTGCCCTGATGCAGAGGTAACTGCCTGCACCTACCAATGTGACTTCTTCGTGACCCCCGGGCCTTGGACCTACACTGAGCCAGCCTGGAAACACGCCCGTCCTGTTGTTTCAGTGTTTGTGGGCCTGAGTCTGGCAGTCGGGCGTGTCCTTAGCACATCGTCCCGTGTTTCCCGCTTCTGAAACTGATCTGGGTTTTAAACACAGCAGCAAACGCACAAGCACTTCCTCCGTATTATAACAAATCTGAGCGTAAATCGGCCAGACACTGAGCTCAGGCTGGGGTTTAAGTTCAGCTCTTGGCCGTTTGCCGGCTGGCCGGAGGGGAACCAACGCGCCGGCAGTGCCGTGGGGAATACGCTGCACTTCAGATTCTGGTAGCGTCCGTTCACCTGCCGGCAGAGCCGTCCAGTCCATAGGACGAACTGGGGGGCCGCCCCAGCCCCTGCGCCTTTGGGGGGCCCCACGGCGCCATCCCATCCTTCCTATGGACGAGAGGGAGCGGGGGATTACAGAGCCCTGGCACAGCGGCAGCACACGTTGCCTTCCCCACTTGCCATGGGGCGGCAGGAGCTGGAGCAACCTGGCATCCTGCTCTGCTCTGCCCTGCCCCTCTGCCCTTCCTGGCCTGCAGCACCCCTCTCCACAGCAGTGGGGAACAGAGCGCCCCGCCCCAGGGCGAAGCAAGGGGCAGTGGGCCAGGAGGGCGGCGCAGCCTGGCAGAACAGGCTGCTGGTCTGCTCCGGCTCCCACCCCTGCGAGGTGAGCCCTGCTGCCGCCGAGCCAGGCCTTGGGCCAGGGAGGGAGCACGGGGATGGGGCAGGACTTGGAGGAGGGTGCAGAAGGGCAGGGCGGGAGGTTGCCCCAGTCCCTACGCTGGCAGCACTGGAGGGAGGGGCTGCCCCAGGCCCCTCTCCGAACAGCCCTGCCTGCCGGTCCCATGGGCGTGGCGCCTGGGTTTCAGTAACAGCTGCGGGACTTGGCAGTTTCTCACTGGCTGCCAGCGAGTGGAACTGGCCCCCCGGTTTGGAACCGTGATTTGAAGCCTTACAACAGGATGCTGGCTCCTGTGCGGGCCGTCCCACTGTGCCCTCCTCTGACTGCAGCGCCTGGCCCGGGATGGCTGCCCAGCTGTGGCAGCTGAACATCCCCGCGCTGGACCCGAGCTGCTTCAGTGCTGCTTGTGTCCGTGCTTGTGGGCCTGAGTCTGGCAGTCGGGCGTGTCTTGTAGCACATCGTCCCGTGTTTCCCTTCCCTCGTCAGCGGATCTGGAGTTCAAATACAGCGACAAACCAGCACGTCCCTGCTTCCTGCGGTGCTCAGTCTGAACGTCAGTCCCAGCCTGCGGGCCGTGGCCGAGCGCCGTTTCTTGGCAGATGTTATTGGACAGTTCAGCACTTTCCAAGAAGCTGCATTTAACCGAGGTCGGTAGAGGCTGAGCCTCGTGCGTGTGCAATGTCTGAGCCCTGGAGGGCAGTGTTTCTGCTTGCTCCACCAGGGAGTTGTGTGTGAAAGCAAAGGCGACCAGACGGTGCCTCAATTTACCCGGGTTAATCCCTTGAGCTCAGTGGCATGCCGAGGTTGTTACATGAGGGCCGAACACGGCTCAGTACGTATCCGTGGTTCAGTCGTATGAACCTGAACCAGGTTCTGAGCAGCTGAGTAACTGGCATTTTCTCCCTTGTTCTGCCTCCAAATTCCCATTCCAGGGACAAGTCTGACCTAAAACTCGACCTGCCTTACAACTCCAATTGGCCCGCGCACCCAGCTGAAGGGCCTGGGGCTGCCCTGCTGAAAAGAGGGATGTGAGTGGAGATTGTGGCTCATTCTCCTAAATAAAACTGGGCTTGACCGTGCCCACCCCCAGCCCAGTGTTAGCCTTCGTCAGCTGGCTTCTAGCGTGGCTCTTCTCCTGATCCCAGCTCTGCCGCTGGAGGATGGGATCGATGTGGGGTGACGTGGGGGCTGGCGGGGATAACGTCGGGCTTTGCGACCACAGCGTACATCCCCTGTCACGTCAGGCAGGGAAGAAATTTGCTCTTTGCAGTTTGGCCTTGAGGTTTCCCTGTTGGGCTGCGTTTTGCAAATTCACAAAGAGCACGACCCCCGAGCCTGCCACCTGAAATCCTCCCCGAGAACTCCAGAAGCAAAACCACTTGATTTTACCCAGGAAATCGACTAACTCTCATGGGTTTTATTGACAGTTTAGCAGCTTCCACATGCGTCTTAGCACTGTACCCTGTCTAGCCTGGCAGTAACAGAGGAAAATCAGATGCTCCTTGTTTTACAGGGAGTTTGCAAAACTCTAATCATCTTGAGCAGACTTGTAGGACAGAAAAAGTGCCCAACAGGTCAATAACACGTTGCAGACAATGGTAATTGTCCATGGAATAACTCCTGCAAAGGGACAGCTGTAGGAGACGCGGCCTGCACCTCTCAGGTGACGTTGTGCAGATGTGTTGTCATGACAACCCTGAATCTTGTACCGGTGACACTGGAAGCAGTCTGGGTTCAGCAGAAATTCGGAAGTCGCCAGCTTTGGGGTCTAGCCCTCTTGGCTGTGCTCGTAGCTTGGGTTGACGTAGACTTCAGTCTTGCTGCTTTGTGCCACGTCTTTTCTGTTCAAAGGAGGCCACGTTGGATCCCTCTCCAGCGCCCTCTGCCACTTGCGATACTGGCTCTGAGACCGGAACCGGAAGCATTTCTTAATCAGCTGCCAGAGGCGCCGGTTCTGCAGGACGACGTCCTGTGCAGGGAGATGGATCTGGTCAGGCGGGTCCCCGTTGCTGCTCTGGTGCGAGTGGCGCAGTCCTACCCCCGCCAGGCCCCTCCCCCCCAGCAGCAGCATCTTGCCCTCGTGGACACGTGGAATTATTGCCTAGCTGGGCCTGACCCAGAACTCTCCCAGGCTGTGAGCTAGGCGGGGTCAGGCCCTTACTGACCTGTTCTATGGGGATTACAACGCACGCACCTTTGCAACGCGGCATTCATCTCCGGGGGGCTGACAGCGTCCACAGGCACCAGACCGGGGGGGGCTCCAGGCCCCAGAAGGGGTGGGGCCTCCGGTGGAAGGGGTGGGGCCAGGGGCAGCCCTTAGAGCTGCCTGGACCATGGTGCTGCCCCCCCGCCTCCCTCCAGCCCTCAGAATGTGCACTCCTGCAAAGGGACAGGTGGCTGCGGGTTCAGGGCTGGGCCTGCAGACATCGCTCGCGGGCTGGCGTGGCTTTCGCTGCTCCCGCCTCAGGGCCACTTAACCAGAGCAGCCCTGGTGGGGTTTGTCCAGCCTGTGGCTAAACGCCCCAGTCCTGGGGGCTCCGCAGCCTCCCTGGGAAGCGGTTCCAGGGCTTCGTAAGGCTCCGCTCCCCCTTGTGGCGCACTCGGCCTGTTCCTTCTCGTCCTGGCTCCCGCGGGCACGGGGACCAGCTGCTCTGTCCCTCTGTAATGGCCCCCTCGCACTGGAGGGCTCTCAGCGGGCCCCACGCCTCCCTTCCGCTTTTCTGAGGACTAGGCAGGCCTGGTTTCTTGCCCTGGGCCTCAGAGGCAAACCCGCCGCCAGCCTGGGCTGCTCCCGCCACTCGCTTGTTCCAGGAGCCGTGCGCACACGCCTGTCCTGGGTGCAGGACAGCCCCACCACCCCACCTGGCACTTCACGGCACGACGGGAACCCTGGCACCCACCGGCCTCGAGTGCGCCTGCTGCAGCCCCTGTCCCGGGCTCCTCCGAGGAGCTCTGCTGCCTTGGAGTGCGTCATTTCCTCGCCGATAGCCTGCCCCTCCCTGCCCGAGCCTTCTTCCGGCCTCCTCCGTCCTGCCCATGCCCTGCGCCTGCCTCGCGACTGACTCCTCCGCAGCGCTGACCCTCGGGCTACCTCCCGTTTGTGTGCAGGCCTGCCTGGACTTATCCACGGACCCTGGCCCGCGGCCCATCCCCAGGCACCAGTCAGCGCTGCTCCCGCCTCTCTCCACTCGCTCCCCTCTGGCCCCTACTGCGGCTCTCGGTCGCCACGGCTGGGACCCATTTGCTCCCATTTGTCCACGTCTTGCTCTGGCGCCCAGACCTGCATCCAGGACTCCAGCAGGGCCTCCCCAGTGCCTCGTGGGCCGCGCCTAGGCCTCTCCTGGCCTCAGGGGATGCTCTCCTCCTTTCCAGTGGGTGCCCCACCCCTGCTCTGCCCTGATGCCCTGCCCTCGCTCCGCCCCATCGCCTGGCCCCAGTCTTGCTCTGCCTCTTCCCTCCCCTGAGGCCCCACCTTTGCCCCAGCCCTCCCCTGTACGTGCTCCCCCTCGTTGGTGGACCATGGCCCTGTTGGCACATAGCCCCTGTTCCCTGAGACCCGCAGCTCCTGGGCAGCCCTCCTGCCCCCCCGCCAGCCCTTCCCCACCCTGTATGCCAAAGGGAAGAACCAGCACTTCCACTGGGCTTTCCGATCTTAAGTCAACTGGTCAATAGAAGCACCCACCTCCACAAAGAACGACACACAAAACGTGACCACGAGCATGAGGAAGATGGAAACCCTCCAGAGGGTGGGAGTGCAGAGAAGCTGTTGGGGAAGAAACACAAGTCACTTGAGTTTCGAACGTGGTTTAATATTCTCCTGGATTCCTCACAACCTGCGAGACCAGCTGGTTTGATGTTCCACAAACCAGCACTGTATTAAAGAGATCTTAGTGCCAGCCTGGGTCCCGCTGCTTTCCTAGGGTGCAGTGACTTCAGTGATCTCAAGCAGCTGCTTGCAATGAATTGAGTGTCAAAGAGGGCAAGATGGGTCCACCTCCTTTTTGGGGCACAAGGGTTTTATGCAAAAAGAAAACGTTCACGCTGCTTGTTCTTGCGCAAAAAGCCTCGCACAAAAACGGATCAGCAGAAAATATGCAAATGACATCGCGTCTCACCGAATGTTTTCCCGGGAAAACGCGTAGTGTAGACGTAGCCTCAGTCGGTAAATCTTAGAATCATGGAACTCCAGGGCGGGCAGAGACCTCAGGAGCCATCGAGTCCAGCCCCTGCCCAAAGCAGGACCAACCCAACTCAATCAGCCCAGCAGAGAGCAAGAGAGGGATGAGTATTTTTAGAAAATCAGACCCATGAGGATAGATTTAAAAACCGGCCCTGGTTAGTCGTGAGAAAAGCGGACGGGGAGGGGACCTGAGGAGACTTCAGATGTCTTAGGGGCTGTTTTAGAGGGCAATGCTCAGTGGTTCTCCACCTCTGCTGAAGGTAGGAGAAGCAGCAACGGGCTGAATCTGCAGCTGGGGAGATTTCGGCTCAATCTTAGGAGAAGGTTTCTAACTCCAGGAGCAGTGAAACTGCACGAGGCTTCCAAGGGAGGTTGAGAACTGCCCTTCCCTGGAGATTTTGGACAACAGGCTGGGCAAACACCTCCCAGGACTGGTCTAGATTTACTTGGCCTGCTCCAGACAAGGGGACCCTTCCAGCCCTACATTTCTGTGATCAGTGAAAATGGTGGGAGGGTGAAAAGCACGTGCAACTCCAGTTCCACTCACCTCCATTCCCTTGTACACAGCAGTGATGTCCGCGAAGAGGAGGAACAGGCACACTCCCAGCTGGATGAGCAGCAGGACTGAGAACAGATCTGGTGAACAAGAGCACCGTGTCACAGGGACGTGGTTTGGTGACCAGCCCCAGCGACAGGACTGGGTGATGATTTGTAAAGGGCTGGCTGGCAGCTCCTGGGGTGCTGCAGAACTGCTGCGCAGCACATCTCATAGTGTAGCAAAGCTCCCGAATTCTAAGCAGACATGGCCATAGCTTCCACGTGGCTGACGTAGCTTGCCCACGCCCTGCAGGAATGAAAGCTGTGGCCATCCTCTGCCTGCCCACGTGCACGGAGCTGCTGGCTGCCGAGCAATTCCCAGTGGCCGGGTTTCCAGGCCGCACAAAACGCTGCACAAGTGGCAGTCTTGGCCGTTGCCTAGGTAAGGATGAATGGGCCACGATGAGGGAACTGCTCGGTGACCCCGAGGGGCAATCCCACCACATCAGGGCAGAGCACGTGTCCCGCACAGAGCCGGGTGCCTCACAGATCACAAGGAGGCCGTTTCACGGATGGAATTTCAGCCAATAAATCTCCCGTTTCTGTTGTGCCCCTTCACACTTTAACGAACAGGCCTGGCAATAACCGCGGCGTTGCTCTCTAATCGCCCGCCTCCCAGAGACGGCCAGGGACTCCTTTCCTTGAGGGGAAAACCTGCACGTGGGGCTTTGGCTGAGCCTGGCGTGCAGCTGGTGAGATGGGAGCCGGCTCCTGTCAGTGACGGTTTGCTCTGCTGGCCTTGGGCTCAGGGCCAGAGAAGTCACAAACAAAGCTCTACTCTTTGCCGACTAGTTGCCCTGTTACTTTAAGAGGCCGTGCCTGCAGAGCACGCGGCGGTGCAGTTATACTTACAGTTCGTATAGATGGGTTTCCTGAATGGCTTTCCCTTGGAAAAGACGAAGGCTACAATGATGCAGTTGATTGTAGTGAGTGGCCAGAGAGTGGTGTCTTCGTAGCTTAGAACGCTGCTGGAGACACCGGTGGCATTCGCGGTGCTCACAGAGGCCAGGGAGCCGTTTGCTGGAGGGCACTCTCTGGAAAAGAAGCACCGGTATTTCGGAAGCACTTGCTGATGCTCTCTCAGCGGCGACTGGCTAGAATAAAGCCGCTTCCTCTATCGTATCGTATCCACCCTAGCGCAGGATGGGGGAGTCCTGGCAGGGCCCCGGGTGCTGCAAGGCCGTCTTGGAGCCCAGCCGCGTGGCTTCGCAAGACGGACTGGAAAGGGGAGCAGCGGAGTTACCTGTGGTGGGCCAGCTCCACGTACCACGGCTGCTGCTTCACAAAGAGGAAGCCGCAGATCTGCATGGTTGCCGTGATGCCCACGTGGAGCGTGACGGAGAGCAGCAAAGGAGGAGAGAGGAGCTGGCCTGGCGGTCGGTACGGGGCCAGCTTTGGGTAGGCGTGGGTCAGGCTCACTGGAAAAGAGAACACAGGCGTCTCCTCTCAGACACAGGGCAGCCCCCCGGCTACTCCCCTGCTAGGCTGGGGGGTGACTGTGGTCCCTGCCTGACCCTCATCCCCACGGAAGCCCTTTGGCATTCACGGATCACTGGGAGCCCAGTATAATGGGATGCTACGGCCTGATTCTCCGTCCGCCTGGGAATGCCTCTGGCCCCCCCTCACTAGGTGAGCTGTGCCCCCTGCATAGCAAAGCAAAGCTCCCTTCTCCACTCCCATGTCCGGCCCCACCCCCCCCCCCACTCTGCTGGGAGCCGTGGGGGAGTCCTGGTGGCCCTTGGCCCGTTGCCATTCGAAATCACCGCCAGAGTCTGCACAACGCGCTGAAAACGTCCCATGCCAGGGCCGTGGGCTGTTGCCATGGCGAAGGACCTGCCCTGGGTTTCCATGGGGCTGTTTGATGCTGAACGACTTGCTTTCCCGCAGGCCAGGCCCTGGCGCTGAACAGCGTGTCGCCCACAGGGAGAGCCGCCCCGCACGGAGCTTAGGATGGAATCGGCAAGGGAGGCACGGTCAGCATTGCCCCTGTGTGCGGACAGGGAACTGAGGGGCAGGGGGTTCCTCCAGGTCATACAGGGGCCATGGCAGAGCTGGGACTGGACCCCTGCACTTCAGAGCTCCGGCCTGACGTCTCAGCCACCCTCCCCTTCGCCTTCCAGCCGCCCTGCGGTGCCTCTGGCCAGGGGAAGCGTGGGGTTCTCAGACCCCGCCAGGCAGCCCCACTGAGGTCAGTGGCTGTGGTGTGAACGCAGCAGAGCCCAGCCCGGTGGACTGTTCACACAGGCAAAGGCTGACGCGGGCCCCTTACTTGTTAAGCAAACCAGCAGGGTGATGACGACGTCCTGGATGAGGTACTGGTAGTTCCCAAAGATCTGCAGTTGCTGAAAGGGAAGAGAGCCCGTCAGGTTCCCAGGCTGGCCGGGTTGTGGTTATTTCATTACTGTGCACGGCCCCATGGCTCCCATCAGCTGACTGCAGCCCACCCCCCTGCCCATGGAGCGGACTGAGACCACATGCAGTGTCAGCTCCACAGCCTTAGCTGGGAGCCAGCTGGCTTGGGGTGCAAGCAGCAGAGGCTGCTGCACTAAGCTCCCGAGGCCCCAGGGTTGGCTCTGCCTGTGGGCTTCCCGCGAGAATCAGCCCAGTCCATCGGCCTTTGTGCTGCTGCTGCGAAATCCTAACTCGTCCTGTGCCTTAGGGCTCCGTGGGGCCTGTCCACGTCTCTCCGGTCGAAGGCACAGCCCAGTAAGCGGCAGGGAGCAGCCCCACGGAGGCCAGGGCCGAGGTTCCCAGCGAAGGAGCCTGGGACTGCGGTGGATGTCGGTGCAGGGTTCCAGTAACTGCACAGCCCTGTAGTAGGCAGTAAGTCCCGTGGCAGTGGCTGTGCTGCCCGTGCCGGGCCTGCCACTGTCCAGCGTGAGGGGAACACAGGCCACGCTGGTGGCTGTGCAGAGGGGGAAGACCTGGTGCCTGCTTTCCGCTATCCCGATAGGAAACCAGATTCCTTTCCTTTCCTCCAGAAGTCCTGCCGAGCTGATTTTTATACCAAAACTGCACTGTACTCCTTAAGGAGCCATTTTGTTACCAGACCTGCTTGCTGCATCCCCTCTCCCAGCTGGTGAGTGCCGGACTTCTCCCGCTAGCGGTGGGATGCTAGCAGGGGTGAAACCTGGAGAGAGACGCACCTCGTTGCGGGGAGATGACGTACCCAGTAAAGCAGAGAAGTGCCAATGAACTGCGTGAGGCCGTACAGGGTCAGGTACTTAAACACAGCAAAAGAAGCAACCAAAGCGGCCCGGCCTTCCCTGTTGGGAAAAACGTTCTGTGGTGAGCGTAGAACCAGCCATGGTAACAGGGCGCAGGGCTCTGCCTGAGGACCGGCTCCGCGTGTTGGGTTTTCGTTCGCGGTGTCATGAGGCCATGGGCTGTTTTCTCAGGGCCCGTTGAGGGCGTGCTCCTGGGGCTCAGGGGAAGTGGTGACTGTTGTGTGACTCCTGGTAACAGACGTTGCAGCGGGCACAGCCCTGCTTCCACCACTGTGTACCTGACACCCCGGAGGGGCCGCGTTACCTGATTAGCTCTGGCACGCACTCTACGTTGGGGATTTGGGACGTGAAAGGCGAAGCCACCGATGCCTCCTGCTCTGACAATGATATCCCTGCATGGGCCATTTTCAACGCCTGAAATACACCAGTGTCTGGTCAGGATACGCCCCTGCGAGAGAGCCCCTCCCCCACCCGTGTGAACTTGCTCCCCCTGTTTTCAGGTGTTTGGTCCTGTCTTGGTTTGAATGTCCCGACGAACTGAGCTGCCTCCATTCCAAAGTCCAGCTAATGCCTTCTCATTCCTTCCCTTGCTGCTTGTCATCCCATGGCTCCTACTTATCTCCTCCTGGACCCTCATTGCTTTCTTTACACCCTTCCACAGCCTGTAGGCTGGGACCTCCCTCCGTAGGGCTCGTGTTCACAGACAGGGCTACCCTGGCACAGCTGTGCTGGTGAACCTGCTACTGCCAACAGGGGAGCTGCTGCTGTGACATGAAGAACTCCAGGAAAGAAGGGGACACGTGAAGGAGATCTGGATTGTCTGTGCTGACAACCGGAGTCGGACAGTGCGGTTGCAATGGTTCTAGGCAGCAGAGTCATCTCCTCTGTTCGTGGTCCCTCGTTTTGGGAGGACGAGGGATTTTGTTTCTACGTACCCCACAATCATTGGCGCCGTCTCCGCACATGCCCACGTAGTAGCTGAGAGGGACAAAGGAAAACACGGACAGGTGAACTTTGGACTGAACTATGTTTTCATTTTACAAACTCTCCCGTAGGCTCGTTTAGGATCTTCAGCTCTGTCAGATGAGAGCAGAGAGGAGACTGCCTGCCTTCCCCACTGCCCTGGGGCAGGAGAGTGCATTGGTGGGCTCACAGCTGCAGTGGTGGCTCTTTGTGGATGATACTTACCCCAGTGTTGTGTTGTGGCTTTAACTTGCCTGCCTTTCACAAGAGTCCACACATGGAAGTGGAATTGGGGTGGCATAAAATATTGTCAGGCTTTTCCTAGGCTACAGCAAGGTAAGAACGGCCCTCCTGGGTCAGACCTGTGGTCCTCCTAGCCCAGGATCGACTGGGACCATGGCCGGTGCCAGGTGCTTCAGAGGGAATGTACAGAGCAGGGCAGTTACTGATTGATCCTCTTGTGGCTGGCTGCTTCCTTGAGGAACATCTGCACATTCGGCCACCTCCCTGTTCGCCCTCCTTGCCAAATCATTTATGAATATGTCGGCACAGCCCTAGAAAAGATCCCTAGGGGACCCCGCTAGTTACCTCTCTCCACTGAGAACTGACCATTTACTCCTCCCCTTTGTTTCCTGTCTTTTAACCAGTTCCCAAAGGACTTTCCCTCTGATCCCATGACAACGAACTTCGCTTTAGAGCCTTTGGTGCAGGGCTTTGTCACAGCCTTCGGGCAGCCCAAAGACACACAGCGGTGCAGAGTGAGCGCTGTGTGGGGAGCGGTTCAGACATTTCAACGGGATTTAATCATACTCTTATCACTGAGTGCAGCTGGCAAGAGGCAGCCTCAGCCCCACGTGACCAGCCAGTTCTCCACAGGCAGACTGGGGCCTCTGCTCTACTATCTACCCATCGTGCGAGAACATGCTCTGGAGCGGTCAGTGGCGCCCCCCATCACGGAGTAACGCAGGACACTTCAGTGTTCAGCGTGGGGGGACCAGCGCGGTCTAGTCCCTGCCCTGCCCCGCTTCCACGGGAGATCGTCCGAGTTATCGCTCTCCAATGGCCATTGCATGAGCAATCGTTTTACTGTGAAGTTCCAGAAATGTTTGTTGTGGCTTCTGCACTGCAGCCAGTGTTTAAAAGTGTGCGAGGTCTGGCTGTGGGAAACAGTCATGCCCACAGGAATGCCTGAGTGAGCATAGGACAAACTATTTCACTAGGCAGGTGGGGAAGCACTGGGATGAGTTCCCGAGGGAGGGAGTGAAATCTCCATCTCTAGAGGTGTTTACATCCCAGTTTGACACAGTCCTGGCTGGGATGGTTGAGTTGGGGCTGGTCCTGCTTTGGGCTGGGGGCAGGACTCGATGACTCCTGAGGTCTCTGCCAGCTCTGGGATTCTAGAGTTCTATGTTTCAGTCCAGTGTCCGGTGCCAGTTTCTGATCTGGTTTACGCAGTCTGGGGTAACTCCACTCGGCTCAGTTAGGCTGTGTCTAGACTACAAAGAAAAGTCATAAAAAGATACACAAATTGCAAACCGCGATTTGCATATCTTTTCCCGCTTTTCTTTCGGAAGAGGCTTTTCCAGCAATTGTCTACATGGGGCCAAATTTCAGAAAACAAGCCTCTTTCAGAACATCCCTTCTTCCTCGCAGAACGAGGTTTACAGGGATGCCAAAAAACCACATCTGCTTTCCTGAATTTTTTTTTCCAGGATACCTCCAGTATCACGGAAAAACCCTGCAGTCTAGATGTACCCTGAGATTAGGATTTGACCCATGTATTGTTCTTTCACCCTGCCACTCATGTTTGATGGTGCCTTTTATATATTATAATGGAGAGCAGTGGCTACCATTGGTCTAAGGCTAAGTCACTGCAATTGTGCATAGGTAGATTAGGTGTGAATTTGGGAGGAAGGGGACCATACAGCGGGAGTTCAGAGGGCATGCAGAGGTTTTGAGCCTGGAGAAAAGGAGAGTGAGGAAGCTGAGCTCTGTAATCACCAGATACTGCAGCAGAGAGGAGTGAAGCACAGTGGCTCTGTTGTGATTATGGTTAGAAAACGTTCACTGAACCTACTTTAGATTTTGAAATTCTTCCACGAGGCTGGATTTCTGCCCAGGAGACATTCTAGCAAAAACAGTCCCGTTCACTAGTATCTGTAGAAAGAAGAACATTGTGGTGGTACTAGATTGAAAAATGAACCCAAATAGTGTTCATGCTATTAGGAACCCAGTGTCCCATGTATGATATTTAGTAGCATAATGGAGGATCCAGCCCTGTTTCATTATTGAATCTCTGCAATGGCAGGTTATTGGTTTTTATAAAACCATTAACTTTTCCTCTTTGATCTATAGATGGCCTGGGACCAGAGCCTTCCACATGCTGTAATTTTTGGAATCTGAGCCTGATTTTTCTCATAATGGACCTTGGATCAGCCCGTAGGAGTTTGCAACGTGACCCCATCTCTCTGTGATCATTTTCCTGACCCATGAACATTATCCCCATAGGTGCAGGAGCTAGGGATGCAGGGCGTTTTGCAGCACCCTCACATTTTATGTGGGTCCCAGCCACTGTCCTGCACCCGGGGCTCTGTTCCTGGCCCCGCACCAGCCCCAGCCTTGGACCCCTAACCCCTGTCTGTGTCTCCCTCCCGGAGGCAGAGTCTGGTCTTGGGCTCCAACTGCAGGGAAGGAGGGGACTGGGGTTAGGGAACTGGCTTTCTGCACCCCGGATATTAAACTATTAAAAATGTTCCAGCAGCACTGATGATCCCTTTAAATACAGCTCAGTGTTCCAGGATCCAGCAGGATCTCCAGCCTCTGGGAATCCTCACTCTATCATTCTCCAGTAACACGAGTCACCAGATTCATTAGCTACTACCAGTGACTCATGCCCACGTGTTTCCCTCATTAGACTGCTCACATGAAATGAATTCTGCGCTTCCCTTAACTCCTTGTGAGCGAGATGCATATTCAAATTGCGCCAGACGGTCTGTTTTATACACTGCTCAGGTGAAACTAAGGCTGTAGCAGGATTTGCCAACTTCTCGACAGTGACAAATCCTCGCTGGCGTAAAGCGGTGCAGCTGCGTTACAGTCGATGGTGCTGTGGTGAATTGCGGCGGCTGAGACGCTGGCTCAGGGATTTTAAAAACACCCCGGTGGTCACCGCATGTATCACAGAGCCTCGGGCGGCAGGTATACGAGGCAGGGGAAGGCGTTTCCTACCCAAACTGCCAGGTGTGGCCCCTCCCACATTCCGTCCCCTGCTTCAGCCACGCTGAGGCTAGGACCACGTGCCACCCGCCCTTCCCGTGCTCCGGAGCTGGGAAGGCTCACACGGGGGCTGCAGGGAGATGGGAGATCTGCCCCTGCAGTGTAGGGTAGGTTGTGGGGAGAGCGGGGGAGCTGGAGCCCTGCCCCTGAGGTGAGGGGAACTTGGCTCCTGAGGAGGGGGGGGCCAGGTGGAAGAGGTGGAGCTGGGGGGTCGCCTCCCCCAGTCCTCGATTCACCCACTGCCCATGCAGGGTTGCCAGCAGGAGGGCAAGTTTTTTGCTTTTAAATTCAAATGTTCACACTTTAAATGCAGCCCAGGTTGATCGTGGCCACAAGTCAATGGCTGCTGGTAGCCACCAAGAAATGAATTGATGTTCTTCATTCAGTTCTAAGGAAAGCAGCAATTCCATGATGTAGACCAACCCCCAACTGCCACTCTTAGTTGAAGCCTCAGAGAATGAGCACTGAGCCCCACGAGGGGAGGAGCACTCGGGATGAAATCGGGGAACACTGGGGCCATTGCACGGCCATGGTCTCTTGGTTCAGAATGAGCTGAGTGACTCTCACAGCTGTTTATCGGCTTTGCATCTTTCAACGTTTCTGTGAAAAACGGGGAACGTAGCAATTTGTTACCTCGCAAACTTACTTTGGGCAGCAAACTCTTAAAATGCTTCATTATAGCCTGATAGGATCTTCCATTCATGGCAAAATGGTAATTGTTGCTTTCCCTTCCAGGAATGGTCCTTCCCTCAATATTAATATGTATGTCCTAGAAATCAGACAAGAGTTGTTCTCAGACGGGGGTTGCAATGTTCTAACATGTGAGTAAGGAAAGGAACAAATCCAGTTATTGTATTATGGTCTTGGTTGCTAGAGAACTGGTAGCTACCTCGTGCCTCAGTTTCCCATCAGTACAATGGGGATTATATTTAACTCACCCACCCTCCCTTTATAAAACATTGTGGGTTTGTCTCCAAGTCACTGCTTTGTTGTGTTGTAACACTTGTTCATTACTACGTGTTAACAAACATGATTGTAAATTAAGCTATAGAAATGACACAGAAGTTTGTTTCCACACGGTATATGTTTTTAGTTGTAGTTAACCCTAGGAACCACCTAGGTGAACAAGAGATGCTCTATATTTGCAGAGTTGACTATAATAGAGTTTAAAGAGAAGCTAGATAATTTCATGGAGGTTAGGTCCATAACAGGCTATTCGCCAGGGGATAAAATGGTGTCCTTGGCCTCTGTTTGTCAGAGGGATGGCAGGAGACAAATCGCTTGATCATTATCTTCGGTCCACCCTCTCTGGGGCACCTGGTGCTGGCCACTGTCGGCAGACAGGATACTGGGCTAGATGGACCATTGGTCTGACCCAGTACGGCCGTTCTTATGTTCTTATCCTGGGTTAGGATAAAAGGGGTAAAAAATAAGGGTGATGTCATGGTAGGGGGTCTACTGCAGACCACCAAGCCAAGAAGAAGAAGTGGATCAGGATTTTTCTTTTGAACAACTAATAAATCATCCAAAGAACAGAACTTGATGGTGGTCGGGGACGTCAACTATCCAGACTTCTGTTGGGAAAATAACTCAGCAGGGCACAGGTTATCCAAAGAAGTTCTTGGACTGTATTAGAGACAGTTTTTTTTTATTTCAGAAGGTGGAGAAAGCTACTGGGGGGAGGCTGTTCTAGAGTTGATTGTAAGAAATGGGAAGCAGAGAAAACAGCAAAATAAAGACAATGGATTTCAAGAAAGCAGACTTCAGCAAACTCAGGGAATTGCGAGGTAAGATCCATTCTAAGCAAATCTAAGAGCAAAACAACTGAAGACAATTGGCAATTTTTCAAAGACACATTATTAAAGGGCAGAAGAGCAAACTAATCCACTGCGCAGGAAAGATAGGAAGTATGGCAAGAGACCAAACTGGCTTACCAAGAAGACCTTAAATGATCTAAAAATGAAGGAGTCCCACAATAAGTAAAAACTACATCAAATTACAAAGGATGAATATATATAAACAGATAACATAGGTATTCAGGGGCAAAATTAGAAAGGTGAAGGCACAAAAAGAGCTCAAACAAGCTAGAGACAAAGGATGTGTCTAGACTACAGGTTTTTTCATAAAAAGTGGCCTTTTTTTGAAAAAACTTCCCCTGGGTCTAGACTGCTGCCACATTCTTTCAAAAGTAAATCAAAAGAACGAGGCAGTTTTTTCGACCGCGGAAAACCTTGTTTTACGAGGAATAACGATTTTTTTCAAAAGTGCTCTTTCGTAATGCAAACTGTGCTTTTTCGAAAAAGAGCATCCAGACTATCTGGGTGCTCTCTTTCAAAAAAGCGGCTTGCTTTTTCAAAAGAACTGGTTGTATGCTAGACACTCTTTTTCGAAAGAGGCTTTTTCAAAAGTATCTTTCAAAAAAGCCTCTTTCGAAAGAGGCTTGCAGTCTAGACGTAGCCATAAAGGGGAACAAGAAAACATTCTACAAATATATTAGAAGCAGGGGGAAGACCAAAGACAGGGTAGGCCAATTACTCAATGATGAGGGAAAAACAATAACAAAATGCGGAAATGGCAGAGGTACTTAATGACTTCTTTCTTTCCGTTTTCACCAAGAAGGTAGGTGGTGATTGGACACCTAACATAGTGAATGCCAGTGGAAATGGGGTGGGTTAAGAAGTTTAAATGGGGAAAAACAAGTTAAAAATTACTTGGACAAGTCGATGTCTTCAAGTCACCTTGGCCTGATGAAGTACATCCTAGAGTACTCAAGGGACTGACTGAGCAGATATCTGAGCTATTAGCTAGTATCTTTGAAAAGTCATAGAATATGGGAGAGATTCCAGATGCCTGGACAAGGGCAAATATAATGCCAATCTATAAAAAGAGAAATAGGGACAAGCCAGGGAATTACAAACCAGTCAGCCTAATTTCTGTGCCCGGAAAGATAATGGAACAAATAATTAAGGAATTCATCTGCAACATCTGTAATATAATAAGGTAACAGCCAGCATGGATTTGTAAAGAACAGGTAGCTTTCTTCAATAGGATAACAAGCCTTTTGGATAAGGAGGAAGCAGTAGGTGTAGTATACTGGGCGTCCCCGCTACAAGCTGCCACAGTATACATCCGTTCCACACTAAAGTCATTGACACTTGTAGGAACTGATGAGTTACAAGGGCCTTCCATTCCCTGCTCTTAAGTTGCACAAAAAAAACCCCAATTTGCGCAACTGGAAGTCAGTCGTGGGGAAAAATTCCCCACTTCAAGTTGTTTCACTATAAGTTCAAGTTTTTTGGAATGTATCTTGGACTTATAGCGAGGACAGCGTGTATCTAGACTTCTAGTAAGGCATTTAAGTCAGTTGTGCTTGACTTTCTCATTAATAAACTAGAGAAATTAAGAAAGTTCTCATTAATAAACTAGGTTAACTGGTTGGTTAACTGTTCCCAGAGAGTAGTTATCAGTGGTTCACTGTCAGGCTGGAAGAGTGGGGTTCCACAGGGATTAGTTCTGGGTCTAGTTCTTTTCCACAGCTTCATCAACAAATTTAGATAATGGCAAGGAGAGCGCAGATGATGCCAAGATGGACGAGGCTGCAGGTGCTATGGAGGATTGGATTTTCATTCAGAGTTATCTGGACAGTACTGGAGAATTGGTCAGAGGGAAAGATGAAATTCAACAAGGGCAAATGCAAACGGGTACTCCTATTAGGGAGGAACAATCAGTTACATGCATGCAACATGGGAAATGACTGCATAGTGTGACAGAGCAGGGGCGATTCAGCAGGTTAAAGAGCTTGATGGAAGGGGAAAGAGGCAGAGAGAGTCAGCAATCCTGGCTAATTAGGGGCAGCTGAGACAGGGCGTCTGCAAAATGAATTAAGGCCCAGATGAAACCAATTGAGGCTGCCTGGAGGCCCATTTAAGAACCCTCCCTGTGGGGGTGAGAGGAGGGAGAGTTGGGAAGGAGTTTGGAGAGTGTGGAGCGAATTGAGAAGAAGTTTGGAGAGCTGTGGAGGAGTTTGGAGAGTGGAAGAGGAGTTTGGAGAAAGAAAGAAAGAAAGAAAGAAAGAAAGAAAGAAAGAAAGAAAGAAAGAAAGAAAGAAAGAAAGAAAGACACTGGAGGAGTCAAGAGAATGGCATCGACCTTGTTAAAAGACTACAGGGAGACAACAAAACTCAAACCCAGGCAAGTAAGCCATATTACTGTGACTTCTAGACTGAGGGACAGTGGGCTGAACAGGAGTCAGGGGCCCAGGAGCGGGACAGACCCTGCCACAATAGGAAGAAGTACGATAGAAAGGGATCTGGGGTCACAATGGACCACAAGCAAAATATGAGTCAACAAGGTAACACTGTTACAAAAAAAGCAAATATCATTCTGTGATGTATTCACAGGAGTGTTGTGACAGAGGAAGAAACATTATTCTCCTTAACTCCCAATGATAGGACCAGAAGCAATGGGTTTCAATTGCAGCGAGGGAGATTTAGGTTGGAGATTAGGAAAAGCTTCCTGTCAGGGTGGTTGTGGTCTATGGTCTAGATCAGGGGTTCCCAACCTTTTTCGGTCCCCATAGCCCCTTGGCTTTTAGTAAACGTTCCCGTACCCCTACTCAATATGAAAGGAAATAAATTCTAGACTCTAGAATCCACAACTTTTTTCACTCACACGACTACTTTTGGAATATTTCAATTATGATGATCTAGTTATTCACCAAATACTCCCCGTATCTCCTTGACAAGCTTCTCGTGCCCCCTGGGTGTACTAGTACCCCGGTTGGGAACCCCTGGTCTAGATGCTCTATGGTCTTGATCCTGCCATGAGTGCAGGGGACTGGACTTGATGACCTCTCCAGGTTCCTTCCATTTCTATGGTTACACTGTATGGGTGTGTCTAGACTACATGCCTCCTTCGACGGAGGCATGTAGATTAGCCAGATCGGAAGAGGGAAATGAAGCCGCGATTAAAATAATCGCGGCTTCATTTAAATTTAAATGGCTGCCCCGATCTGCCGATCAGCTGTTTGTCGGCAGATCGGGGGAGTCTGGACGCGATGCCCCGACAAAGAAGCCTTTCTTCATCGACACAGGTAAGCCTCGTGAAACCAGGCTTACCTGTGTCGATGAAGAAAGGCTTCTTTGTCGGGGCATCGCGTCCAGACTCCCCCGATCTGCCGACAAACAGCTGATCGGCAGATCGGGGCAGCCATTTAAATTTAAATGAAGCCGCGATTATTTTAATCGCGGCTTCATTTCCCTCTTCCGATCTGGCTAATCTACATGCCTCCGTCGAAGGAGGCATGTAGTCTAGACACACCCTATAAGTTGTTTGGCTCTGTCAAATATCTCTCCCCAAGTTGATGGAAGATTAAAACAAATCTTTGTGGAAGACTTTTAAAAAGCTCCCACATTTCCTCAGTCCCTTCATGCCACTGCAGCTTCAAGGCTATTGGGCAAAGCAGTAAGAAACCCACTTTTCACATTTCCAAAGCCTCAGTGCCCCCAGCCTTTGCCAAGTGACCCGGCGGGTCTTACACTAATTCCAGCTGCGCTGTGTCTGCTATCTTCCAGCAGTTGCCAGGCAATGGATGCTGGGACGAGTCCTCGTGGTTCACTTGCTTCAATGAGAATCACTTTGCTGGTCTCGGAAATCATTGCGGCGCTCTTGGCCACAGTAACGGCTGTCTGAAGGTTGTCCCCTGGAACATAAACGCGTGAGGCAGATTGGGGCAAGAAATGAGCAATCTACTGTGACTTTACTGCTGTTGCTATGCTACACACTGGGCCCACCCCAGGCTTCCCTCTCACCAGCTTTCGCTACAGGCCAGAGGGCTGGCTCTGCACTGTCACTCTCGCAGTAATTCTTTAATTCAGCAGCGTTGCATTACGCTAGAGCTCATGCAAGGGGCCGGCAAGTCAGAGGACCAGATTCGGCAAGACATCTGCTCATGGAACTCCTATTGTCCGGTGCGGCAGTTCTGTACCTAGAGGGCTACAGGGTCAGGCCCAGAGACGATACCTGTGACCATCACGCTCCTGATCCGGGCAGCGCTGAGCTCTTCCAGCACGGGCTTGGTCTCGGCCTTCAGCCGGTTTTCCATGATCAGCAGGCCCAGGAACGTCAGGTTGCTCTCCAGCTTCTCCCTGGGAATGATGATGACAAACGCCCAGAGATTGTTTGGATAGTGGTTGGGGTGGGAGGAAAGTCTTAGGGTGGCATTTTTTTTTTATACAGAACCCACACTAGGATTGAAATGCACTTTTCTTTCCAGGAAACCGTAACCGATACTGCATTCCAAACAAAACGGATTCACGGAGCCTTTAGGTCTCTGCAGTTTGGACAAGCTGCCAAACCTGAACAACACCGTTGTGTGGACTAAGCAGGAAGCACAGTGCGCGCGCACACACACACACGTTATCTGCAGGAACAGAAATCGGATGTATGTATCACACACACTTGGCATAACATAACAGTGTAACTGGTTCTCTCGGAATGTCTACACTAGCTCGTTAGTTCGAGCTAGGTAAGGTAATTAGGGCAAGCAGAATTGCAAATGAAGCCTGGGATTTAAATATTGTGGAATGAGGAGTAACAGTAGTTCGAATTAGGATCTTTAATTTAAACTGCCTATTCTGTGCCGCGTGTAGCCGCGAGCACGGAGTTTGGACTACGGGGGATTTAAAAATGGCGGCGCCCAGGAACATGCAAATGAAGCCCGGGATATTTAAATCCCGGGCTTCATTTGCAACTCCACTTGCCCTAATTACCCTACCTAGCTCGAACTAACGAGCTAGTGTAGACGTACCCCCAGAGAGATCATGCTAATGGCTTAGCCATTCCTGAGCCCCTCTTCTCTGACAGGTCGTGCAGAATTGACCTGGAGAAGCACCCAGCAGCACTTACCTCTCTAAGCTGCCCAATTCCACAGCCTTGTCCATGTTTAGTTCTTTATGTGCCAGGGCAATCACTCTGAAGCCTTGGGCTGTGGACATGTGAAGCTCCTTTGTGAAATCAGCTGGGACTGTGTAGAGGAGAAAAGAACATGTGGGCAAGTCTTACAGTTTCTGTGATGTCTAGAACATCCGATCTTTGACGCTTTTCTTTGGTGGCTTCAACTCTGCATGTGACACACTCACCATTTACCAGTGCTATGGCCTTTCTCTGCCAATCACCTGGGTCTGATCCAAAGGCTCTGGAGCTAACAACTAGATCTGAGCATTTCTAATCATTGGGCTACAGTGTCATTTAAACTACAAGGCGTGGAGTAAGCTCTGTTCTAACCACAGGACCTCCTGGCACCTTCAGTGGGGCCTATGGACTAGCTAACTGCTAAACTCCGCACTGTTTTACCACCCAACACTAACTGTAGCAGGTGTTTGCGCCAGTACCCGTGAGCCACTGTGGACACAGATCACGGGAATCCCTGCCTCAAGGGGTTGGAGAGACAGCAGTTTCATGGTTCCAAGACATCTCCAAGCAATGGTGTGGCTCTTCTGTAGCTTCCACAGCCATTCCTGCTCTTGAGTGCTTGGCTTCAGCCTCAACTTGACTTGGGCCTCACCTCCTGACACAGATCCTGAAACCTGACTTGGAATCCACCCTGGCATGGAACTTGACTATGAACTTCTCCACTGCTCTCAGCTTCAGGTCTGACCCTGCTCTGACCGTTCTGAGTCTGTGTTCTGCCACGTAAATGCTACGTACCTTTTTGGAGGGATCACTTAATAGCTCTGTGCCTCAGTGGGAGGGTTGTCTGATGGCAAGCAGCTGGTTTTGAGAATGTTCTGGGCTGGGCCCAAGGCAAGACAGAGACATGAGCGGCTTCTGTGGCTGCCACAGTTTACACAAGGAAAAGGGCCGCCAGGACCAAGAGAGGCACAAAAGTGAATTTAAGCTACTTTTGCCTCTTGTCCCTCTCTCCGTTGTGCTGCGTGTGAGTTGGAAGTAGCTAAGGGTCAAGTCCACAATCTACAATTGCCTCTAATTCCATACAGAGATTTTAAAGGCAAATATAACTTTAGAAAGGGCTACCTATTTAATTTGAGGAAAAGCAGCGTTTTGCTGGGTAAGCACTGTGATGGCGCGTCGGGGTTCCCCCGATCCTGAACCCCTGTAGCAGCAAGAATAGACTCCACCAGCCAGTAGAATAGAGAGGGTTTATTGCTGCTCCGGGATACAGCACGGCATAGATCACCGGACCGTGCGGCTGGAAAGCGGGGCTCGCTGCGGTTCGGCGAGCCCTGGTCATTGCTAACTGTACGTATATTTACATAGTTCTTCTCCCACCACTAGGGGTGCGTCTACACTGCACCCTTATCTGGAAACAGATAAGTTATGCAAATTACATGGTTTATTTTGTGTTATTTTCAAAATAGCTTATTTTGTAATTTGCCACTGTCTGCACAGCACCAAATTTCAAAAGAAACGGCTATTCCGAAACGTCACTTAATCCTTGTGGAATGAGGCTTACATCGACGTTGGAATAGCATGCCCATTATTTTAAAAGATATTTTGAAATAACAGGCATGCTGTCAAGATGCAGAATAGCTATTTCAGGATACCAGAACTATCCCAAAATAGCGCCACTGTGTAGATGTACCCTAAGATTTTAAGCTTCTGTGAGAAGTCAGTATTACAACAGTGAATATACGTATCTGGAAATCATTCATGCTCTCAACTCTTTGGTTAAGCAAAGATGTGCAGGCAACTGCATGTACAGTCACCATGACTGCATATCTAAATCAGGTATTTGCACATGTTTACGTCCAGTTATGGGCCAGGTCCTCCACTATTTAAGTCAATAAAGCTGCAATGATTTTCACCTGCTGAATATTTGACTATGCATCGAATCAGCTACTGGATCATGCATACGGAGCCATGCTAACTACATCAATGAGATTGGCAAGAGCCCAGACAGCCTCAGGGGAAATTGCCTTTTGGACTGAGCCAAGATAATGTTCCCAAAGCCTTCCTCCCCGTTGGGGCCACACAGATACATTTCCATACCAGTTTCGGGTCTGCAAAAGCTGGACACCATTTCGGGTGCTCCCTTCATATAGAGATCATAGTGGTCCCTCCCAATCAGCTGTGTGATGACAGACATCCTCTGCAGCCCAGAGGAAAACGGGAACTGATGGAGGATTACTATCCCGTCCACTGGAGCCTGAGGAAAAGGCCGGAAGATATGGGAGGTTATTTAGACACTGAATTCACTTTGTAGACAGAAAATGGATGCCTTGGCAAGCTTGGTATTTGATTGCTACCCTGAATTGTCATGGGGGGGTGAGTTAAGTGGTACACGAGGGGGTCCGCTTGCTACCTTTTGCCCAGGGGATCATAGGGACCAGAGACTGCACAACTGGATCATGTCATCCATTCCCCATATGCTTTCGCCTAGAAAATTTGGGGTTGTTCCCAATAGCACGTTCTTCAGTGCTCAGTCCAGGGGAGCTTTTAAGTGTCCCTGGAGATGGGGCTTCCTACCACCACTGCTTCTTGAGACAAGCTAGCCCGCAGCTCGCAGGCCTCGGCTGGGTTTCTGATATTCAGGTTATGGTTTCCATTCTGCTTTCTGTTCTGTTCTATTCTTTTTTTCATTAGGTATTTTGCATTTATGTATGGGGCCCTCTGAGAGCTAAAGGAGAAACACTTGGGCTACATCTAGACTGCATCCCTTTTTCATAAAAGGGATGCAAATTAGATGTATCGCAATTGCTAATGAAGCGGGGATTTAAATCTTCCCCGCTTCATTAGCATAAAAATGGCTGCTGCTTTTTTTCGGCACGGAGCTTTGCCGGAAAAAAGCGCCAGTCTAGACGCGGATCTTTCAGAAAATAAAGCCTTTTCCGAAAGATCCCTTATCCTTATTTTAAGAGGGATAAAATTGCGATACGTCTAATTTGCATCCCTTTTACGAAAAAGAGATGCAGTCTTGGAGTGAAGTAATAGTTGTATTTTATTTATCTATGTATTTATTTTAGTAGAACATAAGAGCGGCCACACTGGGTCAGGTCAAAGGTCCATCTAGCCCAGTGTCCTGTCTGCTCACAGTGGCCAATGCCAGGTGCCCCAAAAAGAGGGATCACAACAGGTAATCCTCACGTGATCCCTCTCCAGTCATCCATTTCCAGACAAACAGAGGCCAGGGACACCCCTCCCACCCATCCTGGCTAACAGACGTTGATGGACCCAACCTCCATGAATCTATCTAGCTCTTTTTTGAGCCCTGTTAAAGTCCTGGTCTTTACCGGATCGTCTGGCAAGGAGGTCTAAAGGTTGACTGTGTGCTGAGTGAAGAAAAACTTCCTTTTGTTGGTTTGTTTTAAACCTGCTACCTATAAATTTCATTTGGTGACCCCTAGTTTGTTATATTGTGGGAATAAGTAAATAACTTTTCCTTATTTGCTTTTTCCACACCAGTATATTACAATTCATGTGTCTCTTCCTCTAGATTATTTCAGTCCGGTATCCAGTGCATATGATCCAGTTCATATGCAGTTAGTTAGCTCTTTCCCGCACCCATTTCACTTTGCTTTTTCAGTAAGGCATTTGCTTTAACTGCTTAGCAGCTCTATTTTTTATCTCTAAGCTGCTTCCCAAGTGAGTAAAGAGATGAGCGGGAAAACGTTGCTGCAGTTAGTACAGTCAATAGTTTTTGCCTCCGACACCGCTGTTGTCTGGTTTTGGGTCTCTGCTTCTGATCATTTATTTTGTTCCTCCTTATACTGTTGAGGTTTTTTTTAAAACACTTTTCCTCTGTTCTCTCCCCCACGTGCCCCTCCTCCCCCAGTGTATTCTCTCTGAGGTAAATGCAGCTTTGCTGATCAGTCAGCAAACTGATTAAAAGTGATTCTTTCCTCCTATACACCTCCAAGCAGCCAGTTTAAATTCCCCCAATTTAACAGGCAGCTCACTTTCCTTGGGACACATTTTGACACGGTTTCAAAGGGATACCTTTCATAAGATACAAAAATAACACAAAAGGACTGAGGAAGTTTACAGCTTCCAGAAACTCTCAGAATTGGAGAGGTAAATGAATGTTACTTGTGCTAGTAGTTACACACATCCATAGGCGTGCGCAGCACATTTCATTAGGGTCTGTACCCAGGGAAATTTATTTTTTATTTTTTTGAAAGGCGAACATTTATTGAATACTTAGTCATAAAAGACAGTATTTTTATTCATCAAACAAACTAAAGAAACTAAAACTTAACTAAACTTAATTTTTTTAAATTAGCAACTACACTTTACTTAAAAGAGCATATCATGCGATTAACTTAAAACACAAAGCCACTTTTTTTTTGAGACATTAGGGTGTGCCTGGGAACACCCGGCACACCCCTTGCGCACGCCTATGCACACACCCCACATTCTTTCAGTTAAAGACACAGAACTCACATTGCTAGCGTTTGGTCCTGGTTTAATGATCACACTTGTATCTGGTACTCCAATCTTACTATGAGCTGAACTGGAATTTTCCATTTCCTGTGGGGGGGGAAAATGTAAGTCAATAGTAAAATTAGGACATTGACTAAGAAGCAGTTAAAACTTCGAGCTTCCACCTGTGACCCCAGGTATACTTAGAGATATGCAAAAGGTCCAGTCTTTTGGGGGTTTAACTTTGTGCTTAAATTGTCACCATTTCATTTTGGTTTCCTTGCACTTTGGAAATTTGGCTTTGCAATATTTTATAGCTGAGGTTTGTTTCGGTCACCTAGCCAGAAAACTTGCCTTTCATACAAAATGCCATGCTCACTAAACACCCAGCAAAAGCCAAGATGTCTCTGCTCCCCATAGCTGATCCCATGTGTGCTCATCCACACTTTTATATTCTCTGTCACCAGGGTGTTCACCAAGGCTGATGGAATATGGGTAAATTCAACCTTTGTGGATGTTAAAGCTAGACTCGCTCAGACAATGGACCAGTTGGTTACATCATAAATCCCTTGTTTAAAACAGGTTCAGTAAGTCTCTGAAGAAAGGAGCATTGGACCCTTCCTGCTTCAGTCAGAGCATTAGGCTAGACATGCAGGGTGGGGCTTGACAGCCGCAGTCTGGGGAGTTTATGATGATGTTAAATTGAATTTTTCAGGGGCTCATGCTGTGAACACCTGTTCTCTGTGGGTAAATCCCAGCGTGTAACACCCACGTCTCCTGAGTGCTAGCGACGTGACACCCTTATATAAAAAACACAGCTGCACCTGCAAGGCAGTGTTTCAAAAGAGACCCTTAACATGGGACGTTTTGCTGACATTGACCACACGGCCACCACCCTCCCCAGCTCCCAGGCCACGGTTCTCTGTCCCCAACAGGTGCCGGGGGAAGAGGGGTTTAGAGTGGGCTATTTACCTGGCTTCCCTACTCAAACAAACCCCTCCCTGTCCCCAGCGCTCACAGCAAGCCGAGGAAGTGGCATAGTGGAGCAAACAGGTGGCAAGAGGCATGTACAGCCCCATCTTGAGCCCTGTCCCCCACTGTGACCTGCTAGAACTCCGGGGCAGAGGCAGACCTGTGACAATGCCTCAGCATTTAGTACCATTGGCTAGCCTATGGCAGGAGCAGTGGCCGGTGCTGTGCTCCAGGCACGGTTCTGTTTGGCTGCCATGGGCGTGCAGCATGTCTCAGGCTTGGGGGGTGCCGCCAGGACTTGCACACTGTCAAAGCAGTCAGAAGAGTCACGTTACCCAGCAAGTGCCCTCAAACATTTTCTTGTCCAGTGGGTCTCCCTGGATCTTCTCATCCAGCAGGACGAGTGAATGGCAGCTCGCCATGGCTCCACACGGCAGCCCCCAAGGCAAGGGACGGCCAGAGGCAAAGCTGTGCACCTCCTGGAAACTGGTGGAAAACAGAGCGTTAGTGTCCCATCTCCTAATGTGCACGGGGACAGATCCTCCACTGGGGTAAGCAGGTTCCTCGCGGCTGGCGTCGGTGGAGCAATGCCCTGTGCACAGGGGCAGCCGTTCGTATAGATGAACTAGGCGATCGCCTAGAGCACCAAGTTAAATGGGGCGCCAAATGGTGCTGCAATATCAGTGAGGGGTTTGGAGGGGGGGTGCAGATTGCACGGTTCAGTCTAAGGCCGCCCCTGCCGGTACAGCAGCTGAGGGTCTAGGCCCCTCTGTCTGGAGTAAGTCTACTCTGCTCGGCGAACCAAAGGCGTCTCAAACATAATAAGCATGGAGCATTACACGTCGACTTTCTATTGGGTTGTGACTGGAAAGACCAGCCCAGAGGGCTGTGGAGCCCTGTTGGACACCACCTGGTTTAATTCCTTAAAAGAGGGATCTTGGCACTTAAGACAAAGAGCAGAGCGATGACACTTCCTGTCGCCTGCCCAGCTCACTGAGGGGAAAAGGGCGCGAGGTTCTCTCTGGCTAACTGGCCACTTTCAAAGAGCTCTCACCTCCCCCGCTTGTCTCGCTCTCGCCTGGCACTGACCCGGCCACGCCGCTGCAAACGTCCCACCAACGGGGCCCCAAGGGAGCCCAAGGGAGCGCTGGTGAAGTGTCTTCGTGACACACTTGCCTTTGCCGTGCCTGATTCTCCGCTGCCTTGCACTGGGAGCTATTCACCCTTGTGCCACAGCTCTGAAAGGCCACTGCTGGTGCACGCGGGGAACTCTGGTGTGTTAGCACGGCAGGGCAGAGAGTTATGTCCAAGCTAGTGGCTTGGGCAAGCGAGGACCTGATTCACTAGTCGCTTACACCTGTGTCACTCCACGGAGTTACACTGGGCTAAGTCGGAAGAGACCCAGGCCCTGAGCACTGCAGTGTAATGCCGCAGTCCCTGAATATGCAAAGTCAGCCTGGAGCAGGCATCCTTGCAGGGTGGCACCAGGCGCGCCGCGTAGGGGCATTGCCCCACTCCCTGTGCTCACAGGGGCTGGCCCACAGCTCTGCCCAGCCCCGCTGATGCCTGAGTCAAGGAGAAACCAGCATTTTGCTAAGGCAGGACCCAGGTTATCTGCCCAGCCGCCCCCATAATGTGCGCCACTGCAACCTGTAGCATAGGATTGTTCAATGCCACCCAAATTTGGCTTGTCTGTCCCTCTGTCACACCACACCTCCCCAGGATCTACATCTTCCAGACACCAAGTACAGGGGTTCTGTCCCTGGGTCTCCACTGAAAGCTGTCCCTCACCCATCCAACTCTGAATGGTGCTCCCGTTGCACCTTATAGAATTTCTAGTACATACAAGTCAGGTTTTTGGCAGGAAATATTTTTTATTGGACCAGCCTCTGCTGGTGAGACACCCTGGTGGGCAGGGCCTGAAGAGCTCGGTGTAAGCTTAGCAGAACTTAGCTAAGCTGAGAACAGAAGCTGGCCGTTAAGAGATATCACCTGCCCCTTCTTGTCTCTCTAGTAGCCTGGGAGCCACAGGGCTACAACAACACTGAATACAAAGCTGTTTGTACGTGCAGCTAATTTTGTTTCCTTAGTCACATGAGCAGGCACTGAAACGCCCAACTGCCTCACGGGAAATAAACGGGACGTTATTTGGGGCTACTTTCCTTGTCGAGGTTTCGTTGCTCTCGGCAAAACAAAACATTCTGTCTGGTGAGAATTGTGCATGCGACCTCTCTTGGCTCAAGCACAGGAGCCGGGTAGGGAACGCATTACTTCCTGGATTCATCCTTTCCAAGAAATCCTTTATTGGGTGGCATGCACTAATGAACCTTCTCGAATGAGCAGCTGAGAGCAGTTGTCTCTGTCCCGAGGGGCTTGGGAATATCGTTTTTCCCTCTCACCAGGAGTTCACTCCATCACTCACCATGGTACGACTATCTCATCTCTGTTGAAGTACCTGTTACCTTGGCAACCACTGCTAACATGTGGGATGTTGATACCATGCACGTGCTGGCCCCCTGAGCTAAATGGAATATAGACAGTGCATGGCCACCCAGGCCTGACAATAGTGGAGGGGAGGGTGTAGTGAGGGCAGCCGGCTTCAGCAGTGTTACTGAGCATGCTCAGTCTGTGGGCACATGCACAATACAAGCCAAGCAGCCAATCAGGGAAGGGGGAGGGGAAGGTCACCATGCCGACCTGCCCCATTATCCCCCCTTGGAACGAACAATAAACAGCTGCTGGTTTTGCTACAATCAACAAGCTGTGCAATTACGCACCACTGGTCACCTTGGGCTGGCCAAGGATTTTGGAATAGGATTGCAATGCAGCTTGCTGCACAGGGCCAGCATCTGAACGGTGAAGTCTGCCGAGTCCGGCTGGCAGCCGCTGAGGGGTCTGGGTGTCAGCAGTGGCCCAGGTAGCGGCTGCATTTATTTGTAAAGCACTTGGGGGACACACAGTTGTCTAGACAAGACAGAATAACAAGGGATGTGAAAGAAGCAAAACAATGTGCTGTCAGGCCGGTGAATGAGCTGTGAAGAGAGCCCCGCTCCTCCACGTCCCGCGCCAGTGTCCTAGCCACTAGCCCACACTGCCCCTCTCTTCACTACAGCTGTGCGTTTGAGGCAGCTCCCTGCTGCGTAAGGTTCCCGTGGACTCTGTTTAGACAATGTATCTGAGATCTGCCCGTCACTAAACACAACCCCAAAATACAAACCCCACTCGTGGACAGAGACCCTTACCTGCGTCCTTGCGAAGGGATCAGCCCCCAGAGGTCCAGCCCATCTTCTGTCAGGGTGCCCGTCTAGGTTCAAACAAACATCTGATTATTTTAGTAGCGGGTCAAGCCCTGGTTCTCCAAGGCGGGCGTAAGTCTCACTGCACCCGCGTCTGCCCCCTTGTGGGCCAAATTCCCAGCTTGCCTCCGGTGGCCACTTACACCCTGCCCAGTGCGGTTCTGTAAACCTGGCCCATTGTTTCCAGGCGCATTCCAGTGCCTGGAGGTAAATTATCCACCCCGTGTTCAAATACACCAGAGTAGTGTGAAACCACAGAAAGAGCCAGAGGTGAGTCTGGAGGCGGGGAAAGTGTAACCGAGTCAGCGCTCCGGGGGGGACAGAGAGAGGGGAGACAGACTGTGGTCTGGTCCCAGTCTGGAGGCAGCGCTCTGGGGGGGGGGCGGGAACCGTGGTCTGGTCCCGGTCTGGAGGCAGCGCTCCGGAGAGGACGGGGGACCGTGGTCTGGTCCCGGTCTGGAGGCAGCGCTCCGGGGGGGGGGGACCGTGGTCTGGTCCCGGTCTGGAGGCAGTGCTCCGGTGAGGATGGGGGACCGTGATCTGGTCCCGGTCTGGAGGCAGTGCTCCGGTGAGGATGGGGGACCGTGGTCTGGTCCCGGTCTGGAGGCAGTGCT
Organism: Pelodiscus sinensis; assembly: GCF_049634645.1. Classification (NCBI taxonomy): domain Eukaryota; kingdom Metazoa; phylum Chordata; order Testudines; family Trionychidae; genus Pelodiscus; species Pelodiscus sinensis. The sequence goes on from NC_134720.1 coordinate 54,294,388, forward strand.
CCGGTGAGGATGGGGGACCGTGGTCTGGTCCCGGTCTGGAGGCAGCGCTCCGGGGGGGGGGGACGGGGGACCGTGATCTGGTCCCAGTCTGGAGGCAGTGCTCCGGAGGGGACGGGGGACCGTGGTCTGGTCCCGGTCTGGAGGCAGCGCTCCGGGGGGGGGGGACGGGGGACCGTGATCTGGTCCCAGTCTGGAGGCAGTGCTCCGGAGGGGACGGGGGACCGTGGTCTGGTCCCGGTCTGGAGGCAGCGCTCCGGGGGGAATGGGGGACCGTGGTCTGGTCCCAGTCTGGAGGCAGCGCTCCGGGGGGAATGGGGGACCGTGGTCTGGTCCCGGTCTGGAGGCAGCGCTCCGGGGGGGGGGGACGGGGGACCGTGGTCTGGTCCCGGTCTGGAGGCAGTGCTCCGGAGGGGACGGGGGACCGTGGTCTGGTCCCGGTCTGGAGGCAGTGCTCCGGTGAGGATGGGGGACCGTGGTCTGGTCCCGGTCTGGAGGCAGCGCTCCGGTGAGGATGGGGGACCGTGGTCTGGTCCCGGTCTGGAGGCAGCGCTCCGGGGGGGGGGGATGGGGGACCGTGATCTGGTCCCAGTCTGGAGGCAGCGCTCCGGGGGGGACGGGGGACCGTGATCTGGTCCCGGTCTGGAGGCAGTGCTCCGGAGGGGACGGGGGACCGTGGTCTGGTCCCAGTCTGGAGGCAGTGCTCTGGGGGGGACGGGGGACCGTGGACTGGTCCCAGTCTGGAGGCAGTGCTCCGGAGGGGACGGGGGACCGTGGTCTGGTCCCAGTCTGGAGGCAGCGCTCCGGAGGGGACGGGGGACCGTGGTCTGGTCCCGGTCTGGAGGCAGCGCTCCGGAGGGGACGGGGGACCGTGGTCTGGTCCCAGTCTGGAGGCAGCGCTCCGGAGGGGACGGGGGACCGTAGTCTGGTCCCAGTCTGGAGGCAGCGCTCCGGGGGGGACGGGGGACCGTGGTCTGGTCCCAGTCTGGAGGCAGTGCTCTGGGGGGGACAGAGGACCGTGGTCTGGTCCCGGTCTGGAGGCAGTGCTCCGGAGGGGACGGGGGACCGTGGTCTGGTCCCGGTCTGAAGGCAGTGCTCCGGAGGGGACGGGGGACCGTGGTCTGGTCCCAGTCTGGAGGCAGTGCTCCGGAGGGGACGGGGGACCGTGGTCTGGTCCCAGTCTGGAGGCAGTGCTCCGGAGGGGACGGGGGACCGTGGTCTGGTCCCGGTCTGAAGGCAGTGCTCCGGAGGGGACGGGGGACCGTGGTCTGGTCCCAGTCTGGAGGCAGTGCTCTGGGGGGGACAGAGGACCGTGGTCTGGTCCCGGTCTGGAGGCAGTGCTCTGGGGGGGACAGAGGACCGTGGTCTGGTCCCGGTCTGGAGGCAGTGCTCCGGAGGGGACGGGGGACCGTGGTCTGGTCCCGGTCTGAAGGCAGTGCTCCGGAGGGGACGGGGGACCGTGGTCTGGTCCCAGTCTGGAGGCAGTGCTCCGGAGGGGACGGGGGACCGTGGTCTGGTCCCAGTCTGGAGGCAGTGCTCCGGAGGGGACGGGGGACCGTGGTCTGGTCCCGGTCTGAAGGCAGTGCTCCGGAGGGGACGGGGGACCGTGGTCTGGTCCCAGTCTGGAGGCAGTGCTCCGGAGGGGACGGGGGACCGTGGTCTGGTCCCAGTCTGGAGGCAGCGCTCCGGAGGGGACGGGGGACCGTGGTCTGGTCCCGGTCTGGAGGCAGTGCTCCGGAGGGGACGGGGGACCGTGGACTGGTCCCGGTCTGGAGGCAGTGCTCTGGGGGGGACGGGGGATCGTGGTCTGGTCCCGGTCTGGAGGCAGTGCTCCGGAGGGGACGGGGGACCGTGGACTGGTCCCGGTCTGGAGGCAGTGCTCCGGGGGGGACGGGGGACCGTGGTCTGGTCCCGGTCTGGAGGCAGTGCTCCGGAGGGGACGGGGGACCGTGGTCTGGTCCCAGTCTGGAGGCAGTCTCCGCCAGGGGGGTGAGTCCACATTTGATCCAGTTTCAGCCCTACACAGAGCCCCTGCACTCATTGTCCCTGCCTGAGGCGGGGAGATAAGTGTGAGCCCTGTGAAGCTGAGGTCACAGGCGAGGGGCCCGGCCTCCTCCTGGGAACAGGCCCCGTGAGAGATGCTCAAAGGCCCAGGAGACTTGGGAAACGGGGCTTGTGGGTGCTAAGCTGTACTGGGGCGGGGGGCGGGCGCGGTCACCCCATGACCTTTGTCCAGGTGGTGCTTCCCAGGCAAGCCCAGATCCCACAATGCCAGCGAGCTGGCTCAGCGCCCTGGCTGGCAGGCAGGCTGGGTGGTGGCACGCATGCCTGTGTGGCTAATACCCCCTCCCCTGCCTTTAGCTCCCTGAAGAAGAAGCATTGTGCCTGGAAGGCTTCGTACTGGCCCTTCTCCAGCATAGCCAGGGAAGCAGCCCGGACTTGATTTCTAGGCTGTGAATGAGCAAGAACATTTTAGAGAAAACCACCCAAGCCACGGAAAGCTTTGCTGTCGCCCACTGCAGGAGGCTTGGGAAGCCGAAGCGAGCGTCTTACTTTGTCAAAGCAGACCAGGTTGATTTGCCCGCATATATTGATCCGCTGGGGGCTGATGCAGAAAATTTTCTTATTCTTCAGCCTCTTCTGGGCATAAACAATGCCCGTGGTCAGAGCAGCGGGAATGGCCGGAGGGACGGAGACAGTGAAGAGGAGGAGAGCCATGGCCACTGTCTCAGCGACTGGTTTCTGGAACAGAAAGGAACACGCGAACCGTGATGGGGACGGCTTTGCGCATACGTAGCTATAGGCGTTGTGTTGTCTGCGGCTTTGGAAAGGAGGAGACGCTGCTAGGTGCTGGGTCCCCATCGCTATCCCAGATGAGCCACCTCAATGCCTCCCGTGTCTATTTTGGAGTCGGCGTTGCAGTTTGTACAGTTCGGCTGTGACTATAGCACCAGTATCATTGCCTGGCAGCGCTCATGACCCTTAGAGCCCGTCTGCACTTCTAGGCTCTTCTTAAAGGCTGGTGCAGCTCCACCGGCACGAGCAAGGGTCAGCACGCCCCATTAAGGAAGGTGCGGTACTGTTACCTTCTGGGTTATACAGGGCGGTGGTAAAAATTCCTCTTCCCTACCTACCATGTCACTGCCACAGCTGTATCCAGGGAAGTCAGAAAATGGCCAACTATAACTAGCCAGGTCCAGAGCCAGGCCTCCAGCATCAAAACCACCAGCCCCTACCACGTGGGTCACTGTCGCGGGGCGGTTCTAGCTGCCCAGTAAGTAGCAGGCAGTCACTCGGGAGAAGGGTGTGATCACTGGCACAAAGCCAGCCTGTTACACTCGCACTCCCTGCAGAGCTGCGAGCTCCCCCAGCATGCGCGTGCCTTGGTCCCTTCCTACCGAGCAGTGTTTCTCAATGGGGGGGCGGGTTTCCTGGGGTCGCAAGTGTGGGGCCGTCAGTTGGGGATGACAAACAGGGCAGCTGCCCAGGGCTCCCACCGGAGGGAGTCCGGCAAAGCTGAAATACATGCTTCAGCCCTGGGCAGCGGGATCAGGCTCCCTCCCCAGAGTGACGGCCTGGAGTGTTATTCATAATCTATGGAACCATATTTAAGATGGGGGGGTCGCCATTTTCTCAAGTCTTCGTGGGGGGGCAGGGATAGTAAGTCCAAAGGGGTCGCCAGCACGGAAAGGCTGAGAAACTGCTCCAGGGAATCCCGGGCTGAACTGCTGATATTCTACCTTCTCTCGCTCTTGGAAGGTCAGACAGCTGGGACTCAGCCGAAGCCGTCTGACTGGTGCGAGTGCCAACACCTGCCTTGGGGTTCGGCAGGAAGGCCTTCCCGTACACCACCGCGGATGCTCACCTTGTGGTGCACATACACACACACTGTGTAGATCAGTCCGAGCACACCGATCAGTGTAAGGCCGATGATGAATTTGAAGGCATCTCTGTAGAGTTTGAAATTCATGGGTTTGGGGTAGAGGATGGACCTCACCAGATAGCCTTTGGCGGTGTTGAACCCTGCAGCAAGACAACCCCACCCGTTGTATGTGTTATCGAAGGGCAGGGCAGGCTGAGCACAATGCGTCAGCACATTGCGGGTATTGGACTCGCTTGCAGAAAGTCTCAACACCAATGTCTGGCCAGCTCATGGAGGGTGAAATTCACCAGGCGGCAAAGACCCTCCAAGTCCTCCCAGTCTTGCACCTTAACATGGGAGGTGGTGGATCCCTCCGTGCATTCGGTGCCCCAGGAAGCAGATTGCACCCCTGCTCTGAACCAGGGCTGCAGTAGCAACCGCACAGGATCTTTGCTGTGGATCTGGGCTGACGTCCATAAGGTCTGTCTATTGCATCTGGAAGCCAGCTCCCAGCCTGGGCCCACTGACTCTGCTAGCCCGGTGCATGCTAAGCCCAGCCGTGCTGACCCAGCTTCCGCCTTGTGCCTCAGGGTGGCGTGGGCTCAAAAGTGAAAGCTCCAGTCTGAACTCCACTATAGCCCCCTCCCTTCCCCGTGTCCGGCTGGGTTGAGTGCACTACCTGTGCTCTGCTCGCACCAGCCGGGGGGCCCGGGCGGGGCTCTCTCAGCGGCAGCAGAGACGTCACCTCCCCCCAGCGAGGCAGTGAGATCGGTCGCTCAGCCTTTGTGTGTGAGGTTGGGGCGGGCCATGAATGCCACCTGCCATCACTAACCCAGACTGCAGCTGGCTGAGCGTATTTCTTTCCAAAACAGAGCAGCCCCTGCCCATTGAACGGGAGAAGCGAGAGCTCTTCTCGGGAGGCGTTTACGGTGGCAGCCGTGGAGACCGGAGTCGGTGAGAGGAGAGGGAGAGCACGAAGCTTCCTGAGCTGTCCTGGCAGTGCCCCTAGGCCCGGTGTGCACAGTTCTTGTGCTTCCCAAACTAGTGTGATTTCATGCAACACATGTACCTGTGCAAAGGCTAGTGTGAATGCCAGGCACAGGCAGAAAGGCGTGTGCATCTTATTTCCCTTCCCGGGTGGGAACAGCAACACTGCTACGGAGCAACCTGGCACGGACACAGCTGTGGGTTGTGCCCATTCCTACGGGTCTGGCTAAAGCTTTTGGGTGTAAACGAGGCCCCGGAGGGTTTTGTGAGATAGGAAAATCCCAGGCCTGTCTACTGGGACTGCCGTCAGGAGCCCAGGGACACCGGTGGTCTGGAATGTGGCCCCTGCCCACTAGGAACTGGACTGAGACCCCCAGTGCAGAGCCATCGGAAGGGAAAATAACGTTCGGTCTCTGGCATGGGCTGGACCAGGGCTGTAGAGAGAACAGCTTTAGATACGTTCCCTGCTCCTCCTGGCCCCCACCGCCCTGACAAACTCCAAAATAAATACCAGTTTGCAGCACAACAGCTCTCACTGGGCCTTTGCCGGAGGGCTTCGTCTGGATGACCTCCGTTCCACAGAAGAGGACGTGTCTTCGGTAATCCTCGGCACTGTGTGTTTTCCAGGAGTTGGTGTTCTCCGTATGGGGCAAAGGGGTTTTAGTTACCGGAATACTTTCACCTAAAGATAGTGTGGTATAGTTCCAGTTAGGGTGTATTTCAGTCCATCTGTCTCTGGAGATATATCTCTATAGCTATGCAGAGCACATTTCCAGTCAAGGATTTTTAATTAATTAATTCATGGACAGACTGATGGCTGTGATTTTTAACAGCCCTGCACTTCAGACACCTACCTCCCTGGTAGTTTTCAGTCTGAAAACTTGGGGCAGACTTTGCCCTCAGATAGCCACTGTAAGTATATGGGTAACAGTGCGTTCTGCTCCTGAAGTGAGTGTAATATTGTCTGCCCACGTGGACCTCAGTTCAGCATCCAAGCATTTTAAAGAAGAGTCTGTATTGCTGAACTTCCTGTCCCTGACAATACTTTCATAGACTTGGTTGCATTTTTAAGAAACTGAGTTATGCGGGGCAGTTTAGAATTTATCAAAGCCCTTCCCAACGAGATTGCACATTATTCCAAACACCATCTTTCCCTGGTTTGCATCAGCTCATTCGGATTTATGATAAACCATTTGTACTCGGAACGGATGAAACCACACCTCCTGAGAAAGAGAGCAAAGGGCTGCCTGGAGACACGAGAGAAATCAGAAGCCAAGTGTGTACCTGTGAGCATGCCTTCGTCCACAATACAGCCTCCGTCTATCAGGATAGCATCACACGGCAAAGAATGCTTCCTTTCGTCTAAAACAATGATGTCTCCTGGGACCAAATAGCGAGACTCCAGCTTTTTGCACCCTGTCATACGACACAAAAGGAAGCGAGCGTTCACTTACAAGCAGGTCGTGACCCACAGGAGCATAGTAAGGTCTGCACTTTACTGCCGAACTGCTCTTCTACATTGCTGTCTTGGAGGAATTGCACTCGTGTATCTATAGTGGTACAAGTGAAGAAACATGTCTACCGGCCTACCTCAAAGTAATAGTCTGGACTAATTAGTTAATGTCTGTAAATTGCCTTGGCTGATCTACACTAGGAGTTCAGATCAAATTTATCCGCAAAAGATCGATTGTTTTCTAAACAATGAAACCATGTGAGTTCAGACGAGTCCAGATGTTTCAAGAGAACATCTGGTTTTGGTACCAGCATACAGAGGGAGCGTAACCCAGAATGCAAACTGGCGACGCACTGTGGGATAGCTACCCAGAGTGCATTGCTCTCAAATTCGACAGCAGTCTCCCCACTGGGAACGCATGGCTTTGAACTATATTGAATTCTTGCACACAGAAGAGACATGGATCTTCAACTTTACAAAACTGGGTGACAAGAAATCGACCTTAATAAATTCAACGGCATCTTTTAGCGTAGACATAAGAGAATCTGACAAAGGTACCGATGGCCCCATTACAGGTTGCACCTGTGAAAACCGATACTTTCTGGTCTGGCAACATCTGTGGTCCTGCCGGACCATGGATGTTCCTGGACCAGAGAGCCCCGGGAGCTGAATGGCAAGAGGGCGAGCAGCCCGGCCGAGGCTGGGGACAGTGAGGCCGGAGGAGCCCCACAGCAGTGCTGGAGCCAGGGACTGGAGAACCCGGCAGCCCACAGCAGTGCGGAGCCGGGGGCTAGGGAATTTCAGGCACGGCAGCCCGGAGTCCAGGGCCAGAGAAGCCCAGCTGCCTGTGGCAGCCCGCAGTGGCACAGAGCCGGAGAATCTTGACAGCCAGCAGCAGTGCAGGGTCAGGAGCTGGAAAAGCCCAGCACAGGGGTGGGGAAATGTGGTTGCATGCACCAGCATGGGCCAGGGCTGGAGAACCCACCACCAAAGGTGGGACAGGGCTGGTGGCAGCAGAGAGGGGAGAGGGGGTCACAGGCAGGGGGTTGGCTGGCTCAGGGCCCATGGCAGAGGACACCTCCCCTGGTCTGGCAAATTTAGTCATTCAGGACCGGTCATGCCCCCACCGTGCTGGACCAGGGAGGTCCAAGGCATCTGAGCACCTCCCAATCTCTCATGGACTCAGCCTCATAACATCTGCACTAGTTAGGCCTCAGCTGGAGTACTGTGTCCAGTTCTGGGCGCCACATTTCAAGAAAGATGTGGAGAAATTGGAAAGGGTAAGAGAAGAGCGACAAGAATGATTAAAGGTTTAGAGAACATGACCTATGAAGCCAGGCTTCATGAACTGGGCTTGTTTAGTTTGGAAAAAAGAAGATTAAGGGGGGACATGATAGCGGTTTTCAAATATCTAAAAGGGTGTCACAAGGAGGAAGGAGAAAATTTGTTCCTCTTGGTTTCTGAGGACAGGACAAGGAGTAATGGGCTTAAAGTGCAGCAAGGGAGGTTTAGATTGGACATTAGGAAAAAATTCCTAACTGTCAGGGTGGTCAAATATTGGAATAAATTGCCAAGGGAGGTGGTGGAATCTCCCTCTCTGGAGATATTTAAGAACAGGTTAAATAGACATCTGTCAGGGATGGTGTAGATGGAGCTTGGTCCTGCCTTGAGGGCGGGGGGCTGGACTCAATGACCTCTCGAGGTCCCTTCCAGTCCTATGATTCTATGATTCTATGATCTCTGGAGGTAGGGCATAATTCTCATCACACCAACACCACTTAAAAAACAACAAGTAGTCTAGTAGCATCTTACAGACTAACAAAACATGGAGATGGGATCATGAGCTTTCATGGGCACAGCCCACTTCTTCAGATGACAAGAGCATTAGAAGTCCAGATCCAAGAATAAATAAGGGGAGGGGAGAGGGCGGGGAGAAAGAAAAAAGAGAAAAAAGGAGGGGAGGAAAAAAGAGAGACAATGAGTAGATGGTTCCAATAGTTCCAAGAGGCGGATAAGAACAATTAGCACCTCCATTGTTGGGTTGGTTGGTTAAATCGTAGGATGTGGAAGGTCGTGTGTGAGCCAGCCAATAGCCCCGTTCATACCATTTGTATAAGAATTAAACTTGTGAATGAAGTTAAGTTCCAACCCTTCTCTGTGTATTTGGCTTGTGGAATTGGCCTGAAACAAAACTGTGACTTGCAGATCCATTAATGAGTGTCCAGGCAGGTTAAAGTGTCTCCAACATATTTGTGTGTGTTGCCTTTGCGGAGATCTGATTTGTGCCCATTAATTCTTTCCCGTAGAGACTGACCAGTCTGGCCAATATCCATGGCAGTGAGGTATTGTTGGCATTTGATGGTATAGATCACATTAGTGGATGTGCAGTTTGTGATGTAGTGGGGGGTACCTTGCTGGTTGCTATGCTGGGCAGCGCGCTGTGGTTGACCTCAACTGGCTGCTGTCTGTAGCACGGCCCAGCAGGGCAGGGGATGAGTTGTTATGCCAGGGGGCTTAGAACCTGTCTGACCAGTTATCTCCCAGGGAGCGGAACAATGGGAAGAAGGCGGAGTGGAGCCGTGGCTGGGGGCAGGGCTGGAAGTTAATTAGTTAGTTTTGGTCTGGGAAGCAGGGGAGAAGGAGCTAGGGAGGAGGGCTGGGATTGTAGGGCCCAGCCACCCCCCATTCAAGGGAGGGCACTGAGGCCTCCTAGCCCCAGTTCCTGTAACCAGATGACATCTGTGCTGTGCTGTATCTTGGAGAAGCAATAAACTCCCTCTATTCTACTGGCTGGTGGAGTCTGTTCGTGCCACTACAAGGGTGCAGGAGGTGGGGGACCCCGACGCGCCGCCACACAGTTAAATGAGCCTCTGATTTGGGGTTGATGTGGTTGGGTCGAGTGATGAAATCGCTGGTGCAGATGTGTGGACAGAGTTGGCACCAGGGCTGATTGCAGGGCTGGGTTCCTGGATGATTATGAGGGAGGTGTGCTGCGTGGTGACTGGAAAGAATTGGTTTGATGTTGGGGGGTTGTCTGTAGGTGAAAACCAAGGTGCAGAGAGACAAACTGAGGGGAGGAAGCCTGTAGTAAAACAGGGAATTGAGTCCTGGTCTCCCATGTACACGGCCTGCTTCCTAGTCACTGCATTCTAGAATTACTTACCCACTTTGTTATTGGTCCTGGAATAATGCCTGTGTACTTCCAACGGCAGAGTTTGACACCAGCCCTCCCTCCCCCCCCCCCCTCCACTGAATTAGAAGGGGAAGGGGGAAGAAAGCCAACCGGCTGTCACTCACCTTCATCCTTTGTGCATGCTGTAATCTGGACTTTGTTGTGTTCCTCAACAAGGTCATGGAGCTTGATAGATTGCTGTGGATTAGGCAGCAAATTAAGTGTCAAAATACCAGTACTTGTGCCAGGCAATACACTATACAGTACTTCAGTGACCCGGGTAAGCTTTGTAACAGCGAAACTAACTTAATTGGATTACGAGTGGTAAGATTCATACTCCCGCTGTTCCCCTTACCAATCAGGAAATGTGTTGAAAGTGTTTGCCCCCAGTCAGGCAACAGAAAAATCCGTAGTGTGATGTGAACCTGATTTTCTACTTATGCCAATTTCACATCAGTAGTTACTCCTGCTTTGCAGCACTGGGAAATGAGCCCGTTGCTGTTTTCAGTCACATTTCCAGTCCCTAGTAGTGAATTTCCACACACTGATTCATGTTTTTCCCTGCAAGAAATGGCTCAGTAGAACACCTGAGGGTCAATATCCAGTTATTACAGAGATTACGACTGCAGAAAAACCAGACCCGGAATCTAAAACTTTGATCTTTTTAGCTGAGTGTCTACATGGCAGGGGGCTGCCTGGTTGGAATCCGACTTAGGAACGTGCCTGTCCAGAGTTCTAAACTGATGAGGTGAATTATCGCTGGTTTGGGCTGCAAACAGTGTTGTAGCTGGGTAGGTCGCCTTAACTTAAAGTCTACTCAGAGGCATGGCCTTCCTAATCAGGCCACTTGGGAGAGACCTCTGGCTCACAGCACTCGTCAGGCTGAACGCTTGGGCTCTGACTTGCTCAAGCACACTGCCTGCCAGCGATGGGCAACCAGGCTAGTGAGGGGCCGCGTGAGTGGCCTCCTGCATCTCAGTGGCCACAAGGCTGTTGGAACCAAGACGATCTTGCTAGCTGCACTTGCACACCTGGAATTTGCGGGCTGAGCGGACGGGGCCGTAGCAGCGCCTTCACTGGCTGCAGAGGGAGCGCACGGCTCTGGCTGTCAGTGCTGTGTGTAACCGGCCTGCCCCTCACTTCACATGCCCTTGCTGTACCTGTGTGGCTTTAGTGATACTAGTTGGAAAACAACTACGCAGATGGGAACCAGCAACACCTGGCAACCCTGTGCCTGGGCAGCAGTAACAAAATGCCCCCTGGGCCACACAGAGAGTCCCCTCGGGCACAGGGTGCCCCCCGCAGCCCATTGTGGGTTTGTGGGTTCCACGTGCGCACTCCAGTTGGAACGCCAGGCGTGAGGATTGTGCTGCACATTTGGGCTGTTACAGTAACAGACTGGAAGTAGCTCAGTGACAGTCTACTCCAGCATGGACAATCTACTGCCTCTCTAAGTGGATGGCAGAGCAAAGCCCGTTGTCACCAGTACTTGAATTCAGTTCCTGTAAGTACAGGTTGTACCTCCCTTAACTGGGACTCTCTGCTCCAGGATGTTCCTGGGCCACACAGCCCAGGAATAGGGAGGTCTGACCACGGGGCAGGAGCGCGGCAGGGCAGGCTCAGCTGGGAGCCCTGTGTTGGGGAGGGGGAGGATGGTACAGCGGGAGTTCTGGCCCCAGTGGCTGGGCAGTAGCGGGGGGCCGGCTGTTGCTGTGGATTTCCAGCCCCAGCCCTAGCGGCAGCTAGAAAGCTCCGGCCTAGCGGCAGTTAGAAAACTCCAGCCCAGGGTGCAACAGCTGGCCAGGCAGCAGTGGCATCGTGCTGGAGCCCTAGTAGGGGTGAAGGGGCAGCAGTTCAGAAGAGACGATGAGGGGAGGGACCTCCCCTGTTCTGGCAAATCCCCTCATTCAGGACCAGCAAGGTCCTAAGAGTGTCAGAGCAGGGAGGTCCAACCTGTACATGAATTCATAATTCAAAGGCCTAAAAGATTTAAGGCCATTTTTATTGGTGGCTTAAACTAAGGTGCTTCAGGGGGGAGCCAAGTTAGTCTGTGCAGGATAAACTTAAAAAACAACAAATGGTCTGGTAGCCCTTTATAGACTAACAAAACATGTAGCTGGTGCTATGAGCTTTCGTGGGCACAGCCCACTTCTTCAGATGACCTGCAAGGAGGTTTAATGGTCGTTCAAATTAGGAGCTTTAATTCGAACTACCTAGTCCGTGCCGCGTGTAGCCGTGGGCAGGGAGTTCGAACTACGGGCATTTAAAAATGGCGCCTGCCCAGGAACATGCAAATGAAGCCCGGGATATTTAAATCCCAGGCTTCATTTGCAAGTTCGAATGCCTCCATTAGCCACCCTAGTTCGAACTTGGGTGGCAGTGAAGACAGACCCAGAGGTGCTACCAGGCTGCTCTTTTTAAAAATATTTTTACTAAAAGGGAAAGTCAAATCAACACAGGCAACAATCAACATTCCTTGTTTCTGGTTTCCCTGCCACCCCCACAGCAGGAGGCCAGTGGGAGCAAACGCTCCCATCAGCTTCCTTTACTCCTTGCAGGAGCAGGAGTATTGGCCAAGGGCGCCATTTGGGAGGGTAAAGTGGAGTAGCCCCTCCTAAAGTCTGAAACTCCTGGATTTCATACCTAAGGTCTGCTTAAAGCCCCTGCCCTGGCTCCAGAGGTAGCTGCTCCCAGCTTTGCCTTTGGGGCAGGGAGTTTGTTATAAAAGGAGAGGGGCAGGTGATTAAGAGTAACAAAAGGCTGGTTATTCAGGTAATTGAAGGATGGTTAGATCATTATGAAAACATTGCCGGGTACTTAACAGACAGGGGTGAAGGGGAAGAGTAGCAATGAGTGTTGTGCTTCTGGGATCTGAATTTGGACCAGTGCCGTGTTACACTTACACATGTTCTTGAAAAAGGGGTAAATAGTGAAGTGACAAGATTTGCAGATGCTACAAAATTACCAAAACAGTTAAGTCCAAAGCTGACTGCAAAGAGTTACAAAGGGATGATTGGGCAATACCTGGGCAGATGAAATTCAGTGGTGATAGATGCAAAGTAATGCATGTGGCAAAGTATAATCCCAACTGTACATGCAAAATGAGGGGTTTAAATTTGCTGCTACCACTCAAGAAAAAGATCTTGGACTCATTATGGAAAGTTACCTGAAAACATCTGCTCAATGGGCAGTGGCAGTCTAAAAATTAATAAAAACTAACAGACTATTGGGAATCATTAGGAAAGGATTAGCTACTAAAATAGAAAATATATTGCCTCTATATAAAGTCATGATATGCCCGCATCTTGAATAATTTGGTCACCCCAGCTAAAAAAAGATCTATTGGATTTGGCAAAGGTACAGAAAGGGCAACAGGAATGACTAGGGGTATGGAACAGCTTCCATATAAGGAGAGATTAACAAGAGTGGGACTTTTCAGCTTGGAAAAGAAATGACGAAAGGGTGGGGGGATATGATAGAGGTCTAGAAAACCGTGAACAGTGTGGGAACAGAGACTAAGGAAATGTTATTTATTCCTTCACTAACATAACACAAGAAGCTGACCCAATTAAATTTATAGGCAGCAGATTTAAAACAAATGATTTCATCATAGTTAACTTGTGGAACGCTTTGCCAGGAGATGGTGGAAAGGCCTAAACTGTAAGAGGGTTCCAACAACGATGAAATAAGTTCAAGGAGGTTGGGTCCGTCAATGGCTGTTAGCCAGGCTGGGCAGCGATGGTGTCCCTGGCTTCTGTTTGTCAGAAGCTGGGAATGGGCGACAGGGGAGGGATCACTTGATGGTTCCCTGTTCTGTTCACTCCCTCTGGGCACCTGTCAGCAGACAGGACACTGGGCTAGACAGACCTTTGGCCTGACCCAGTCTGAGCATTCTGACATTCTTATCAAGAACCCAGATTTTTCTTCCCCCTGCTGTAACCGACTAGACCTCACTGACCTCCCAGAGCTGAGATAAAGCCCAGGAGTTCTGACAGGATCTCTCTCTCCAAAGTCAGTAATAAAGTAAAAATGTACATTACAATTTTAAGCCTAAGCTGTGTAACTTACGTGACTTGCCACAAGATGTCAAAACATGTTAGTATTGGAGATGAGTGGATCTAATATTTAGTTTTCTTTTATATAGGGGTTAGATACAGTGCTCCAAAATAGGTTTCAAGTGTCCTGCTAGAAGGCGCTGGAAAGAGATAACATTGTGGAGTGCAGCCCCTGATCACCAACTATTTTTCCCAAAGGTTTCCATGAGAATGTCAGTTTGCTTATACTGGGGATGGTTTAGCTCATGTTATTTACACTTAAAGGCTTCACTCTCATGCAGCTAATGGTTTCACCTGAGGATCAGCAAAATGTTTCCCCTGAAACAATACCACCACTACCCTGCTGAACCTTGTCTAAAACACCTGGGCTACGTCTAGCCTGGCATGATTTTCCTCAAATGCTTTTAACAGAAAAGTTTTCCGTTAAAAGCATTTGCAGAAAAGAGCGACTAGATTGGCACGGACGTTTTCCGCAAAAGCACTTTTTGCGGAAAAGCGTCCGTGCCAATCTAGATGCGGTTTTGTGCAAGAAAGCCCCAATTGCCATTTTCACCATTGGGGCTTTTTTGCTTAAAACAATCCCGTGTTGTCTACACTGTCCCTCTTGTGCAAAAGCATTTGCGCAAGAGAGCTTTTGCCCGAACAGGAGCAGCATAGCATTCCCGCAAGAAGCACTGATTTCAGACAGTAGGACGTCAGTGTTCTTGTGGAAATTCAAGTGGCCAGTGTAGACAGCTGGCAAGTTTTTCCGCAAAAGCAGCTGCTTTTGCAGAAAAACTTGCCAGTCTAGACGCAGCCCTGAATTGCATGTTCCTTGAGCTATGAAAACAATTATTTGTCTATCTGTCATTTTTTACAGTAGGAGTTCTGTGCTTGCCCAGGATGGCTGATAGATCTGAAATGCCAGGAGAGAGGCTTTTCACTCTGCTTTTAGCCTGCCTGGAATCTCAAGAGTTTTTTCCTCGCAAACAGCCTGGTCCTGCAAAGTGCTGAATCCCACAACAGCAAGGAAGTGCTTCTTGGGACTGAATTCAAGCATTCTAACAAAATACAGGTACGTCTTGGAGAAGCACAGTGGTTTTGGGCTACCTATGCCAACCCCAACTCTGAATGTTTTTGTGGCCTGCCTGCCTGCTCCCAGGCTTCATCTGAAAAGCACAATATCCTGTTCCTCAGAGAACAACAGAGGTAAAGCAAAATTACTGGAAGATTGTCTAAAGGGCAGAAATATACTAATTTGTTTGACGATTTAAGACCAATACCACATTTCTTTTTGATGTTACAACACGTTATTTTATGGCTCTTGGAAACAGTGCTGGTCCTGAAGCCACTAGCACTTTGGGGAAATTCCAAGCGGGATCCAAAATTCATGGATGGACCATCTCTAATCACCAGCAAATTTGTGGCATCTGAAATCCCACCAGCTAACCAAAAGGACTCAGTGCAGAAATTGCTTCTTATTCTGTGTCTGTGACCAATGAGATTATTACTATGGGCCGGACGGGGAAGCTGATGACATGAATAGCAGCCTTACCTGTCTGAGATCATACACGCTTAAGCCAATAGAAATGATGGACAAGATTATGATAGCCACAGAATACTCGATGTACCCTTGGGTCAACCACAGAGTCAGAGTGAAGGTTTGGAACACATAAAAGGGATTTAAAATCTGCAAACACAAATACGTCACACAGTCAGGAGAAATCCACAGAGTTCGGCTGTCGCTCGCACGTGGGACAAGATAAAATGGTTTCATGGAATCTTTCCAATGTCATTTAAACAGAATTGTGGTGCTTGTTGCCAGCCAGCATTCTCCCATGGCAATGCAGGGCACCGAGGGCCTTTCCCCTCCCTTTTGTTGATTTAAATATGGCTCAGAATGAAAAGTTGTCATCTGATGGCTGGGCAGTGACTTATCCAAAAGGAATCGGTGGTCTCAAGCTGTCTATAACACAAAAATGGCCATCACGTGTGGCACTCATAAGTGGTCTCAGCAGAGGCAATGAATAAACCACTGAGCTACTCAAAAGATCCTGAATCCTTTGGCATTGAATGTTTCATATTGAGAAAAGGTGATTGATTCTTGATTCTAATTTATTTGGAAAGTTAGAAAGAAAACTACTCCCTTATAGCACAGTCCTATGGCACTCAGCTGAGGAAAAGCCAATATGGTTCAACAGAAATTACTCCAGAAAACCTACTGAATTTAGTAGAGAAACGTAACAATACATGAAAACCTTCTACAGGACTTTTCTTTGGGACTTGCCATTAACTGGACCAATGCTTGGATGTAATTCAAAAGGGGGAGGTTGATATATTTTCTAATTTTACATCAGTTTCATCCTGGAATGGAGAAACGGGCCCACATCCCGAGGTCAAATTATGTCTTTACTTACCCCCACATAGCTTCACTGAGCTCTACATATGGGGATAAGTGAAGACATAATGTGGCCCAATAAGATTGGTGAGTCCAGCATCAGAAATAGCCAATACAGGAACTGAGTAAAGAGCTTCAGTTACCAGCCCTTTCTTCAGTCAGCAAACCAAAGGCTTCATCCTGGAATAGCCAACACGCCCACTGAAGACAACAAGATCTTTGCATGCATCAGGCTGGCACTGAGTAAATAATTTACCGAAAAAATTAACCCTTTCATGAAAAGGATGGGAACCTGCTGGTGCAATATTCACCCAGGTCTAAGGGATGAAGAGTCCGGACCAAAACAAAGATCATCAGCCAATACAGTAGTATCCTGGCCAATAGTATCATCCAGGTGCCCCATCGTTAACCCTTCCTTGTGCATGGAAAGCAAAGCACCCGTTTTTGGAAACCTGCCTGGAGGCACAATCCTAACAAAATCACGCACACAGCTGTAGGCTTTGACACAAGCACAAAGTTCCAATTCGATGTAAAGTGCTGTCCGGACATGCTCCAGGCATGGCAATCCCCGCACTCAGTACTGAGCAACTTTAGTTTAGCAGAGCTCAGCAGGACTAAAGAGCAGTTTAGGATACAAAATCAAAATCTTTTCTGTATTTCAATTGACAAGGGGTATGTAAGGAGACAGAATGTAAATACCTGGGGCACTAGGCTAACCGCTATCCTCGCAAAAAGCACCATGGGATTATTAATGATCCAATCTGAAATTCTACAGCTTATCTAAACGATGGTGACTCCTCACACCATGATGGGAACCAGCCTAGTACTGATCCCGAGGGAACGGTGAAGAGCTTATAATCACCAATGCCACGTCCTGTGAAACCTATGGTTGCATGGGTGGTTGGTCGCCCATCAAGGTATTGCTCATGTCTGACACATTATTCCTATGAGATGTAATGAGTCTGTAATCTGAAGTGATGTGGCTACACCCTGTTTGGAGGTACTAACATGCAGGATAGTCCCGATGTCTCTCTTATGGAAGCTTCATTCCAATGTAACTCAATGGAGTTACTCTGGATTTATACCACAGTGTCAACGAGGTCAGAACAAGACCCAGAAATTGCATTTTTCTTTTTAATGAGCCCTAGGCCAGCTGTATATTGTGTACATCTAGCTATTTTTTTTAAATGTACATAAAGGGTCATTTGTCCTCTGTTATACCAGCACAACTCCATTGTAGGTGATGGAATGGAACTGACATAAGATTCTACCACATATCATTGAGGTTTTTCTACGCCGCTTTGTTTTAGTAAGGATCTAGGCTATTAACTGCTGAATTCCAGGGTAGAAAAAAGAAGTTTTACACTTAAAATATTTCTGAACAATCTCTTCAAATACGAAGACTTAAAAGTATAGCTGCAGCTTACCTCTTTAAAAAGTAACTTCCAAATCGGACGAATTTCAACTTCAATGGCATTGGGGCCACACACTAACCTCCTGTGGGAGAACATGAATTGGTTAATATCAGAGAAACAAAGTTCCCTGGTGTACGCTCTACAGAAGGTCCCTAGCCCATGAAACCAAACAAATCTGTAAGGGTATGTCTACACTACAAAGTTAATTCGAACTAACAGACGTTAGTTCGAATTAACTTTGATAGGCGCTACACATGCAAACCGCTAGTTCGAACTTAATTCGAACTAGAGAGCGCTTAATTCAAACTAGGTAAACTTCATTCCACGAGGACTAACGCCTAGTTCAAATTAAGTAGTTCGAATTAAGGGCTGTGTATCCACTTAATTCGAACTAGTGGGAGGCTAGCCCTCCCCAGCTTTCCCTGGTGGCCACTCTGGGCACCACCAGGGAAACTCGTATGCCCCCCTCCCGGCTCCGGAGCCCTTAAAGGGGCACGGTCTGGCCACGGTGCCCGTGCCAGGTGCAAGCCTGCCAGCACCCAGCCAGCAGACCCTGCACCTGGCACGGCACGAACCAGCCACCCGCTGCCACCCAGCCCTCCGCCTCTTCCCGGGACCAGGCTGGCGGCTCCCAGGAGCCTGCCCGGGGCCGCAAGAGGCGGGCGCCCGCCTGGTCTAGTGCGGACATCGTGGACCTCATCCACGACCTCCGCACTAGGCACAGGAAAGTGGCCGTCTAGGGCAGGAGAGCTGCCAGCCTGGCCACCTAGGAGCAGCTTTGCATGAAAATCAAGGTGGTCCAGTGAGACCCCCGACCCTGAGCCCTGATCTTAGAACGGCCATACTAGGTCAGACCAAAGGTCCATCTAGCCCAGTAGCCTGACTGCTGACAGCAGCCAACACCAGCTACCCCGGAGGGGATGGACCAAAGACAATGACCAAGCCATTTGTCTCGTGCCATCCATCTCCAGCCTTCCAAAACAGAGGCCAGGGACCTACCTCCATGAATTTATCTAACTTCTCTTTAAACTCTGTTCTAGTTCTAGCCTTCACAGCCTCCTGCAGCAAGGAGTTCCACAGGTTTACTATTTGCTTTGTGAAGAAGAACTTTCTGTAGTTAGTTTGAAGCCTGCTACCCATTCATTTCATTTAGTGTCCTCTACTCCTCCTATTATGGGAACTAATGAAGAACTTTTCTTTATGCACCCTCTTCACACCACTCGTGCTTTTATAGACCTCTATCATATCCCCCCTCAGTCTCCTCTTTTCTAAGCTGAGAAGTCCCAGTCTCTTTAGCCTCTCTTCATATGGGACCTGTTCCAAACCCCTGATCATTTTAGTTGCCCTCCCCTCTCGCACCCTCTCTCTTCCCCTTTCCCACCTCCTTTTCCCAGTCTCCCCGAGTTTTGTTCAATAAAGAGAGTTTCTATTTTTGAACACACGTGTCCTTTATTTTGTACATCAGGAAGGGGGGCTAGAGAAGGGTAAGTGGAAGGAGGTGAGGGAGGAATGGGGTACGAGCCCCCGATGGGGAGGACTGGGGTGGCTCTGCGGGCTCCTCGGGGTGGAAGCTCTCCTGCAGCCCCCCGATTGACCCCCTCCCCAGATGGCAGCCTGTGGCAAGTGCAGCCAGGCTGATGTCCGAGTGCTGTGATGTGCCAAGTGTGGGCATTCAGGGCACTCCAAGCCAGGACTGCTTTGCAAGCGGGGAAGCCCTGAGAACTGTCTGTCTGGGGTGGGGGTCGGGTCCCTTTAAGCACAGCCCTCGGCTAGCCTGAGACAGCAGCTCCACGCTCTAAGTCCTAATCTGATGCCCTGCCGGCACTGCTTCCGGCCATCCTTAACCTTGATTCAGGGTCCACTCAATGTGGACATGCTAGTTCGAATTAGCAAAACGCTAATTATGGGAACACACAAATTAGCAAAACGCTAATTCGAACTAGTTTTTAGGTCTAGATGCACTAGTTCGAATTAGCTTAGTTCAAATTAACTAATTCGAATTAAGTTAGTTCGAATTAGTGCTGTAGTGTAGACATACCCTAAGTGTATAAGATGCCACAGGACTCATTTTTGCAAATACAGACTGACATGGCTGCCCCTTTGAGAGTTGTCACAAATGGCTGGTCTATCAAAAAGCTATAGAATCTGAAGGATATCTGAGACCCATGTTCAATTGTTGCATTCCTGAAAGTCTTTCAAAAAGCCAAAAAGAGTCTTTGGTCTACCACTGACTTGCGGTCAGCCTGGCTGGGCAGACATGTGAAACATAGCAGCACCCCCCTTCCTTCATCTCCCATTCCTACGGCCAGTTCTACCCTCCTTTCTCCAGATTTACTTTACTGGAAGTGACCTTCATGCCTCTTCTTCCCAGAGTGCAAGTTACACTCATTTTGTCCATCCTCTCAATCTCATCAGTGCAACTGACATGAAATGTGAGCAAGGGAAAAAAGAACTGGATCCCTCGTTCAGCCTGAAATGCCACATAAACTGGAAACGCTGTGGATTGTACCTGATCCCCTGTTCTTCGCTTGTGAGACCATCTCCAAACTTCTGATGTATGTCGGAACAGGAGTTGCTGTCATCTAGCGATCTAGGATAACAATGAGCGAGCTCAGGCAACCATGTTCTGAAAGGGGCTTTTGCTCCGCAAAGAACTTTGCAACCAGTGATAAAACTCACCCAACTTTCTGGAACTGATTCATGGAGAAATCCCAAACATACCGGATTTTCTGCACCTGGATGCTTCGGACCTGTAAACCCAAACAGCACAAAAGCCATTTACAGCACCCAGATTAACTCTGTTACCAGGGTCAGTTATCTTCCTTGATGCCTGGGTATAATTCTAGGTAAAGTCAATGTGAGCTGCAGAAGGACATTGAAATAAGAGCTTCCATACACCTCATCCTGTGCCATCCATCCAATACCACGTATTCCATCCATTCATGACTTACTTTTAATTCTGGCTTCCTTATGGCCCTGTTTATGACAGAATCTTTGTCAGCAATGAAGAGTCTATCTGATGTATCTCTAACCAACAGATTCAATGTGGACAAGTCAATCAAGGTCACCTTCTTTCTGGTATATTTTTGAAATTCATCCTGAAAGAATAAAGTAAAGTTCAATGTGTTTTGAAGGAGTGGCATATTCTTAGTATAGGTCTCTGTGTACAATCATTCTAGAGACTGTCTGTACATAATTACAGAACTCTTGCTTAGGAGCCAAGATCAGAGAACTTCATTCCGGTCTGCTTCACCTAATGAACACTGTCTAGGCCCAAAACATCATGGCTGCATCTAGATTGGCAAGTTTTTCCGCAAAAGCAACTGCTTTATAACTAAATCTTTGTTATAGTAGAAAATGCAAACAAGTGTAACTAACGTTGATCTAATTACACTGTGCAAATGCCTAATAGAAATGCACTTAAACCAGCTGAAATTGTGCCTTACTCAGTGTAGCTCAGTGTGGTCAGCTATTAATCACTTTTACAACAAAGTAGTAAGTTACTAATTGTTTAAAGTGCATCTATATTGGGGATATAGTGCAGGGATTGAAGCAAATGCATATTAGTTGTGTGCTCTGTATAACCAAATCATTTTAGTAACTCTAAAGGAAGTCTTCCATAGCTAATACTTAAGATACAAGCTCTCTAAAATTCAGTCCCATGGGGTTTCGCTCATGATATTACCCACATTCATTACCACACAAGATGTGCTCAACCATATTTATTTGGAATGACCCCTCTGTTGTGTCCTCTCTTCTGCATTCCTGTGTGTAGGTAGCGTTAGCACATAGACAAGAACTCTGCTTTCTGCAGAATTCTGCAGCAACAGTATTGGAACAAGACCTGCTCTCACACTGCTGGATACGCAATGAGGATATGCAGGGCGCATTTGGAGAGTGTTAAAGTATTTGAATTCTTGCTAGTGTAACCATAACCTCTGCACAATATTTTTAAACTGCTTTCTCTGAAAATGTCTCCATGGAAACGATTTGGGGTTAGTTGGCTCCTCAAATGCCTGACTTCTCCATGCCAGGGCACATCTGAAGCTAAGTATTTCCACTGGGAACTACTAGAAAATTGCTATTTCACAGTGAAAGAGTCCGACAAGCTGCTTGTGAGAGAGAGAGAGAAAGAGAGAGAGGGTATGTCTACACTTGTCCCCTGGTTTGAACTAGGGAGGCAAATGAAGCATACTGAAGTTGCTAATGAAGCACAGGATTTAAACATCCCGCGCTTGATTGGCATATTCGCAGTTGGTCGCCATTTTAAAATGCCAGTCACCCGATTTAACTTGCCGCGTGTAGACACAGTAGTCTGATCCAAAACCCTTCCCTCGAATTAACTGTTACGCCTCGTGCAAAGAAGAGTAACAGTTAATTCAAGGGAAGGGTTTTGGATCGGACTACTGCATCTACACGTGGCAAGTAAAATCGGGCGACTGGCATTTTAAAATGGCGACCGGCCGTGAATATGCTAATCATGCGTGGGATATTTAAATCCCACGCTTCATTAGCAACTTCGGTATGCTTCATTTGCCTCCCTAGTTCGAACTACAGGCAAGTGTAGACATCCCCAGAAAGAATATCGTAACTAATGAGATGGTCAGGTTAAAATTACACGCAACTGTGTGCACTTACTGTTGTTCTAAGCAATATGACATCTGCTTCCTGCAAGTTACATGGGGTGCAGTTTGCCCACACGTGCCATGCTGGCTTCCAGTAAAACAGAAGGAGAAGAGCCCCGCAGGAGAAGATATACCCTGCAATGCACATGGCTTTCCGCCAGCCTTGGGTTTTGTAGCCGAATATCTCCTGTGGAACAAAGACAAGACGATATTCTGAAATGGTTTGACCTGGAGACTTGTTTTAAAGGGCAGAGTTGCAAACATTTCTTGAGAAGACTCTCTAGGTAACATGCCTCTTATAAGCCATTCAGTCTTCAGATTGGGAGAAGAAACTGTGTCAGTTAGACATGCCATTAAAATTAAGGCAAAATATAGACCAACCCCATCAATGCCAGGCAGTCCCACATACTTAGTGTGGAAGGAAAGGCCATTCTGGTGCCCATTTTTAATCCTCGCTCCATGTAACCTTGAAGAATTAGCTTCACCCTATAGATTTCACTGCCTTAATCCAGCTGGTCTGCCCCAATAACACTTCTACCTAGATAATTCAACCCCAGAGCCTTAAAACCCCATGGCTGCGTCTAGACTGGCATGATTTTCCACAAATGCTTTTAACGGAAAAGTTTTTCCGTTAAAAGCATTTGTGGAAAAGAGCGTCTAGATTGGCATGGGCGCTTTTGCGCAAAAGCACTTTTTGCGGAAAAGCGTCCGTGCCAATCTTGACGCGGCTTTGCGCAAGAAAGCCCTGATCACCATTTTCACCATCGGGGCTTTTTCGCGCAAACCGGTTCTCAGTTGTCTACACTGGCCCTCTTGCGCAAAAGCATTTGTGCAAGAGGGCTTTTTCCTGAGCGGGAGAGTCATTGTATTTGCGCAAGAACACTGACGATCATACATTAGATCATCAGTGTTCTTGCGCAAATTCAAGTGGCCAGTGTAGACAGCTGGCAAGTTTTTCCGCAGAAGCATTTGCTTTTGCGGAAAAACTTGCCAGTCTAGACGCAGCCCATGTGTCCTGCAGCAATGGAATGTGTTTCTACAGGAGCTCAGTGTTGTCCATGGGAATCCACCCTGCAGGACAGGGAACCCCCTCGAATGCAGAAGACTTTTCAGGCTCCTCAATGTATCTGTGCTGGGTAGTGTGCCATCAAGGTAGTGTCTGGATGCCAGCTGGATGCATTTCTTTTCCTGCCTGGTGTCCCAAAATGTAGCTCTGAATCATCCCTGAGCAGCTTTCTGAGATCCTTCCCTGCTTGTCCTTCTACCCTGACAACCAGCGTGCTCTTGTAGTCATAGTGGCATCCTGTTGTTAAAAAATCATTCTTCCAACACCGGCTGATTTACTACTCCAGACATTTCTCTTCCAACTGCATCTTGAATTCTCCTATAGACCAGCCTGCTTTATGCTTGGTCCCCACTGCTGACAATAACCAATGATGTGTCGTGTAACCCCCAGGAATGCTTTTATGTTGTTCCTTCCCTCACACTCAGGACCCAGGAGAGGCGCCTGTGCCAGACCTCCCCCCTCAACACCTTGTCTAAGGCAAACAAGCCTGGAGTACCAGCCTGGCCTCACTCATGTCCAATAGGTGTCTTGCTGTTGAGTTTAACAGGGCCAGGATTTTCACCCCGGTGTCTGCTCCTTCCCCACTCCACAGATAGACCATTCCACTCCCACGCTGGTGTTCTGTGACCAGCAGCTTCTGGGAAGACCTGCTGGTTCACCAAGTACCCACTTGGAGTGACACAGCCAATGCTTCACCGTTACTGAGACTAAACAGTCGGCTGTCAGTACAAAGGACCCCTTTCTGCTCAGCCCTGGAGGGCTCTGTGCAACGGCTCTCAGCAGAGCTCTGTACAGCCAGCAAAGCAGCCACAAGGCGAGCGTACACAGCATCCTCTGTCTGCGTCATTCCTGGACTGCCATTTTCCCCTAGCATGTACAGACGAGGCCCTTTGCACTCCTGCCTCGCACACGGGCTCCTGCCCCCTCTCACACACGGGTCCCATTCCCCTCCACCTTGCATGTGGGCCCTTAGCCCTCTCGCCTCACACGCAGGTTCCTGCCCCCCACCTCTAGGGTTGCCAGATGGTTTCAACACAAACACCGGACACACTTGACATTACATCACAATCAACATTACATCTGATTTAGAAAATACCGGACAGTTCTATTGTGTCAATTTGTTTCCCAAACAGAAAGCTCAACTACTGGACTGTCCGGTTCAAAACCGGACACCTGGCGACCCTTCCCACCTCCCACACAGGTCCCGTATCCCGCTGCCTCGCACGGGGGGGCTCCTGCACTTTGCCTCCCACATAAGCCCCTTGACTCCTTGCCTCACACACAGGCCCTTTGACCCACCACCTCAGACATGGGCCCTACCCCCACCTCACAGACAGGCCCCCCCCCGGCCTCCCACATGAGCCGCCTGCCCCACGTACAGGCCCTGCCCCTGCCTCACACAATGGCCCTGCCCCTCCCCCGGTATACACGAGCCCTGCCCCCCTCACACATGGGTCCTGCCCCCCACACCCGTGAACCCTTTCCTCCTCACACATGGACCCAACCACCACGCCTGCGAACCCTGCCCCCCTTGCACATGGACCCTACCCCCCATGCCTGCGAACCCTGTCCTCCTCAAACACGAGCCCTGCCCCCCTCGCACATGGACCCTACCCCCCACGCCTGCAAACCCTGCCCCCCCACATACAGGCCCTGCCCCCCCGCACACGAGCCCTGCCCCCCACACACACGGGCCCTGCCCCCCCGCATACGGGCCCTGCCCCCCACACACACAGGCCCTGCCCCCACGCACACGGGCCCTGCCCCCCACACACACAGGCCCTGCCCCCATGCACACGGGCCCTGCCCCCCACACACACAGGCCCTGCCTCCACGCACATGGGCCCTGCCCCCCACACACACAGGCCCTGCCTCCACGCACATGGGCCCTGCCCCCCACACACACGGGCCCTGCCCCCCCGCACACACAGGCCCTGCCCCCACGCACACGGGCCCTGCCCCCACGCACACAGGCCCTGCCCCCCCGCACACGGGCCCTGCCCCCCACACACACAGGCCCTGCCCCCACGCACACGGGCCCTGCCCCCCACACACACAGGCCCTGCCCCCCCGCACACGGGCCCTGCCCCCCACACACACAGGCCCTGCCCCCCCGCACACGGGCCCTGCCCCCCACACACACAGGCCCTGCCTCCACGCACACGGGCCCTGCCCCCCACACACACAGGCCCTGCCTCCACGCACATGGGCCCTGCCCCCCACACACACAGGCCCTGCCCCCCACACACACAGGCCCTGCCCCCACGCACACGGGCCCTGCCCCCCACACACACAGGCCCTGCCCCCACGCACACGGGCCCTGCCCCCCCTCACACACAGGCCCTGCCCCCCCTCACACACGGGCCCTGCCCCCCCGCACACGGGCCCTGCCCCCACACACACGGGCCCTGCCCCCCCGCACACGGGCCCTGCCCCCCGCACACGGGCCCTGCCCCCCCCACACACAGGCCCTGCCCCCCGCACACGGGCCCTGCCCCCCCGGGCCCTGCCCCCGCGCACATGCTCCACCCCGGGGCTCTCGGGGTCGGCGGGGGCGGTGCTGTTGGCGCTGTGGCTGGCGGCCAGGAGGCCGGAGAAGGAGCGGGAGGCAGCCAGGGCTGAGCCGCTGCGGGGCCCCGTGGCGGGCAGGAACTCCGCCAGGCTGCGGGCCCTGCTCCCGGGGCGGCACTGCACGGCAGGGAGCGCCCAGCCAGGCGCCCCCCACCCCCGGCCTGCGCCCCCTTCCGCCACCTCCCAGTCGCACCCCATAACCCTGCACCGGCTGGGCACACGGTGCCCCCGACACGTTTCTACCTGTCCCCCTTCCGCCACCTCCCAGTCGCACCCCCATAACCCTGCAGCGGCTGGGCACACGGTGCCCCCGACACGTTTCTACCTGCCCCCCCTTCCGCCACCTCCCAGTTGCACCCCCATAACCCTGCAGCGGGCTGGGCACACGGAGCCCCCGACACGTTTCTACCTGCCCCCCCTTCCGCCAGCTCCCAGTTGCACCCCCATATCCCTGCAGCGGGCTGGGCACACGGAGCCCCCGACACGTTTCTACCTGCCCCCCTCCCGCCTGCCACACCACCGACACCCCTCAACAGCCGGCATTGGCCGTAGCTTGTTCGTGGCTCCAGTCCCCCGGTAACAGAGAGCTGCATTCAGACAAAGCGGTGTAGGGCTGGAGACACCTACGTCTCCTCTCCTGGGGCAGGGGAGGGGAGACTTAGCCCTGCCACCAGTGCAGGGCACGGGACGAGATGGCCTCTCAGGATCCCTTCCAGTCCTGTGATGCTGTGCAAACTATGGACACACACAGGTTGCAAACTATGGACACACACAGGTTGCAAACTATGGACACACACAGGTTTTAAGGGGACTGGAAGCTTAGTCCTGTAGCGAGAGGAAGGCCTGAACTACAAGCCCAGGTATCGCAGGCCTGAGGCCTAGACAGCAATGGGCAGGACTTTACACATCACTCCTGACATCCGTTTGCCACCTGCTGTTGCCCACCTCTCCGGGCTCCGTTTTTGCGCAAAACCCCCCTCTTGCGCATTTTTTTCAGGAAAAATGGCTCTTGCGCAAGAGCGGGGTTTTGCACAAAAACAGAGCCTCACTAATTATGCAAATAAGGCATGGCAATATTCCATGCTTTGCCTCATTTGCATATTTCTTGCGCAAAATGGGCACAGTGTAGGCATAGCCTAGACGTGTGGGTTACACCTACATGCTACTACAATAAGATTGTACAAGGTGTGTCTTGCATCATTTAAAAGCTCATAAGTTGCTGATCAGTATCATCCTTATTGAAATGTGTTATAAGATTCCCCTGGATGGTTATGTTAATGCAAGTTCCAAATCCACCCCCTGCCCAAACAACAGTTGACAGACATGGCTGTCCTAAACAAAGGAATCATGCACTCTGCTTATTTTTCATTTAAGCTGTAATGTGACTGGTCATCTGCCCCACACCGGCCCTTTAAGGGTTAAAACAGCCCTGGGAAAGGGCTGGGGCTGTGGAGCCAGCAGCTGGGGCAGATACAGCCAATGAGGGCCCAGCTGAGGGCAGTATAAATAAAAGCTCCTGCAGCAGATGAAAGTCTCAGACTCACACTAGCTGTAGAGCAGGAGGGACCAGGCTGCCAGGGAAGCTGGAGGCTTCCTGGCTTAGAGCAGGGCTTGGAAGGCAGGCAGGGCTGGGGAAGCGCCGGCCGGGCAAGCTCCTAGGCTGCAGGGCCTGAAGCAAGGCCTCAGGGTACTAGGGCTGTGGGGAGGCAGCAGGTCCACACCCTTTCCCATGAGAAGCGGCCTGAAATGGCCACAGTTTGCCCTTGTGGCAGGGGCTGTCTGGCGACTGGCAGTGGGTCAGTGAGGCAAGGTGGGCATAAGGGGTTGGAGGTCCCTGAGGGCGCAGACCCCAGAGCGTGGGGCCCTGCGGCAGGGCAGTACTCAAATGGTGGTCTGGGAGGGACATGGGCCCTAACACTAGGGCTACGTCTATACTCACGTCTTCTTGGCAAGTATGGCTGTTTTTGCGCAAGAATCCGCAGAGCACCCACACTGCCCCCCTGCTCTTGCGCAAGGAAATTTACAGCACGGCGCGGTGAGGGAGGGCTTCTTGTGCAAGAGCTATGCTCTTTAACAGGTATAAACCCCCTTTTGCAGGAGCTCTTGCGCCAGAGGGCAGTGTGGATGCTCGGCAGGGATTTCTTGTGCAAGAAAGCCCTATGGTTAAAATGGCCATCAGAGCTTTCTTGTGCAAGGGAGCGTCCACACTGCCATGGGCGCTCTTGTGCAAGAGCACAGCTTGCACATGGCAGTGTGGGTGTTTTCTTGCACAAGAACCCTTGCTCAAGATGTTATTGCGCAAGAAGCCTCCAGTATAGACATAGCCTAGGTGATGGAGGATGATAGGTAAGAGCAAGCGAGATGCCAGCTAACGGGGTGCCCCAGAGCAGAAAAGCTGATTCCCAGAGTGTCCAGCAGGAGGCGCCTGTGACCAGTAAACAGAGTAATCCTGCAGGACGGAAGGCGAAGGAAGTTCAAACACGGTGGGGGGGGACCAGCAGGGTCCTTCCTTCTACCTGTGCTTTGTCTCAGCGGGCTAGAAAAGCTGGAAATGCTCTTTCCGAGAGGGCGATAAAAGGAGGGACAAACACCCCAAGGCATTCGTCTGTCTCCCTGCCCATCACAGTCCCTGCACTTAGAACGAAAATGGAAGCATTCAGTGGGCTCTGGGGGGGGTCCCGCCTACAGAGATCGATCAGCCACGCTGCTGAAACCACGTAGTGAGAATCTCGGGTTGACCCTGCTATGGTTGCAGTTAAGCGCTAGCAAAGAGTCTTTTTATTTTGCTTGTTACCGGTTGTGACTTAGGCCTCGCTATTTGTACTCCCTTAACATCTCTTTGTAGTTCATGGGCTGGTTTTACTGGTTTATCTAATCCTGTGCATTTAAAGTGAAGCATCTGAATGACTCCTGGAGGTAATAAACTGGCATATTAGTCCCTGTACGGAATGATGGACTTACAAATAAATTGTGCTGCCCAGGAGAGGGCTGAGCGGTACAGGCCATTGACTCCACCCTGGAAATGTAAGACTGGGGATGTGTTGGGGTCACCCTTCAGCCCAACTGGCGAGAGCCAGAGTATAACCGAAGTGTGGGTGGCAGGCTGCAGTTACACACAGACACTCAGGGTGTGGTGTGCTCGCTGGAAGACTGGTTGTGAGTGGCCCAGGTGGAAGCTAGTTCAGCTAGGCATTGTGGGGCTCCCCAGATTGCCGTGCAGGGGTGTTACAGCCCCTTCACTCCCCCCGGTCTGAACTGTTTCCTGGTATGTCACAAGTCCATCCGGATTTACATTCTTAACTAGTGAAAGGGACAAGACGTTTCATTCCAGTCTGGTTTCAAACACTGAATTCTGCAGTGTGGTTCAGTATCAAGACCTGAGTTAACTGACAATTTGTCCTTTGAGATTGTGAAACACCTGGCAGATGTGGGCACATTTTGATGCTTGGATTCGTGCCCATCTTTAATATTCATCCCTCTCCCAGCTACAAACTTTAAAATTCCTCTGGCAGGAGCAACTGTATCTGTAGATTCAACTCTTGTATAACTCGATTGGGCTTTAAAACAGGATGGGTCCTTTCCATTGTTTGCCAGTATGATTTAGGGTTTTTTTCTTCTGCTGCATCTTTACAGATCCCTCTTTCGTGCCTTTTCTAGACTGCCAAGGTCTCTTCCTCTCTCTCTCCCTGAGAAAATCCTCAGAGAATGACCTGGACCCCACTTTAGATTTAGATCAACTAAAACATGGGAGACCCCCCGTTCAGAAATGGCTGGAATTTCCCATGGGTTCAACACAACATGCTGCACATGACTATAAAGCCTCTTAATTCCTCTTCCCGCCTCTGTAATCCCAGCAAGTCACACCTTGCTCAGGACAGCAAAGGTTGCCAGCCACCCACATGTAAAAGGCTTTGCAAGGAATGCCGGTTTCTGATTATCACAGTATGCCAGAAACATTGTGTCATCCACGCAGGCTAGCTAACATACTTGACCACTAAAACCACTCATGCGGCACAGGGTACTAGGTCCCCGCTTGTTTGGAGGTGAGGGACTCTGCAGACCCGGGTCGGTTAAGTATATTTTAAAACGAAAATTGTCTTGCATTTCTATTTGATTTCATCCCAAAGGATTCTCAGACTGCTTAACAGAACAATACACTCTCCAGGGTGGGGATTACATACTCCAGCACCAAAACACAATCACCTCAGTACCGGGGCAGGGAGGAGTCTCCACTACTTAATTTTCTACGGGACAGAAACCACAGAAGATCATATGTGGTGGAATCCACCGGGCCTGTAGAAAAGCAGAATGTAATTGCACACGTTGGAATTCGGCAAGAGACGCCAACCCCTCAGCAAGTAGGTTTCACCAGTTTCATTTCAGGTGGGATTTTACATGGATTTAGTTAAGCCGAGCTGAAGAACCATGCAGGTTGAAAGTGGCCTCTTTGATTTAGCTTCCACCTCTTCCTAATGCATTCAAATTACAGCCCGGTTAAACTGAAATAAGAATATCCACGTTGCCTTCGGCACTGGTTTGAGTAATCTGCCTGAAACCCACATTGTTAAGGCCGGTCTCTGCTGAAAGGTTTTTATCAGCTTTGTTTTGTCGGTCAGGGGTGTGAACCCCCCACCCCCGAGCGATGGAGCCACGTGAGACCCGTGCCACGCTGCTTGCAGACAGGGTCAGGGCACACCACAGAGGGAGGCTGACTCCAGGCAGATGATGTTGACCTCAGGTGGTAACTGTCTGCCCTAAAATTTCACTCTGGCCATTGTCGCTCACCTTTCACAGGGGTTAACTCCACCTCCCCACGCGGCAGAGTTAGAGCTCTGTGTAACACAGGCAGAGCCAAACCTGGGCCCGCTGGGGCCTAGTGCATGAGCCTCCACCGCAGGAGCTAAGGCTGAGGAGCAGACTCAGTCGTTCTCGCCGGACGTGGGCTCCGTGCCACCCCCTGGGACAGAGCCCCACCCCGAAGACGATCCCCCGCCGGGCTCCTCCGGCGCAGACCCAGCACAAGGCAGCCAGGGGACCGTGGAGGCTGAATTGCTTCTGCGGAGCCAAGGCCCCAGCCTGCGACGTTCTATGTGTCGCAGGGTGCTGGCACCCCAAGGCCCTGGCTGCTTGAGAATCAGGCTGCCATGACGCTAGCACAGGGAGCAGGGTGACAGCCCCATGGCGACACAGCCCCACAGCAGCAGTGTCCCTAGTGCAGATGAACTGTCACGCAGCGCGCTGAGCTGCAGCCTTCAGCTGCCCGTACGCACACCCTTCCCTGCCACAGGTGAGTGCAAAGGGGCACTTCAGCTAGCCTGAGAGAATGTGTGATACATCCCTCAGCGCACGCACACACGCACACACTGCCAGCTGGAGAGAGTGTGTGTGTGAGATACGTCCCTCAACATACACACGCACACACAGGCTGTGTCTAGACTGGCGGATTTTGCAGAAAAACTTTCCTGCTGTCTACACTGGCCGTTTGAATTTCCGGAAAAGCCCTGACGATCTCCTGTAAAATCATCAGTGCTGCTCCGGAAATACTATGCTGCTCCTGTAAGGGCAAAAGTCTTTTTCTGAAAGCCTTTTGCGCAAAAGGGCCAGTGTAGACAGCACAGTGCTGTTTTCTGCAAAAAAGCCCCGATTGTGAAAATGGCGATCGGGGCTTTTTTGTGGAAAAGCGCGTCTAGATTGGCCACGGACATTTTTCCGCAAAAAGTGCTTTTGTGGAAAAGCATCCTGCCAATCTGGACGCTCTGTTCCGAAAATGCTTTTAACGGAAAACTTTTCCGTTAAAAGCATTTTTGGAAAATCATGCCAGTCTAGACGTAGCCACACTCTCTCTCCCCCCCCCTTGCTTTCCCCACACGGCTCCTTTGCGTCCACTGCACAGGCTGGTGCTTCCAAAGCACTGCCCCCCACTCCACCTTTCCCACCCCGGGTGCTGCCAGCCACATGGCAAAGAAAGAAGCTGATTGTATGGACATTAACCAAAGCGTCCCAAGGCCAGGGCCAGGACTGGCGAGCACCAATGGATTCCACCCTGGGGGCTGCCGCTGCAAAGCTCAGTTACCCCTGAACTACAGCATGAAGGGCAGGACCCCCCAGCCCCTCTGGGGCGATTCCAGCCAGCTCTGGCTCTGGCTCTGGCTCTGGCTCAGCCACTGCCCTGCAGAGCTATGCAGGGCAGGACCCCCCAGCCCCTCGGGCGTTTCCAGCCGGCTCTGGCTCAGCCACCGCCCTGCAGAGCTATGCAGGGCAGGACCCCCCAGCCCCTCGGGCGATTCCAGCCGGCTGTGTCTCAGTCACCGCTCACAGAGCTATGCAGGGCAGGACCCCCCAGCCCCTCGGGCGATTCCAGCCGGCTGTGTCTCAGTCACCGCTCACAGAGCTGTGCAGGGCAGGACCCCCCAGCCCCTCGGGCGATTCCAGCCGGCTGTGTCTCAGTCACCACTCACAGAGCTGTGCAGGGCAGGACCCCCCAGCCCCTCGGGCGTTTCCAGCCGGCTGTGTCTCAGTCACCACTCACAGAGCTGTGCAGGGCAGGACCCCCCAGCCCCTCGGGCGTTTCCAGCCGGCTGTGTCTCAGTCACCGCTCACAGAGCTGTGCAGGGCAGGACCCCCCAGCCCCTCGGGCGTTTCCAGCCGGCTGTGTCTCAGTCACCGCTCACAGAGCTGTGCAGGGCAGCTCTCAGGCCAGGAAACAGCAAACCAGGGCTGGTTTCTCAGCATCTTTCCTGGGAGCTGCTCCCGTGAGGCGGCTCCCACCTGCAGGGGCGGAGGCCCTGCTGCTGGGGTGTGATGGTTAGGCTGGAAGAGGCGTGAGGAAAAGCAGTGGCAGAGGCGCTACAGCCTCTCCTCTCTGGGGGTCTGTGGGCTGGACCTGGACGGCCTCCCCCGCTGCCGTCGGTGAAGAAATGACCTCAG
Source organism: Pelodiscus sinensis (assembly GCF_049634645.1). Lineage (NCBI taxonomy): Eukaryota > Metazoa > Chordata > Testudines > Trionychidae > Pelodiscus > Pelodiscus sinensis. The sequence continues at coordinate 54,326,895 of NC_134720.1, forward strand.
CCCTCGGGGTCAGAGCCTCGGCTGGAAACGCCCCCCACGTGGCATGCTGCGTTTAGCTGGAAACCCCAGGGAGCCTTGGAAACGCCGCTGCTGCGCGCCCCGCCAGGTGTAACCGGAAAGCAGAAATCACCGCCCCCGCCTTTACCAGCTCGTTGTCCTCCATGGGGCTGAGCAAGGCATGGTGGCCCTTCCCGGACTCCTCTTCCATCAGGCCGGGGAGTGGCGCTCCAGGGGGTTAGCCCGTGGCGGGGAGAGAGCTCCTGGTCACTGCTCCCAGCTTGAACTCAAGGCGCAGTTCTCACCATGCTCGCACCCTGCCTTGGAAGTCCTGCAGCAGGCACCTTCCTTGCTAAACTGGAGAGACAGGGAGAGAAACCCCATTCTCAGGTAGGCACGTATGCAACTCCTGCACGCCTCTCCCGCCTGGTGTCCTCTTGCTGAACGGCAGGAGAGTTCCTACTTAAAGTGACACCCACCAAAGGGAGCAAGTGGTTGGTGCCTCCTGCCGGGCCAGCCAGGAGTGCTGGGCGCCCCAGAGCCAAGCGGGCAGGCAGACTGGAGCAGCAATGAGAGGAGGCTGGGAGGGGACTGGCTTCCAGAGAGACGGGGTCTGGTTCAGTTCATTGGAGAGAAGTTGCCAGTAGTGGGTCAAAAGGTTTTGCTGAGCTGGTTCTGAGTTAGGCGCTTGAGGCAAGACTGTAAAGAGCTATCGCTTTGTGTTCCCGGCTCTGGCGCTCCCGGACACAAGGGCTGGGACACGCTGGGACAGGCGCTGTTAGCCAGGCAGGAACAGGAGCTCTTGGGCTTTAAAATGTGCCTGGGGGTTTAAGATGCACTTTGTCTTGTTCCACTGGCACAAAGTACAACTTGGCACCTATAGCGGGGTCTCAAACACCCGGCCCACAGGTCATCCCCAGCTGGGGCAATTGTGCAATCCAGCCCAGGAGCCCTGGCATGCGGGGGGGGGGGGGGGGAGGGAGACTGTGTTACCATTCCCCAAGCCCCACCCCATCCTGCCATTGCCCCAGCTGCTCCCCCCACATGGCACCCAGGACCCCGGATGCAGCTTTGGGGACTCACTATGTAGCAAAAATGTACGTTGTAGTCTTGGTTATCAGATTGTAAGTGTGGTGCATAATGATTTGATGTCTAATGACTTGCTTATAAGTTTGGTGGGCTTCTAGCTCACCCTGTCTCTCGAGATTCGATAATATTTACTGTAAGGCCTTGCTTCCTGTTAGCTAACAAATTCAGTTGTACCCCTTGTCTGCAGCACCAACTAAGTTGTGCAGGGTTGCTTTCTTTGTGCCGTTCCTTTAAGTAATGATTAATCTCGCCTGAAACACTGCACCATTGTGCGGTGCTAGTGCAGGAGGTGTGTGAGTGCGACAGCCAGCACAATGCCCAGGTGATCAAGAAGTGGAAACTTTGAAGCAGCCATTGTGTCTGAGGCTGAATTAAATTGGCAGCGTTGACAGCCCCGGAGACAAGCAGAGACACCCCCCTGTCCCTGCAAGAGTGAGTGACAAGGGTGGGCAGCCTGACAATCCCCGTCGGAGGAGAACTCTGGACAACACCTCCTGAGGGCGGATGAGGGCAGCACCACACTGCAAAACCCACAGACGAATGGGAACTGACATGGCTAAGAAGGGGAGCTCTGGTCATTGGAACTCTGGGTTCCATCCTGCAAGCCCAGCCTGAAAGGAGCCTTGACTCGCAGTCGAAAGACCCCGACTCCTCACTCGGCCAGCCTTGCCTGGCCAGTACGAGGACGGACTGGTAACTACGCATCATCTGTAGGCCCTGGGGGGGGGTGGAATCTTATAAAGCAGATGCTAACAGCTTCTCTACTGTCTTCTCAGGAAACGTGGCGAGTTGCCTTTTCCCTGAGAAGATCCCGGGGGCTTTTTATAAGCATAACAGCTAGAGGGCCTGGTGTGGGGCGGCTGAGACCCCTGGGCATGATTTTCTGGAAATGCTTTTAATGGAAAAGTTTTCCGCTAAAAGCATTTTCGGAAAAGAGCGTCTAGATTGCCATGGATGCTTTTCTGCAAAAGCACTTTTAGCGGAACAGCGTCCTTGCCAATCCAGACGCACTTTTCCGCAAAAAAGCCCCAATCGCCATTTTCGCCATCGGGGCTTTTTTGCAGAAAACAAATCTGAGCTGTCTACACTGGCCCTTTTGTGCAAAAGTTTTGTGCTCCCCACGGCTGGGGGCTTCCTTCTTCACTGTACAGAGGATGAGCTCCAGCGGGCCCAGAGGCTGCTGCCGAATCTCCCTGCCCCCGTGTCCGGGAGAGATTCACCCCATTCTGGCTCAGGGTGCTCCAGCGGCTGCCCGCCCCGGAGGCTCTGCCAGCGGGACCGTGTTTGCTGGAGCACCGGGCGACAGCACACATGGGCTAAGTGCTCAGGCTGTTTGACAAGCCGGGATTGTTTTCTGATTTAAAAGCCATGGGCCGTTCCCCCCGGATACCTTTCAGCGGGACATTTCAGATGAAATGCAAACGGAGAGATGGAACTCAATTGTTAATTGGGGGTCCCCAATTTTCTCTCCCTTTTCTACTCTCCTCCCCGATTTGCCACCAGAAAAGGTGGGAAGTAAATATTGGAGAGGTCTGGGGGGTTTCCCCTCTCCAGGGAAGGAGGGAGACCCCTCCCCGGGCCTCTCTAAATATCCAGACTCAAACCCAAAAATGTGGGAGGCTAGCAGCTAGACAAAAGCCAAGAGCTCGGTGTGGCGCTAAGCACGAGATGTTGTTTTGTTGTGAAACTTCCCATGGAAAAAAAAAATCAAAACTCCATTTCTGATGGGAAAATGTTCTGCTAAAAATGATGAGCTGTTCTTGCGTCGGGGGGTTCCTGGCTGCCCACCCACCCCAGCCCGTCTATTTGGGGCAGTGGGGGGTAGGGCTGTGTGAACGCCAAGGGGTACCTCTGCCGTAGGCTCTTTGCTGGCTCCCCAAGGAATTGGCTCCTTTGTAGTAACAGCTCGGCCAGGCGTGGGTCACTCACGTTCCGTCCCACCCATTCACTCCGCTGTGATCGATTGCTGCTTTTACTTGCCTGTGGCACCTTGAAGACTAACCAGGCTCTCGTGGCCTGCTTATTTATGCCCTGACTCATCTCTTAGTCCCTAAGGTGCCACGGGACGTGTTATCGCTAATTGTTTTCATCTGCGGAATATGTTTTGTTCTGTGCACCAAGGCACATGCAGATGTGCACCGCCAATAGAAACTCATGCCACGCGCTGCGGGGCTCTGATAATCAGCTGGGCGGCACCTGAATCTTACCTGGCCGGCTGCCCAAGCACTCCTCTTACAGGGAACACGACCTGGGACTCCTCCTTGTTTCTGCCTACGCAGATTAACACGCCTGCCCCTCTGGGACTTTCCTGCGTACTGCTCCCATCTGGCCTCAGGCTGCCCCAGGCTCCCACGGAGCTCTGCACTCGGTGCGGCGCATACACACCTGTCTGCAAAGGAGGCCGCAAGAGGAGCATCGTTTTCTGTCCTTCCGCCAACGTCAGTCACCGCAGCGCGTGATCCTCTGCCGAGAGCCCAGGCTCCTGCTCCAGGCGGAGTGAAATCTGGAGCAAACGGAGAATGTAAAAGCGGCTACCCTGGGTCAGACCAGAGGCCCATTCAGCCCAGTGTCCTGTCGGCCAACAGTGGCCAGTGCCAGGTGCCCCAGAGGGAGGGAATAGAACAGGGAATCCTCACGTGATCCCTCCCCTGTTGCCTATCCCCACCATCCCTACCCATCTGGGCTAATAACCACCGATGGACCTAACCTCCAGGAATCTATCTCACTCTTTTTTGAACCCTGTTAAAGTCCTGGCCTTCACAACTGTGACGACGCGCTGGGGTTTTCCCACCTCCTGCACCCCCGTAATGGCATGGACAGACTCCCCCAGCCAGCAGAATAGAGGGAGTATATTGCCTCTCCAGGATACAGCACAGATGTCATCTGGTTACAGGGCAGGCCTAGGATGCCTCAGCCCCCCTTGAGATGGGGGAGCCTGGGCCCCTAAATCCCAGCCCGTTGCCTAGGCTGCTTCCTCCATGATACCAGACAGAAACCTAACTCCCTCACTTCCAGCCCTGCCCCCAGCCAGGGCTTCACTCCCCTTCTTCCCATTGTTCCGCTCCCTGGGAGATCACTGGTCAGACAGGTTCTTAGCCCCCTTGCATAATGACTCATCCCCTGCCCTGCTGGGCCCTGCTGCAAACAGCAGCCAGTGGAGGTCACTCACTATCCAAGCCTAGCAACCAGCAAGGTACCCACACTACGTCACAACAACCTCCTCTGGCAAGGAGTTCCACTGGTTGACTGTGCACTGAGTGAAGAAAACTTCCTTTTGTTTGTTTTAAACCTGCTTCCCATTAATTTCATTTGGTGACCCCTAGTTCTTATATTGTGGGAATAAGTAAATAACTTTTTCTTATTCGCTTTTTTCATACCACTCATGATTTTATAGACCTCTGTCCTATCCCCCCTTTGTGTCCTCTTTTCTAAGCTGAAAAATCCCCGTCTTTTTCTTCTCTCTTCATATACCCTTCCTAACCCTCATCGTTTTGGTTGCCCTTTTCTGAACTCACAGCCTTGCTCTGGGAAGAAACCAGAGTGTGCTAGCAGAAGGGCTCCAGGAGCCGGGTGTCAAGGCATGCCAGGCAGGAGGAGGGGAGCTGGGTCTGACCTGCCCATGGCTGCAGAGCAGGAAGCTTGGTCTCTGCCATGTTTAGACATTAAGGATGTGGCCAGCTGGATGGCGTGAAAAGAGACCCCAGGGAACTGGGCCTGGGCTGTAGAAAGGAGGCAGGGCACCAGCGAGGTGGCAACGTCACTGGCTCCCTGCACTTCCATGAGGTGTAAGCGTCTTAGCCCTGGCCTTGAGCAGGGCTACCCCAGCCTCCAGCTCCACCGTCGCTCCCCCCACCCGGCCTGTGCCTCCTGCTGCCAGGGAGCCCCTCCGCACCCTCCCTGTCCCTGTTCCACGCCCCTGCCCTCCGCACCGCCAAACCCCTCCTTGAGTCACCCCCGCGACCCAGCGCTGGGCCCCAGACGCGCCCCTGGACAAGCCCCGGCAGCCTGGCGAGCCCTTTGGGCAGGGGCCTCGGTGACTAACCCCGAGTAGCAAGTTACCCAACAGCCCTGTGCTGAGCAGCTCGCGCAGACCCTCGGTGTGGGCCTGGCCCCACAGCGGCGGCCGATCTGCGCCTGCAGGAGCCAGTCTATGGGTCCTGCCAGGCTCTTACGACGGGGGGGAGGCCGACTGGCCCTGCTGGCTCGGCTGTCAGAGCTCTCGATGCTGAGCCTCGGGCCGGAGAAGCGTGGCCGGGCTGGAGTGTGAGCCGTGAACACCGTGTAGCAGAGACACAGAAACCCAGCGCATCCCTCCCAGCTGGCTACGGTCGGGCTGCCTCGGTGACCACGTGGCCCGGGAACGCCAGCCTCCCTGAAAAGGTAACAAATAGCATCAGTGGCCGCAGAATTCACAGTCCCTTCCCCAAGGTCTACTAATCTGGCACAAACGGCTCTGCGATTCCGAACCACCGCGCCAGGAGAATAGCTTGTTCCTCGCAAGAATTCAGGGCGTGCTTCCTTCCAGAATGGCCTCGAATGACCCGGGTAAACAGACCCCCCGCACGCCCCACACCCTCACTGCCCTCGGCGAGCAATGCAGGGCACTGGAGCAAGGCACTGCCACGCCGGCAGGCCCGGTGAAGAGACTTGTTCCACACCAGCCCTGCCCAGAATCTAAACCAGCCACGTCCCTCCCATGGGTTGGCAGCCAGCCAGGAAGCAGAATGCAGCCAGATCGCATCTGGCCTGGTACCAATGCCATTGCTTGCTGTGGTTCTACGTGCATCTGGCAAATCCCCCGGCTGCACCGATTCAAAGGAGCCGTGACTCTAAGGGTGTCAACGTGACCTCGGCGCTGTAGCACACTGCACAGTGAGACACGGTCCTGGGCTCTGAGGGCAGAGGCTGCAGCCTGCTCCGTCCCCGGCAAACTCGCCATCAGAACTCTTTCTAACTCGTTAAAGACACGGGGAAAGGGGTGGGACGGTTAATGCATTTGAAGCTGGAAGTCCTGAGAGAGGCATTCCTGGACCAGCAGTCCTTGTTCGCTGGCCTGGTGGCTGTAGCAGGTTTGTGGAGGCGAGGAAGGACACCCCCTTGTGACAGTTTTAGAGGGTGTTAGCACTGCTGGTTTGTAGGGATGGAGCGGCCGGGTTGTGGTTACAATCTGATCCCATTGCTCTACAAAGAAAACAAGAAAACCACAAAGGGGGAGAGGAAAGAACAAAAGACAGAAAATGCACTTCCTGGTGCAGCTGCTGCATCCACCAAGGTTCCCTTTAAGTTTTTCCATCCATGTGCAGAATACATTTTGTTTCATGTGCCAAGACATGTGCAGATGTGCACCACCAATGGAAACAGATGCTGTCCACTGTGAACAGTGGTGGGCGCTCTGCTAATCAGCTAGGCGGCACCTGAATCTCTGCTGGGTGGCCGTCCAAGTGCTCAGCTTCCTGAGAACACTGCAGCCCACTAGCAGGTTAATGGCTGGAGAACACAGGTCTGGCAGCACACGGGCTGCTCAGCCACTCTGAGCGCTGGCAAAGAGGCACCAGCCTCTGGCTGTTTCAGGCCCTGCTTTTTGCTGCCTGCCGGGTCGCCAAGGGAAGGTGAGAGGGTAGAAGAAATAAAGTGGGAAAGGAAAAAGAGCCCATCCCCCTCCCTATTTCGTCTGCTAGGCAGGCCTACCTCCTGACACACCGATCGGGGTCCTTGGACGGCCGGTTCTGTTTGCTTCTGTGACGTAGTGGGGGTACCTTGCTGGTTGCTGGGCTTGGGTTGTGAGTGACCCCCACTGGCTGCTGGCTGCAGCACGGCCCAGCAGGGCAGGGGATGAGTCATTATGCAAGGGGGCTTTGAACCTGTCCGACCAGTTATCTCCCAGGGAGCGGAACAATGGGAAGAAGGGGAGTGGAGCCCTGGCTGGGGGCAGGGCTGTTCACAGTGGACAGCATCTGTTTCTGTCTGGGATCATGGAGGAAGCAGCCTAGGCAACAGGCTGGGATTTAGGGGCCCAGTCTCCCCCATCTCAAGGGGGGCTGAGGCATCCTAGGCCTGCCCTGGAACCAGATTCCATCTGTGCTGTGCTGTATCCTGGAGAAGCAATAAACTCCCTCTGTTCTACTGGCTGGTGGAGTCTGTTCGTGCCACTACAAGGGTGCAGGAGGTGGGGGACCCCGACGCGCCGTCAGACCATCCCCATGCCAGGAGGTTAGACTCACCTTATGTGGAAGGTGCACACCCCCAGAGTAATCCCCATCACCCTTCTTCCACGGCCCACTCGAGCACCAGTAAAGCTGCCGCCTTTGAAACCAGATTCCCCCAATCTGCTTCTCACCGTGTTTTTCCGGGTGCACGGGGTCCCCCTTCTTGTTGTCCTGAACTGCTGCGTCCAGGTACCAGAGGGTGTGAGAGTCTGGGGACAGGGAAGAGGCTGGGGCGGGTGTCTCCCTTTCTGTTACTAGGAGGAAATAATCTCAATATTGGCAATCTTCCCGGCCGTGTAAGCCAAAGCGTGTGGCGGCCGGTGTGCAGGGCACCTGGCATAAGTCAACAGGGCTGTAAAAAGCTGCAGGCCAGTCTGGGCTCCCTGGCCACTCTGGCGATGGGAATATTTGTGCTCAGTGTAGACAGAGCAGCGTCCCCCTAGTGGGAGCGTCACAGCGGAGCGTGCGAGCCAACGTGTATTGACCAGCCACCGAGTCTTGGCGCGGTTTTAAAAGTCCCTTGTGTCTGGATTACTCGACTCCACCTTCCACCATTGCTGACTTTTCAACGCAATGTTACGCAGCAGGCTGAGCTGGCCTGTTGTCCCTCGGGCACCCGGGGGTGTAGTAGGCACATGCCCTGCCCAGCCGAGGCTTGCTGGCTTGGTCACAAGGGGTGGATGATGCTATGGCTACCACACGCCCCCTCCCCTTCTGAGGTGGGCAGTGCTGTATGCCACCAGGTAACCGAGCTGTGCTGGCGGGAGCTGTTCTGAGGGAGCCCGGGGGCACATGAGGACACCCACTGGCGGGGGGAGGGGAGTTGAAATTTGGCTTTGTTCCAACCAGGCCCCAAATCCCAACACTTCAAAATTCTCCATGAAGGAAAATTCTGGGGAAAGATCCGGGCCGCGTTAACCATTTCGCGTGGGCCAGGACTCAGGCCGGTATCACTGCTCCCTGTTTCGCACCATTTCACGACACACACGTAAAAGAAAAGGAACCGACGTCGGGTCGCCACGGGAAAGGGAAACGTTTTCTCTTAAGCAACATTCCCACAGAGCTGCCCCACGGGCCCACGCATTTTGGCCTGGGCAGAGCTGCCCGCTCCGGAGCCGCGCGGTTCGGGCACACGGTGTCGGCGGAGCGTGGTGAAGGTACTGGCTGGATGCTGGATCTGGGGGAGCAAAGCTGGCCGCTGGTTTGCGTGGCCAAGCAGGAGCTCTGAAAGGAGAACACAGTGCAATGCCTTCTTTGCGATGGCCTGGCCCGCCCGCAGTAGCTGCTGGTTAAGGACGGGCCCAGCCTCCCAGTGTGAGAATATAAAACCAGGCTGTCGGAGTTCTGTACTTTTATCACATGATGCAATAGACGGTGCCGCTCGATGCTGCTCAGCGCAGGAGGCAGGCTCCAGGCCGTGTGAGAGCAGGGCTCCTGTCAGTCCAGAGATCCAGGGTCTACTCCTCTACCATACGCCCTTCCTGGGTGACCTTGGGTAGGGTCCAGTCCCTCCCTGGGGAGACTAACCCTCCCTTACCAGCCAGGCAGGCCAGGACGGGTTGCGAAATGCATCGAAGCCCTGGGTGGAAGGCGCCAGGCGAGCACCAAGGCCTCAGAGGATTCACGTGCTGCCAATATGATTCTTGGCATTTTGCAAGTAGGACTTGCCATGCTTGTGGATGGACACGCACCTTGGTCAGAATCTTAGTCCCTGCTCTTGTGCGTGGGCTGCCTTTGCGTGGCGGGGCGGCCAGGGTCCAGCGTGCCTTGCAGAGCAACGTCCCAACGCCTGCTGGTGACCAGACAAAAGCAAAGCAGGAATTGATGTGAAACTCCCCTGTGCCCTGGGGGTCCTGGTTCAACGCCAGCTGGACTGGAACATGCTACAGTATTTGTGCCTGGTGCGAGGGTTGGCACAGTCGGCGTGGCTGGTACCTGCTGGCCGGCTCAGGGAGGCCGAGAGCAAACAGGCACACAGACCTGTGAGTCAGCAGTGACGCACGCTGCACCGCGGGGGCCCATTGTTCAGGCTCCAGCCCTATTCATCTGTGTCTCTTGGTAGCGCTTTGACTCGCGATTGTATCCCGGCCCTGGGAGGCTTTGGGAAGCGTCATTGCAAGCACCAAGCCAACGTCCCCAGTGTCAGCCCCCACCCTGCCTTGCCACAGAGTGTCAGTCCCAGGCCCTGGGTCCAGCAACTCGCAGCCTGCACCGCGCCTGCTGCCCTCGGGTCAGGTTGGCACAAGCAGCACCCCAGTTCTCTGCTGGCTTTGCTGGCCGACAGCGCAGCAGGAGGGGTCCCTGTGTCCTCTGGCAGCGCATGACACGGACGAACCAGACCTAGGTTTAGCCCTCAGACGGGAGGTGGATCTGGCTTCCGGACTCCCGAAGCGGCAGGAGTGTGTGGGGCTGGACTTTTCTTTAAACATGACAATTTCCCTTTCTGTCCCTAGATAGAGCCCAGCCTCACTTTCCTGGGGTGGGGGGGGGGGGGGAACCATTTGGAATAGCGACCAGCCTGGAGTCCTTGAAGACGGCACGGCTGCTCTGAGGAGTGCGCACCAACAACTAAGTGGGAAGAAGGTGCCCAGCAGGTGATCCTGTAGCGAGCCGGCAGCTGCGTGTAGTGAGCCTGTAGCGAGCCAGCAGCTGGGTGTAGTGAGCCTGTAGCAAGCCGGTAGCTGCGTGTAGTGAGCCTGTAGCGAGCCGGCAGCTGCGTGTAGTGAGCCTGTAGCGAGCCAGCAGCTGGGTGTAGTGAGCCTGTAGCAAGCCGGTAGCTGCGTGTAGTGAGCCTGTAGCAAGCCGGCAGCTGCGTGTAGTGAGCCTGTAGCGAGCCAGCAGCTGGGTGTAGTGAGCCTGTAGCAAGCCGGTAGCTGCGTGTAGTGAGCCTGTAGCGAGCCGGCAGCTGCGTGTAGTGAGCCTGTAGCGAGCCAGCAGCTGGGTGTAGTGAGCCTGTAGCAAGCCGGTAGCTGCGTGTAGTGAGCCTGTAGCAAGCCGGCAGCTGCGTGTAGTGAGCCTGTAGCGAGCCAGCAGCTGGGTGTAGTGAGCCTGTAGCAAGCCGGTAGCTGCGTGTAGTGAGCCTGTAGCGAGCCAGCAGCTGCGTGTAGTGAGCCTGTAGCGAGCCAGCAGCTGGGTGTAGTGAGCCTGTAGCAAGCCGGTAGCTGCGTGTAGTGAGCCTGTAGCAAGCCGGCAGCTGCGTGTAGTGAGCCTGTAGCGAGCCGGCAGCTGTGTGTAGTGAGTCTGTAGCGAGCCGGCAGCTGCGTGTAGTGAGTCTGTAGCGAGCCGGCAGCTGCGTGTAGTGAGCCTGTAGCAAGCCGGAAGCTGCATGTAGTGAGCCTGTAGCAAGCCGGAAGCTGCATGTAGTGAGCCTGTAGCGAGCCTGTAGCAAGCAAGCAGCTGCGTGTAGTGAGCCTGTAGCAAGCCGGAAGCTGGGTGTAGTGAGCCTGTAGCGAGCCGGCAGCTGCATGTAGTGAGCCAGTAGCGAGCCGGCAGCCGCATGTAGTGAGCCTGTAGCAAGCCGAAAGCTGCATGTAGTGAGCCTGTAGCAAGCCGAAACCTGCATGTAGTGAGCCTGTAGCAAGCCGAAAGCTGCGTGTAGTGAGCCTGTAGCGAGCTGGCAGCTGCATGTAGTGAGCCTGTAGCAAGCCGGAAGCTGGGTGTAGTGAGCCTGTAGCAAGCCGGAAGCTGGGTGTAGTGAGCCTGTAGCGAGCCGGAAGCTGCATGTAGTGAGCCTGTAGCAAGCCGAAAGCTGCATGTAGTGAGCCTGTAGCAAGCCGGAAGCTGGGTGTAGTGAGCCTGTAGCAAGCCGGAAGCTGGGTGTAGTGAGCCTGTAGCGAGCCGGAAGCTGCATGTAGTGAGCCTGTAGCGAGCCGGCAGCTGCGTGTAGTGAGCCTGTAGCAAGCCAGAAGCTGGGTGTAGTGAGCCTGTAGCGAGCCGGAAGCTGCATGTAGTGAGCCTGTAGCAAGCCGAAAGCTGTGTGTAGTGAGCCTGTAGCGAGCCGGCAGCTATGTGTAGTGAGCCTATAGGGAGCCAGCAGCTGCCTGCTCACGTGAGGGGTGCGGTTCTGTACAGGCCTTCTGAGAACTTGTTCTTTTGCTACCTCAATGGCCGTGGAGCAGATCTGACCTCCGGGGGCATAGTCCCATGGGCTCTGGGGACAGACAGGCGGGGAAGCCCACACTAGCCTGACCCCCAATGCACCCCGCTGCCGTGGGAAATGCTATTGCAAGATCTGACCCTGCGACACCCTGGGCTGGGGCCAGGCTGTGTCACTGACTAGCTCACCCCAGCTCTGGTGAGCGATTCATGGACAGATTGGGTTTGCGTCACAGCCCAGTGAAAGTGGGGGGCTGGGACTGGGTTTCACGCTGTGGGGGGCCGAGCTCTCAGGGTTGCTGACGTCCCTGCAGGGAAGAGAGAAGAGTTCTCACCAATACGTGTGGGCCAGCGGCAGCAGGTGTCATGGGACTGAGCGCAAGGCGTGGAGCTGGGGTCACCGAGAGCTGTTCCAGCGCTGCCACAGGCTGGGGACCGACTGGCTAAGCAGCCATTCTGCAGAAAAGAGCCTGGGGGTTCCAGTGGAGGAGAAGCTGGATATGAGTCAGCAGTGTGCCCTTGTAGCCAAGAAGGCTAATGGCATATTAGGTGCATTAGGAGGAGCATTGCCAGCAGATCCAGAGGTGTCATTATTCCCCTTTATTCGGCTCTGGGGAGGCCACATCTGGAGTGTTGTGTCCAGTTCTGGGCCCCCCACTACAGAAAGGATGTGGACACATTGGAGAGGGGCCAGCAGAGGCAGCCAAAATGCTGAGGGGGCTGGAGCACATGACCTACGAGGAGAGGCTGAGGGATTTGGGCTTATTTAGTCTGCAGAAGAGCAGAGCGAGGGGGGATTTGAGAGCAGCCTTCAACTCCCTGAAGGGAGGTTCCAGAGAGGCTGGAGAGAGGCTGTTCTCAGTGGGGGCAGAACGAGGAGCAATGGGCTCAAGTTGCAGTGGGGAAGGTCTAGGTTGGAGATTAGGACAACGGCTTTCCCCAGGAGGGGGGGAAGCCCTGGGCTGGGTTCCCAAGGGAGGGGGTGGAATCTCCATCCCTGGAGGTTTTTCAGTCCCAGCTTGACCAAGCCCTGGCTGGGAGGGTTGAGTTGGGTTGGTCCTGCTTTGAGCAGGGGGTTGACTCGATGGCTCCTGAGGTCTCTGCCCGCCCTGGGGTTCTAGGATCCACATCTGCATGGACTGGCCTTTCAGCTACACACCAGCTCTGGATCTGAGGTCCTGTAGCTCCTGCCTCTTAGCCGCCCCTTGGCTGCTTGCGAAAAGCTGCCGTTATTATTGCTACTAAGTGGAAGCAAGGCCGCAGGCTCGGATGGAGTGCGCTCACACATGCACGCACACGCAGGCACATGCACCCACACACACGCATACACGCGCGCACACACTCACTCATGTTCCTCTGCGTGAAAGTGGCTTGCCAGTGCTTCACCTGCATCGGTGTGAAAAATCCCCAGTCTCCTGAAGCAGCACAGCAAGCAACCGCCTGGGGGACAGAAGTCATGGGAATGAGCCCTGTCACGTTACTGGATCACTGCTGCACCATGGGGGGAGGGGTGTTTGCCCCAAAAGTGGTACAAAGGGGGCCATGTGAGGGGTCAAATAGAAGCTACTTTCTTCTGATTCCATATCTGCTCTTCATGTGATTGTAGAATGTCTGTGTGTGAAGTTCTAAGCATGTACTTTGTGTGATACCGAATGCTTCTCTGTATGTGGTTGAGCAATGGGCGAAAAAGCTCGGCCTATGGACATGCTAATGAGCAAGTCTCTGTGGAACAATGGCCCTCTGTAGGCCAAGGACACCTCAAGAGTGGGGACTGATACCTGAGGGCTACCAGCAGGGAACACAGGGACAGGCCGCTGGCCAGGTGACCTGCTGCAGCCAAGAGGAGACCAGGAAGGAGGGATAAAAAGTGCCATGCAGCGCGCTCCATTTTGTCTCCAGATTTGCTCTTAATCCCAGATGCTGCTTCGCAGGGAACTACGAGCCAGGAAGACCTGTGGACCCATCCTGACATAGGATGTGCACCAAGGACTTTTAAACCAGCAGCTGTAACATCTCTGCTAGAGCCTACATCGAGAACTGGGAGATTCGGTGCATGTAACGTATGATACTTTAACAACCTCACTCTCATGCTTTTCTTTCTTGTAGTAATAAACCTTTAGAGGATAGATTCTAAAGGATTGGCTCAGCGTGATTCGTGGGTAAGGTCCAGAGAGTAAATTGACTGGGAACCTGTGGCTGGTTTCTTGGGACTGGACAGAACCTGTTCGGGGGAGGTGGGATTGGGTTTTAAAACCCCTCACCTGTGGGCAGGCCCGGGGCTGTTTGGGGCACGGAGAGAGCTGGGGTGTCCGAGGGGTTTTGCTCATGAGGCTTCAGGCTGGCCAGACAGGCAGCTGAAGTGCTCTGTGGGACTGGTTTGTGGCCAATTTGGGAAGGTCTCCAGTCAGGGGCTATAGAGAGCCCCGAGTTTGAGCAATTCGCCCTGAGCAGATGCCCTCAGCGGTGCCCAGACTTGGCCCAGCCCGTCACAAGCCCCACAAAAGCTTGCTGCGGCCTAGTTGAGCAGCTTTGCAGGGCTGCAGTTGTGCACAGCCCCAGAGCCGGAGGAGGTGAGCAGGGCTGGCTGGGAACATCTGGCAGGCCTGCACCCAGTCACTGGAAGCCTGGGGTGTCTTTGCAAATCTCGGCAGCGTTCCTGGATTTTTGGAAGACGCCTCCCCCCTCCCGGCACTCGTCCCCCAGCGGAGCCCATCACGACCCCTGCGCTGGAGCCGGGGCTTCGGTAGCAGGGAAATCGATTTTTATTGGAAAGCAAAGTGCAGTCTCAGTGACCCCCAGCATTTCACATCCCAGCAGGAGGCAGGGGCCCCTAGGGAGCATGATTAGAGCCGGGCCTGCCCCGATCCCAGTCCACCCCCAGGCCCGGGGATGGGCGACACTGCAGGGCCCGACGGCCCCGTACGCGACCCTGGCATCGGAAGGAGGGGCTGCAGGTCTCCCAGGGTCTGTCTCCATGGCAGTGCGGCCCCCTCGGCTGCCGCAGGCCAAGGGGCAGCTTCTCTGCAGTGTGGCGTGTGGGGCTTGGGACCCTCAGCTCGCAGGCTCCTAGCGCCCGGGCTCCAGCTTCGGCACCAACATCCCCACCGCAGTAACCCTGCCCTGCAGGCCACGGGAGTGGGCACGGGGGGAGTGTGACGAGGGCACTCGCACGCTCACGTGTGTGCACCGAGCCCAGTGCCCCGGCTCCCTGGCTCCCTCCCCACCTGGAGCGGTGCCTGGGCTGCCGGGCTGGTGTGACGGCGCGTTGGGGTCCCCGCCTCCTGCACCCCCATCATGGCACGAACAGACTGCACCAGCCAGTAGAATAGAGGTGGTTTATTGCTTCTTCAAGATACAGCACAAGATACTTGCTATGGGGCAGGGGTCTCGGCTTCTAAACCCCCCAGCTGAGGCTGCTTCCTCCATGCTCCCAGACAGCAACTGACTAACTCTCCTCCAGCCCTGCCCCCCAGCCAGGGCAGCATTCACCGGTGGCAGCCAGTGGGGGTTACCACAGACCCATAGAAACCAGCAAGTTCCCCCCCACTACGTCACAGCTGGCGACACGGGGGAGCTCCTGGTGCTGCTGGTAGCCTCTCGGCCCCCTGCTGCAGGGATGTCGCTGCTCTGCTGCTGCTGCCAAGGGGCTGCCGTGTGCCCGGCTCCTGCTTCTCCCCCAGGCCTATTTCCATGGCCCCTTCCCTTCCCCCTCCTCTCCCCTGCCCCCTTGCCCATCCCAGACCCCTCCCCACTGTCTCGTCCCCTGCCCCACCCCGCTCCTTGCCCTGTGCCCCACCCTCTGGGCACTTGCCATTGCACAGGAAACAGGGGGGGTGCTAGGACCCAGGAGCAACTGTCCTGAGCCCCTGCTGCAGCCCTGGCTGGGAGGCTCTGGGAGGGGGGTCGGGCTCTCTGCTCTGGCCCTGCTGCAGCCCTGGCTGGGCGGCTCCGGGAGGGGGGTCGGGCTCTCTGCTCTGGCCCTGCTGCAGCCCTGGCTGGGCGGCTCCGGGAGGGGTCCAGCCCCGTTGGCTGCCAAGCCCCCTATTGGGCCACGTGCTGCTCGAGCCAACATCGGAGCAGCTGTGAGGCTGCTCTAGCGTACTGCGGGAGTGAGCCAGGTCCAGAAAATCTGCCTGGGTCCCTTCAGCTCTGTCCCTGCCCTGCGTGCATCTCCGCTGGGGGGCCCTGGCTTGGGATCTGAGCCCCCCGCCCTCGTCTGTCGCTCTCTGACACCCTGGATACTGGGCCTGTTCACGTGGGCTCCAGGTTTCCACCTTGAAGTGCCCAGGATGGCTCAGGCCAGGCCGGGCCTTGGGAGCGCTTGCATGGCAGCACCAGGCAGCAGAGGCAGGGAGCCAGGGGAGCCGGCTGCTGCTGCTCCCAGGGGCTGGCGCTGCTGGGTAGCCAGCCCAGGCCCGGGCCCGCGCTCCGGCGGGGGCTGCAGAGGCGACATCCTTCCGCCCCCGCTGCACTCTCCCGGCGAGGCCCGACCCCCCCAGCTTAGCCCCGGGGCAGCAGCCATCGCTAGCGGGGGCAGGGCCGGGGCGCTAGCAGGGGACCCGGTCTCGTGGCTCCGCCCACCCGAGCGGACTCAGGGCCACGCTGTGTCTGGCGCGTCACCAAGTGGCCCTGGCACGGGAAGGTGGCCCAGAGCAGCCAGGTAGGGGGGGCTGGCCAAGCCGGGTGCCAGGTCTAGTCCTGTCACAGCCTGCGGCTGCCTGGCCCCGGGCACCTGGCCTGCTGCTCCGCTCAGAGCACGTCCTCGTGGCTCTCGAAGGCCGGGTTCCCATACGCTGCCTTGCTGGCCTCCCCGGGGCTCCCCCGGGGCTCCGAGAAGACGGTTTTGTTGAGGGGAGGCCAGGCGGAGTCCTGCGCCAGCGTCCTCTCCAGCCGCTTGTACGGGCTCTGGGACTGGTACCGGGCCCACTTCTTCAGCAGCAGCCAGAGAGCCCTGTTTTCAATGACAGCCTCCTGCAAGAGCAAGGCCACAGTGAGCCCGGCTTAGCCCTGCCTCTGCCGGCCAGGCTCAGGGCAGGGAGCGAGAGCAGCTCTCCGGCCCTGGCTTGCTGCTTCATCTCCCCTCGCGAGCCCTGGGCTGCCCGCTCCAGCGCCTCCCCTCCCTGCACCGGAGCAGCCCCACTCGAACCCCTGGGCCCCCGCGGCGCTGAGCGCCAGCCCCGGCACGGAGGGCTGCTGGGGGCCTGGAGCTTCGCTTGCACCGCCGAGTACTGGAGGGTGGGCGAGTTCAACTCTCCGTATTCTTGCCGGCCCAGGTCCCTCGGGGTGGCTGCCAGAGATGGGGCTGAGCAGGGCCAAGTGTGCCCTGCCACCGGGAGGGATCCCCGTGCCGCCCACAGGGGCTTCCCAGCAGCCACAGCCGGCACGTTTGGCTGCTTTTGACGTGGGATGGAGCCGGGACCTAAAGATTAAAGGTGCCCGTGACCAAGCCCCTGAGCCGTCCTCTCCGCCCACAGGCGGGTCCTTGTCCCCAGCAAACGCCGACTCGGAGACTGACTGGCAGTTTCAGCAGGAGCTGGGGCAGCCCCGAGGCTGCTGCCGGGTGAGTCCATGGCGGGCGGATGGAAAGTTACTCACCAGGAACCAGCAGCTGCCCCGGGCCTGCCCTGGGCTCAGCCACCTTTGGGGGAACTGACCCTGTGGGGCTGAGTCCCTCCTCCCCGACACGGCCAGTCAGGTCTGACCTCCCCTTGAGAAGCCGCCACGGCTGCCTCCCTTCCTCCCGCCCACCCACGGGCAGCTGTGGCTAGATGTTCCCACGCCTGGGCAGGGGGCACCTAGCCCACACGGGAACACTGTGCCGAGCCCGGGGCCTGCACAGGGGGGGTTTGGGAGCTGGTCAGGCTACAGCCCTGCCCCTAATCCACTGCAGGGAGGGGAAGATGAACAGGAGTCCCCCACCAGCTCAGACCTCGGGCCCCTGACATGCCCAGGGCCTGATGCCAGGGATATAACCCATCAGTAGGCAGCTGGGCACTGTGAGGCATTGGCCAGGAGAGCGGAGGCGTGGAGGCTGTGCCCCGTTCTGCTTGGCCCCTGGCGTGGTCAACGTACCCCTGAAGCTCAGGGCTTCTGCCGGCTGTTCCTAGCCACGCTGCCCCAGGGAGACTGTTGGTTATGGACCGGTCCATCTGCAGAGCCAGCATCCGGCACGACGCGCCAGCGGGGCAGCCAGTGCCACCCCCGGCTCCCACGCATCCGCGCCCTTCCTTTCAGCTCGCCGGGAGCCAGGCCAGGGAGCAGGGGCGGGGAGGGGTGTCCAGGCACAACCCCCAGGTTCCCCGAAACGCGCGCTCACCTCCACAACGAAGGACACGGCGAACGTGACCAGCAGCATGAGCAGCAGGGAAGCTCGCCAGGAGGTGGGGGTGCACACGAGCTGTGGGAAAGGGGGCGGAACCTGTCAGCAGAGTGTCCCCCCCAGAGGGGCTGTGCGAGCGGCCCCCGTCTGAGTGCTACAGCCCCCGGGACGGGCGCATTCGCCGCGACCGGCCGGTGGGTGGGTCAACTCGCTGCCTGGCCCGATGCAGCCCTGACAAAGAAGCGCCGATGTCGCCTTCCATCCCATGACTCTGCAGCCGGGCACAAGCCTCGTTCTGGGGGGCCATGGGCGAGCTTGTGAGGGCCCCTTTCCTCACGCATGCTGCAATCTGCAGCCCCCCGGGCCTCGGACCCCAGGAAAGTGTCTCCCCTTTTCCTCTCTGTGTGGAGGCCCTGGCGGAGAGAGGGGGAAGTGCGGATGACACTAAGCTGGGGGGAGAGGTCGATACGCTTAAGGGCAGAGACAGGGTCCAGAGGGACTTAGACACATTGGAGGATTGGGCCACAAGAAATCTGATGAGGTTCAACAAGGACAAGTGCAGAGTCCTGCACTTGGGACGGAAGAATCCCAAGCATTGGTACAGGCTGGGGACTGACTGGCTAAGCAGCCATTCTGCAGAAAAGGACCTGGGGGTTCCAGTGGATGAGAAGCTGGATATGAGTCAACCGTGTGTCCTTGTAGCCAAGAGGGCTAATGGCAAATTAGGTGCATTAGGAGGAGCATTGCCAGCAGATCCAGAGAAGTGATTATTCCCCTTTATTCGGCTTTGGTGAGGCCGCATCTGGAGTATTGTGTCCAGTTCTGGGCCCCCCACTACAAAAAGGATGTGGACGCATTGGAGAGAGTCCAGCGGAGGGCAACCAAAATGATTAGGGGGCTGGAGCATATGACCTATGCGGAGAGGCTGAGGGAGTTGGGTCTGTTTAGTCTGCAGAAGCGAAGAGTGAGGGGGGATTTGAGAGCAGCCTGCAACTCCCTGAAGGGAGGTTCCAAAGAGGATGGAGAGAGGCTGTTCTCAGTGGGGGCAGGTGGCAGAACAAGGAGCAATGGGCTCAAGTTGTGGTGGGAGAGGTCCAGATTGGATATTAGGAAAAACTATTTCCCTAGGCGGGTGGTGAAGCGCTGGGCTGGGTTCCCTAGGGAAGTAGTGGAGTCTCCATCCCTAGAGGTGTTTACGTCTCGGCTTGACAAAGCCCTGGCCGGGTTGATTTAGTTGGGATTGGTCCTGCCTAGAGCAGGAGGCTGGACTTGACCTTCTGAGGTCTCTTCCAGTTCTATGGTTCTATGATTAACCCCAAAGCCAGATCCCAGCTTCCAAAGGTCGGGTGCTGGGTGGGTTCAGCTCCCTGGAGAGCGGAGCGCAGATCTGGAGCGGGGCTGGCTGCTTTCAGCAGGGCCAGGGGCTTTCCGAGCCAGCCTTCGGTTGCCCGCGGTTTCCTAGTTTTCCGAGGCTTCATCTAGGGTGTAAACTGCAGCGGGTCCCTCTCCCCCAGCAGAGACCCGTGGGACGCTGCCACGAGCCCTCTCCCTACAGCCGGTCTAGTCCCTGGTGAGTGGGTGCCCGGGGGTATGGAGTGAGCAGGGATCCTGCTGCCTGAAAAGTGCCACCTCGTGGCAGAGCCTGCTAACCAGGGCTGCTGGTTCCCACGCGCCCGGCTTGCTGGGATTTCTGGGGAGGAGGGAGTCTGGTGGGCTGGGAAGGAGCAGTGAAACCTCAGGCTGTTTCTGGTGGACTGTGCATTACTAGCTGAACCCAACTGCGCCGCTAGCGCACTGGGGCCACGCCGTGGTGGACCCTGGCCACGAGCTCGAGCCACGTTAAACTGCTACGATCAGCTGGGCTCCCTTAGGCTGTGACTGCTGGCAGCCCCGGGAGTGCAGTCCTCCCTCCGCCTGCCGAGCAGGGCCAGCCCAGACGGCAGCCAGGCCCTGCCTGCCGCTGCGCTTTACACTCACCCGGCGCAGCCGCCTCCGGGTGCACCCCGATCATCTTGGCCCTCCCGAGACGGCCAGCAGGGCATGGGGGCGGTGGCTTTGGTGACGTAGGCACCTGTCCGGGGGGGACTGGACTGACCCATACACGGTCAGAGCCCAGGGCCAGGCTGCTTCCAGCTGGCGATGTAGTGGGGGCAGAGTGCATGTCCCAGGGCCCCAGGAAACGACTCAGATCCACTTGACACTGGCCTTGGCTCCTGACCTACTGGGACACTCGGGGGAGCCTGTGCCGGGTGTCGGCTGCGGCCCAGCACGGCCGTTGGTGCGTGCAGCCGGCAGTGGGAGGTGGCTGCGTCATGCCCAGGCCTTGGGAGACGAGGCAGGGCAGCTAATGCCAGTCATTAGAGCAGCTTCAGTTGGGGAGACGAGCTCTCGCTCCTCCCTCCCCCGACCTGAGGGAGAGTTCGGGGGAGCCCGACCGCCCGGCTCCCTCTCCCGCCGGCTGGCCCACGCGGGGCCTTGCACTCGGAGCACTCGCCCGGCACACGACTTACGTCCATATGGGAGTAGAGCCCGTCGATGTCGGCGAACACCAGGAAGATGCAGACGCCCAGCTGCACGGCCAGCACGAGGACAAACAGATCTGAGGGACAGGGGCAGCCGGGGACACGGGGGTTAGGAGTGTCCTCAGCCACCCCCGAGCCCTTCGCACCCCAGGCCAGCCCGCACCACGGCCCTGCAATGGGGAAGAGTCTGCAGCCAAAGGAAAGGAAACGGAGCAAAACCCTCCAGTGTTGGTGGGTCCAGGGCACCCTGCAAGGCTGGGACAGCCTTAGATTGCTAGGCCGGAAGGGCCGCGGGGAGCTGGTCACACCTCCTGCACCCCAGCGGCTGGACAACCTGCCCCTGCGATCCCGGGGGGCCTGAGGACTCGTGCCGGAGAGAAGCCGGGGAGTCCTGCCGGCTGGTGCCCTGAGAGCGCTGCCCTTGGCTTTGGTGGGGCCAGGAGGTCACGTCCGGTCTCCGTGACAGACGGCACGTGGCAGTGGGGCCATCGCATCCCGAGAGGCAGCTCTCCTGGGCCTCCTCGCCGCCCTGCTAGACTGCTCCCACATTCCTAGGTGAACGGGTCTCACGCCAGCGCCCAGCCCCGGGACCTTGCCCTGTGCTGGACCGAGAAGCCCCCGGCTGATCTCTCCAGGGGGATACGAGGCGTCACGACTGTCTCCTCTTCCCCAGCTCCTGGAGCAGCGCGAGGCCCAGGCCTTTCCCGCCCGCGACCCGGACAAGGGCCCAGCCGGGTTATCCCAAGCGAGCCTTGCCCAACGGGGAACGTCCCTCATGCAGGGCTCAGCCAATCGAGCGCTCCCATTGCGGCTGGTGGGCTAGGCCTGCTGGGCACTTCGCTAGAGAGCGTCCTGGCTTTGGGTCACCTCTGGCTTGTGGCTTGGTGAGCAGGCAGCTGGGTCTTGTGGGTGCTCAAAGCCGCCTGGTCCTGCAGCGCCTTGGAGACGAACCACAAATGTCAGTGGGATCAGGAGCTCTCCTGGGCACGGGCCACTGCTTCAGACGCAGTTGTGGTTGTGCCCACAAAGGCCCCTCATCTCGCCGGCACGTGGTGTTAGTCTCTGAGATGCTGCGGGACCTTACACTGGTTTTAAATGTGTTCCCTTAGGATACAGCTACGCTCCAGGGCTAGTTCAGGATACTGGAGATATCCCGAAATAGCCACCCTGCAGCTACGCAAGTTGCCCGTTATTTCACAATATTTTTCGAAATAACAGGCGCGCTGTGTCGGCATACCGGTGACCCTCGTTCCCGGAGAGTTAAGGGATGTCTTGAAATAGCGCGTTATTTGAAATTTGGCTGCTCTATTTCGAAATAGAGTCGAGATAAGATACGCAACTTGCATAGCACAAATTGCGTATCTTATTTCAAGCGGTGTCCCCCTTAGAGACTAACACAGTTCCACCGATGCCAGCGGCCTTCAGAGGGCACTGCTAGTCTGTCGCCATTTCGGTTTGTCCGTGTGGGGTGCATTTTGGGGGCCAGGCAGGAGTTCCCAGGCCGTCGGCTCTGGATTCTCCCTGCTACGCTGGCCCTTGTCTGGGTGACGTAGCCTTAGAAAACGTTCTGGTTTCGGTTCAGTTTTCCCTTGGGCTGGACCCAGACAGAAGCCCTGAATCCGAATCCTCTCCAACTCTGGTCCAGCCGCATGCTGCCGGGTGCAGGCCTATCAGTGATACCCAGGTGAAGGCTGGTGGGCAGGGGGTGTTTTGATTTGGGTGCGTCTCTTGGTGACCTGTGTGCCCAATACACGCTAGCCTTGGCAAGCTGCCTCCCACCCCCGCCAGCGAACCGGCCCCCAAATACCAGTGGATTGTGGTTTGCTCAGAGCGGGTCAGGTGAGCTGATAAACAAGCTGCCATTTGCTAGACTCCCCGATCGCCACAGCTCGGACCCTGAGCACCGTAGATCCACAGCGCCTGGGCCACACTCAGAAGGGCTGAGCACCGGGATCCAGGGAGCTGCGTCTCCACTGGCGAGACGCTTTGGAAAAATCCTTGTGCAGAGTTTTGGCCAGGGAAGCGTTTGCCCAGGAGTTCCCTGGCAAGCCGGCTCCCTGGGGCGCTGTGCCCGGCCGTGCTCTGCCGCCCCGCCCCGGGCACTGCACTCACAGTTCGTGTAGACGGGCTGCCGGAAGGGCTTCCCCTTGGAGAACACCAGCGCCACCAGGAGGCAGTTCATGGTGCTGAGGAGCCAGACCGTGGTGTTTTCATAGCTCTTGTAGCCATTGGCCGCTACCTCTCCGGCTGCCGCGTTCCCCGTCCCGTTGGCGCCGAGGGCAGGCGCCAAGGAAGAATTCTCCACTTGGCTGTTATTCCTGGGATGACAGGCACTGTGAAAGAGGAGCCCTGCGGTCAGTAATGCAGCCAGCCCAGATGTACCAGCCTCCAGCTGGGCCTCCCAGGCCGCACGATCCCAGTGAAGTCCAGCAGCGCTGCGAGGCGGGACGCTGGGCTATCCCTGCTCTGCGGAGAAGGAAACAGCGTCCTGGAGAGGGGAGCTGACTTGGCCAATGGTGAGGCAGTGGCAGAGACGGCAGTAGGTCCCCAGCCTCCGGACACCCCTTTGCCATCAGTTGTATTGGTACAAGCAGGAGCCTTTGCAGCAGAGAGCTACCACCTCTGGGCCTCTTCCCTTGGCTATTCCACTCCGTAGCCAGGGGACCTGGAGCTCCCGGGCTGCGCGGAACACACGAGGGACAATGACTTGTTCAAGGCAAACTCCAGCTGGTCGGCCCCAGCCTCCGCCCAGGGCTGCCAATGCAGAGCCACGCTGATGGCGCGGGAGCCCGGCCCTCCTGGCCCCGGTGCTCTGGGAGCTCGCTCTCTGGCCCTGCCATGCGGCCAGCCTGCTGGGGTGGGGCTCCATGGCCTTGGGTTGTAAATGTCACCCTGACCGCGGACCTTGTTGGGTGGGTTTGCCGAACTTCACTCAAACTTCCACTAGGGCAAGTAGATTTACACCCCACCCCCTCCACAGAAGCTATCTGGCATGGTATCACTGCTGCCCCGTTCCCACCCTCGCCAGCGGCTGCCTGCACACCGGCCCCGCTGGTCTGGGGCCCAAGCCCGGCCTTACCTGTGGATGTTGTGCTGCGCGTACCAGGGCTGCTGCTGGACCATCACAAAGCCAAAGACCTGCATGGCCAGGCTGAACAGGATGTTCAGCACCACGGACAGCAGCAGTGGGGGCGAGATCAGCTGGCTGGGAGGCCTGTAGGGGACCAGCTTTGGGTAGGCCCCATTCAAACTCACTGATGAAAGAAGAATGGGTTTCACAGGCCAGCCAAGGGGCCAGGCGCTAGACCTGAATCGTGGGCCACTTGGGCTAATGAGCAGCCTCTACTGCCTGCCAGTTCCCCAGCATCCCTTCACCTCTCTGAAAGGCCTGCTGGGTGCATGCTGGGGCAGCGCCCGCCTGCAGGGCTTACGCCTGCTTCGCACGAGCATCGAGGCGAGGAAAAGCGCCACGCGGGGCTACTGTCACTGGCTCCAAGGGCCCAGGCTGCCACTCTCAGGACTGGCGTCATCGCGGTCTCCCCAGCTCTCTGCCCCCCACCATGCACACAGCCCGTCACACCCCCACACCGAGCTCCTGCCACAGCACCCGGGTCACCGCTCTCCTGGGACCCAGACCCCCCGGGACTGACTCCAACGTGTCTGTCTCTGCTCCGTTCCCCCTCGTCGAGCGCTGCTTTCCCCTGACCCCCATGCCCGCTTTCTCCTCCGCTGCGCGTCCCATCCGGCACATCCTCACGGCATGTCGCCGCCTCGGCTTTCCACAGCATGTTCAGCCATGGAGGAAAGCCCTTTCTAGAGCAGCCCAGCCTCCTTTCTACAGCAGCCCGGCCTCCTTTCTAGAACGGTCCGGCCTCCTTTCTAGAGTGGCCCAGCCTCCTTTCTAGAACAGTCTGGCCTCCTTTCTAGAGCAGTCTGGCCTCCTTTCTAGAGCGGTCCGGCCTCCTTTCTAGAGCGGTCCAGCCTCCTTTCTAGAGCGGTCTGGCCTCCTTTCTAGAACAGTCCGGCCTCCTTTCTAGAGCGGTCTGGCCTCCTTTCTAGAGCGGTCTGGCCTCCTTTCTAGAGTGGTCTGGCCTCCTTTCTAGAGCGGTCTGGCCTCCTTTCTAGAACAGTCCGGCCTCCTTTCTAGAGCGGTCCAGCCTCCTTTCTAGATCGGTCCGGCCTCCTTTTAGAACAGTCCGGCCTCCTTTCTAGAGCAGTCCGGCCTCCTTTCTAGAGCGGTCTGGCCTCCTTTCTAGAGCGGTCCGGCCTCCTTTCTAGAGCGGTCCAGCCTCCTTTCTAGATCGGTCCGGCCTCCTTTTAGAACAGTCCGGCCTCCTTTCTAGAGCAGTCCGGCCTCCTTTCTAGAGCGGTCTGGCCTCCTTTCTAGAGCGGTCTGGCCTCCTTTCTAGAATGGTCCGGCCTCCTTTCTAGAGATGCCTTCTCCATGTAACTCCCTCTCAGTCTTCTCTTTTCCAAACTAAACAAGCCCAGTTCTTTCAGCCCTCCCTCATCGTTCCATATTCTCTAGATCTTTCATCATGTGTGTTGCCCTGCACTTGCTGCAAAGTCTCTGTCTTTCTCGGTGCGCAGGATTGTGCATGCTTGGCAGGTGGGGACTAGCTGCGAGCTGTTCTCCCCCTACACAGGCGATAGCGACGGAGCTTACTTGTTATGCCAATGACAGTGGTAATAGCCAGATCTTGGAATAAAAACTGGTAATTCCCAAAGGAGTTTAGTTGCTGAAAGGAAAGATCAAGAAACCACACGTCAGACATTTGCTGGGGGCTCACGTGTTTCATCTTCAGCCCCCTCCTCCGGTCAGTGTTTCATGAGGCTAGTGCTCTGCAGTCTGCCTAGAGAGCCTGGGCAGGATGCGTCCCGCACGAGGCCCAGCCCTCGCACGAGAGGCGCTGTCACGGAGCTTGCACGAAATGCAGCCGGTTGGTGCATGGTGAATGATCCTTCCCGCTCAGTCAAAAATGCCACCGGCCTGAGCTGCGGCGGCTGCCCGGTGATTCCTGAATGCAGCCCCCTCCTCACCCCGGGGAAGGCTCCAGCCCAGGGCGGTTCAGGGCGCTCTGGCATTTGTAGCCAACGCCCTTTGGAACGGCTGAAAAGTGCCTCGTGTTCACCTGCCAATGCACTTCTCGCCTCCCCGGCAGGGCCCTTCCGCGGGCCCTTAGCCTCCCTTCTCAGCCTCCCTCACTGCTGCCACGTGCTGGCCTGCCACGGCTTGCCTTGCGCGTGGGCGTCTGCCTGGCCCTTCCCCCCTAAGTCACTGGCAAAAGTCCCTCCATTTCACATGGGGAAACTGAGGCAGGTTCAGCCACTTGCCCTAGGTCACACAGGGAGTCTGAGGTTCAGTGGGGAGAAGGCAGCTCCCCTGGGTGGGCCTCGGCTGTGACGCCCGCCTCCCCGCGACGGGAGCAGCATCCCGCCTTGGCTCTGGCTGGTCCCAGCGCCGTACCCAGTAAAGCAGGAGAACCCCGAGGTACTGGATGGTGCTGTACAGCGCCATGTACTTAAACACGCAGAAGGAGGTGACGAGGGCCGCGCGC
Source organism: Pelodiscus sinensis (assembly GCF_049634645.1). NCBI lineage: Eukaryota > Metazoa > Chordata > Testudines > Trionychidae > Pelodiscus > Pelodiscus sinensis. The sequence goes on from NC_134720.1 coordinate 54,352,681, forward strand.
CCCTGCCTGCGGAAGGGAGAGAGAAGGTGACGGTTAGAGGGCGGAGGGCGAGAGCGACAGGCTGCTCGGTCCCCGAGGCACAAAGCACACGGGCGTCGTTTTGCACGTGAATCCCTTGGCGGAAACGTGGTGGTGCCGCCAACCCGGGCTCGCACCAGCCACCCCAGGGCCATTCCTCTCAGGCAGCGGCACGGACAGTGCCCATGCAAAGTGCCCGGCGGGTTGCTAGGAGCTCTCAGCCTGCCAGCACCACGCCGGGGCGCTCCGCCCCAGCCCCCAGACCAAGGGCAGAAGGCAGCTGTCCCCGCTGGGGGCAATCCGACGAGAAAGCCAGTCACCGGCGGATTTCGAGGGCAAACGGAACAGCATGGATTCAGAATACTCTGCCTTCCTTTCAGAGCAGTGTCCTGGGAGGCAGCAAGCCTAGTGGTTAGAGCAGTACTCTAGCACTCCTGGGTTCTTTTCCCAGCTGTCCTACTGGCTGGCTGGGCGGTGAGGACACAAGTCCCATCTGGTGAAGCTGTGGGGCGTGTTCTCAGGAAGGGCGCTAGGCGGGGCTCTGCAGGAAAGCAGCGAGGGAGGGAGTGTTACGGGTTCCTTGCTCGGTATGGGAAGGAGGGGGCTTGTTCTGTGACTCGGGACCGTTGTTCCATGACGCACACGGCCTTGGGCAGCTCACTTGGGTCCCAGTCCTGCTGCAGGCCAGTCAGTGAAATGGGGCGATGCTACGTCCCTGCCCCGCGGGGTGTTGGGAGGCCAGTCAGCGCTCTGGGGTTCGCCCGCGGCAGGGCCCTGGGTGGAGGGCACTGGAACGGTGCCCCCGGCGAGCACCCTGGACACGGGTCCCCTTCTATAGCTTCTTTCCTGCCATCCCCCTGGCACGGAAACCGCTCAGAGCCCCTTGCGCCGCAGCCATGGCCTCCTCCCCCGCGCTGCCGGACCCAGCGCCGTTCTGTCCGCCAGCAGCAGGCCACGGAGCTGGATGCGTGTTCCGCTGGGGCAGCCGGGCCTTGGCACGGGACAGGGGCCGATTTCCCTGCCAACGGCGGGTGCCGGGGGCTCACCTGATCAGCTCGGGCACACACGCTATGCTGGGAGTGCGGGAGGTGAACGGCGAAGCCACCGAGGCCTCCTGCTCCGACAGCGAGATCCCGGCGTGGGCCACTTTCAAAGCCTGAAATGCGCAGCCCGGGTCAGCCCCGAGGAATCCGCCCCCCCCCCCCCCCCCCCGTCCGACCCCAGTGTAGACCCTGCTGCCCGCCCCGGGGCGCATTGCTCCGGCCCAGGGCTCTCTGTGAGCGGAGGCCAGGAAGAGTGAGGCGCCGGGCGTGTGCAGGCAGGACCTACGAGCTCTGTGCGACCCACCTCCCGTGCACAGCCGCCTCTCCTAGTCTGCACCGGGAAGGGCGGGTCCGAAAGCCTGACTGTCCCATCGGGCAACCCCCCCTCCCTGCCCGCCAGTCACTTCAGCCACCCTCCCACGGCCCAGCGTGGAGCCGGATCAGTCCGACGGCCCTAACTCTGCAGCAGGCTGCGCCCGCTGGGCCCGGGGGGGCTTGCGGCAGGAGGGAGGTCTCTGTCCTTGCTGCGGCTGCTCTGCGGAGAACTCGCCTCCCCAGGTGACTGCACCGGGCTGTCCCCGGCCCGGCGGGTCCCCTCCTGTCAGTGCACTCACCCCGCAGTCATTGGCTCCGTCTCCACACATGCCCACAAAGTAGCTGCAAGCCAAAGCAAACAGCACGTCAGCAGGGAGCCAGGCAGCCCCCGCCTGGGGTTAGTTTGCAAAGGGTCGGGCGCTTTCCAGGGGAAGGGCTGCAAGGCTGGCCGGTCTGGACCCCAGCGCTGCTGGCTCCCAGGGGGCTGCTCTGGGGCTGGGGCACAGCAGCCGAAGAGCCCGGCCATTTCCAGCGTCACCGGATGCCCTGGAGGTCCTGGCCGGTGGAGCCTTCTGCATTCCCTGCCTGGCCCAGGCTCACAATTTCACGCACAGGAACACAGCTGGAGGCTGCCCGGGCCTAGGCAGTGGCCTGGCTTGCTGCTGCCCACAGAGCCTGGGGCCCTCCTGGGGCCCAGTCGAGCTCCTGTCCCTGGTCCCCTGCTCCACTCCTGACATCTCGCCCCTCCTAGCTGCCCCGAATGCCCCACTTCGGCTGGCTCCCTTGGCGAGCCCAGTGCAGCTCCTCGACCTGCTCCTACAGCATGGCCTGGCCCGCACCGCTGCTTCAGGCCTTCACCGTGACCTCAGACCACGTCCCTCCAACCTGAGCCCCGACCTCGACCCGCCCCGTGTGCCTGGCCTGCGAGCCGGGACGGGACGGCGATCACAGACCCCCTCCGGGGTGCACGGGAACTATCTGCCGAGCTGCATTTCTGGAGGGGACTCGGATTTGGGATCCCCGTCCGGCCCACACTTCCCCGTGCCCATCCCAAGCGTCTGGACAGGAGCTGATTGGCCTTGGACTCCCCTCCGGTCTGCAAATGGCTCCAGCCCTGTCCATGGCCCAATAGAACTTACCCCAACTTTTGAAACTCCTCCACTAGGCTGGACTTCTGACCCGGGGACATTCTAGCGAAAACAGTCCCCTGAAGCAGGAGCTGAAAGGAGAAAGCGATTGGACGCAGGACTGGCCACACATGGGCCTGCAGGGCTAAGATGGTGCAAAAGGAAATCCGGGAACAAAGGCCTGGTAGGTCACTCGAGTCTCTGGGTGACCCCTGACCCCTGACCTCTCAAGGCTCTGGTTTAACTAGACCAGTGGTTCCCAAACTTTTCGGCATCACGCCCCTTTTTTGATTTTTGAGAAACCCTCACGCCCCCCTTCCCCCCAATAACAGCAAAACTTGTTGAGAAAAAAAAGGATAGAAAGCTGGTTAGACTGTCGGGCCCAGCGGGTAGTGATCAACGCTCGATGTCAGGATGGCGGTCGGTTTCTAGCGGAGTGCCCCAAGGTTCGGTTCTAGGACCGGTTTTGTTCAATATCTTTATTAATGACCTGGCTGAGGGGATGGGTTGCACCCTCAGCAAGTTTGCAGATGACACTAAGCTAGGGGGAGAGGTAGATACGCTTGAGGGCAGGGATCGGGTCCAGAGTGACTTAGACAAATTGGAGGATTGGGCCACAAGGAATCTGATGAGGTTCAACAAGGACAAGTGTAGAGTCCTGCACTTGGGACGGGAGAATCCCAAGTATTGTTACAGGCTGGGGACCAACCAGTTAAGTAGTAGTTCTGCAGAAAAGGACCTGGGGGTTACAGTGGAGGAGAAGCTGGAGATGAGTCAACAGTGTGCCCTTGTAGTCAAGAAGGCTAGTGGCATATTAGGTTGCATTAAGAGGAGCATTGCCAGCAGATCCAGAGGTGTCATTATTCCCCTTTATTCGGCTCTGGTGAGGCCACATCTGGAGTATTGTGTCCAGTTCTGGGCCCCCCACTACAAAAAGGATGTGAGCACATTGGAGAGGGTCCAGCAGAGGGCAACCAAAATGCTGAGGGGGCTGGAGCATATGAACTACGAGGAGAGGCTGAGGGAGTTGGGTCTGTTTAGTCTGCAGAAGAGAAGGGTGAGGGGGGATTTGAGAGCAGCCTGCAACTTGCTGAAGGGGGTTCCAAAGAGGCTGGAAAGAGGCTGTTCTCGGTGGGGGCAGGTGGCAGAACAAGGAGCAATGGGCTCAAGTTGTGGTGGGAGAGGTGCAGGTTGGATATTAGGAAAAATTATTTCCCTAGGCGGGTGGGGAAGCGCTGGGCTGGGTTCCCTAGGGAGTAGGGGAGTCTCCATCCCTAGAGGTGTTTAAGTCTCGGCTTGACAAAGCCCTGGCTGGGCTGATTTAGTTGGGATTGGTCCTGCCTAGAGCAGGGGGCTGGACTTGACCTTCTGAGGTCTCTTCCAGCTCTATGGTTCTATGATTCTATGATTTTATGACCAGGGCCGAAAAACAAAAATAGCAGCAAAACTTGGGGGAGAGGGAATTAATGGGGGGAGAGCTGGGTTGCCTCACGCCCCCCGGAATTTCTTCATGTGCCCCAGTTTGGAAACCCATGAACTGGACAGTTGTGAACAAACCCAGCAGACACCGCGCCTGCGAACGCTCTCCCCCAGAGTCACTCGGGGCAGGCCCTGGCTCAGACAGCCCAGCACTTACCTTTGGGAGTAAATAGCCGAAATGCTGGGTAATGACCTGGTAAGATCTTCCACTCATGGCAAAGTGGTAACTGCGACGTTCCACTTCGGCTCTGCCTCTCCCCCCGACGGGAATGCGGGTCTCCTGTGAACCAGGCCAGGGTTATCTCCATGCCAAGGGCTGAAGAGGCTGCCGAGAGGCACTCAAATAGCCATGTCGAGAGGAAGTGTGGCCCAGTGGTGAGAACACTTGGATGCTGGAGACCTTGATTCAGTTCCCTGCTTCTGCGGGACCTTGGGCGAGTCAATTAGCCCCTCAGTTCCCCTCCCCGTACGATGGGGAGATGACCGTTCCTGCCTCCCGGGGTGGAGTGAGGATCATCCCGAAAGACGGCAAGGTGCTCAGAGGCTGTGGGAATGGGGGCCAGAGGGCCCTGGCAGTGCAGCTGAAATGGGATTACAGGGCAAGTGGGATCCACTCTGCATCAACACAACTGACATTTGGAGAAAACTGAATTTTGGTTTGAAGTTTTACAGAGCTTTATTATTTTTCTACTTTTTACACCCAAAAATGTCATCGCCTACCCAGCTACAATTCAGTTGTTTAAATAAATGTGTTCCAAAGGGAGACAAAAATTGTGTGTGTCTGAAAACTGTAGGTCCTGGGGGTACGTCTAATTTTTTTGAAAAAGGGGTTGTGACGTAGTGGGGGGGAACTTGCTGGTTTCTATGGGTCTGTGGTAACCCCATGTGACGGCGCGTTGGGGGTCCCCTGTCTCCTGCACCCCGAAATGGCACAAACAGACTCCACCAGCCAGTGGAATTGAGGGTGGTTTATTGCTCCTCCAGGATACAGCACAGATGTAATCTGGTTACAGGAACTGGGGGCTAAGAGGCCTCAGGCCCCCCTTGAGATGGGGGGATCCCAGCCCCCTCCCCAGTTCCTTCTTCCCTGCTTTCCAGCCAGGAACTAACTCCCCTCTTCCAGCCCTGCCCCCAGCCAGGGCAGCATCCACCTCCCTTTGTTCCTCTCCATGGGGGTCAGCTGGCCTAACCAGTTGGGATACCCTCTTTGCATAGTGACTCATCGCTTGTCTGCTCGGTGGTGCTCCAGACAGCAGCCAGAGAGTTAGCAGGTTACCCCCGCTACATCACACCCCACTGGCTGCCGCCTGCACCACAGCCCAGAAGGACAGGGATGGGTCATTATGCAAAGGGATCTCTCAACCGGTGGGACCAGCTACCCCCCATGGAGAGGAACAAAGGAAGGTGGATGCTGCCCTGGCTGGGGGGCAGGGCTGGAGGAGCGTTAGTTAGTTTCTGTCTGGGAGGATGGAGGAGGCAGCCTCAGCAACAGGCTGGGGGGTTTAGAAGCCGAGACCCCCCCCATATCAAGGGGGGGCTGAGGCATCCTAGGCCTGCCCTGTAACCTGGTGACATCTGTGCTGTGCTGTATACTGGGGAAGCAATAAACCACCTCTATTCTACTGGCTGGCAGGGTCTGTTCGTGCCATTTCGGGGGTGCAGGAGACAGGGGACCCCCAACGCGCCGTCACAGGGGTACTTTCTAAAAAAGGTTGAGAAACACTGCCCTAGACGAACGTGCAAAGCCAGCATCAGCACAGACCCGTCCCAGGGCACTAGCAGGACGGGGCACGAAGGGGACAGCGATTTAACGATCCCTTTTCATCGCTATCCTGACCCAGCACGTTCTGAAGCGCAGGAGGGACGAGCAGACGGGGTGCCAGAGATACGCCAGCGAGTTAGACCTGCCCCCACCTGCCAGTGCTCAGTTCCTCTCCCCCCCACGAGACCTGCCCATTTAGCACTCACCAGGTTTCCATGGCCATTGGGGCTGCTTGCTTCCGTTAGCTGCCAGCTGATGGAGGCTGCGGGGGACCCTGATCGCTCATTAGCTTCAACGAGAATCACTTGACTGGTAGGAGAAATCATGCCGGAGTTTTTGGCAACCGTAATCGCTGTCTGAACGTTGTCACCTAGGAAAAGCGGGGGTAGGGGTGTTATCTGCAAGTTTGCCTTCTGCCGATTTTAGACCTTGAGGCTGGAGGAAATGAAAACCTTTCCCTGACATCCATGTGATCGCACAGCTGGGGGCCAGAGAGATTTCAGCTCGGAAGAGAGACAGTGAAGCAGGTTTATGACAGAGGTAACTACCGGCAGACAGGGCACGGGGCTAGATGGACCTTTGGTCGGACCCAGTGTGGCCGTTCTGCTGTTCTCACGTTCAATGTGGGTATCTGCATGTTTCTGTAATACCTCTGCCTTGCACCTGACCATCACTTGCATCCCAAGGATCCAGAGGAACTGGAAAGTCCCTTTGATACAGATTTCACTTCACCCACTGTTGAAATGCAGCCACCTCTGGTGTGGGAAATGGCCGTAGTTTAACCGCACAGAGCAATGCTCCACAGCCATTTTGGATGTGATGAATTTTTCCTGCCTTTGAAATTCACATTTTATCTGGTCTGGACTGAATCCGGCTGAGGAAACTCTACTGGGTCGCCTGCCAGAAGGGGGCACGTGTATCCCTTCAGCCGAGTAGAAGGTAAAAGAATGAAAAGGGAATTAACTGTGGCGTTGAGGGAAATAGCTCGATTGTCCTGGCACAGCCTAGGGGTAAGATGAGTATCGGAAACCCAAGAAGGCCAGAGCAATGCAACGGTAGCATGGGGGAGCTCACGCAGCCCTTCCCCGGCCGGCCCTCCCTCCCACTTGCATCGCAGGGCGAGGGGAGCGCAGGCCGAGAAGGGAGAGGGACAGAGCCACCGGTAGAACCAAGGAGAGAGATTGTGAGTGCGAGTCAGCCCAGCGGCTTGACTGTGGACGGAGGAGGAAGCCAGGGCTGTGCTCGGGGTCGAGGGGACACAGGAACAGGCAGGAGCCACGGCGGCTTCTGGGACACGAGTCACTGGAAAGCGCCACTTCTGCTGTTCAGCGACAGCGCCCACAAGGCATCTCTCGCGGGAGCTACCTGTGACCATCACGCTCCTGATCCGGGCAGCGCTGAGCTCTTCCAGCACGGGCTTGGTCTCGGCCTTCAGCCGGTTTTCCATGATCAGCAGGCCCAGGAACGTCAGGTCGCTCTCCAGCTCCTCCCTGGGCACGAGGAAGAAAGAGACGTCTCTGAGGAACTTTCCGGAATCTCAGTCTGGTTTTACTGTTGAATCAGCTCACTAGCCAGCATGCTGGATGCACGTCTATTGCCATCCCAAACAGCCTTTCCGGTGAACTAATTAGCCCTTCCCGCACCCTCCTGAAGCACGCCCGTGGAGAAGTTCCCTGCGCCTAGAAGCATCGCCTGACAGGGACACTAGGTGGCACTGGTTGTATTTGGAAAGGAGACGCCCTCTTTCCCTCTGGACTCTCCTCAGCCTGGGGGCGGAGCTCAGTATATAAGTAGCCTTGGCGGGGGCTGCTAGAGTCATTGTGGCCGGGAGCCATGTGGAGCGACAGTCCCCTGGCTGGTCTAGTCTGCAGGGGACTGTGGCAGTGGCATGGGGGTGGGCTAGGAAGGGGCCCAGTGTCTCACAGAGACACCGGATCGTGGTTACGTGGTTAATAAAGAAAAAGCTGTTTGCTTGGTAACTCCCAGCTCTGCCAACCCAGCTTCCGATCTGGGCGCCAGGCTGGGTGGGTTCTTCTTGTCTCGTGTGTCATCACTGGCAGCAAATTCCACCCTCGTCAGCCTCGGCATCTTCACCCGCTGCCCTGACTCACCCGGGGGCCAGGCTGCTGGCGTGAACAGGGTTGCACAAGTGTCAGGGAGCGCAGTGTGGCCCTGCCCAGGACGCGGGTAACAATCTCGATGCTGCACAACGAGTCCGGCTCCCTCTCCCAGACGCGGGCTGGATGCCTGGGGCAGGCTGGAGGCCAAAGACCCAGCCTTGAGCTGCTCACTCTGGCGGGGAGGGGCTGACGTTGCCAAGGCGCCCGTGAGCGGGTCCCCGGAATCAGGCCCTTCCACGGTCACGCGTCTCGCCGTGTGACCCACAACTGCACGGGAAATGCTGCCAGCGGTGGCTGGGTGTCCCGCTACACGCGTCGGGCAGCCACGCTGCAGCTGAGGGCTCTGGGCGTTCGGCTGAGAGCTCAGTTACCCTCCTGTCCATGCCAGCAGAAAGCTCCCTGCGTCCCTGGCCAGCGCCACAGCCTGGTGTTACAGTGAGCCCCCTGAGACCCGCCGCCTGGACATCCAGCCTGCCCCTCCAGTAGCACGCTCGCCCGGGCGAGAGGGCGGATAACGCACCTACAGCCTCATGCTCCGAGGCGCCTGTCGCTCCGCCCGCCCATCCACACACACCGGCCTCAGGCGCCTGCTTGTTGCGCTCTGGGCCCTGCGCACACGGCGGGGGCTGGAACCAGGCCACGTGGCACAGAGGATGCCAGTCAGATCACAAGTGTGTGGCCTGCCCTCCAAAGCCCTTCCCACAATCCCGCCCCCTCCTGCTGCCCCACAGGGACAGGCGTGTTGTGTGACGTAGTGGGGGTACTTGCTGGGATGTGGTGACCCCTGCTGTCTGGAGCAAGACCCAGCAGGGAAAATCTCGCTAGGCAGAGATAAGGCCAAACTTGTCGAACCAGTGGCCAGACACCCCCCATGGAGAGGAACAAAGGAAGGTGAATGCTGCCCTGGACTGGGGGGCAGGGCTGCAAGGGAATTTAGTTGTTACTGTGGGAGAGCATGGAGGAGACAGCCTAGGGAGAGGAGCTGGAGTTTAGGGGCCCAGTCTCCCCCCAACTCAAGGGGGCCTGAGGCATCCTAGCCCAGTTCTGTGACCAGACTACATCTGTGCTATGCTGTATCCTGGAGAGGCAATAAACTTCCTCTATTCCACTGGCTGGTGCAGTCTGTTTGTGCCATCTCGGGGTGCAGGAGACGGGGAACCCCCAACGCGCCGTCACACTGGTGTCAGAAGTGGGATGCACTGCACCCCGTGGATGGAGCTTCCAGCGGCGAGCGACAAGGCGCAGTAGAAGCAAGAGCCCTGGAGCCAGGCGTGCTGGAGACAGAGCGAAGCGGTTCCTGGGAATCGTGGGGCGCTGCAGCACTAGACTGGTGAGTCTGCACCGAGGGGCCCAGCGGGCAGATGGCCTACGCCCGACTCTTGAAGGCAGAGCTGGTGGGGCTGTGCAGAGAGAGGGGCTTGCCGGTGCGGAAAGCAACCAAGGCCCAGCTGATTACCCAGCTGGAAGAGAATGACCAGCCACGGGGCCAGGATCTTGTCCCCAGGGGAAGCAGCCAGACCCCCCCTGAGAGTGTGTCAGGCTCAGAGAGGGGGAGGAGCGCTGGGACCCACCGGAGAGATGAGACAGCGTCTCCCGGGAGGCCTGCAAGCCGTAGCCCATCTAGGGCAGGGGCCAGCCCAGCGGAGCTGCGGCGGCTGGAGATCCAGCTGCGGATGAAGGAATTGGAAGTACAGGACAGAGAGAAGGAACGCCAGGACCGAGAGAAGGAGCGCCAGGACCGAGAGAGGCAGCGACAGCATGAGCTGGCCATGGCAGAGCGGAGAACCTGCGGGGCCCCGGCTGCGCCAAGAGTGGATGGGCCCCAGAGTCCCGGGGATGCCAGGCGCTTGGAGAGGCTCACAGTGGCCCAATTGAAGGACGTGGGCGACATAGACGGGTTCCTCAGCTCCTTTGAGAGGGCCTGTGGGCTGCAACAGGTCCCCCCAGCTGACTGGCTGCAGGAGCTCGTCCCCGCACTGAACCAGGAGGCGGCCGGAGTGCTCAGTCAGCTGGAGGACCTACAGCCAGGGGATTACAACCGAGTCAAGGAGGCCCTGCTGCACAAGTTCGGGCTGACCCCCGAGATGTACAGGAAGAAGTTCCGGGGGGTACAGAAAGGGCCACGGGAGACCTATGTGGACCTGGCCTCCCGCCTGGCGCAATACGGCCGCAAGTGGGTCTCGGGAGTCGGAGCCCAGACCGCAGAGAAGCTGCTCAAGCTGGTCATGATGGAGCAGTTCTATGAAGTGTGCCCACCCAAACTGAGGCTGTGGCTCAAGGACCGGAGACCAGAGAACCCCCAGGAGGCCGGGAGACTGGCGGATGAGTTCACGGAGAGCCGGTCCGGGGGTGAACGGGAGTCCCGGAGAGAAAGAGAATCGCGCAGAGACCGGTTCTCGGCGGAGCAACGGAGAGAGACACCTCCGAGGCGAGCCCCAGGGACCAGGACCAGTCGTCGATACCCCAGAAAACCAGCCAGGGCCCGGGCAGAGCCGACCCGAATGGGCCCACAGAACCTAACTTGCCATCGCTGTGGGCAACGAGGCCACAAGAGGGCTCAATGCACCAGGCGCAAGAACAGGTCCCATGACCTGGGACGTTCCAGGGTTAACTGGCTGGGGCGGGAGGAAGGGCAGGCTGCCCCAGTGGCAGGGGCTGGCCGGCAAACCTCCGCTCGGGGAGGGGGGAAGGATGCTCAGTGCACCTCCCCTGGGAGGTCTGACCCTCGGGAGACAGATTTATCCGTGCACCGGGTGGGGGCAGGGCGGCCCCTACGGAGGGACTGCCTCGTACCCCTGGAGGTGGATGGCAGGAAGGTGACGGGTTTCTGGGACACGGGGGCGGAGGTGACGCTGGCCCGGCCCGACATAGTGGCCCCAGACCGTATGCTACCCGACACTCAGCTGACACTGAGGGGCATAGGCGGCACCCCCTTTGAGGTACCTGTAGCCAGGGTGCATCTGAAATGGGAGGCCAAGGAGGGCCCCAAGGAAGTGGGGGTGCACCCGCACTTGCCCACCGACGTGCTAATGGGGAGTGACCTAGAGGAGTGGCCAGACGGACCCCACAGGACGCTGGTCACCACCCGTAGCCAGAGCAAGCGAGGGGCTGGCGGCCCGGAACTCGAGGAGGTTCCCCAACAGGGGGCCCAGGGCCCCGTCCCAGCAGACCTAGAGTTGGACCTAGGCAGTGGGGGGAACCACGGCCCTGTCCCAGCCCCAGCCGCTGAATTCCAGGCGGAGGTGCGAGCGGATCCCTCCCTGCAGGCCCTGAGGGACCGGGCTGACCTGGGTGCCGCTCAACCCCTAGGAGGAGATTGCCAGGAGAAGTTCCGGTGGGAGAGGGGATTTCTGTACCGGGAATGGCTTTCCCCCGGGACGGTAGGCAAGTGGGGGCTCCAGCGGCAGCTGGTGGTTCCCCAAAGGTATCGCCACAAGCTGCTACACCTGGCCCATGACATCCCGTTCTCGGGACACCAGGGGATCCGGCGCACGCGGCTGAGGCTGCTCCAAAACTTCTACTGGCCGGGGATGTTTGCAGCTGTCCAGCGGTACTGCCGGTCCTGCGACTCCTGCCAACGGGTGGGGAAGGCCCAAGACAGGAGGAAAGCTGCATTGAGACCCCTGCCCATCATAGAGGAGCCTTTCCAGAAGGTGGCGATGGATATTGTGGGGCCCTTCAACAGAGCGACCCGGACAGGGAAGAAATACATCCTGGTGGTGGTGGACTTCGCCACCCGCTACCCTGAGGCCGTGGCCCTGCCCTCCATCGAGGCAGACACGGTGGCAGACGCACTGCTGACCATTTTCAGCAGGGTGGGGTTTCCCCAGGAGGTTCTCACGGACCAGGGATCCAACTTCATGTCGGCCCTGCTCCGGTGCTTGTGGGAGAAGAGTGGGGTGCAACACACCTGGGCCTCGGCGTATCACCCCCAGACCAACGGGTTGGTGGAGAGGTTCAATGGGACTCTGAAGCAGATGCTACGGACCTTTATGCACAAACACCCGCAGGACTGGGACAAGTACCTACCCCACCTGCTGTTTGCGTACAGGGAAGTGCCCCAGGAGTCCACGGGGTTCTCGCCGTTCGAGCTGTTATATGGGAGGCGAGTGAGGGGCCCCCTGGACTTATTGAAAGACGAGTGGGAGGGGAAGGTCTCCCCGGAGGGTGAGCCGGTCGTGGAATACGTCCTGACATTCCGGGAAAGACTTGCCGAGCTCATGGGCCTGGCCAGAGAGAACCTGAGCAGGGCCCAGAGGAAGCAGAAGGTCTGGTACGACCGCAATGCACGGGCCCGCGCCTACGCTACCGGGGACCAGGTGATGGTCCTGATCCCCGTGCGGAAGAACAAGCTGCAAGCCGCCTGGGACGGCCCCTTCAAGGTGGTTAAGCAGCTGAACGAGGTGAACTACGTGGTGGAGCTGACGGGCCGGACGCGCGGCCAGCGGGTATATCATGTTAACATGATGAAGCCGTACTGGGACAGGGAGAACTTGGTGCTGGCCGTGTGTAAGCCCTGGGAGGAGCAGGGGGAGGATCCCCTGGTGGGCCTGTTCCCTGGGACCGGAGAGGACTCTTCGCTGGAGTCAATTTCCCTCTCGGACCAGCTCACCCCGGCCCAGCAGGCCGAGATCCGGGAGGTGCTGCGCTCCCACCAGCAGCTGTTCTCCAACAAGCCGGGTCTTACCAACCTGGCTGTCCACCGGGTGCAGACGGGCACTCACCCCCCGGTGCGCTGCTCCCCATTCAGAGTCACAGGGAAAACAGCCCAGGACCTGGAGAGAGAGGTCCAGGACATGTTGGCCCTGGGGGTGATCCAGCCGTCCTCCAGCCCCTGGGCCTCTCCCGTGGTGCTGGTTCCCAAGAAGGACGGGTCGATCCGGTTCTGCGTGGACTACCGGAAGCTCAACGCCATCACGGTGTCCGACGCCTACCCGATGCCAAGGCCCGACGAGCTCCTGGACAAGCTGGGGGGAGCTCGCTATCTCACCACCCTGGACCTAACCAAGGGCTACTGGCAGGTGCCGCTAGACCAGGAGGCCAGACTGAAATCGGCTTTCATCACGCCGCTGGGGCTCTATGAGTTCCTGGTCCTACCCTTTGGCCTCAAAGGGGCGCCGGCCACCTTCCAGCGCCTGGTGGACCAGCTGCTGAGGGGAATGGAGAACTGTGCCCTAGCGTACATCGATGACATCTGCGTCTTCAGCCAGTCCTGGGAGGACCACGTGGCCCAGGTCAGCCAGGTACTGGATCGGCTGAGGGAGGCTGGGCTGACCGTAAAGGCTGGGAAGTGCAAGGTTGGAATGGCCGAAGTGTCCTACCTGGGCCATAAGGTGGGGAGCGGCTGCTTGAAGCCAGAGCCGGCCAAAGTGGAGGCCATCAGAGACTGGCCTGTGCCCCAGACCAAGAAGCAGGTCCAGGCTTTCATTGGGATGGCGGGGTACTACCGGAGGTTTGTGCCCAACTTCAGCTCCATCGCTGCCCCGATCACAGAGCTGTGCAGGAAGGGGAGGCCCGACAGGGTGGTCTGGACGGAGCAGTGCCAGAGGGCTCTCTGTGCACTGAAGGAAGCCCTGGCCAAGGCCCCAGTGCTGGTAAACCCAGACTTCGACAAGCCCTTTATCGTGTTTACGGACGCCTCGGACACTGGGCTGGGGGCGGTGCTGATGCAGGCGGACGAGAAAGGGGAACGTCACCCCATCGTGTACCTGAGCAGGAAGCTGCTGCCCCGGGAGCGGAGCTACGCGACCGTAGAGAGGGAATGCCTGGCCATGGTGTGGGCCCTGCAAAAGCTGCAGCCGTACCTGTTTGGCCGGCGTTTCACGGTGTTCACCGACCACTGCCCCCTGACCTGGCTGCACCAGGTGAAAGGGACGAACGCCAAGCTGCTGCGGTGGAGCCTGCTCCTGCAGGACTACGACATGGAAGTGATCCACGTCAAGGGGAGCGCCAACATCATCGCCGACGCGCTGTCCCGTAGCGAGGGGCCCGAACTTCCCCAGGTCACGAGCGGAGTGACCCTGCTCAGTTCGCTCTCGAAGGGGGGAGAACTGTGACGTAGTGGGGGTACTTGCTGGGATGTGGTGACCCCTGCTGTCTGGAGCAAGACCCAGCAGGGAAAATCTCGCTAGGCAGAGATAAGGCCAAACTTGTCGAACCAGTGGCCAGACACCCCCCATGGAGAGGAACAAAGGAAGGTGAATGCTGCCCTGGACTGGGGGGCAGGGCTGCAAGGGAATTTAGTTGTTACTGTGGGAGAGCATGGAGGAGACAGCCTAGGGAGAGGAGCTGGAGTTTAGGGGCCCAGTCTCCCCCCAACTCAAGGGGGCCTGAGGCATCCTAGCCCAGTTCTGTGACCAGACTACATCTGTGCTATGCTGTATCCTGGAGAGGCAATAAACTTCCTCTATTCCACTGGCTGGTGCAGTCTGTTTGTGCCATTTCGGGGTGCAGGAGACGGGGAACCCCCAACGCGCCGTCACATGTTGTCCCGCCATCAACGGCCCCTGTCGCACGCCGTCACACTCAGTAACGGGACCTGTCCCCGGACACGCCCGGGCGAGGAGAGCGAGGAGACGGGTGGGGCGTTGCTGCGAGGACGCCCCTAGCCCAATGCTCAGAGCCGGGTGCCCATCACCCTGGTATCTGAGCAGCGCAGAATAGCCTACGGGAGCCTCTCACCTGGGGGAGCCAGCGGCCTGCGTCCCCGGCGGCAGCGTTCTGTGCGCCAGGCCGATGACCCGGAAGCCCCGCGCCGCGTGGAACTGGAGCTCCTGGCCGAAGCTGGGCGGCACTGTGCAGGAGAGAAGAGGGGCGTCCCGCTGGCCTCCAGAGCAAACCGCGGGGGCGAGGCCCAGCCCCTGTTGCCGCGGCCCCTCCCGTTCCTGCGGTAGTCGTGGGGGGGGTCAGGGCTGTCCCCCCTCAGCCTGGGAAGCCAGCCCCGGGGCAGGGGAGGTGCATCGTGGTTCTCCAGGGACCCACAAAGAACAGACTTTGGGCTGCAGCCTGGCTGGAGCCTCGGGCCCCCGGGGTGGGGATTGGGGGGCTGGGCTGACTGCGTCTCATAGGACCGTGCGCTTGTTGGGAGCCGAGGCGCTGGCCTGGTCACTGCAAGCGAGCCCCGGGGGGGGGGAGGGGGGCTGGTGAACTTAGCAAGAGCAGCGGCGCTCACTGGTTTAACCGCGTTTTCTCTGGGTGCCGGGAGGACACAGGCTGCATCCAAAGGGCTGGGGCCATGGCCGGGCGAGGCAGCCGGCAGACCAGCGTGGGCAGACACTCGCTGCTGGGAAATACATAGAGAAGGCAGGAAACCCTGCGGCCTGGACGTCCCACGAGGAGTAACGGGAGTTTGGAATAGGAAGCCTAGTCCGAACTACCTAGTCCGTGCCGCGTGTAGCCGCGTGGCACGGAGTCCGCACTAGCGGACATTTAAAAATGGTGGCGCCCGTCTTTATGCAAATGAAGCCCAGGAAATTCAAATCCCGGGCTTCATTTGCAACTCTGGTTGCCTACATTAACCACCCTAGTTCGAACTAGGGGGCTAGTGTAGACATACCCCCAGTGACAACACTGCCCTTCCCTGTCACCGTCCGGCCACGGCCCCCGATTGCTTTCCTGCCGCTGGTAAACCCTCCTCAGGCCGTGTCTTTCTCACCATTTTACAGATGGCTAAACAATGCTCAGGCAGATTAAGTGACTTGACTAAGGGCACATGGCGAGCAAGTGGCTGAGGCTGGCTCGGAACCCAGGACTCTTGACTTCTACTCCCCAGCTCTAACCATTAGCTCAGTCTGCGACTCATGTGGGTCGCTGTAGCCAAGAGCAAAGAAAAGACAATTCTGCTTGGCTGCTGTCGGCTGGGGCCTGGGCAAGGTCTGCTGTGGAGGATGCCACCAGTTTGCACCTTCGGCTCTTCTCTCAGCGGCGCCCTCTGGCCGAGCTGGGCTAGAGGATACCCGCCCCGAGCGGCCAGAGCGAGTCGCTGCCGAGAGGCGCTCCCGCTCAGGCTGCGCGCGAGCGTCTGGCCCCAGGCATTGACGCCGGCTCTCTCCCCCCGCGGTGCGGGACCCGCGCCCTTCCAGAGCCGCCTTTCAGCGCCGGGCGAGATGCTGCTCACCGGTCTCTGGTCTGCAGAACTTGGCCACCGTCTCCGGCGCCCCCTTCATGAAGACCCGCTGCTCCCCTCCGATTTCCTGTGCGAGGACCGACATCCTCTGCAGGGCTGAGGAGAACGGGAACTGGCGTAAGACGGCAATGCCTTCCACCGGGACCTAGGAGAGAAGCGCAGGCACCACGTGCTGCAGCCCGGCTGGAGCCGGCGGCGCTTACCGGCGCAAGCGACGGGCCCATCTGCGCTGAGCGGCTGGATCTCCTTGGCCGCCCAGCGCCCTCATGCCAGCCCTGCACCCGCATTAGCACCACAGCTCAGGAGACGGGACCACGACGTGCCACGGGCAGCGGACGGGAGGGGCTGGGTTCGGCCCCCAGGCCCCGGGGCGGGCAGGGAAGCGGTGAGGGGAGACGCCCCAATGATCCTGACAAGTGACTCTCGCCACACGCTGAGGAGGAAGGGGAGGGAGCCCCAAGGTCGCTCCCGGCTGCTCTGGGGGGAAAGTCCTACCCGGCCGCACCAATGGCCATGAGTTAGCCCCTGTGCGTGGGAGCCCGGCCTGAGGGAGAGTCTGTGTCACCCCAGGGCCCCGGGCTGCCCCGGCCGGTGTCTCCAGCCCTGGCCAGCCCCGGAGGGGTGATAACGCCCAGGGAGGCTGGAGGGGCCAGGCGCATCAGGCTGACAGCTCGGCGGGAAAGCTGTGGGCTGAATTTCCTGGGCGCTAGATCCAGTTTGACCCTGCGCAGACAGGCCGGCGGCAGGCTCTGTGCTCAGCCACGGGTGAGTTCACACAGGAGAGCGCTGGCGGGCGGGTGCGCAGCCCCAGCTGATAGACCGTGGAGAGACCCCGCCCCCGCCGGGGAGCAGCCCCTAGCAGAGCCACCGACGCCAAGGGGATGGGCACAACCCCGCCCACCAGCCAGGAACTGACTGTACTGGCCTGGGACGAGCCCAGTCCATGGTCCTGCCCCCTTTGGGGTATCCAGCGCCCCAGGGGAGCAGGGCCTTGGCAGCCCCTGATTCCCACAAGCAGAGAGGCCTGGACTCTACTGGCCTTGGCACAGGCTGACAAGGAGAGGAGGGGTCCTAGCGCCCTTCCTCCCCTCAGGGCTCCCAGCCTACTCTGGCCCTATGGAGCCCAGCCCAGCCCTGGGGGGTTATCTCCACCCCCCGCCCCCGCCTTTGCTCCAGAGCGGCGCAGTGCTGAGGGGAAGGGCAGCGCTGGCAAAGCGGAGAGAGAAGACCTCCCGGCTCAGTGCCCTGCTTGGGCCCACGGCGCCCCAACGGCGCGGCGTGCCTTGTCCCGCGTGGCTGGAGAGAAACGCGTTGCTGTCCCCCCGAGGCACAGCGGGGCAGGGAAGAGATGTTTGGGGGTGGGGGGCCGAGCCCGTCCCAGCAGGGCCCCCAGTGACTGTCGCCTCTGACGGAACTCAGCTCTGGATGGCGTGGGGGATGGAAAACTTACGTGGCCGGCGTTGGGGCCGGGTTTGATAACCAGCGCGTGCGCGAACTGCCCCTCGCTAACCAGCCCTTCCCTGGGCTCTCGCAGCTCCTGGTTATGTACAGAGGGAGAGGAGCTTTTCAGTCACCGGCGCCAAGAGCAATTCTCCAACGGGCCCTTCGCGAGGGCCAGCGGTGAACGAACCCGCGGGGCCACCACACGCCCACCCTAGCCAACGCCCCTGGGCCATTGATCCCGGGCCTGAGAACTAGGCACGGTCCCTTATTGGGATGCAGTGTGAGGGAAGGGGGTGATGGACAAGGCTTTGCACGGACGCAGCAGGCTCCATCCCCTGCTTCCGTAGCCTTTTACAGCAAACTTGGATTGACCCTCCCAGGACCCCGCAATATGGAATCGCCCCTCAGAATCACATTCTTCTGTGGCACAGGGAGCCTGACAGGTCCCTGTCACCGACCCAGCCTGCGGGGGAGGTGTGACCTAGTGGAGGTACCTTGCTGGTGGTTACGCTGGGCAGTGGGTTGTGGGTGACCCCCACTGGCTGCTGGCTGCAGCACGGCCCAGCAGGACAGGGGATGAGTCATTATGCAAGGGGGCTTCGAACCTGTCTGACCAGTGATCTCCCAGGGAGCGGGACAATGGGAAGAAGGGGAGTGGAGCCCTGGCTGGGGGCAGGGCTGGAAGTGAGGGAGTTAGGTTTCTGTCTGGGATCATGGAGGAAGCAGCCTAGGCAAGGGGCTGGGATTTAGGGGCCCAGGCTCCCCATCTCAAGGGGGGCTGAGGCATCTTAGGCCTGCCCTGGAACCAGATTCCATCTGTGCTGTGCTGCGTCCTGGAGAAGCAATAAACTCCCTCTGTTCTACTGGCTGGTGGAGTCTGTCTGTGCCATACGGGGGTGCAGGAGACGGGAAAACCCCAACGCGCCATCACAGGAGGGCATACAGCCGAGCCAGTGGAAAGGAAAGCGCTAGCAAGGCGCCACCTCTGTTCTCCAGCCCCGCGCCTCACGCCCGCGCAGTCTGTGCCGAGGGTGGGGCGTGGGGCCGCTGGCGACACAGCCGCAGAACGCAGGGTGACTGGGCTGCGCTGGGGCTCACAACGGCCGGCTGCCATCCAGGACCTGGCAAACCGCCCGTAGGCTGGAAACCTCCCGTGCCGGGCTCTGCAATGGGACTCAGCGGCTAGTGGGGTGAGATTCGGGGGAGCGCTGTGCTGCACCGGTTAGCAAATGACTTGTAGGGTTTCTAGCAGCTCTGGGCCCCTGCCGTCGATTCCCTCGAGTGGCTGCTGGGCTCTCCCAGGACTGAGCATCTTCACACCCCGGGTGAGACCAGCGCACCGGCCCATCCCACACAAGGAGCAAGCGCCGTCCTGCCGGGGCTGGCCTGGGCTCTCCGTGCCCGGGGCCACTGTGGCTGGAGAGAGCAAGGAGCTTGGGCTTGTTTCAGGGCTCCCTGACGGGCGGCAGGAGGGAGCAGGAGAGGGAACGGCAGGAGCCAGGGGGCGGCAGGAGGGAGCAGGAGAGGGAACGGCAGGAGCCAGGGGGTGGCAGGAGGGAGCAGGAGAGGGAACGGCAGGAGCCAGGGGGTGGCAGGAGGGAGCAGGAGAGGGAACGGCAGGAGCCAGGGGGTGGCAGGAGGGAGCAGGAGAGGGAACGGTAGGAGCCAGAGGGTGGCAGGAGGGAGCAGGAGAGGGAACAGCAGGAGCCAGGGGGCGGCAGGAGGGAGCAGGAGAGGGAACGGCAGGAGCCAGAGGGCAGCAGGAGGGAGCAGGAGAGGGAACGGCAGGAGCCAGGGGGCGGCAGGAGGGAGCAGGAGAGGGAACGGCAGGAGCCAGGGGGTGGCAGGAGGGAGCAGGAGAGGGAACGGCAGGAGCCAGAGGGCAGCAGGAGGGAGCAGGAGAGGGAACGGCAGGAGCCAGAGGGCAGCAGGAGGGAGCAGGAGAGGGAACGGCAGGAGCCAGGGGGCGGCAGGAGGGAGCAGGAGAGGGAACGGCAGGAGCCAGGGGGTGGCAGGAGGGAGCAGGAGAGGGAACGGCAGGAGCCAGAGGGCAGCAGGAGGGAGCAGGAGAGGGAACGGCAGGAGCCAGGGGGCGGCAGGAGGGAGCAGGAGAGGGAACGGCAGGAGCCAGAGGGCGGCAGGAGGGAGCAGGAGAGGGAACGGCAGGAGCCAGAGGGCGGCAGGAGGGAGCAGGAGAGGGAACGGCAGGAGCCAGAGGGCGGCAGGAGGGAGCAGGAGAGGGAACGGCAGGAGCCAGAGGGCGGCAGGAGGGAGCAGGAGAGGGAACGGCAGGAGCCAGAGGGAGGCAGGAAGCCGGGGTGCAGCCAGAATCAGAAGATGGGAGCCAGGGGGGAGGGCAACACTCCCAAGTTGCCCACGGCCATGCAGGAGGTAATAGCAGAACTGGGAACAGAACCCAGAAATCCCGGCTCCCAGGACCCCTCCCCACACTGTGCCCCTTGACAAGATACGTCCTTCAGGAGGTGACTGCTTACGCAGCAGGTTCTGTTTTGGGTGTGGCTTGGTGTTTAAAGAGCACACAGGCCATGCAACTTAGTTAAGGACAGAAGAACAGCCACAGTGGGTCAGATCCATTGTCCACCCCCAGCCCCGGAGCCTGATTCCAACAGGTGCCCTAGAGGGAGTGAACAGAACTGGGAATCACTGAGGGTATGTCTACACTACCCCGCTAGTTCGCAGTAGGAGGGTAATGTAGGCATACCGCACTTGCAAATGAAGCCCGGGATTTGAATTTCCCGGGCTTCATTTGCATAAGCCGGCCGGCGCCATTTTTAAATGCCGGCTTGTTCGAACCCCGTGCCGTGCGGCTACACGCGGCACGGGCTAGATAGTTCGAACTAGCAAGCCATTCCGAACTATCTGTACGCCTCGTGGAACGAGGAACGAGGTGTACAGATAGTTCGGAATGGCTTGCTAGTTTGAACTATCTAGCCCGTGCCGCGTGTAGCCGCACGGCACGGGGTTCGAACAAGCCGGCATTTAAAAATGGCGCCGGCCGGCTTATGCAAATGAAGCCCGGGAAATTCAAATCCCGGGCTTCATTTGCAAGTGCGGTATGCCTACATTACCACCCTAGTTCGAACTAGCGGGGTAGTGTAGACATACCCTGAGCGATCCATTCTCAGCTTCTGACAAACAGAGGCGAGGGATACCATCCCTACCCATCCTGGCTAACAGCCATTGATGGACCTAACCTCCAGGAATCTATCCAGCTCTTTTTTAAACCCTGTTAAAGTCCTGGCCTTCACAACATCCTCTGGCAAGGAGTTCCACAGGTTGTGCATTGTTTGAAGAAATACTTCCTTTGGTTTGTTTTATACCTGCTGCCTGTTAATTTCATTGGGCAACCCCTGTTTCTTGTGTTCTGAGGAGGAGGAAATAACTCTTCCACTTACTGTCTGCACACTAGTGATGATCCATTGCCCTCTATCATATCCCCTCTTAGTTATTTCTTTCTTAAGCTGAACACTCCCAGTCTTTTTAATCTCTGCTCAGATGGGCTGTTAAACATTCTGGTTGCCCTTCTCGGCACTTTTTCCAATTTGAATATATCTGTTTTAGGTGGGCTGCCCAGAGCTGCACGCAGTGTTCAAGGTGTGGGCGTAGCGTGGATTTGCAGAGTGGTGTTATGGTATTTTCTGGTGTCTCCTAATGGCTCCTACCATGTGTCACGTTGCTGAATTGGAGGG
This sequence comes from Pelodiscus sinensis, assembly GCF_049634645.1. NCBI lineage: Eukaryota > Metazoa > Chordata > Testudines > Trionychidae > Pelodiscus > Pelodiscus sinensis. The sequence goes on from NC_134720.1 coordinate 54,373,823, forward strand.
AAGCAGCCAGATCGCTGCTGCACCCCTAGGTGGGGGTGTTGGCCCCAGAAATTGGTATGGGGGGAGCTATGTGGGGCATTGAATGGGAGATTACTGTTTGTTAATCTTATGTACGCTATTTATGTGAGTGTATAATGTTTGTGTGTGTGGGTAGGAATCTGTAATCTGTGTGGAAGCTGAATATTTCTGTGAATGTGGTTAAGCATGGCTATGGACAGGCTGAGTAGCAAAGCCCTGTGGAACAATGACTCTCAATAGGCTATGGACACACCCAAAGAATGGGATTTGTCACCTGAGGGCAGCCAGCAGGAGATATAGAGATTGGCCTCTGACCAGGTGACTTGCTGCAGACTAGAAGAGAGGCCAGGAAGGAGTATAAAGAGGCCATGTGGTCGATGCCATTTTGTTCTCAGCTCAGCACTTCATCCCAGAGGCAGCACTGCAGGGATTGAAGAGCCCGGAAGACCTGTGAACCCATCCTGATCCTAGGATGTGCAATAAGGACTTTTAACCAGCAGCTGCAACACCTCTGCTAGAGCCTGCATCGAGAACTGGGAGATTCGGTGCATGTAACGTACTGTACTTTAATAACCTTACTCTCATGCTTTTCTTTCTTGTAATAATAAACCTTTAGATATAGATTCTAAAGGATTGGCCCAGCGTGATTTGTGGGTAAGGTCCAGAGGGTAAATTGACCAGGGATCTGTGGCTGGTTTCTTGGAACCGGACAGAACTTGTTCGGGGTAGGTGGGATTGGGTGCTAGGACCCCCCACCTGTGTATAGGCCCGGGGCCATCTGGGGCACGGATATTGCTGGGGTGTCGGAGGGGTTTTGCTCGGGAGGCTTCAGGCAGGCTGCTGAAGCGCTCTGTGAGACTGGTTTGTGGCCTGTTTGGAGAGGTCACCAGTCAGGGGGACTGTAAAGAGCCCCGGATTTGAGCAATTCGCCCTGAGCGGACGCCCTAAGCTGTGCCCAGACACGGCCCGGTCCGTCACAGTGGTGTAGTTGGCAGGATCCACAGATCTTGGTCAATTGAGCTTTGGGATCAGGACCCCACGCTGTCTAAATTTGATTTTTGGTGTTGAGAGTTTGGTTGATTAAAGAGCCGCTGCAATGAACCCGGAATTATATGAGAGTCTGAGCAAAAGTGCTCTGAAGGATTTGTGCTTGGGGAGAGGCATTGCCTTTAGGAAAAGGGCCTCTAAACTAGATCTGGTAGTGTTGTTATTAACCAGAGATGTGGATGAAAGGGATCAGAAGCAAGCCAAGGAAGCTGCTGAAAGAAGGCAGAAGGCAGATGAAGAAATTGCTAAGAGACAGAAGGAGCTGGATCGGGAACTTGAGATGAGAAAAGCAGAACTTGAGGAGAAAAAGGCAGAATATGCGGAGAGACAGCGGAGGGAAGAGGTAGAGCATGCGAAGAAGATGGCCCTAGCCAAGGAGGAACATGCTAGACTTGACCTCCAGCTTAAGAGACTAAAAGAACAAGAGAGACTGTATTCTCCTGAAGGTTCAATGTGTAACTCTGTGGGTATGCGGTGTGCTTATGATATGGCAGACGTATTTTGCCCAGCTGATGTGATGACCCAACCCCAAAGCATGTGTGAATGCAAACCTTTTGTGTTACCTGTAGCTAACAGGGAGGTTTGGGAAGGGGGTGCATGTGGGTATGGAAAGTTTCCTGGAGCTGGTCAGTCTCCCTGTAACCAAGGGGAAAGTGTCTCTACATGTGTGCCTGTGGCAGACAGCTGTGTGTCTGTGCAGGGGGGCAGTGAGCCTGTGGGTGAGGGCCCGTCTGATGCCTCAGAGGTGAGGCTGGAATCAGAACCAGGGCAGGAAGAGCCCAGAAATCAGGGAAATGTTTCTCTGAGGCAGGCTGGAGTGGCTGGCCAGAGTGAAGTTTTAGTTGAGGAGCTGGTGGCTGGTGAGGTTTGTGGAATTGAACCTGCACAAGCTGAAGTTGATTTGTGTGAAGAAGCACAGTGTGTGCAAGCTGGCGATTTGGCTGGTGGAAGTAGCAGTGGGGCAGTAAAGGAAGCTGTCCCAGTGGCTAGCTATGTGCCTGAGATTAGCCAGGGGTGTTGGGACAAGGGTGAAACTGTCTCTGGTTGTCTGGCTGTGTGTGGGGAAGAGTTTCTTCCTGTGTCTGAGGAAGATGCCCCACAGCCTGTGAAGGCTGAGAGCAGTGTTGTTGTCCCAGAGTTGGGTCTGGATATGGCTAAGGCCCAGGAAGGGGGTGGCCCAAGGTTTGTGTCTGCTGGGGAGAGGGATGAGGTGACTCAGGTAGAGTCAGTCATTGTTTTACCAGAACCCCAGAGACCGGACAGTGGTGACCCTGATATTGTGCCTGATGCTGCTGTGTTGCTGGAAGAGGGGGGAGCTGCTCGGTGGGAGCAGGGAGACCCCTTAGCCCAGGCACAAGGAGAGAATGAGGGTGTGTTAACTCTGGTGCCTAATGATGGTGTGGCCGTTTACAGCCATCTAGAGAGCTGCACAGGGAGTGAAGGTGCCTCTGACCCTGTCTCTTGTGAGTCTGTCTGTGTGCCTGAGAGGGGATTGTCTGTGAATCCACCTGAGGGGCCAGAGATGACTCAGGGAGTAAGGGAATTGCAGGAGGAATTGGTTGGGGCTCAGCAGGGCAATGCTACTGCAGAGCCAGGGAAGGGTGAACTGCCGCTTAAGGAAGCTCATAGGGAGGAGAGTCCTGGCAGTGCTTGTAGCAAGCAGTTTGCTGTAACTGAGGGAGGTGACAGGGCCTTGCTGGGAGAAGGCATTCAGGAGAAAGCTCTGCCTGTAAACGGCAGCAGCTTCTTGTGTGAGGCACTTGTTTTGGTGCCTGACAGACAGAACTTGTCTGTTAACAGTGACTCCACTGACTTGGGTTTAGGGAAACCCAGTGTGGATGGTGGTGGAGAGGTCTCGGAGGGACTGAGGGTTGTTCCAGAGGAGGCAGGAACAGCCAGAGAACTGGAGCAGGCTGCTAACCCACTGACTGTGGGTGACCAGCTTGCTGGGAAGTCAGTGTGTGTGGGACAGGATTGTTCCCAGGTGAATGAGGAGAGTGGGAACTTAGTGTCTCAGATTCAGGAGAAGGGCTGGGTAGCTAAGTATGCAGAGCAGAACAGCTGTGTGGTCACTCTCCCTAGGATGCAGGAGATGGCAGTTATGCTCCCATCTCTGGACACAGTGGACACTCATACTCAATCAGGGAGGTTGATATCTGGTTCCATGTGGAAACAGAGGTTGGAGGTGGACAGAGGAGAGACTTGGGGGTCTACAGCTCACTGCTGTTACCCCACTGAGTGGGGGAAGGGGGAAAATTCCAGGGCCATTGTGAGCCAGGGAGTCACGCCCAGCCAGCCCTTTGTCTTGGTCTGGCCAGAGGTTTCAGGCCTGGAGCCCACAGGACAAGGGGGAGGGGCAGGACTTGCTTTGGCCAAGAAGATTTGCAGTTTAAACCTGAAGGGCCAAAACTGCAATGGTGTGGGGCCAGAGAAGGGGCCTGATGGAGAATGTCAATATACACCTGATATAGGATTGTTCTTGTTACTGATGTTAATTCTTGTAACCAATGTATTATTGTTGCAGAGAATTGTAACGGTATACAATGTGCATGATCTTATGAAAATACCATGTGATCTGTCTGGAGATGTACCAAACGACAGACGGTATGTAAGGGGACATTTTGATGTTGCTATTTCGTGGTTAACACTTGTAACTGGTCTTGGAACTTCTTACAGGACAAAAAGGGTTCCAGCCAGAAGGTCCTGTGTAAGAAGGGAAACTGAGGCACACCACCATTTTGTTGGGGGAGGCCTGTGATGCCCTCAGTGAGGTTACTGGCATCACTTCCTGCATTAATTTTGCGTTGGGGGTGTCACGTTGCTGAATTGGAGGGAAGCAGCCAGATCGCTGCTGCACCCCTAGGTGGGGGTGTTGGCCCCAGAAATTGGTATGGGGGGAGCCATGTGGGGCATTGAATGGGAGATTACTGTTTGTTAATCTTATGTATGCTATTTATGTGAGTGTATAATGTCTGTGTGTGTGGGTAGGAATCTGTAATCTGTGTGGAAGCTGAATATTTCTGTGAATGTGGTTAAGCATGGCTATGGACAGGCTGAGTAGCAAAGCCCTGTGGAACAATGACTCTCAATAGGCTATGGACACACCCAAAGAATGGGATTTGTCACCTGAGGGCAGCCAGCAGGAGATATAGAGATTGGCCTCTGACCAGGTGACTTGCTGCATACAAGAAGAGAGGCCAGGAAGGAGTATAAAGAGGCCATGTGGTCGATGCCATTTTGTTCTCAGCTCAGCACTTCATCCCAGAGGCAGCACTGCAGGGATTGAAGAGCCCGGAAGACCCGTGAACCCATCCTGATCGTAGGATGTGCAATAAGAACTTTTAAACCAGCAGCTGCAACATCTCTGCTAGAGCCTGCATCGAGAACTGGGAGATTCGGTGCATGTAACGTACTGTACTTTAATAACCTTACTCTCATGCTTTTCTTTCTTGTAATAATAAACCTTTAGATATAGATTCTAAAGGATTGGCCCAGCGTGATTTGTGGGTAAGATCCAGAGGGTAAATTGACCAGGGATCTGTGGCTGGTTTCTTGGAACCGGACAGGACTTGTTCGGGGTAGGTGGGATTGGGTGCTAGGACCCCCCACCTGTGTATAGGCCCGGGGCCATCTGGGGCACGGATATTGCTGGGGTGTCGGAGGGGTTTTGCTCGGGAGGCTTCAGGCAGGCAGCTGAAGCGCTCTGTGAGACTGGTTTGTGGCCTGTTTGGAGAGGTCGCCAGTCAGGGGGACTGTAAAGAGCCCCGGATTTGAGCAATTCGCCCTGAGCGGACGCCCTAAGCTGTGCCCGGTCCGTCACACCATGGCGTTTGCTTTTTTGACTGCTGCTGCACGTGGAGTGCATGTTACAGAAAACTATCGCAGTGACTCCGGGATCTCTCTTGGCGGTAACAGCTCACTGAGCCCCCATCGTATGGTGTGTACAGCTGGGATGATATTTTCCGAGGGCCATTAGTTTGCACTTAATCACATTGGCCACTTAGGCCAGTTGCCCCACACAGCCGAAGGTCGGCTTAAGGTCTGCCGGAAAAGGCAGCTAGCGGAGCGGTGAGAACGCTGGCTCTTCTGAGGGAGATGGCCCTGCACCCGGGAGCGAGGAATCCCCCCCCCCCCCCCGAGCCAGTACCCATCTTAGAGCAACAGTCAAACAGGCTTTACCCAGTTAGTTGCCTCAAACATTTTCAGGTCCAGGGGGTCTCCCTGTATCTTCCCGTCCAGAAGGAGCAGGGAATGGCAGCTCGCCATGGCGCCGCACACGGGTCCCCAGGACAAGCTGCGCCCCGCGGCGAAGCGGTGAACATTCTGAAAGCTGGTTTGTAAGAAAGCAGACGACTCGCTGCGGTTCGTGGCTTAACGACACTTCCTCTCGCTGTGACCCCGCACCGCGACCCGGGGGACCCCACCCCTCTCCGGGAGCGGCACGGCTCGCGCCCACGCTCGTCCCTTCGCGCGCTCCTCTGGGCAGGCCGCGGCACTCCAGGGGCAGGGCGGCCCCGTGGAGCTCGAATGCCACCTGCAACGCAGACCTAGCCGCCGGCTCGGGGCCGGGCTGCCTTTAGTGGCGCTGAAATAGCAAAGCTTTCATTGGTCATGAAGTTGGCCCCAGCGAGGGCAAAGTGTTCAGTGGACAGTACCAGAAACCGGCAACCTCTATGGAGCCCTCAAGAGACCCGGCCAGACGGCCCATGTGCCTCAGCTGTGGGCAGGGGGGTTCAGCCTCCCTGGCTCCCTGGGCCCTTCCGTCCGCTGGGACTGTCAGCAGAGGCAGGAAATATGGACAGGCACGGTGGTGTCCTGGGACAGGGACCCTTGTTCTGCAGGAGCTGGCTGGGGCCACCCATTTCACAAGGCCACGGCAAGTCGCCAATGTCCATCACTCCTAACAGGGCCTGAACTCAGCCTGCCACATGTGAGAATCCCAGCCTGGGGTCCCCCGGCTGCTGCGAAAGGAAGGAGAGCGACCGAGCACGACTCCCAGCACAATCCACCCCCCGCGGGCCCAGGGCCGTTACCTGTTTGCTTCCGAAGGGATCACCCCCCACAGGTCCAGTCCATCTTCCGTTAAGGTGCCCGTCTAGGGGGAAATGGACACTGGCGTGAGCGTCACTTTGGAAGGACACACGAGCGCGCAGAACAGGCTCTGGCTCACCGGGTCCCTGCGGGGACACAGGAACCGCCAGACCCCTTCCAAGCACCGGGCCCTGAGCCGCTGCCACAGGGAGACAGAACAGCCCGGGGGCGGCATTTGGCGCGAACGCCCTGTGTGCGGACAGTGGAGCCAGACCCGGAGCCTGCTGGTGTTGGCAGGGACACACCAGGGGAGCGCGGAGAGGGCTGGCCGTTCCAGCGTGGGGCTGTGACGTCTCGGCCACGTGTGCCGTGCGCTTGGGGGGCTGCTTTGCAGCGTGGCTAAGCGTGGCCCTGCTGGCTTTGCGCTGGCTAGCCCAGCTCGGAACAGCGGCAAAGGCTGCGGCGTGGGCTGTAATGTGAGCATGGCCCACGGGCGCTTGCCCAGACCTGCATGGTCCCACTAGCTTTGCCACGCTCCCTGGCCGGGAGCTCAGGCCGGTGTGTCGCCGGTGCTTTGCGGGGCAGCAGCCGGAGTGTGAGGAGGGTCTGACCCCAGAGTGCCACGAGGGGACGACAGCCACGTCACGGCGTGGCCTCGCTTCTGCGGGGGCTCCCGTCCAGGGGAGGTGGCCAGCCCCCGACGCCAGTAACACGCTGACTCGACCGGCCGTTAGGACCCCCTCGCAGTGCACCGTGAACGCCGACTGGCAGCGCCCGCCAGGACTGCTCCCCTCGCGCAGGCACAGAGTGGGCAGCGCACGGAACGGTCCAGACGGGCTGGTTCGGGTTCCGCCCAGGCCACGTGCTGCACAACTGCGCTGGACGGCAAGGCCACGCCCCAGCGGGTGCTGATGTGGCGCGGGTTGCGGGGGGGCCAGGGAGCTCGGGCCGTAGCTTCCCCTTGGTTTGGGCCCGAGCCCCTTTCGGACCAAGTCCCTGGCAGGCTCCCCCGCCCCAGGGAGACAGAATCTGTGAAAGCGCCGGGAGGAGAGGAGAGGAGAAGCCGGGACGCTGCCCCGGGCGCCCGTCCGAAGGGCGGCTCCCTCCCTCCCCGGGGCGCTGCACTCACTTTGTCGAAGCAGACCAGGTTCAGCTGCCCGCACACGTTGATCCTCTGGGGGCTGATGCAGAAGATTCCCTTTTTCTTCAGCCTGCCCTGCGTGTACATGACCCCCGTGGCCAGCGCCGCGGGCAGCGCCGGGGGGACGGCGATCGTGATGACGTCCAGCGCCTTCTTCACCACCTCTCCCGCCGCTTCCTGTGAGCGGGGAGGGAACAAGCGCGGGTCGTACCTCTCCGGTGTCTCCTGGGAGCAGATCAGCCGCGGATTTACCACGGCGCCCGGGGCCCTGGGCCCACGCTCAGAAGGGCCCGTAATGCCCAGGAGCTCCCGCATTGCGCTGTGCAGCGGGAGCCCGCGGGACATGATGGGGAGCCCACCGAGAGCAGCTGCAGCTGTGGGCCTGTACTGAGCTGAGACCAGGCCCACGTGCAGTGACTGGGGAACTGGGCTGGCCCTGCAGGCCTGGCTATAGAACAGGGGCTGGGAACCTGCGGCCTGGGGGCCGGATGCTGCTCCCGCTTCCCTCAATCTGACCCCCGAGTCTCAGCCCCCCGCCCCCAGCAATGGTGCTCCAGATCCCTGCTGTTCCCCCGGGAGGCTGGGCCCCCAACAACTACCAGCCTGGGCCCCAGGCTCTGGTGTGCGGCCCCCGACTGATTTTCCCGTGCGTCTGTGGCCCCCATCAAAAACGGGTTCCCTGGCCCTGTGCTAGGATGTCTGGAGGAGGAAGGAGATAAACCTGTGGGGAGAATCTGTACCTCGAAGAGGACGCTCAGAGACACTGGGGAGACCTTGGAGGGGATGTTAACTTGTGGGATACTTGTGGGGTCTTGGACCTTGCCATGAAAACAAACAGGCCTTGTGTCTGGAAACGCAACGTCATTTTAAAATGATCCCACGTCAGGGCAAGAATGTCCTGCAGATACGAGCACGTTTCGAAAGTGCAGCCAGCTCCGTACGCGCCAAATGGCCGTGCCCCCCCGGGGCTCCCCCCACTCACCCCGCTGAGCGCGAAGACGCACACCGCGTAGACCATCCCCACCATCGCCAGCAGCACGAGGCACGTCAGGAACCGTATGGCGTCTCGGTACAGCTTGAAATCCATGGGTTTGGGGTAGAGAATGGATCTCACCAAGCCCCCTTTGGCGGTGTTGAAACCTGGAGTGACAAACCATACCCAGCGACATCAAGTCAACAGTGGCCCTGGGACCAAGCGTCCCGGCAGAGCCGCAGTGGAACGAAACGGTTCAAGCGACCGCAGCTTCCCATCCCACGTCCTGACTCATAAAAGCGGCTGTGTGGACCCGCTCATGCCAGAGACGGCGGTGCTTGTCCTAAGCCGCCATCAGCACGGGCAGTGCCGCACACGCGCCAAGAGCAGAGCCGGGGGAACTTCCGCGGGGCTAAACACAGCAGCGAGTAACGGTGTGACTGGCCACTCAGTGCGCAAGACACGCCGATTGCCGGGTAGGTTTGCCCCGCGATACAGGTCAGACAGTCCTGTCCGCCGGGGGGAGCGTTGGAAGCGATGGCTTGTGCTAACGGGCCCCGGGGGCAGGCGCTGGGCGCTCGGGCTGGTTTCACAGAGCAGGAGGGATGAGGAGCACTGTGCACGGTTTCGGGGCGGAGCTGTGCCATCCCCGGCTAACCCCGCCCTCGGGGGGCTCCCAGACACCTGTGGGCTTGGGGGAGGGTGAGTCTCAGGGATCCTCACTACTGGGTCTCGGGAAAGTCGTTTTGTGCCTCGAGTTTCAAATTCACCCGACATTTCAGTTGGAAATTTGGCCTCCGGGGCTTCTGCAAGAGGAGCTCCCCAGGGACGTCACAAAACTCCCAGGGAAGGGGCTGGTGCCGACGATCGGTGTAACTGGGGGAAAGAGACTTGTGGGGCAACCGGGACACGGGGGCGGGAAAGTGGGGCCCTGAAGTTGAGCCGCGCGTTGGTCAGCTCAGAAAAGCCATTTTCCCGGAGCGTGCAGGACCCCGCGGACGCCAGCGCGGCAGAGCGGCCTTTGTGCAGTCGTGCGCCGGTTCGGCCTCCTCCTGGCTGTGCGCTCCCCACGCTCGGCGCCGCGCCAGGCCTTAGGCAGCCTGTGGTCGGAGCCGCCTGCAGTTTGCACCCGGGTTGGCTAAGGTCTGGCTGGGTCAGAGCCGGGCAGCCTCTTGCCTCGCCAAGCCGGCTTCTCCCTTTGCACTGCCGGGTGTCTCCTCTGGGCCACACCCCCACGAGCCCTGTCGGGCCAGCCCTGCCGCCGGGCATGCCCCAGGTGCTCGTGCCCGGACACGGCCACGCGCCCGGAATGCCAGGCCCCGCCCAAGGGCGCTCACAACGTAAATCGCCAGCAATACAAGAGCCTCCCTCCCTAGCCCACCCCAACCCAGCGCCGGGGCTGGGCCTTGCAGGGTGCTATGCTCAGCCTGCCTGGGTTGGATGGGGCCGAGGAGCAATTTCCTCAGGGGGACCCCTTGCCGAAAGCCCCCCCAACCAGGACGCTGGAGCCGAGCTGCCATTGGGCCGGAGCCGGCGGGGCCCATCCCTCGCGAGCCAGGTGCCCAGAGGGCGGGTAGCTGGGCACTGGGACACCCCACACACCTGGCAGCTGCAGGTTCCTGGGCCCGTGCAGTGCGATGCTGTGGTGGGTGGTTGCGGGTGATGCCAAACCGCACAGACAAGACATAGCAGGACTCGTAGGCACAGCTCCCACGGGCGGCCGGTGCGCTAGGCAGGGGGAGGCGTCGCCTTCCCAACCCGCCAGCCTGGCCCCGCCCCCAGAACATGGACTGGGGATGGAGTGTGGCTGCCTAGGGCACCAGCTCCCCGTGCTCCAGGACTGTGTCCCGCCCTCCCCGTGACAGGGGCGTGGCCTGGGCAGAAGGGGCGGGGCTAGGGGCGGGGTTGGGGGCTTGCCTCCCCCAGCTGCCCACAACAGCCACCCTGCAACTCTCCCACATGCCTCACACCAGCCATGCAGCCCTTGGGCCTTGGGCTGGAGCCGGTGCTCTCAGAGCCTCCCGCCTGGCCAGCCTGAGCCCAACGCCTCCCCGGCTCCTGCCAGCCTTGCAGCCCGCGCCCAGGGCGCCCGGCTCGGCTCCTTGCTGCCGAGGTCTCCCCTGGGCAGTGTAGACGTGCCCCCGGCCCGGCCCCTGCCTGAGGGAGGAGCCCCGTGAAGAGGGAATGGGCTGACCGGTCCGCAGCACCACGGCTCGCGCTGGCCCGCTGCCGTCGGCCTGGCTCTGGACGATCTCCGTTCCGCAGAAGAGGACGTGGCGTTTGTAATCCTCCGCGCAGCAGGTTCTCCAGGGCCTGGCGTCCCCCGACCGGGGCAAGGGCGTCTTGGTGACTGGGATGCTTTCCCCTGGAGGAGAGTGGGGCACATGAGGGAAACCTGCCTCCTCCCTTCGCGGGCTGGGCGGGGGTTCGCCGCTGCCCGGTTCTGCCTCTGACCCTCATCGCCCTAGTGTCCGAGCATCTCCCAGCCTCAGTGTGTTCTCCCTCCTCCTGCCGCCTGCCGCCAGCCCCGGGGGCGCAGGGCAGAGGGCACAGGGACTTGACCAAGGTCACACAAGTGAGTCCCTGGCGCAGCAGGGAGGGGAACCTGGCTCTCCCAAGCAGGACAGCCGGTGCCTGCGGAGGGAGGGGTGCAGGAAGAGCCACCCAGAGGAGCAAGGTGGCATGTGAGGCCCCCGCATTTGGCAGTTAAAATACTGGCAGGGGCATATGGGGACAGCGCCTCTCCCGAGTGCTGCCATGAGCCACCCGTGCTCTCCGGGCCCTTGCAAGCGCCCTGGCCACTAGCGCAGCCGTGCAGGGTCCCTCCCGGGGCATGCGGCTGCTCAGGCAAAGGAACGAGGGCACACAGGCTGCATGGGAACTGTCCTGGCGCAGGGCAGGGGGGCAAGGCCTGAATCCTGACTCGCCGGGGACAGCCGGGGGCAGGGCCTCTCCTCAGGCCAGGCAGCGGCTGTGCCCCATCAGCGTGGAGCTGAGTCGGTGGCTCCCCGGCGTCCGGCTGGGACCGGGCAGCGGGTCCCTGGCTGCTGGACTACTTCCCGCCCGAGAGGGGAAGCTTTTAGTCACGTGCCTGGCTGCTGCCAGGTCTCTGAGCTACGTCCCGGCAGAACGCGCCCCAGGGCGGCCAGGCAGACCAGCTGCTTTGCGCCCTGCCCTGCCCCTGGGCTGCAGCGGGACGTCAGGCTGTGTCTGCCGGCAGCTCAGCCTCCCTGGGCCCCTGCGTCCCTGGCCCTGCCCTGCCCCCCCCGCGGCAGGCCGGCTTTCTCTGAAGGACTCGCTCTCTCCACAGGAATGCGTCTGAGGCAAGCGCTCCAGAGCCCACCGGGGTGAGGCGGTGCCGTTAGACGGGCCATGCACGCTCCATGCTAGGGATGCAAAATCCCCTTAATGAGTTAGCTGGTTAATCGTTAGGTCAGCCTAATGGTTAACCGCTTAACCGCCTGAGCTGGCCCCGCCCCCAGGGGTAACCGGTCACCCCCCCGCACCGTACCTGTCAGCGTGCTCTCGTTGACGACGCACCCGCCGCTGAGCAGGATGGCGTCGCACGGCAGGAGGGCTTTGGCCCCGGTCACAGCCAGCATGTCTCCGGGCACGAGGTGGCTTGATTCCAGCTCCTGGAAACCTGCGGCAAAGCGGGGGCGAACCTGTAGCGCTGTGCACAGGGGCCAGCCGGCTGACCCCGCGTCCGGTGGCTGCCACAGGCTTTGAGAGGAAAGGGGCTGGCAAGGAGCCATGGGGGTCCACGCGGATCTGTCCTACGATTTCGCATCCCCATGGCAACCGACGCAGGCCTCACTCAGGCAGCCCGGCGGGTCCCGGCGTCTCAGTCTGGCTGCCCTCAGCAAACAGCCGCGCTCGTGAGAGAGGCCCTGTGGGCCCTGCCTGTGTGTGCCCCAGCCTCCTCCCGCCCCGGCATCCCCCAGGCCTCTGGAGAAGGGCGTTATCCTGAGCCATCCCGGCCTTTCCAGCTGGTGCCTCCCGACAAACCCTCAGGCGGGGCGGCCGGTGCGCGAGGCAGGGGTAGGCTCTGCCTTCCCAGCCCGCCCACACTACGCCCCAGAGCGCCTGCTGGAGGAATTCTGGGGGCACCCAGCGTCCGTCCTTCCCGTGCTCAGGGGCAGGCGCCGCCTGTCCTCCCCGGGCTGGGGGTGTGGCTGTAGGCTTGCCTGCCCCAGCCCTACCGTCCCCCGCCGCCACGGCCTCGGTTCCCAGCTGTGGGGGTGCACTGAACTTTCTGGGAGGTGCTGGGGGAGCGCGGGAAGCTGGGCTGAATCCGAGTGAGCGGCGTTGGAGAAGGTGGCAGCCCCTCGTGCTTGGGGGGTGAGTGTCTGGGCCGCTCAGGAGACCTGCGCCTCTCGGGGGGCTTTCCTCTCCTCCGCCTCGGGGGGGTTCGAGCTAAACACTCGCCATGTGGCGCTGTGATTTCCAGAATGGGTGAGCGCCCCAACCTAAACCCCCCCCAGGGGTCCCCCGCAACAGTCGCCATCGCTACAGAACCAAACCGTCCCACAGCTGGGGAGCACGTGGGTCTGGGACGTCTCTGCGCAGTGGCCCCAGACACCCGCTTGGCCCTGCTTCTTGTTGCTGCCCGGAGCCCTCGCCAACGGGAACAGCCAGCGGCAGAGTCGATGGGCCCACGGAGGGAGACAGGCCCCCGCTAGCTCCGCTCCCCAGGGCAGTGGGTTGTTCGACCCGGGCCAGGCGTGGCCACCACGCGACTGATACTGTAGGTGTGAGACTGACGCACGAGAAGCCAATCGGCCGGCCGGGGAGGAAAGGGGAAACTGTCAGAGCCCTGACTGGCTCCCGGTGCCCACAGGAGCGACTGTCCCACGGGAACTGAAGAGAAAAGAAAGAGAAAAGGGGACCAGGACGCACCTTCCCCTTTCCTGCACACGGTGACCCGGACACTGTTGTGAGACTCCACCAGCTTGTGCAGTTTCCTGGATTGCTGCAAGTCCGAGAGAGAAGGAAGAGTCCGGTGTTAGTGACCGTCCAGAGAAAGGCCTCGTGCCGCTCACTAGGCGTAACAAGCCCCACGCCGGGCTCCCCTGCAGAGCCTCCACCCGGCCGCTCTAATCCGCCCTCTGCAGCAGCTCACAGAGCCGCATCCCGGCGACGCGCCAGCCTCTCGTACTCCACAGCGTTCCCTCGTGCCGCTGCATGCACATCCCAGAGCCTGAGTCTTCCCAGACAAAGGGACTGGGCAGGCCCTTGGCCACGTCTAACTCTTCCATTCTCTCTGTCCTGCTCTCGATTCCCTGGGGGAGCGTCCCCACTCCAGCCCGGGGAATTCCCTCCATGCTTTCGCACTTGTTTAAGGGCGAGGCAAATCACCGTTGAGTGCCTGTGATTTATCGCACGCTGGGAACAGCTGATCGTCTCTCGGCTGCACCTTCCCGCGGCAGCGTCCACTCCCTGAGCAGGACGGGGAACAACCCAAGGCCCCCGCCCCAGCAAACCCCTTCCAGGTTTTGCAGTGAGCCCGCGGACACACCTGCAGTGCAGACCTGCTCAATACGCCCTTTGCTAGGACCTTGTCACTGAGTCTCAGGGCTCGGACTCCGGTGCCCCCAGGCACTGGGGGCCCGACACAGGCTCAGCTTCAGCCGAGTTTTATTATGAAATAGGGAGCGGAGCTGCAGCCGTGTTGTACCAGGCTGGGTGCAACCTGCCAAGTCCTCCGAGCTGGCTGGCAGCGGCAGTGACCCTGGCCCCTGCCACCAGGCAGGGCAGCGCACCTGTCGGAGGTCGTACACGGTGACGGCGATGGACAGGAGGGACATGACTATGATCGCCAGGGCGTACTCCTTATAATCCTCTGCGAACCACAGGCAGACGCTGAAGAGCTGGAAGACGTAAAAGGGATTCAGGACCTGTGTGGAGACGGAGCAGTAGCGGGGAGTTAGGAAGCCGCATTTACACTGCTCAGAGACGCTCCGCCCCGGGAGAGACTGGCTGAGCCCCAGGCCCGGGCTAACTTGCATAGCCCCGGCTCCAGACTAGGCAGCCTGGCTGGGTCAGAGCCAGGGCGCTGGAGCCAAGCACCTTGATCAGTGGGGATGTGAGTTTGGCTGCGACGGTCTCCTGTGAAGTGGAGCAGAGAAGGGTTGGACGGTGGCACGAGGTGGGAGTCACACAGGCCACGTGGTGCTGGCAGGAGGAACCAGCCTGGCCTGCCGGTGCCGCTGGATTTATTACCCGGGCACTGCAGCCAGCCGAGGGAGGACTGGCAAGGAGGCAGCGTGGGACCGTTCCCTGGGCGGGTTCCCAGTGGGAATTTGGAGGAGCGGGAGCGGGAGCGGGAGCGTGCTCAGTGGAGGAGGCGCGGAGAGGGGGGTCCACGCGCCAAACCAGCCACGTGCCACCTGTCTACGCTCCATGTCCGCGTGGCAATGGAAATGCAGCTCACCTCTCTGACGAGCAGCTTCCACACAGGGACCACAGGCACGTCGATGGTGTTTGGCCCACAGACAAGCCTCCTGTGGGGGGGAAGGATTATGAACGGGAAAGCTGGTTTTCTCGCTCCACTTGCTGGGCCCCAACAACGCACCTCAAGCAGCTCCGGCCCCCGGCTCCGTGGGGAGTCAGAACGGGTCCCGTCTGAAAACACAACCCCCAGCCTGGCCGAGCCTGGGCTCCACAGAGAAGGAGGCCGGGTGTGGTGTTTTCCACGTGCTAGTTGTGTAGCTGCACCAGGTCTGTGCAGGAAGCAATGCGGCCCCAGGGCAGCCCCATTCTTTGTGCACGGTGGTAAACACAAACCGTGAGTGCACGCTTTGCACGCCCAGTCACTGTCGAGCACAAAGACACTGCAGGCGCTCACCGGCAGCGAGATGCAAACCTGGCCGCTTGCAAGAGCAGGCGTGACACGTGACTAGCCCACATCTTTGCATGCGCACTGTGTCTGTGCCAGAGACGCTAGCGTCAGAACAGGCCTCTCCATCAGGAAGAACTAAATGCGCAGCGGCCTGAAAGCAGCAATGAACGTTTCTCTCCTGCACTGATCCCTTGTAACTGGGGGACCGAACACTAAAGGTGAAACAAAAGACAGGACTATGCAGCACTTTAAAGACTAACAAGACGGTTTATTAGGTGATGAGCTTTCGTCTGGCCCACGGAAGCTCATCACCTAATAAACCATCTTGTTAGTCTTTAAAGTGCTCCGTAGTTCTGTCTTTTGTTTCAGCAAGACCAGACTAACACGGCTGCCTCTCTAGTACTATTCGAACACTAAAGGGTTGAAGTGCAACTCTCACTGCATTAGTGCAACAAGGTGGGTGAGGTCTCTCCCACCAATAGCAGCTGGTCCCATCAAAGATATTCCTCCCCTCCCCCGTCTTGTCCCCTTAATGTGCCGGGACTGACACACTTACAAGGACCCTTCTCCACAGCTCAGAATATAATGCAGAGTATTCTGATTTACTGGCGACTTTGGACCCAGGTTAGAAGCCAGATGATTTGCAATACACAAACAAACGAATGCAACTCTTCATTTATTTGTTTTGCATTTGGACTGTAGAAACACCCAAAGACTCTGGTCAGGGGCTGTCATCAATAGGAGCAGCTAAGGCGAGTCTGACTTACCTGAAGTGAGGAAAAGCTTAAGCAATTGGAGATGCACCTAGAGAAGGGGGTTAGGACAGTCAGCCAATAAAAAAGCAGATAGGAATTTTGAACTGGAAAAGAGGAGTTTTTCTCTCTCTCTTCTTTGTTTGAGATCAGAGCAGTTTCTCCCAGGGACTGAGGGAGATGGGAGACTCTTTCTCTCTCCAAGAATGGACTTCTTGAAATGTGGAAGTAGGGGACAGTTTAGATAGTCTGTCAGAGTTTACAGCCTGTCTCCGACTTACAAACCGGTTACGGACCAAGAAATTGGTCGTAACTCGGTTTGTTCGTAAGTCGGACCCCATTGAGTTACACGCGACCGCGCTGTTCATAAGCACGGATTGCGTTCGTAACTCGGGGTCCGCCGTTTATGACATTTTTGGTCGTAACTGTGAACGGTCGTAAGTCGACCGTTCGCAACTCGGGGACCGGCTGTATTGTTTTCCTTGTTTGGGGGTTTGGAAATCATGTCTGAGCTGTCTAATTGTTTTTCTCTTTTGTAACTAAGCATTACAGCTCAGGGACTTTCCCTGAGTCTATGTCAATTGTGACTATTTACCACCTAGTCAAATTACTATGCTTGCAACAGTAGTTTTGTTTTGATAATAAAAGAGTTTTCCTTTTGTTTTGATTAACCGGTATTGATTGATTGTTGTGTCTTTAGAGTTCCATGCAGATCCGTACATTGTTCTCTGCGGATTCCCTCTGTTTGTTTTCCCAACTCCAGGCAAAACGGCTGTTCGGGGAGGCAGAGGGAACTTTGCCTTACGGAGGGGATTCCCAAGTGACCTTTCCCCTGGAAAAGGGTTTATTTTATATCTTTTTAAGTACACTTGAGTGGTGGCAGCAAATTTTTAATTGTTTTTTTTTCTTGGATCTCAGGGAGACTGAGACCAGACACGCTTTTCTCTGAGAGTGCTAGAGAGAGGTTTTACAGAGTTTATTTTGCTAGCTGGCCCCTCATCTCTGCATTCAGAGTGTCAGGTTGGGGACTGAGCCATGACAGAGCCAGGGACCTATTTTCCAGAAATGTATTCATGTATAGGGATAAACTCAGCAGTTAGGACTCATTAATGTCTAACAATATTCACACGGAGCTCTGCTGAGGGAGCTCCATGAGGAGCTAATCTGGGCTGTTTTATGGACACTTTACTTTGGCTCTCAGTTTGCTGTTTCTCTTTCACAAAACAAATTCCGATCGAAAGGCTCTGGTTACTGTATGACTGGAAAGGGAAGGCAGTAATAAAACAGTCAGAAACACATTTTCAAAGGCTACTCCGGGAAACGGAGCCCATCCTTTAGTTGTCTGTAGATCATTTTTCAAATAAAATCCTGTTCGTGTCCAGCCCTGCATGCACATACATATGTGTGCACAATAGTACAAGCAAAATTGCACGCACCACCAAAATGATCAGCCACATTCAAACAATGGCCCCTTTCAGCACCAGTGTTTATAAAAGGGGTCAACACCTGGTCTTCGAACTCTGCTTTAGCTACTCCGGACTTGTTGTAGTCTTACCTGATGTCCCGTTCCTCCTGCGACAAACCCGACCCAAATTTGGCATGTATGTCTGAACACGTGTGACCGTCTTCTAGGCACCTGGATGACAGAGGGAAAGGTTTCCTGATGACGTCATTCCAAAAGGCGCTCCGTGGCCTAAAAGAACTTTGCACCCAGGAGGTTCACTCACCCCGCTCGTTGGAACTGCTGTTCCGACTGGTTCCAAACATACCGGATTTTCTGCACCTCGATGCTTCTCACCTGCCAAACCAAAGAGCCGCAGCAGCATTTGCAAGATGTGGGACATGAATGGGCCCAGTTCTGCTCCTGGTTTTGTACATACGGGGCTGCTAGCGGGGCGGATCTTAGGCCAGACCTATTAGACCGGCGGGGCGAGGAAAGCACTGGGCGGTGTTTGCAGCCGCGGGGCAGCCTCCTGGGGTTGGAGGGACACACCGACAATTGTTTAGTTCACGCCAGCTCGAGAGATGCCCCCGTTTCTCACTCTCGGGCGAGGCGCTGATGTATCTACCTGGGAAGCCATCAGCCTCTGGAAACGAACTGGTACAAAATGCAGCATCCTCAGCTCACAGAGCGTCAGGCCTGGCTCCGGTCACTGCCCTGGCTTGTCAGGGAACACCAGGCCTCACGCCAGGCCATGCACTTTAATGAGCAGCGTGGAGGGAAATCCTGCTCCCGTGTTCTCTGACTGACCCTCCGCCGGCCAGCCCGGGACAGGCTGTGCATTGAATGCGAGAGGAGCCAGCTCCGCTCCTTGCGGGACACCCTGTCACATGACAATAGCTTTCTGTTGTGATAGGTTAGACGGCGAGGGGGGGGGTTATGCTAGTTTTTAGGAAGGGGCCTGTGACCTGGGATTGGAGGATTAACTGGCTGCTTTGAGAACTTTGTTTGGCCCACGGACATGTTTTGCTCGAGATGAACGGTTTGCTCAAAGGCTCTGTTATGTGAGGGCTAGGGGAGCGGGGGGGGGGGGGTTAAAACGTGATTAATTTCATCCCCTGAAGAATGTTATGACTCGCTCTCTGCCTGTGGACTGAAGTGACCGGCACCACAGGTACAAGTGGAGGCTTCTGTATTCCCAGCAGGAAGAAAGCTTGGTTCAGACCCTGTTCCGGCTGCAAGGACGTATCAGTAGCTTTTGCTACACATCTCATTGGAGACATCCCAGGAAGCGCTAGCAAGTGGGGACTGCCATTGCTGACGATTCAGGGATCCCCCACGTGGGCTCCCAGCCCCGTGGCAAGGGCAGAAGGCTGGCAAGCGAGGCTGTTGACACGTACTCACAATAACGTGTTGTGGTTCACAGGTGCTAGCCCCTGCCTACGAACAACGAAGTTCTGCTGCTGCACGCGCATGTGTGAATGCTGCTTTGCTGGCAGGAGACCTGGGCGTCTAGTCTCAAGGGATTACACCGACTTACTGCGTGACCTTGGCCATGTCACTTCATTTCTCCATGGGACACTTGCCCGACCTGTGGAATGGTGCTTACACCCCCGTACATGCTTGTGTGTTTATGTACTTAGCATGTCCCCACAGCGGTCTCCGATCAGGGCACATCTGAGGAAGTGGCCCACATGCCCGTCTCTGCGTAACGCCTATCAGATGCCCCAGGTTTTCAACTCACGTACTTTTAACTCTGGTTTCATTATGGCTCTGTTTACGAGCGAGCGTTCATCCGCAGTGACTGGACAATCTGATGTAAAGTTGTTCACTGCAGACACAGAGACCCACGTCACCGTCTTCCGGGAATAAATCTGAAATTCGTCCTAGAGAAACAGAAACCAGGAGCCATGCTGAGTTTGCCGGAGGCAGCCCTGCCGTAGGGTTCGAGAGCAGGTGTAATACAGTCCCTCGGAGAATGCAGAGGGCCTGCGTCTCAGCTGCTTTGAGCCCGCAGCTTGCTGTTGGTTTCAATGACAGTCTAAATGGAAGGTGGGATGTTACTTTGAGCTGTCTCTATGGCTTTGTTCACAAGAACAAAAGGTACAGAAGGTTTTATCACGGGGGTGGGGACCCTCCGGCCCAGGGTACGTGGATTCCCTCCACTTCCCATGACCGGCGTGCTAGCAAGTAGGGTCCAAAGGCAAGGGTGCACCTACCGTGGTTCTAAGGAGCGTGACGTCTGCTTCTCCCAAGCTGCAGGGGGTGCAGTTTGCCCACACGTGCCAGGCTGGTTTCCAGTAAAACACGAGCCGGAGAAGCCCGCAGGACAGGACGTACCCAGCGATACACAGGGCTCTCCGGCAGCCCTGGCTCCGGTAGCCAAAGAGCTCCTGTGGAGCCAAGAGAGGGGAAAGGGATAAGAGGCGTTTTCGGTAAAGAGAGGCCGAGAGCAGCACATTGTCCTTTTGGCCCGGCCTCTGCCAGTGCCCCCGGGTCCAGCGGGAATTGCTGGCGTTGTGCGTGAAAGGCCCAGCCGCAGACCGGTTCATCGCAGCCTGCGGCCACCTCTGTGCAAAGCGCTGCCTGTGTCATGCAGGGGTTTGGCAAGCCGGGAGTTTTGCAGGGGCCCTGGGCGGATAAGCATGGCCCGGAGAACTGGGCGGGGTGTAAAATTCTGCCGGGAGACACGGAGACCTGCATGGACCAATATCAAGTGTTAGGCCTGGAGCCAGCCCGGGACCTCAGCCATTTCCAGGGGCAGGGTGTGGCGGCCGGTGAAGAATGGGCCGTTGCCGCCTTCCAGCGTGGTTCTAGACGCGGGGCTCTGGATCTCACCCCGGGGCCATTGCTGTTGCAACCCGGTGCTGCCTTACCTGCCAGGCCGCTCCACAGACTCCCAGAGAGGGCAGAGAGTGTGGGGACGCTGAGCCCAGCCCCCGCCCGAGGAGGGCCGGCCCTGACTCTCCTGACCCAGCTGTGGCGCTGCGTGGAGCGCGGGGGACACGTCCGGGCACGAGGCCTGGCAGGGTGCTGGGGTGGCCCTGAGTGATGCCCGGAGACCACATACAGCATCTGCCCAGCTGTTCTGCTCTGCCAGAGGTATGAATTGCAGCTCTGGGCTTGCACCACCTCCGGGCTCTGTCTGTCTGCGAGGCGGCCGGGTGATGCCCACGGGCGCTATGGTGATGCACTCGCCTGCTGCAGGGCTCATCCAGGCCCTCAGCTCTTCCGCTGACCAGCTGAGAGAAGGCTGGGGATACACCCTGTGACCCAGCAGGGCATGAAGGGGCCTGTCTATGGTCTGAACTCTCAGGCCGCCAAGGCCCTGTGCTGGGCAGCATCTCCTTGGGACAAAGGAAGGAGAAGCCACGTGCCAAACGGAATATTAAAACACGGGCAGTGGGTGACCCTAGGTGACTCCTAGCCCCGCCCCTTCCACTCATGCCCCTCCCCTGCCAACCAGGACCCCGTGGAAGCCAAGTGCCCCCCCCCCCACTGTAGGGGCAGGCCACCCCTTCCCAGCAGGCAGAACATGGCCCCAGGCCTTCCCCGGCCCTGGCAGAAGCATGGGGGGTGGGGAGGTGCGGGTGGTGCAGCGCCTCAGCCTTCCCCAGACCAAATGGGGGGAGAGGGAGGGCGGACGGCAGGCGACCCCAGTCCTCCTCAGCTGGGGAGGGCAGGCAGCACATTGCCTCAGGCTTCCCTGGCACATGGGGAGGGTGCCCCCCCAGGCCCAGACTCCGTAGCCCTGAGAGGGCTGGCTGCATGGCCCCACCTCGGCAGGGCTGAAACCCAGACAGCCCCAGGAGAACTGGGGGAAGTGGGGCTAGGGAGCGTGGGCAGGGCCTGTGACGGCGCGTCGGGGTCCCCCGCCTCCTGCACCCCCGTAGTGGCACGGACAGACTCCACCAGCCAGTAGAACAGAGGGAGTTTATTGCTTCTCCAGGATACAGCACAGCACAGATGTAATCTGGTCACAGGAACTGGGGCTAGGAGGCCTCAGTGCCCCCCTTGAGAGGGGGGTGGCTGGGCCCTGCAATCCCAGCCCCCCTCCCTAGCTCCTTCTCCCCTGCTTCCCAGACAGCCACTAAAGACCCATCCCTTCCAGCCCTGCCCCCAGCCAGGGGCGGCATCCCACCTCCCTTTGTTCCTCTCCCTGGGGGGGTAACTGGTCAGACAGGTCACCTACCTGACCCATCAGCTACTCTGCTGGGCCGTGGTACAGGCAGCAGCCAGTGGGGGTCACCCACAGCCCCAGCCTAGCAACCAGCAAGGTACCCCCACTACGTCACAGGGCCCCTGCCTCTCAGCCCTGCCGCCTATGTATAAAAGGCAGCTGCATCTTCTCCAGCTAGTCTTCGCCGCTGCTTCCCAAGACTTCTACACAGGAAGCGCTGGACAAAGGGCTGAAGGCCATCCAAGGTCTCGCCGTGCTCCTGGGGGACCAGCCAGCCAGAGAACTCACCCAGCCTGGCGGACTTGGCAGCTGTTGTGGGTGTGACTGGCCATTTCATCGCTCTCTTCTCGGCCTTTCTTTCTCTTACCACGCCCGTTGTTTCAGGCTCTACCGGACTGGCTGGAAGCCTGGTATGGGGGAAGATCCAACCCTACAGTGACCTGGTAATGGGTATCTGTGAGCAGAGTTTTAAAATCACTTCTCACTGTGCTGGACCGAGGTGCTGATGGGGACCCAGAAACCTGGGATGCAGCAAAGGGGTATGTGTGTGTGGTTCCTTCTTGTTCTGGATAACCAGCCCAGGGGGGTCAGAAGCCCCGTTTGTGTCTGGTTCCATGTTTCCCACCAGCCTTGGGAGCATTTGCTGCCTTTTTCCAGCCTGCTCAGACCTTGGCGTTCCTAGTGAGGGCCACCCCAGGCACCCCCAGACACACCGGCTATTTCGTTTTGTCAAGCTGCCCAGAGACCTCCCAGGGAGAAGCGAATTCCAGCAGGCAGAATCACTGACTGGCCTGCCCTTCAACTGCTTCTCATTAACATCTCCGCATGGAAAACCAAGATCCTTTCCAGGAAACATGGGCTGGAAATACCGGGGTGGGAAATGTCCCAGCGTCTGAGTCACTCCCTTGTGCCCTACACCCAGCTGGGCAGCCAGGAGGCCTATGTTTACAATGACTACCACAGGGTGTCCTGGCGTGTTTCCGTACTGGCAGGCAATTAGAGCAATTCATTGTCATTTGGAAGTGGTCCTTCCCTGCTTGGAACATGCTGCATTCCGATGCCAAATCACCTGAGACACGCCTGGCCTACAACGATAACCCAACGGGAGCAAGCCGCAGCGACTCCACCCAGCGGAATGTGTTTGGGAAACAGTGGCTTCTTCTTGCAGAACATCGAGGTGGCTCATTTGGGTTGCACCCTGGGGCACTGTGAGTCAGTCTGGTTTCACCAAATCATAGCACACTAGAACTGGGAGGGACCTTGTGAGGTTGTCGAGTCCAGTTTCCTGCCCTCACAGCAGGACCAAGCACCATCTAGACCATCCCTGACAGGTGTGTGTCCAACCTGCTCTGAAATATCTCCAGGGATGGAGACTCCACAACGCCCCCCAGGCAACTTATGCCAGTGTTCCAGTAGTTACAAGAGGCTGATAAGAACCGTTAGCACCTTCGTTGTTGGGTTGGCTGGTTAAGTCATTCGGATGTGGAAGGTCGTGTGTGAGCCCACTTCTTCAGATGACAGGAGCGTTAGAAGTCCAGATCCAAGAATAAATAAGGGGAGGAGAGAGGGCGAGGAGAAGGAAAAAAGAGAAAAAAGGAGGGGAGGAAAAAAGAGAGACAATGAGTAGATGGTTCCAAGAGTTTTAACAATTAGCACCTCCATTGTTGGGTTGGTTGGTTAAGTTGTAGGATGTGGAAGGTCGTGTGTGAGCCAGCCAACAGCCCCGTTCATACCATTTACATAAGAATTAAACTTGTGAATGAAGTTAAGTTCCAACCCTTCTCTGTGTATTTGGCTTGTGGAATTGGCCTGAAACAAAACTGTGACTTGCAGATCCATTAATGAGTGTCCAGGCAGGATAAAAGTGGCGAGGAGTCCTGTGGCACCTTATAGACTAACTGAAGTGTAGGAGCATAAGCTTTCGTGGGCAAAGACCCACTTCGTCAGATGCATGTCGTGGATATTTCCAGAGGCAGGTATAAATATGCAGCCCAGGATCAGGCTGGAGATGAGGAGGTGGATCCAATCAAGGAGGATGAGGCCCACTTCTAGTAGCTGATCTGGAGGTGTGAATTCCAAGAGAGGAGAAGCTGCTTTTGTAGTTAGCGAGCCATTCACAGTCTTTGTTTAATCCAGAGTTGATTGTGTCAAACTTGAAGATGAACTGTAGCTCAGCAGTTTCTCTTTGAAGTCTGGTCCTGAAGTTTTTTTGCTGCAGGATGGCTACTTTTAGATCTGCAATTGTGTGTCCAGGGAGATTGAAGTGTTCCCCTACAGGTTTTTGTATGTTGCCATTCCTAATATCTGATTTGTGTCCATTGATTCTTTTACGTAGGGACTGTCCAGTTTGGCCGATGTATATAGCAGTGGGGCATTGTTGGCACATGATGGCATATATTACGTTGGTGGATGTGCAGGAGAATGAACCAGTGACAGTATGGCTGATCTGGTTAGGTCCTGTGATGGTGTTGCTGGTGAATATATGTGGGCAGAGTTGGCACCGGGGCTGATTGCAGGGGTGGGTTCCTGGATGAAATGACGGAGATGTGCTGCGTGGTGACTGGAAAGAATTTGTTTGTGGCCAGGGGGTTGTCGGAAGATGATAACTATTTGGAGCTGCGTGAGTTTCTTTGTGTAGTTGATGGATTTCCACTCCATATGGCTGAATGCAGTGCCTTGCTTGTTCAAAAGCTTCAGAGGGGTAGCCTAGTTAGTCTGTAACAGGAAAAACTTAAAAAAACAACAAATAGTCTAGTAGCACACCTTAAAGACTAACAAAACGTGTCGATGGGATCATGAGCTTTCGTGGGCACGGCCCACTTCTTCAGATGACAGGAGTGTAGAAGTCCAGACCAAGAATAAATAAGGGAAGGAGAGAGGGGTGGGGAGAAGGAAATCAATGTTTATTGTTACAGGTCAGTGTGACATCTTTATCATTTTGGTTTGCCTTTCATGGTTGTGAAAGGGTAAATTTGTAGGCACAGCTATTACTGCAGGCCCCAGGAGTATTGGGATTTGGTTTATGGAACTTGTTCAATGTCAACTCGAGTCTGTCACCTTTGCCTGGACAGGTCAAACCACACAAGAATCAGGCTGAAATCTCTACTAGAGCTGAACACATTTTTCAAATATTTCCAGCACGGTTTGGCCCCACACGGTCTGGCTGGCCAAGACTGTAGAAACCAGATGAGCAGGAACTATGATTATGCAAAATCTCTTGCCTGGGCTGCCAAGAAAGTATGGATCTGAGCGTATGTTAATTACCTTCCACCCCCTCTCCTGTTACATTGTGTTTCCCCTTCTCCCTTTCCTCCTCTTCCCCCTCCATTCCCCGCATTACAGTATCAGAGTCCTTCCTTACAGTCCTTCCGTCCCCTCCCTCCCTCCCTCGGCCCAGCCCTGCCCCCTGCCTGAGCAAGGGGGGCCTAAAGCTTATTAGCCTGATGGTTAATCCAGCCCTGGCTCTGGGGGACCCCAGGAAAATGAACCCAGCTTTGCAAAGATCCCCTCCTGCCGGTCGCGTGAGGGCCTTAGTCTCAGCAACAGACCCGTGCTGGACGTGAGGCGGGACTGGCAGCTCTGACACACATGGGCATTGGCGGTAGCTAGGGCAGCAAAGCAGGCCCAGTGCCGGGCGTGACCGTAGAAAAGTTCCACATCCCGTCCCACCGCCACTCCGCACCCAGCTCCACCCAGGGGCAGAGTGTGTCTGGGGAAGGAGATTGCTATCTTCTCCAGCTCTCAAAGGAGCCGGCAGACTGTCAAACGATCGATGGAATTCCTCTTACCCAGCAGCGCACGCCAGGACTCCGAGGGAGACGCGCGTCTCCAGAGAGTCAGAAACTGCCGGCCAATCGCTTGGCTCAGGACGATTCAAATTCACGTTAAAAAATAATCGTCACCGCTCCGCAGGACCAGTGCTGCGGGCCCAGCTTTAGGACCGTTTCTGGAGGCCCTTTCAGTGCTCCAGGCCCCTGCGGCTCTCACGCTTCCTCCAGGAAACCTTAACCGAGAGGCAGAGCAGGGCTACTCGACTTCGGAAGCCCTGGGGGCCACAATGATACTCACTTAAGTGCGCTTGCATATACATGCAAATATATATGTGTGGTGGCGCGTTGGGGTTCCCCTGCACCCCCGTAGTGGCACGAACAGACTCCACCAGCCAGTAGAGCAGAGGGAGTTTATTGCTTCTCCAGGATACAGCGCAGCACAGATGGAATCTGGTTCCAGGGCAGGCCTAGGATGCCTCAGCCCCCCTTGAGATGGGGGAGCCTGGGCCCCTAAATCCCAGCCCCTTCCCTAGGCTGCTTCCTCCATGATACCAGACAGAAACTAAAAACCTCTCTTCCAGCCCTGCCCCCAGCCAGGTGCTGGTCTCCGCCCCCCTCCCTTTGTCTCTCCCTGGGCGGCTGAGCCTGGGTGTCGGGTTAATACACACCTGGGAGAGTCAGTGAGAATCTCCCATCCCAGCGCAGGGGGCCCCGGGTCACAGAGCAGGCAGCCCCCCCCCCGCGCCACAGCTGCCCCCCTCCGAGAGCGAACTGAGCAGGGTCACTCCACTTGTGGCCTAGGGAGGTTCAGGTCCCCTGCCCGGGAAAGCCGCAGCAGTGACATTGGCGCTCCCCTTGGCTTGGGCTGGCTGCGGCGCTGTCCTGCAGGAGCCGGCTCCCCCCTGTCCCGTTGCTGCACAGCTCCGGGGGGACCGACACGGGTTCATCCTCGGTGGCTGTACCATCCCTTCCACTGCCCTTGGGCTCTGGCCAGGGTCTCTCTGGCCGGGCCCATGAGCCCAGCGAGCCTTTCACGGAAAGCCAGGACGTCTTCCAACCCCAACGCTCCATCCGGGGGGTGTCTTCCCCTCCCATAACTCTCTCAGCAAGCCCAGAGGGTCCTTCCCCCTTCCGCACCCCGGCCCGGTTCAGGAGAGCCTGACAGACCCTCGGGGCGCCTCCCCCTGTGCAGACAGCAGGTGGGGCAGGTACTTGTCCCAGTCCTGCGGGTGCCAGAGCATAAAGGCCTCCAGCATCTGCTTCAGGGTCCCCATGAACCTCCCCACCAGCCCACTGTGCCGGGCACCATATGCTGGGGTCCAGGTGAGCCGGGCCCCGTGCGTCTCCCACAAGCGCCGGAGCGGGGCCGACATGAAGTGGGACCCCTGGTCCGTGAGGACTCCTGGGGACCCCCCACTGAAAAGAGCCAGCAGCGCGTCTGCCTCGCTAGAGGGCAGGGACACGGCCTCGGGGCAGCGGGTAGCCGTATCCACGGCTACCAGGATGCATTTGTTCCCTGTCCGGGTTGCCTGGCCCACAGGCCCCACTATCTCTAATGCTGCCTTGCAGAACTGCTCCTCTAGATGGGGTAGGGGTTTCCAAGCAGCTTTCCTCCCATCTAGGGCCTTCTCCAACCCTCCCCCCCCCCCCCCCCGGCAGGAGTCGCAGGACCGGCAGTACCGCTGCACGGCCGCAAACATCCCCGGCCAGCAGAAGTGCTGGAGCAGCCTCAGCCGGGTGCTCCGGATCCCCCGGTGGCCCCCAACGGGGACGTCGTGGGCCAAATACAGCAGCTTGCGGCGATGCTTTCGGGGGACGACCAGCTGCCGCTGGACCCCCCATGCCCTCACCTTCCTGGGG
The DNA here is from genome assembly GCF_049634645.1 of Pelodiscus sinensis. NCBI lineage: Eukaryota > Metazoa > Chordata > Testudines > Trionychidae > Pelodiscus > Pelodiscus sinensis. The sequence continues at coordinate 54,400,877 of NC_134720.1, forward strand.
GGAAGCCATTCCCGGAACAGGGATCCCCGCTCCCACAGGAATCTCTCCTGGCCACCTCTCCCCAGGGGCTGAGCTGCACGGAGGCCAGCCTGGTCCTTCAGCCTCTGCAAGAAGGGGTCTGCCTGCACCTCAGCCTGGAATTCAGCCACTGGGGCAGGGATCGGGACCTGTTCCCCACTCTTGCCTAGATCCGGAGTCCCAGCCTGGCTGGACCCTGTGTCCCCTGGGATGGGGCCCTGAGCCCCCTGTAGGAAGCCCTCCCCTGGGTCAGGGTCGCCAGCTACGGGAGGTAAAGCAGGGCTACTTGGGAAGCCCCGAGGGCCACAATGATACTCACTTAAGTGCGGTTGCATATACATGCAAATCCATATGCAAACAGATGCACATAGCTTCTTTCACACGGCCAGGCATGAATACAGAGCTTAAGGCAAGACTACACCACATGCAGGGTACGTCTAGACTACATGGCTCTGTCGACGGAGTCATGCAAACTTGTTTACCCGGCACAGTCAATGAAGCGGGGATTTAAATAATCCCCGCTTCATAAAAATAAACACGACCGCCGCACTGTGCCGACAATCAGCTGATCCGGCCCAGCGCGGCAGACTAGACACGGATCTGTCGGCTGGGGGAGTTTCATTGACTATGTCGGGTAAACTGGTTCACATGGCTCCGTCGACAGAGCTGTGTAGTCTAGACGCATTTAAGTCAGTTCTGCTGATATTAATAAAATGCAGCCCAGGAATGTCACCACCCCACTTGTATCAGCACAAGACCATTCTAGTGACGCCTTGTTTGTTTTGGCTCCCAGGCCCGGGCCGTATGTCGAGCCCCGCGCAAACGAACCCGACAGGCTGCGTGTTGGGTAGCCCTGCCTTAGGCTCTAGCAAACATAGAGGGTGTCATGAGCCTGCGTGGGCACAGCCCACCTCTTCACATGAGGAGTCTATTAGCTGCCTGCAACACAGCAGAGTAAGCTGTAAAGAAACAGGCTCCAGCGAAGCCCGTTCTGGTTCTCTAACCCCGCCTGCTCCGCCAGCCCCTCAGCCTGCAGCGGCCAACACTTGACTCCACTTCACACTCAGGGTACTCCAAGTGGAGAAATGCAGCTGGACTTCCTCCAGAGAGGGGGACATCCAGAGTCTTGGGTGCAACGCCCCAGTGACTGGATTTGCCATTGTCTCTTTGACGGGTTCGCCGACAGCACGGGGATTTCAGCCCGCTTAGATCCCTGTGTTCTAGCCTGCTCTGTGAGCAAGCGGCCCCTTTCTACCCTGCTGCCTAAAAATACCCACGTCGCCCCCGCGGGACACGCTAGAGTTTGTAGGAGGCACATGCGGGGCCATTCTGCACAGCAGCCAACGTTACAGATGAGATGTTTAATGAAAGAAATGGTCTTTCTTGCTCTCTGTGCATGCGCGCGCGCACACACACGCACACGTACAAGCCCGCACATGCTCGCGCACGCACACATGCACACGCTCACACACACACATGCATGTGCTCACACACGCATCCACATGCACGCGCTCTCACAAACACGCACATGTGCGCACACACACACACTCACAGACACGCGCGCTCACACACATACGCTCACACACACACGCCCTCACATGCACAAACACACATGCACTCATACACACACATGCGCTCACACACACACACACACACACTCACACACGCACGCACTCACACACTCACACACACACGGATGCACACGCACACACTCACACATGCACGCGCTCACACACACACGCCCTCACATGCACACACACACATGCACTCATACACACACATGCGCTCACACACACACACACACACACTCACACACGCACGCACTCACACACTCACACACACACGGATGCACACGCACACACTCACACATGCACGCGCTCACACACACACGCCCTCACATGCACACACACACATGCACTCATACACACACATGCGCTCACACACACACACACACACTCACACACGCACGCACTCACACACTCACACACACACGGATGCACACGCACACACTCACACATGCACGCGCTCACACACACACGCCCTCACATGCACACACACACATGCACTCATACACACACATGCGCTCACACACACACACACACACACACTTGCACACGCACATTCCTTGGACCCCTCGCTGTATAAGACTCATCAGACAAAACATCCACCTGGCCGTGTTGCTGTTACCCCAACCTGTCCCACCCCCTGCTTGCAAACCCCATTGTCAAATTCTGTCCGGCTTTAGGCAGATTGCTCAGTGACTCCGTCCCTCTGCAGGACTGAGGCTGACATGGGTTCAGCCAGAGATCCTCTTGAGACTGTCACTTGAGAGGCTGAAGCACCCCGGAGCCTGCCTGCCTGCCCTGTGGGGCACCCCACCACCCTGCCCTGCTGAGCCAGGCCCCCGGTGTCTCCCACAGCAACGGCACAGAGTCGGGGTTGCAGCCCACAGCAGAGCAGCTCAGACTGAGAGCCACCCCCTCTGGGAAGGGTCCGTCACAGCAGCCAGGTGCCCAGCCCCGGTGGGACCAGAACCCCAGATAAATCCATCTCATGCTGCAGAGAAAGCTCTGTCCCCACTAGCAACGAAAGAGAGGGATGCACAGATGCAAGGGGCTTAACCTGCAGCAGGGGAGGTTTAGGTTGGACATTAGGAAACACTTCCCAACTCTCAGGGTGGTTAAACACTGGAATCAATTGCCTAGGGGGTTGTGGAGTCTCCATCTCTGGGGATATTTAAGAACGGGTTGGACACACGCCTGTCAGGGATGGTCTAGACACTGCTGGGTCCTGCCATGAGGGCAGGGGGCTGGACTCGATGACCTCGCAAGGTCCCTTCCAGTCCTAGTGCTCTAGGATTCTGTGCTGTCTTTCCCCAGGTAACAATGATTTACACTGGGCTAATTAGCACACACCATGATTTTATTAAGTACAAGAAGTAGGATTTAAGCGGTTGCAAGTTCTAGTGGACAGATCAAAGTAAGTCACTAATCGAAAACCAAAAGACGCCAGCTAAGCCTCATGGCCCAAGAAACTTGTTACCTGCCCTTCCTTCCCCTAGACGTGCTTCTAATCATCTTTTCTCACAAGCTGGGAAGCCCCCAGCTTGGGCATGATCCTTCTCAATGTTCAGGTCCAGGTGGCTGCAGCAGACACCTTAGGTGCTAACCAGGCATGTGCATCTGGCAGCCACAAATCGTTTGGTTTCCCGCAGGTGTCTAGGTTTTGCCCAAGGGGGGACACTTTGTGTTCAGTTCAAACTTTTCTCATCTTCAATGGAAAAAAACCAGCGTCCAAAATGGGTTCCAGCCTCAGGTGACCTGTCCACAGATCTTGGCAGGACCAACCCAGGTCCTGGCTCACAGATCATTGCCCTGAGTACTGGGCCATTAAGCTCCGTGGGTACTCGTAACAGCCCTCCCTTAGCACGTCTAGAGTAGTAAACATACCTCATACTTCTACACTTCAGATTTCCAACTTCCAATACAGGAATGCTACATGCCCACAAAGATCTCACAGGGAGTATTTTGCATAAAGCATATTTATGGCCTATTCCTATTCATAAGCACATTTCCATAAAGAATAAGAGGCGCCGCGCCACAGAGGCCTTAGACCGTACATGGCTTAGTGCCCATGCTCTCTTTCCGTTCAGCAGCATGCACAGATGCAAATCACCAGTTACAGCCCGGGCAGGCTGATGGGGCTCCTCTCCCGCGTCAGAGCGCTGCTCGCAGGGACCGTCTGCATCGCCACCGGCAACGGGTCTGCAGCGCAGCACGACGCCCTGGCCCCGGCCCCACCACTAACCTGGCTAAGACAGCTCGACTCCTTTGGGTTAGCAGCCCGTGCCGCAGCATCCTCGCTGCCGTTGGCTCGCTTAAAGCCTATCCAAGTGGAAATCAAATCCCTGACGGCAGCACAGGCATCCCTCAGCTGCCAGCTGGCTCAGACGGAGCCCACGCCATTTCACTCCCTGGCGTTTAAATATTCCCGAGTCCCCTGGCAGACAGTACACTCCCATGACAGGCGTGCAGAGCTTTGCTGCGGCGAAGAGGCCAGAACACTAGGGCGATTGTTTCAGGCTGGGAGAGATAAGGGGAATGCCAGTGACTTACCATTTCATTCTCTTCTCCCTGGCTGAGCAATGCATGGTGACTCCTGGCAAACTTTTCCCCCATGAAATGGAACGGAGCGTCTCTCTGGAGTCCTCCACCTCCAGCACGGCCAGGACAGGTCACCGGGCGAGTGTCGCTTGCGTCGACTGAAGGGATTAATCAGCTCCCATGCTACCTGCACACCTCCCTTAGGACTCCACCAATATTCCGAGAGGCGGCCCCTCCCCGCCTGCAGGGCTTTCAGGTGTGTCCGCCCCTCCTGTCGCCTCTTTCCCGGCTTCCTTGCCTGAACTTGCTGCTGGGAAGGGACTTCCCACGGAGCAGGCCGGCTCAGGGGGTGGAGGGAGAGAGAAGGGAGCTCTGCGGAGTGTCTGCCATGTTCCAGTCCCAGCGCCAGTCACACAGCCAGTGCAGCTGGCAGGCAGCCGCAAGGGGAGGGCAGAAAGAGAAGGCTTCACCTTGAGAGATTATGGGATTTGTTTGGGCTGGGGAGCGTGCCTGAGAGAGAAGCAGGCCCCACGCTATCACACGCGGAGCAGCCGGCCGAAACCAGGGCCTGGTCTGATCACATCCTCTTCAGTGGGAGCACACAGCACCGGGCCCTGGCACTGCAACCCCCGGCCCCGATCAGGCAGGTCGCCCCCTAAGCTGCATGCGTCAGGGTCTAAGCACTAGGTGCAGCACTGGGCCCTGATCTTGCCACTGGGGATCCTGGAATCCGCGGGGGGGGGGAGCATCCCTGACATCAGTGTCGCTCCTGAGCAGATCTGGGGGCAGCAGAGAGGCTGGGCAGAGGAAGCAGGCAGGGGCAACACAGACATTTCCCCGCTCCCTTCCCTTTGCCTCTGGGATGATTTTAATCCCCAGCCTTGCCTCTTCTAGCTCTTCCTTTGCCTTTGGACCTGCCCTGCTAGTTTTTGAACTGGGCTGCATATAGGGCTGCCTGATACTTCCACGAAAAATACCAAACGCAGCAGGGAAAAAATTAGTTAAAAAAAGGAGCAAAGTTGCTGAACAAAAAACCCGCACCAAATCCACGCCATTAAATCTCCCCACTTTGGCCCAGTCCCGTCAGGTGCGGCTGCGGGGGACTGTCCCAAGTGGCCTTCCGGCCGGTATTGTCTGTTTTTTTACTGGACAAAGGCCACAGACACTGGACACCTGGCAATCCTAGGCCCATGTGGCTTTGCAAAGTCCGTCCATGGGTAACTCACCCTCGTTTTTATGATTTGTCCTGCCCTCTGTTTTATGGGCCCTTTCCCTCTTCCTGTCTTATCCTTGTTTTTCCAGGCCGAGGCTCAGAGCCCGGGGGACGACCACGGCTTAGAAATCTGCAAGGAAGAGAGGAACTGGGCCATAGTAAAACAAGCAAACAAAACTCCTCTGTGTATCGCACTGTGGCCGGAACCTGGCAGAAGAATCCAGAGATCCACAAAATAGCTCCTACACGCTGGGGTTTTATTTTCCTCCAAGACGGCCCACGGTAACGCCAGACCCAGACATCCCCAGCACGGGGCAAGTTCTGGTCCAATGTTCTGCTGCCTGGAGTGACCACGACCAGAAGAGCCAGAAGAAGAGGGAGGTGGAGAGCCAGGGCCAGCCCCCCTGGGAATGACCGTCTGCTACCTGTGACAGAGGTAGGGTCCCAAGTGTCTGTAAATTCATGGACCATCTGTAAAAAGGAGCTAAACTCGGACTTGTCCATGAAAGCATTAAGGGTCTGTCTACACTACAATGCTATTTCAAATTAACTTAATTCAAAATAGTTAATTCAAATTAAGCTAATTGGAAATAATGCATCTATACGCAAAAACTATTTCGAAATAGTGGACCCTGAACCGAAGTTAAGGTTGGCCGGAACCAGTGCTGCAGGGCATCAGGCTAGGACTTAGTGTGTGGGGCTGCTGCCTGAGGCTAAGTGAGCTCTGTGCTTAAAGGGACCCTACCCCCACCCCGGACAGACAGTTCTCAGGGTTCCCCGCTTGCTTGTCTACCTTGACGAGGGACAGCAAAGCAGTCCTGTCTTGGAGTGCCCTGAGCGCCCGCACTTGGGACACCACAGCACTCGGCCACATGGAGCCAGAGCTGCCCCTGGGCAGGCCGGTGCATCTTGTGGGGTCGTTGCCATCAGCCCGGCTGCACTTACTGCAGGCTGCCATCCAGGGGGTCCATCGGGGGGCTGTCAGGCTCCAAGAGGCCCTGAGGGAGAGCGTCCACCCCGAGGAGCCTTCAGAGCCACCCTGGTCCTCCCCACCGGGGGCTTGTGCCCCATTCCTCCCTCACATCCTTCCACTTACCCCTACCTAGCCCCCCTTCCTGATGTTAAATAAAAGACACGTATGTTCAAAAATAGAAACTGGGTTTATTGAACAAAACTGGGGGGGGGATGGACCTCTGGGGAGACTGGGGAAAGGAGGTGGGAGAGGGGAAGAGAGAGGGTGGGAGAGGGGAGGGGGAAACCTGGGAGGAGGGAGCTGGAAGGGGGAAGCCAGGGGAAAAGGGAGAGGGGAAGCTCAGGGCTCAGGGCAGCAGGCAGACAGCAGCACATGTAGACCCCCGCCCCCCAGGTAAGTGTGGCTCCTCCCTTCCATCCGCGCATCCCCCACTCCCTCCCAGAACCTACCCCCATCCCCCCGTTTCCACTTCCAGTCCCCAAACTCCTTCCCAGAGCTTCACCCTGGCCCCCTCCTACACCCCCACTCCCCGCCCCAGGCCAGAGCCAGCACCCCTCACTCCCTCCTGCACTCACACTCCCTCCCAGAGGCTGCACCCCACCTGCAGCCCAATCCCCTGCCCCAGACCACAGCCCGCACCCCTCACCCACCCCTCACCCATCCCTCCTAGAGCCTTAGGCTGGCAGAAGGGAAGGAGTTTGAGTGGGGCAGGGGGCAGGACTCTGGGCATTGTAGGCACCCCCAACATTGCTGCCAGCTGCTGGGGGGATTGCTTGTCTCGGCCTCCAACTGTGAATTCATCGTCCTCACTAGTGCCCGCACTGCAGCAGCGTTTGGGGGGCATGTGCGCAGCACCCCACCCCCGCCAGGCTCCACGTGGCCAGGGATGGGCGAGGGCCGGGGAACAGTGGCCGGGTGTTGCAGTCTCCCACAGGCTCCTGCCGGTAAGTTACAGAGCAGGGCAGTCACTTAAATATAAGAAATAATCTGCCCCCTGCTATCCTGGATTATTGACTGTCAGAAATGGGCCAGCAAAGATGGGTGGCAGCGTGGGGGCCACAGTGCAGGATCTCCCTCTGGAGGCCGCCGATGCAGCTAGTGAGTAGCGTACACTTTGGCTGTGTCTAGACTGGCCAGTTTTTCCACAAAATCATCTGCTTTTGCAGAAAAACTTGCCAGCTGTCTACACTGGCCGTTTGAATTGCCGCAAAAGCACTGACTTCCTACTGTAAGAAATCAGTGCTTCTTGAGGAAATACTATGCTGCTCCCGTTCGGGCAAAAATCTTTTTCTGAAAGACTTTTGCCCAAAAGGGCCAGTGTAGACAGCACAGTAGCGTTTTCCGCAAAAAAGCCCCGATTGTGAAAATGGTGATCGGGGCTTTTTTGCGGAAAACCGCGTCTAGATTGGCCACGGACGCTTTTCCACAAAAAGTGCTTTTGCGGAAAAGCATCCTGCCAATCTAGACGTGCTTTTCCGAACATGCTTTTAACGGCAAACTTTTCCGTTAAAAGCATTTTTGGGAAATCGTGCCAGTGTAGAGTTAGCCTAGCAGAATAACCTTGCTGTTGTGATGCACGAATAAAAACACGGAATGTTGTTCTCGTTTTGCCTCTTGAGTCATCTTTATATCTGCTCGGGTTTCGCTCCAGAGCATAGAAATCTTTCGCCCACTGCACAAGAACGTGTGGTTCACAAAGTTTGGTTGTCCATAATGTTTGTACATTAGCCGTAGAAATCATTTCCAGCAGGGGCCACCCTGCCAAGGGGGCAATTTGCTGCAACATGCGTGAAAAAATGCTTGAACTGAGTTTGTGTCTCTAGAGACCTTTGGGTTCAAGGTGATTTCTTATTGTGGGCCAGGATTGCAAGCAACTTCTCGGGGGAGCTGGGGTGTGACCCCTGGCAAGAGCTGTGGTTTTCAAGAGACTGCTGTGACCGAGTGTGAGAGGAGGGGACTGTGGGGGCAAACACTGGCAAGTATTTTTTTGGGGAGGATCTGTAGGGGGAGATCAATGCAAATTTCCGCATTGTTACACAAGAACTCGGCCTTTTGAAGTCTTGCCCTGAGGAAAGAACCGCTGCCCGCTGGTTACGCAGGCCTGGAATCGGAAGATCAAAGGCACAAGCTGCCAAAGCAAAGAGGGACCTGTTCACGCAGGTGCTGCTCTGAGGAACCCGTAAGCACGGACAAGGCCTGTGTGGGCTCTGAGGGACTGACGTTGGAGATGCTCTCTGGCACCAGCTTGTCAGCGTGCACATAGAGTCTCGCCCTGAGCTCCAGATGCCCAAATCAATGGCTTAGTCTTTAAGCCCCACAGACTCCTCGCTGGTTTTGCTGACAGATTACCAGGGCTCCCCTCTGAAGCGGGTCGATTCTTGTCTCGTTCGGGAGGTGTTTATGCTTTCACCCTGAGAACAAATGCGCTTGCGTGAAGATGGCTGCTCGGTACCACGGATCTGGGGAGAGAACGCGCTCCACAGCGCCTAGCGTTTGGGCATTATGTCTTGCTGGGGATAGCCCCGGGCGTGGAGGGGACTGTTCCACCTAGAAATACCCCAGTGAGGAGGGAGAGTCCCATGTCTCTGCCCATGGAAGGCCGTGGCTGGGGAGCTGGAAGCCTGCCAGTGGGTGCCCTTGGGAGCCCAGGGAGTGGGGAAGCGGGTGCAGCAACGTCTGTCAGGAACAGCGCAAGGAATCGGAAGAGGACGTCATGTAAAGGCCAGTGGAGGCTCTGGCAAACTGAATCGCATTCAAACTCATTCCAGAAACATAAGAACATAAGAACGGCCGTACTGGGTCAGACCAAAGGCCCATCTAGCCCAGTAGCCTGTCTGCCCACAGGTCTGCCAGCACCAGGTGCCCCAGAGAGGGTGGACCGAAGACAATGATCAAGAGATTTGTCTCCTGCCATCCCTCTCCAGCCTCTGACAAACAGAGGCCAGGACACCATTTTATCCCCTGGCTAATAGCCTTTTATGGACTTAACCTCCATGAAATTATCTAGCTTCTCTTTAAACTCTGTTATAGTCCTAGCCTTCACAGCCTCCTCTGGCAAGGAGTTCCACAGGTTGACTATGCGCTGTGTGAAGAAGAACTTTCTTTTATTAGTTTTAAACCTGCTACCCATTAACTTTATTTGGTGTCCTCTAGTTCTGCTATTATGAGAACTAATAAATAACTTTTCTTTATCTGCCCTCTCCACACCACTCATGATTTTATAGACCTCTATCATATCTCCCCTCAGTCTCCTCTTTTCCAAACTGAAAAGTCCCAGTCGCTTTAACCTCTCCTCATATGGGACCCGTTCCAAACCCCTAATCATTTTAGTTGCCCTTTTCTGAACCCTTTCCAAGGCCAAAATATCTTTTTTGAGGTGAGGAGACCACATCTGTACACAGTATTCCAGATGTGGGCGTACCATAGTTTTATACAGGGACAGTAAGATATTCTGGGTCTTATTTTCTATCCCTTTCCTAATAATTCCTAGCATCCCATTTGCCTTTTTGACCATCACTGCACACTGTGTGGAAGTTTTCAGAGAACTATCTACGATAACTCCACGATCTCTTTCCTGATTTATCGTATCCAAATTAGCCCCCATCATACTGTACATATAGTTGGGGTTATTTTTCCTGCTGTGCATTACTTTACACTTATCCACATTACATTTCATTTGCCATTGGCTAATGAAACAATGGCTAAAACAATGGCTAAAATCTGCTTGTGGCAGGGCCATGCTACCAGGGCTTTCCCTGGGCGATCAAACTGATTTCTTTCTTGATTTCCCGAGGCTGGAGAGGGAACAATAGGTCTCTCCAACACAGAACACTCTATCCCACCCATGGTGTTGCCAGCTGCTATGTTATCACAAGCCTTCTGATGCACTGGCGTAGTGAGGGGGGGCAGTTACCCCCAAGCGCCATGCGAGGGGGGCACCAATTTAGTCCCCCTCCATTCTCCCTACCACCCCTCGGCTCACCTGCTCCTCCTCCGCCTGCCGCCGCCAACTGGAGTCTCCTTCCTGCCTCTCCATCCCCAGCCCAACCCTCCTCCATCTCTGCCAGTGGGTTAGTGCATGCGGGGGCCTGGCTCCAAACTGGAGGGGGCGGGGGAAGACACGGTACAAGCTCTCCCCCCTCCTCCCAGGGTCGGGCTCAGCCGTGCGCCAGGCTCGGGGCCCCGCCGCATGGCGACAGCGGGCACAAAGTTTGCTTTTGCCCCTGGGTGCGTAACACGCCTGCCATGATGGCTGCTGTTTCTCTTTAAGCGCCACCTGCAGAAGTCAAGCTGTGACCTGAGAAGCATCACTTTCCGTTTCTGTCTAGTCCTCATGTTTGCAGAGGAAATTTGAACAGGTGACTCTAATGACTCTAATGTGGGAGCCAACATACAGAGCCCCCACTGCATCGCCTTAGCACTCGGCCTTCCCCGACTTGCTCAGTCTCTGCTTCTGGACCGCAGGGCCAGGGAACAGAGCCGGATGCAGCGGAAGTGGCTGAACCACTGGAAGGGGGTGAACTGTATGCAGAAGGAGCTCCCCATGCAAGGCTCTAGGGGAAGGTCACGGGCTCACGTATCTTTCCACTGTCTTGGCCCAGTCCTTGGATTAAAACAAATGGAAAGGCTCCAATGAAAAGTCTGTGGCATGGAGGGTTCCTTCTCTGTGCTGAAAGCAAAGGAAAAGCCGTTTAAAAGAGATTAGACATTTGGGTTTTGTTATATTTCTGGCGATTTGATACACTTGTATTTAGAGCCCCGTGTGTAACTTAGAAGGCCTCACTGTAGCTGATGGATTTTTTCCATTGACTTCCATGGGTTTCAGTTCAGATTTATCCTGGCAAATACCCTGGCCCCGCCTCCTTCCCATCCCTTCTCCAGGGCCCCGCCCCGTCTACTCCATCCTCCCTTCCTCCCTCCCCCACCCTCATTCACTTTTATCAGGCTGGGGGCAGAGGGCTGGGGTTAGGGGGAGGAGGATGCAGGCTCTGATCCTGGGCTAAAGCATTTCGAGTGTGGGAGGGGCTCTGAGCTGAGCCTGGAGCAGGGAGCTGGAGTGCAGGAGGGGCCAGGGTTCGGAAAGCAGGCTCCAACTGGACACTGCTTACCACAGATGGCTTCTGGGTGGTGGTGCAGTGGGGCAGAGCCAGGCTCACCCCTATCCTGGCCCTGCACCACTCGAAAAGCAGACAACAAACTCTCTTCATCCTCTGCTCTGTGGAGATGAGGTACGGGGGGAAGGGCACCCAGATATCAGCACCCCTCCTCTTCTTTGCATGCTTTGCGCAGCAAGCAGGGGGTGGGAGGAGAAGACAGCTCCAAGGCAAAGGGCAGGAGCAGCACGGCAGTGCTGAGAGGGGGAGATGAAGGGCCGGCACTTGACAGGCTTCCGGCCAAACCAGTCAGGGTCACCTGTCAAAGGCTCCAAGATCTACAGGTAGATCCCGATCAACTGGTTGGCGACCACTGATGTAGATGGGATCATGAGCTTTTGTGGGCCCAGACCACTTCTTCAGATGACTGGAGTAAGGAGCCCAGGCTACAAATAAATAGCAGAGAAAGAGAGGGACCGGGGAGGGAAAGAGACGGAAAAAAGGGGGGGGGGAATGCAGAAACAAATTGTCAATTAGAGTGTCCCTGCTAAACAAGGCTACGAGAGTGGGCTCTAAGTACCTGGTGCTTAGCTTTTTACGTCACTAGGGCGGTGTTTCCCAAAGTGAAAGTGAAGTGAAAGTAAGGGTTCCACGAGAACTCGATCACCTCCCCCCAGAGGTGGTTTATAGGGTGGACGAGCTGGGAGGTCGCCCGGGCTGCTATTTTCAAGGATCTTAGGGGCAGGCCAGCGTTTTGTGTGATTTTTTTTTAAATTGGGAAACGCTGCACTAGGGTGTGGAATGTAGCGGCCCATTGAGGTTGCGGCTTTGTTCAGACCACAATTCCAGGTGTCAAACTTGTCAAGGAAACCAAGTTCTGCAGCTTTTCTCTCAAGTTGGGTTTTGAAATTGCTTTGCAACAATATGGTCACTTTTAGATCCATTAGTGAGTCCTCCGGGCAAGTTAAAATGTTCCCCAACAGGTTTCTGTGTGTTACCTTTTTGACGATCTGATTTGTGTCCATTAAACCTTTATGGCTGAGACTGTCCAGTTTGGCCAGTACAGCCGCTCCCCGAGTTACGAACAGGTTACGGACCAACGCTTGGTCCGTAACTCGAAGTGTTCGTAACTCGGATCCCATAGAGTTACGTGGTGACCGCGCTGTTCGTAAGCGCAGATCGCCGTTCGTAACTCGGATCCCATAGAGTTATGTGGTGACCGCGCTGTTCATAAGCGCATATCGCCGTTCGTAACTCGGATCCCATAGAGTTACGTGGTGACCGCGCTGTTCGTAAGCGCAGATCGCCGTTCGTAACTCGGATCCCATAGAGTTACGTGGTGACCGCGCTGTTCGTAAGCGCAGATCGCCGTTCGTAACTCGGATCCCATAGAGTTACGTGGTGACCGCGCTGTTCGTAAGCGCAGATCGCCGTTCGTAACTCGGATCCCATAGAGTTACGTGATGACCGCGCTGTTCGTAAGCGCAGATCGCCGTTCGTAACTCGGATCCCATAGAGTTACGTGGTGACCGCGCTGTTCGTAAGCGCAGATCGCCGTTCGTAACTCGGATCCCATAGTGTTACGTGGTGACCGCGCTGTTCGTAAGCGCAGATCGCCGTTCGTAACTCGGATCCCATAGAGTTACGTGGTGACCGCGCTGTTCGTAAGCGCAGATCGCCGTTCGTAACTCGGATCCCATAGAGTTATGTGGTGACCGCGCTGTTCGTAAGCGCAGATCGCCGTTCGTAACTCGGATCCCATAGAGTTACGTGGTGACCGCGCTGTTCGTAAGCGCAGATCGCCGTTCGTAACTCGGATCCCATAGTGTTACGTGGTGACCGCGCTGTTCGTAAGCGCAGATCGCCGTTCGTAACTCGGATCCCATAGAGTTACGTGGTGACCGCGCTGTTCGTAAGCGCAGATCGCCGTTCGTAACTCGGATCCCATAGAGTTATGTGGTGACCGCGCTGTTCATAAGCGCAGATCGCCGTTCGTAACTCGGATCCCATAGAGTTACGTGATGACCGCGCTGTTCGTAAGCGCAGATCGCCGTTCGTAACTCGGATCCCATAGAGTTATGTGGTGACCGTGCTGTTCATAAGCGCAGATCGCCGTTCGTAACTCGGATCCCATAGAGTTACGTGGTGACCGCGCTGTTCGTAAGCGCAGATCGCCGTTCGTAACTCGGATCCCATAGAGTTATGTGGTGACCGCGCTGTTCGTAAGCGCAGATCGCCGTTCGTAACTCGGATCCCATAGAGTTACGTGGTGACCGCGCTGTTCGTAAGCGCAGATCGCCGTTCGTAACTCGGATCCCATAGAGTTACGTGATGACCGCGCTGTTCGTAAGCGCAGATCGCCGTTCGTAACTCGGATCCGCATTTACGAGCGCTTTGGTGGTACGTGCGGATGGGGTAAGTGGAGGTGGCCGTAACGCGGGGAGTGGCTGTACACATGGCAGAGGGGCATTGGTGGAGGAGCAGTTGTGGGAGCCTCTGATGTGGCGCTGATGTGGGTGGGCCCTAGGATGGGGTCGGGTGCAGCTGTGTGGACAGAGCTGCACCTGCTGATTGCAGGGCTGGGCTCCTGGCTCAGGATGCTGGAGCTGTGCTGGTGGCTGCTGCAGGCGGGGACTGGCCCCTCCCCCAGGAGCGAGGGGTCACCCCAGGACAAGTTAGTGTCAATCCCTCGTGCACACGGGGATGCAGCGGCAGCTCCCAGCTGCGAAGCCGAGCCCCGCGCGCCTCAGCTGCGTTCCCACGCCCCCGCGCTAGGGGCGCCCCGCCCCCTCGCGCGCGCCGCGGCCGCCGCCCGGAACCTTTCTCGCCGTGGCCGCGTTCCCGGCCCGGGCCCGGCCCGGCGACGGACCCCGCCCCCCCCCGGAAGCGCTCGCGCTGCCCGAGCCAGCGAACCCAGCCGGCGCGCGGCCTGCTGCTGAGGCGGGGCGGCCCCAGGATGTGGCGGGCCCGGGCCGCGGCCGTTTGGTGAGAGCGGGGGGGCTCGGGCGGGTCACGGGGACGGGGGGGCCCGGGCGGGTCACGGGGGCTGGGGGGGGCGGGTCACGGGGGCTGGGGGGGCCCGGGCGGGTCACGGGGGCTGGGGGGCTCGGGCGGGTTACGAGGGGGAGCTGGGGGGCCCGGGCGGGTCACGGGGGCTGGGGGCGGAGGGAGCTGGGGGGCTCGGGCGGGTTACGAGGGGGAGCTGGGGGGCTCGGGCGGGTCACGGGGACGGGGGGCGGAGGGAGCTGGGGGGCCCGGGCGGGTCACGGGGGCTGGGGGCGGAGGGAGCTGGGGGGCTCGGGCGGGTTACGAGGGGGAGCTGGGGGGCTCGGGCGGGTCACGGGGGCGGGGGGCGGAGGGAGCTGGGGGGCCCGGGCGGGTCACGGGGGCTGGGGGCGGAGGGAGCTGGGGGGCTCGGGCGGGTTACGAGGGGGAGCTGGGGGGCTCGGGCGGGTCACGGGGGCGGGGGGCGGAGGGAGCTGGGGGGCCCGGGCGGGTCACGGGGGCTGGGGGCGGAGGGAGCTGGGGGGCTCGGGCGGGTTACGAGGGGGAGCTGGGGGGCTCGGGCGGGTCACGGGGGCGGGGGGGCTCGGGCGGGTCACGGGGGAAACGCCCCTTGCTCGGCCAGGGCTCACCCCGCGGGGCGGGCGGGGGGGGCCGGGGGGGGCAGACCCTGCTGGGGGCCGGGCCGGAGCCACCCAGCGGCGCTACCTCGAGGTTTCCCGCCCCCTGCGGTCCGTAGAGTGGGGATGTGGGATCCTTGGAGCAACTCGCCCCCCCTCCCATCAGGCCGGGGGCTGCCCCAGCCGGGCCGGGGCGCCCGTTACCGAGTGAGCGCAGCGCCCCGCTCAGGGTGATCCCTACCCGGGAACGCGTCCTAACGCCCCCGTGCCACCGCCGCCTCGCGTGCCCGGCCAGGCCGTTTGATTTTTTAAATCCTGTTTGTGTGTGAGCAGAGCTCTCAGCGGCGATGTGCTGGTTCCCTTTCCTGACGGGGTTGGGCGATTGATTTTTCTTTCTCAAGTCTGTGTTGCTTTGGTTTTTTCCATGTTGAATTGTATCTGCTCTGGGGTAACCTAGTTGCCTCGCTCGTTTAAGTCCCTCAGAAAGGCTTCCTAGTATTTTTGGGGGGGGCAGGGGGAGGGACTAATGTAAATGACCATGTGATCTGCAAATTTTACTCCTTCACTACACCCCCTTTCCCAGATTAATATTATTAAACGCCTCCAGAATTAACGTAGAACCTTGAAGCATCTTGTTATTTACTCTAAGGAAAGCTGGCCATTTATTCCTACACCTTGTTTCCTGTCTCTTCACTGGCTTTTCACACATTACAATACTTTGTCTCACACCTATAAATTACTTAGGCTCTTTAGCAGCCTTTTTTAAAGGATCTTCTCAAAGTCCCTTTAAAAATCTAAATACATTATTTGATTCTCTGCTTCCATTGGACTGATAGACACCATTTCATGCACAAAAATCACACAGACAGATGCAAATGTCAATCATTTTCTCCTATCTACTTCTCCTTGAATATGGCCATCTCAGCAGGATGCCTACTTTCTACCTTTGTTTTCTTTGTGCTTTGCTTGGGAGTTTTTTCTCTTTCACCTGAGCCCTTCCTGGCAGCTATTTAAAAAATAAAAAAAAAACCCACACATCCTGTACTTATTGGAAAATTCTCTTTAGCTTGTCTCTCTCTAGAGTTTTTGGTTGCTGGAAAGGGAAAGGTCTTCTCTGCTTTACCATTCGATAATCCTTCTTGAGTTCTGCTCATAAATTCCTCCACTGTCTGCTTCTCCAGCCAATCCAGTAGCTTTTCCAAGAGGTAGCATGACATTAATAGGATTCTTAACTGTTTCCTGCTGCCCAGTTGTGCCAACAACAGTGAAATTGAACAGTCTTGTTAATTTCACTCTGCTGTTTCTTGGCAAACTTGGAAGCAACAGTAGAAACATTAGTGTTGTCCAATTGTTTACTCAAGAAGGTTCATATTTGGAAGGTTATCTATCTATGAACTAAAAAATCGCTTAATACTTATACATTAGAAATGGATGGCTCATGTCCTGACACTGGACACTGGATGCTGGGTGTGTTTGTAGTTGAAAACAGTATGCTAATGATTAACATTTTACAGTTCTACTGACTTTCATCCCTGGTGCTTGTGTGTGGTACCAAAGAATACTATATAAGATCAGAAAAAATGTTTTACAGATATCCACAGAACCGTACAGGTTCAAACTCTCTAGTCTGGGACCTGACTGGTACTGAGCCATAGAAGGTCAATATTGTCTAGCAGCATTGCCAACACTGCCACTGCTTGCTGGGCTATTAGAAGACATTGAGGGGTAAATTAGAGCTAAATAACAGCGCAGAACCCCGAGAGCCAGGACTGGTGGCTGTAAACAAACTTTATGGGGCTGTGGGAAACTTGGCCACACCCATGATAAGTGCACATCCAGCTAATTAAAATCATGCCAGACCATGGATGTTGCTAGACAAAAGGGCGCTAGATTAGAGAGGTTCAGCCTGTACTAGAATACAACAGTTGCTGAAGTGGCAGCCAGGAATACACCATCAGTTGAACTGGTTGGGAACTGGAAAGCCAAAATTACTCATGAGAATTCAGAAGAAAAAACGTCTATATTTTGTAATAGATGTAACATACTATACACTATATACTATACTTTTAAAATTAATGTATTTTAAATGTCGAAATAAAAATAATCAAAATAGCGTTATTGAAACTAAATATTTCAACTTTATCACACTAAAAACCTTTGTCAATCAGCGTGTTCTCACAAAACATTTTGACTTTGAAAAGCTGCCTTTTTGATGAACTTGTTCAGTTGAGAATGTTTTGACCAGCTCTGACCAAAGTATGAGACAGCATAGAGGATAACTAAGATCCTGGCATGACTCTGGAATATGCCTTTATTTTTATGAGAAGTGGCATGAAATTCTTACGAACATTTTAAAGCAAAAGGGATTTGGTATTTTAAATATTATTCAAATGATAATATGATCGTCAACTCAGTTCTAGTTGCTGTGAAAGCTAAGGAAATGCAATTTGAATATAAGGCAAAAAATAAATGTTCAGGATAAACCAAAAAATCACCCAGTGAATTTTTTTCAGAATAATAATTTTATGATTTATCCCAGGGTTTCCCAACCTATGGGTCATGATCCAAATATGGGTTGCCATTACATTTCAAAAGGGTCGCCAAGTGTCTCCTCATGTGGCTCTGCTCGCCTTCCTCGCCCCGTTTTTTAATTGCCTTGCATCACCAAGTTTTCCTGAATTGTCAAAATGGATCCCCATCTGGAAAAAGTTGGGAACCACTGCTCTACATTAAAAGGTCATTATTAAGATCACAAAGTCAAGCACTCAAACATTAGGAAATGTCATTGTATGCAACCTTAATTCAGTCCCTTGTGAATATGTTTTATGATAGATATAATTACTCCATGACACAGATTTTTATGTGCTTTAGCTTTTCAGGAGAATAGTTTACTTTATTTTTAATTAAACATGGGCAAAAATCACTTATTTTACCGTAATCTCATTCATGAAAACAGCTGAACGATTTCGGCCTAAACTTTTCCAAGAATAATTTAGCCTCGGGCCAACACCAGTATGGAAATTTCAGTATGAACAAACTAAATTTCACAATGTCATAAGCAACTGAAAACAGGATGTTATCATGGAAAGTGCCAAGCAACTGTAAATACAGGTTGGACCTCCTTGGTCCGGCACCCTCAGGGAAGTTTCAGTCCAGAGGAGGTTTGGGAAAGGGTGACAGCCTCCCCACTGGGCTCCTCTCCCCAGCCTCCTAGCTTCGCAAGTTGTGGCAGCCCCACAAGAGCTCCTGGTGGCTGCACCGGGTACAGGCTCCACTGCTCTGTGAGCGCCAACCCCCACCACCACCACTGTCTTCCTTTCCTCCCAGCTGTAGCTCCGCTGCCCCGCTATCCCCACTGGCCAGCCCTACTCCGAGCCACCAACAACTTTTGCCGCTGGGGCTTCCTAGTACCGCAACATCCGTGGTCCTGCCAGACCATGGATGTTGCCAGACGAGAGAGTCCCGGACCACAGAGGTTCAACATGTATTTACATTGCCACCTGCACTGCCTATAATCAGTGGAATCCATCTGTAGGATGGAACAAAGCCCTGTACCCATTCTCTGTTATTTTTATTGAGTGTTCTATAAGACATTCAACGCTAAACTATAAAAGTTTGTTGAAACTATTTTGCTATCTCAGGGAAGAGTGGATAGCTTTTCAAGGAGTGATTCCTTTTGTTCTTGCCCAATCTGACCATATCAGCATCAGTAAAAAAAAATTATTTAAAATAATCCAAAAACCGAATGATACTAACATTCTGGAAATAACACCTTTTTTATACACAGCTGCCTGCAGGATTGTGAACTCCGTTTAGTGTTCTCCCTGGGCATGGCTGGAGAACTGCAGAAATGCCTTTCTGCCAAGCAATGGATCACTGGCCTAACTATTGACAACACCAAAGAAATCAGTATTAAGATGCCTTAAATCAGAAAGCACCAAGAATCAAACTGACATTTTTTACATTTACTTACAAATACTTTGCATGCCCTGTATTTCATTTGACAGTAGTCCTCCCACTCCAGCCATCCGTCCAGGCTGTTATAACAATATGCATGAGTCTCCCACTGCCAGAGGAAATCCCATCTTCCCTATTCACCTACCTAGCTCTCTGACTAGAGGCGGTGAATTGGTTACATTTGCCAGAAGAAAAGAGAGGTCTGATGGCCTGCTCCTTTCATGGGAGTGTTCCTCCTGCAGCCGTAACATTCCACTACAACTCATAAGATGACTTTCCTTAGGAAGAAGGCAAAGGTGCAAAAGGACCTTTGAGCCTGAAAGTGAGCTTTTATGGCTGCAATGAGATTAAAAGGTTGGAATGAAATGTACATGAAAGGCGGTGTTTCCTTCCCCACAGACTCAATCCTTCACACGCTCCTGCACACAGCTCTCAAAGAGGATCACTATATGTGAAAAGAAGTGAGGCTCTGGGGCTCTGTTGCAATTACCAACTGTCCATTTTCCTAAAAACAGTATGGTTTTGAAAAAATAATTGAAGGATGTTTGTTCTATTTTGATAAATTAAGAAGTTGTGTCACTGAGGAAGCGACGAGGAGCCCAATCAATAGGAGTCCCATAATCCCTTCCAACCATCACTACCTTGAAATGAAAACACAACAGGATTAAAACTCATCAATTAAGGCTTTAACAGAAACTGTGGCTTTGGAGTTGTTGATGTGAAAGTGCCTCTAGCACAGGGGCTCCCAATCTTTTCCAGATGAGGCCCCATTTTGGCAATTCAGGAAGACTTGATGACCCAGGACAATTCAAAAATGGTGAGAGGAGGGAGGGCAGAGCCACCTAGGGAGACACTTAGCGACCTTTTTGAAATGTAATGGCGACCCACATTTGGGTCCCAATGCATAGGTTGGGAAACCCAGATGAGCTTTCGAATGCAGTTCTGTGTAAAGGTAGATTGGTAAACTCTCTATCGTGTGTCTTTTGTAAAAAGTTTTTTCTTCTTTCTCTAAGAGGCGAATCAAACATGGCAGCCATGTTCCTGTATGGACTTTCCACTCCTATGGTACATGCACAAAACCAAGTGTGTGCACATTTTATTTGCAGAACTCTATATTTATGCATATACATTTATATACTATATACTGTATATTTATATGCTATATATAATGTAAAAACACACCCTCTCTCTCTCTCTGTCACACACATTTTGTGTGCTGAAGATAGGATACAGGGCTAGCTGGACTAAAGGTGTTTTGAGTAGAGCTGTCAAAGCAATCTTAATTTGTTGTTTTTTTTTCTTTCAGTGTTGTCTGCCAAAGCTTAGCAAATAGCAGCTATGGAGTAAAAAGAAAATTACCACTGCAAAAAGTGCACCTTGTTTCCCGAAGTATTCATCATCCCCATTATCCAAGTTCAAAGTTTCCATTAAGAATATCAGTTCATCGTTTCTCCTCTCTTAATCATCCTCCCTTTTGGAAAACCAAACTTTTATCTGTAAAATATGGCTACCCACCCCATAGGAATTTCTGGCTAGCTAGACTGGCTTCAAGACTTCTAAAACTTCGCTATCTTGTATTAGGATCAGCTGTTGGTGGCGGCTATACAGCAAAAAAGGTATTTATTTGACGAAGCCGTTTTCTATGTTTCATATTGCTTGATAGACATTTCAGAATAGTAGTTATAGATGCAATCACTGAAATGTAGAGTTCTGTCAGTTGATGACAGATGAGTCTGAGATTAGAGAGGGTCAAGTTATTTCAAATACTATAGTAGATTTTATTGGACAGAAATCAGTTGAGGTTTTGGTGACTGTTTTGTAGATGCTCTTTAACTGTGTCACAAAGCCAGTTTGTAATGGTAGGCCAGCACAATGCAGATTAATAGGTAAATTCTTTCAAGCGGAAGATTTATATGCTTCATTCTTTTTCTGTGTTTGTATTAGACATATGATCAATGGAAGGAGATGCTGCCTGATCTCAGTGACTATAAGTGGATTGTTCCTGACTTCATCTGGGAGCTTGATGAGCACATTGACTTTGGTATCACAAAAACTAAAATGTGTTTTAATTGCTAAATACTAGTGCATGCAACACTGGGATTTAAGAGTACGGGTTCTTAGAAGTTGATGGCTTCTAGATAGATGTTCTTATAACGTGATAATAAGATATGCACTAAGAGGTGAGTCTTAGAAAGACTTGTGCTTCACATATGCATTCTAAGAGGAAAATACATGAATATGTGGAGGTGATTAATCATCTATTCTTGCTATAGAATTATTGCTTAAGAAGAGATTTTAAAAAATCTAAATATTCCATATCTATAATTTAATCATATATGCTCTCAACCTGAAATTCCATTGGGGATGGTGAGAGAGGGTTGGTTTTGGTTTTGGTTAGAAAACAATTAAAAGTAGCAGAAGGTGCTACAGTTGGCTCTGGAAACTCCAGCAGGTTTTTTGGTATTGTATTCCAAAAATGTCTGTTTTTGTGAGTATTTATCTTTCTGGTTGTTGTGTGAAAGACTCATACAAATCATAGGGCCACCTGACTGAATATGCAAAAGGAACCATGAAACATCCTGTCTATAAGTGCTGCTGAATACACCAAATAAACTGAAACATACGAAAATATTATCTTTGAAATGTTTGTTTGTAGTAATTATATTATACAGATGCTCTTTCTCACTGTCTCATATATACAGAAATATAAACAAACTTTAAGAGAAACATTTTGGTTCCTGATAAAGAAAAATGGATTGAGCATGTGAATGTGTTTTAATTTTTAGATGTTTATTAGATTTTTACAGTGTAAAATATTGTCGCTTATAAAAAATGTTTATACTTTTTCCCTAGAAAAACTTAGTAAGGCTCTTCCTGATGCAGAAGACCTTGCCAAACTTCTGCCTGACTTTGACAAGATTGGAGAGAGCTTCAGTTCACTGAAGGGCTTTTTCTCACCTGGTGAGAACAATTTTTCAACTTTGTTTAACTTATGAGAATGTTTATTCTTATCATATGAGATCACAAATATGTCTTTAAACAACAAAAGAAAAAGGTTTATGGAAATTGTGCACCAATAAATTGTGGTAACAAATATTTGGTGAGACCTGAGAGATGTGAAACTGAACAGGGAACTGTAGAATTCCAATCAAACTAAAAACAGATACATTTAGAATGTAAATGTTTCAATGAGGTGCTTGAGCTAAGTTGCCAATGATGGCACAAGGAGAAGTCTAGTTAGCACTCTTCAACACTTTGCTCATGATAGGAGGAAAGAATGCTTTTATTAAAGAAATATGCTTCAGGCACTGGGTGGTAGATTAAAAAAAAAAATTACCACCCTACCAAAATATCTCCATTTGCCTTAGGTGTAGCAGTAAGTAGACTGCAGAAGATTTGTGACTGACTTAGTAATCTCTCAGGGGCTGTCCTGGCTGTTTTCTACTTGAGTAAAAGTGTAAGGACTACAAGACAGGCTGACTGAAAGCAAGGGCGATGAATGACTTCTAAAACTCAAATACTACATGGAAAATGGATGACCATTTTATGATTTTGCACACCCTATTAATTGTCCATCCTCTAGTGATTTTCATCTCTAATCTTTTTTTTTTCATTTTAACATGTTCTAAAAATCTGTTCTGGCATTGAAAATTAATAGATTTTAAATCCAAAAAGATTCATAGTAGTCATCAGGGGAGGTTCCTTCTAGCCGGTAGGGCCTGAGACTCTAGATGGACTTACTGCGTAGACATTTAGCCAGCCATTCCTGCAGTGGTGAGAATTCTCCTTCCCTTTTACACAGGTGTAACATTATCAGCCCCCTAAACTTGTGGCTGAAATGAAGATGATCTTTTAGAAACACATCTAATCTTGCCTAATACCAGCATTTTGTAAATGTAGATGGAGCTAGAAAGACGTAGATGTACGTATAAACGTCTTAGTCACACTTTTTTTCATTTGTGTGAAAATGTTGTAACTGTTGGTGTTCTATTTGCATGTTGTACTTGCATTGTCTGAAACAAAATTGTTTCATGCAAGGAATGTGTATTTAATATTATTAGAAAGCATAATATGTCTAAAAACAAATGTGCAGAGAGCAGAATCTAAATGGGATTCGAGTGTGAGGGTGATGAGAAGGTCAATATCAGAACCCAGAGATAAGTAGATGAGACCTCCTATGCGTTTAAGGTATTCTTAATTGGAATGTAATCTGGACTTTGGTGTGAATTACTTGTTATCCTTTTTGCTGCGTTTTTTAGCTTACCAAGATTGGCATATTTGCTCTTATGACTGCTTGGTCCCTCAACTCTAAGACTGAAATCCCTCACATCTTTGCTTTGCCATTTGTTTGTATTTATAATTTTTATTTCCCCTTTTTTGCTGGTTTTTCACAGGTTACAATTTGGTTAGTGAAGTCATAGGAGCTTCTGATCTGCTTCTCTTGTTAGGTGTGTAAAAAGCCCTTTTTACTGCCCTTAACATGCCTCTTTAAAATAAATTAAATACTTGTACACTAAAAAGGAAGTGAATAACAACAAAAATGCAGTTAATTGCAGCAATTCAATCTTGAATTGGAAACGTTTCATAACTATTTAAATTCAGTTCCTACAGTGGCAACAAACAGTTAATGGCTCACTGTCAGACCACTAAACAGATGCCTATAGCTAGACTTTTTTCAGAAGTGTGCTCAGAAACAACATTCTTTACAATATGTGGGAATATTTTGTGTTTCTTAACACAAATGATAAAATAACATATGTCCCGTCATCAGATGTCTAGCACACGCAGTCATTTCATCAGCAACATGTCTTCAGAACTTAAATGGTCTAATTGAAGTTTCCTATTACCTTTTATAATAGCCCATTCCGTTTGAGGTGGATACTAGACTGGTACACATAATAAATCAGTTTTAAGCTGTTTCTATGCTTATTAATAATAATCTGTAGAATTATTATAATTTCAAAAAGTTATTTGTATAGTAAATTCCTGGGTACTGAGTTGCACTAAAAAGTGGACCTCCTGTTAGACTTAGTTTTGGGTTTCGAACGGGGTATTAAGACATTTCAGTTAATTTTCTGTAATTATGTCTTAGGTTCCCAGGGAGAAACAGCATTCAGAGCTACAGACCAGGGATATGAAAATGACAAGCAGTACAAAAAGGTATGTTTACAGAAAATATTTAGTCATTCAATAATAAAGCTTTTTAAAAATTAAAATCTGTGTTTTTCTGTAACAGTTACATTTTTAAAAGGGCACTTCAATAATAAATCTAACTGCAGTTTAAAGAAGCTTGAGAGAATTGAAATGATTTAGTAATACTGTAATTTATAGCAGCTAGATTAACAGTTAACATGTCTTGTGCTGAAGGAGAGAGTAATGTAAAGTCATTAAATCTTCTTTCACAATGATATTCTCTAAAGACTTGAGTTGTAATGGACATGTTACTGAAGTCATTCTTTATTTATTTTGAATTTGTATGCAGCCTGACCATGCTAGCACTTACTGCTTGTGACTGTGACGGTGTTGTCGTCTCAGGCTGTTATATAAAATTCAGAGTGCTGCATCATACCCCAGCTTTAGTTGTATGTCCTAAAGCATTTCATCTGATAAACCTTTCCATTGAACTATTATGTACCAAGTTTTGGATTTAATTTTTTTTCTGCTTAAAACGTAGTGTTGCAATTGTTTTTATGGGCCTGCTTATTTTCTAGAAAAGGTTGGGGTGGGTTTGTTTGGTTGGTTGGTTTTGGTCCTGGAAGATGACTTTGCTTTGTGAAATGTCACATCAGCTGGTTAAAAAAGTTTATTAGCCTGCATCATTAATTTTTGCCTTGCCAGTGAGGAGAGAGAAGTAAAGTTTAGAATTGCATACTTGTAGATCATAGATTTTATTTTTATTATGGCATTTCATGATTAACAGCACTGTCTGATAAATTTCATTTTATAGTACAGATTGAATCTCTCTAGTCCAGGCACACTCTGGTCTGTTAACATCTGTGGTCCGGTATGTTTTTAGTTATCTGGATGTCCACTTATTATGGGTACGGCCAAATTTCCTGCCGTCCCGTGAAGTTTGTTTACAGCCACCAATTGTGGCGCTCCATATTCTGTGCTGTTTAGCTCTAATTTATCATTAAATGCCTTTTAAGAGCCCAGGAAACAGTGGAAGTGTTGGTAATATCATTGAGCATAAGCATAACTTTTGTAATATATCTGCTTATCTCCTTGTGCCAATACAGTAAAATTGTGTAACGCTAACACTTCATTATGAAGCAAGCTGATATGCCTTGGCTAGGCATAGGTATATAGGGTGTATCAGCATAATCATACATTATTAAGCATAATTCTGTTTATTCGCCTCAGCGAACTAGAGATCAAAAGAGACCCACTTGCTACAATATTGACCTCCCATGGTTCAGCAAATTCTCTGGTTCAGCTTCTGTCAAGTCCCGAGGGTGCCCGACTATAGAGGTTCAACCTGTAGTTTTCATTTTTGCCATTGTACATTTTGAAAAATTCTGCACAAATCAGAATGAAATCTAATACATTCACACAGGAGTCACACACAAGATATTACTATTACATTTGCATACTTACTATACATGCTTACGGTGAAAACAGTACAAGAAAGCACCTTTTATTGGTCAATCTCTTGTCTTAGGAGCACTGCAAAGTCTCTGCATTTTGAAATGTTCTGTTTTCCCTCTTATTACATAAGAGAGGCCATACTGTGTCAGACCAGCGGTCCATCTAGCCCAGTGTCCTGTCTGCCGACAGTGGCTAATACCAGATGCCGCAGAGGGAGGGAACACAACAGGTAATCCTCACGTGATCCCTCTCCTGTCACCCTTTTTCTAGACAAACAGAGGCTAGGGACACCATTCCTACCCATCTTGGCTAGTAGCCATTGATGGACCCAACCTCCATGAATCTATCTAGCTTTTTTTTGAGCCCTGTTAAAGTCCTGGCCTTCACAATATCCTCTGGCAAGGAGTTCCACAAGCTGACTGTGCACTGCTTGAAGAAAAACGTCCTTTTGTTGGTTTGTTTTAAACCTGCTACCTGTTAATTTCATTTGGTGACCCCTAGGTCTTCGGTTATGGGAACAAATACATAACTTTTCCTTACTCGCTTTTTCTATACCAGTCATGATTTTATTAGACCTCTATCATATCCCTCCTTAGTCTCCTCTTTTCTAAACTGCAAAGTCCAAGTCTTTTTAATCTCTCTTCATATAGGACCCATTCCAAAGCCCTAATGGTTTTTGTTGCCCTTCTCTAAACCATTTCCAATGCCAATATATCTTTTTTTGAGATGAGGTGACCACGTCTGTACGCAGTATTCAAGATGTGAGTGTACCATGGTTTTGTATAGAGGCAATAAGATATATTCTGTCTTTATTTTCTATCCCTTTTAACATTATTCCTAGCATTGTATTTGCTTTTTTGACTGCTGCTGCACATTGAGTGGATATTTTCAGAGAACTATCCACAGTGACTCCAAGATCTCTCTTGCGTCGGCATAGCTAAATTAGTCCCCATCATATTGTATGTATAGCTGGGATTATTTTTTCCCATGTGCATTACTTTACATTTATCAGCATTAAATTTTATTTGCCATTTTGTTGCCCAATCACTTAGTTTTGTGAGATCTTTTTTTAAGCTCTTCACAGTCTGCTTTGGTCTTAACTATCTGTAGCATTTTAGTATCATCTGCAAATTTTGCCACCTCATAGTTTACCCCTTTGTCCAGATCACTTATAAATAGGTTGTATAGGAATGGCCCCAGTACGGACCCCTTGGGAAACACCACTAATTACCTCTCTCTATTCTCACCATTTATTCCTGCCTTTTGTTTCCTGTCTTTTAACCAGTTATCAATCTGTGAAAGGACCTTCCTTCTTATCCCATGACAACTTACTTTACTTTGGTGAGGGACCTTGTCAAAGGCTTTCTGGAAATCTAAGTATACTATAGCTACTGGATCCCCCTTGCCAACATACTTGTTTAACCCCCTCAAAGAACTCTAGCTGATTAGTAAGACAGGATTTCTCTTTACAGAAACCATGTTGACTTTCCCCAAACAAATTAAATTCATCCATGTGTCTGACAATTTTATTCTTTATTATAGTTTCAACTAATTTGCCCGGTACTGACATTAGACTTACCAGTATGTACTTGCCAGGATCACCGTTAGAGCCCTTCTTAAATATTGGCAGCACATTAGCTATCTTCCAGTCAGTAGGCATAGAAGCCCATTTAAAGGATCAGTTACAAACCACAGTTAAGTTCCACAGTTTCCCATTTGGGTTCTTTCAGAACTCTTCAGTGAATGCCACCTGGTCCCGGTGACTTGTTACGGTTCAGTTTATCAATTTGTTCCAAAACCTCCTGTAATGACCCCTTAGTGTGGGACAATTCCTCAGATTTGTCACCTAAAAAGAATGACTCCGGTTTGGAAATCTCCCTGACATCCTGAACCGTGAAGACTGAAGGAAAAAAATAATTTAGTTTCTCTGCAATGACTTTATCGTCTTTGAGTGTTCCTTATCTCGATCATCCAGGGGCCGATCTTTTTTTGAATAGATTTGTCTGCCTTGAAAGATTGCTTATGAAAGGCGTTTTCAGTTCAAAAGTTGAAGTGTTTTCCGCTTGGACTGTGAAGCGAAGTTCTTAACTGTTGTCGTACAACTCATTTATGAGGCTAAGCCAAATTACTTGCTTTTGTCTATATTTTGTTGAGTACCACACATGTAATGAATGCTCACTAAGCTTGATTTCCAAATGCAAAGATCAAGTCATAAAACAGAGGCAATAAGTAGTTTTATAATAAATCAATTTTAAGAAGGTGTTTCATTCTTTCATAACTTTTAGTGGAAGCCCCACTTATCTTTGAATGACTAACTGCCCCCTAGTCAGACAAAATGCTATGGCCACTCATCTGAATTCCTAGTGAAAATTCATCCAAGGATCTTCTCTTCATATGAAGATTTTCTTCACCTATGTTTGTAACTGGCTACGCTGAATTCTGTATTACTGGGAATATGAAAACAGAGAAAGAGGAGTCTACAAATCTTTGATTGGAGATTGGCTTGTCTGTGGCATTCACTGTGGGAGTATTTGGATGGTAAGCAATATTACGGTCACAAGAAAGCATTTCTAGACTTGAATTTGCTGCTTATGGGCCTGCTACAATTGCCACAGAAGTCAATGGCTATCCTTTTATTTAGTGAAATGAAGGTTTTATGGAAGCCTTAGAATTAGAAATCAGGTGTCCAGTAATGGCTGTTACTGTACCACAGACCCTCTTTAGTGAGTTAGCAATAATTTGTTTATCTCATAATTGCCTCTGCCTGCTCTTTCCTTTCTTTATACCCTGTGGGCAGTGGAATAATTCTTATTCCATTTTCTTGTTCACCTTGTCCTATGCATCTTCGACCTCGTTTTGCATTCCGAGGACTAAATTGACTGGGACAAAGAGGAAACCCTCTCCTTTTTTTTTTTCATGCCTTTGTAACCAAAGAGCTTTGTTATACACACAGCTCATGGCTGTATTGTGGAAAACAGGCCTCTGATTAAATCTGTGGGCCTCTTAAAGTTAATTCTGCCTTAACTATATTAATTCTATCCAGCAGCTCTGCTAATGGAATAACTTTCTTACTGTCAGGGAATGACTCCTCAAAACGAAGAGTTAAAGGTATCCTGGCTGTTCAGGACTTGATGTTGGTCTTAAGACTGTGATTGAAGCTTGACTTTCACTGATGGATTGGATAATGAGGCTAGCATAGCAACTTGGGTCATTGACAACCAAAATGTTTTGTTTTCTGCACAGTGGGTTAGATGACTTTTCTTCATACTGTACATTCCATTTCTGATCAGCATTGGGTTGTTCATTTCAAGCCAATATTAGGCTATGTTAAAGAGTAAGAAGTAGTATGCATACCTTAATACAGAAGTCCCTGACGTTGGTTACTTCCTTGGTTCTGCATTAACGTATTCTTGTTCTCATGACTCCATCTTTCCAGAGAGCACAGCTCTGAAGTTACTGTTGCTGATTTCTCTAAATTTGTTTTCAAAGGCTTACCATTTCAAATTATATAGGTCTGATATGTTGTCAGTCTTACGGTGATTTTGATTTTATTGTTGTATTAATTATTTTAAGAAGTACAGTGACTTCTGATTTACACTATGAAGTAGTTTGCTCTGGCAACTTTTGGTCAATCTTTTTCTGGTCAGAGATCTCAACTTAATGTATGGATTAGGGATGTGAGCCTGTAACGTTAATGTGCACGGTTACACGCAGCCTTCTCACCCAATGCTGCTACCTCTGTATCAGAAGCAGCTGTGCAGGGGGTGGGGGAAGGCAAGAGACAGTGCACACAGGGAACTGGATTTCAAACCAACTTGTGTGCGCACCGGCTCCTGGGGAGCAGCCTCCCTCCCCACTCCCTCTGCTGCTGCCTCTGCAAAGGCAGCAAGAGGGAACAGGTGACTCCGTGAGAGCCGTCTGCTGCCCCCTCCCCATGTAAATGTGTAACTGCTGAAAATGTCAGTGGTTACACAATGAAATTGCATAAATAAGCACATTTTAACATCCCTGATATAAGTCTTCTCTCATTAGGCTCTGTGGGTACAGTTTTCAAAAGCTCTTAGATGATATAAAGAAGCCAGAATCCCATTATCTATCATAGGCCCTGATCCTGCAAAAGATTGGTGTGTGTGCTTCACCATCACGAATAGCCCCATTGAGGAACTTGAAGAGGTATGAACACCTTGGGAATAGAGCTTATTTGTAATTCTGAAATGTTTGTAACTCAGAACAAAATGTTACACTGGTTCTCTCAAAAGTTTACAATTGAACAGTGAGATGACACAGCTTTGAAATGTTATAATGCAGAAGAAAAAGGCTGCTTTTAACTATCCTAATTCAAATGAAACAAGTCCAGAAACACTTTTCTTGCCTTTTTAACTTTCCCTGTATTTTTGTAACAGTATGCACTACAGGTTGGACCTCCCTGGCCTGGCACTCTCAGGACCTGACCAGTCCCAGATGAGGGATTTTGCTAGACCAGAAAAGGTCGTATCTGGCTCTCTCCTACCACACTCCCTCCCCTGGTGGCTGGACCAGTTACAGGCTCTGTTGCCCTGCTGGTCTCTGCCTCCCACTTGCCTGCCATGCTGGGCAGCCTAGCTCGCAGTGCACTACGCTCCTGCCTCACTGGCCAGCCTCACTGTGGCGTGCCAGGCTCCAGCCCCGCCAGGCAGCCCTGTGGCAGGGGTGGTGTGCTGGGCAGCCTAGATGAGCAGCCCTGCTGGGGCATGCCTGGCTGCCCTGCTGCAGGGATCTAGGCTCCTGGCCCTACTGGCAGCAGCCCACAACCCTGCCAGTCCGCAGGGCTCCTAGGCACCAGCCCTCCATCTGGACTCTCTCTGCTCTGGCAGGACCATGGATGGTCCAGGACAAGAGTCCCAGTTTACAGAGGTTCAACCTGTACTGTCCTTTATTTGGATTTTTACTCTGCTGCTACTTGATTGCATACTTCCAGTTCCAAAAGAGGTGTGTGGTTGACTAGTCAGTTAAGTCAGGTGTACTGTACAGGGTTAAGTCAGCCTAAGTTATGTAATTCCAGCTATGTAAATAAAGTAGCTGGGGTCAACATAGCTTAGGTCAACTTACTGCAGTGTGTACACTCTGCTGGGTTGATGGGAGAAACTCTCCGGTTGACTTACCTATGCTTCTCGTACTGGAATCAATTGGAGAGCGATCTGCGGTCAATTTAGTGAGTCTCCACTAGACTCGCTAAATCAACCTCCTGTGGATCAGTTGCTGCAATGTTGATCTCCCTGTAGTGGAGACATTCCCTTAGTACCCCTAGTGTTCATAACTCTGAGTTTCTGCTGTACTCAGGGGAGTAAAGTTAAGCACATGTGTTAGGACTGCATCCTGCATAAACTTAAGTGTCTATAGGCCAAGGCTCCTATGCCATTAAAGTTCTTTTGAAAATTTGACCCTATATAACTAAAACCTGATAGAGTAAGTTGAGAAATACATCTGTTAATGTAAACTAATTACTTTTGTGTTATGAAAAGCAATCATTTGTAAAAGTTGTAACCTATACAGTAGTTTGTCATCATTTCATGTGATTGTGCATTCCTTCTGTGCGATTTGTACTTCATCAGCAAATGGATAAAACTATTGATCTTTATAACAGAAGTGGCATTTTAATAATTAATTCAGTGTCTTCTCATGCAAAATCCCATGAATAGCTTTATATAATCATTCATGGTGGTTTCACTGAGTAAAATTCTGTTATTTTTAATAGAATTTTACTTTTTAGTGGTGGTTAACTTTGTTAGGAGAAAACAATGGCAAGGTCAGTGGAAGGAGAGATGGTTCTTTGAGCATGTGTCTGTCAGTGTAGATGCCCCTCTAGGTGTGCATGCAACGTTAGTCTTGGATATCAGTGCCTGTCTGAGCCATGCAGGTGCTCTGGGACTTCACCATATTCCTGTGTGAGGACATAAAGGGTGGAAAGACGCAGATCCTCTCTCCATTCTCTCCTACTGCCCGTGGCCTTGAGCTGAAACCTAGCACTGTCCAGCCCACTTCTGTTCGTGCTTTCTGTAGCTTATTTACAAACACCTTCATTGAAAACCCATTCTTCTAGTCACATTCCACCCAACCATTGACCTTTGTTAAACTGTGCTTGGATCTAGCCAAAAGTTCGGATGCCAAGGTTGGGAGTGCAGTACTGCCATCGCTGCTTGACGGATGTTGCTGAAACTCCTAATTTTCCCCCATCTGGTGGTGGTTGCCAGTCAAATACAGTGAGGCCTACCCTGAGGTGCATTCAAAAGAGAACAGTTACTTATCCTGTAATAACGGTTTCTTTGAAATGTTTTCGTGTGCGTGGCTCTCACAGCTGCCTTCCCGCCTGGCCCACTTCTGGAGTTTTCAGCAGAGATAGGGTGTGGATTGTAGGCCACTGGGGGGGGGGGGGGTTGCAGCTCCTCCACCTTTTATACCCTCACAAGGGAGCACAAGGAGACTCAGGGTGTGTGCGCGTGTGTGGTTCCTAAGGACACCGCTGTTCCAAAGACCCCAAACTTGTGCTCAAGAAGAGCATGCACACCGACAGGGGGACTCTCACAGGCCACACCCTCTCGAAGAGCCTCTGTTCCTGTAGGGTAAGTAACCATTGTTTGCTTTTGTTGTCTATGCCAACATGGTTCTTGTGTGTGCCATTATGGCATTCAGAGAATTTTCTTTCAAATTCAATGCTGTCATTAAAGAAAAGAAAAAGCCAGAGGAAATGTATGTAATACTGCTATGGCTCTGACGATAAACCAAGGAAAAGCAGTTAAAGTACCCTTGTTCCTCACACTGCCACCATTTGTGCTCCGACACTGTATTAAAGACAATTACATACCCTCAGAAGCTTTTTTCTTAGTTCCCCAGGGAACATTAAGCCCAGAGAACATATTACTGCAAGTAATCATAAAGTCAACAAAAACTACGTTTGATAATGTGGAACAGTGTTACACGATATGCTGTGCCTGTTTAAATACTAAAGGCTTCAACAGCAGCTT
Source organism: Pelodiscus sinensis (assembly GCF_049634645.1). NCBI lineage: Eukaryota > Metazoa > Chordata > Testudines > Trionychidae > Pelodiscus > Pelodiscus sinensis. Next base: position 54,433,446 of record NC_134720.1, read on the forward strand.
ACATTCCATAGGTCCATCCTTTTGTTTGTCCTGACCCTTACCGTAATTTTTAAAGGGACACTGTCAAGTCATTTTGAGAAATTCCTTTCTCATTAGCTATGACAGTGTTACTTAGCCGAATTCTAGAAACTGGCGTCATTTTTATTTGTTAGCTTTTTTGCTCATGGACAGTGAAACTTGATGGATTGGTTTAATTTCTGGTTCTCATGCATTAGCACGATGCTTTTGATTTTTTTCCAGCAGTGCAGAGATTTTAAAAACAAACACACACAAAACAAAACAACATCTTCCCTTTATGTTTATTGCAATATAAATATGAGAATCTTTCTCTTCCTACAAAGATTGATAAATCTTTAAAAAAAAAAATCTTATTTGCACTGTATCCTGTTCGACAGTGTCTGTTCAATTTTTGTATCCATCCATATAGTGTATGCCTTTACTTATGTGTACATGCCTATGTACGTGGGTTTTTGGTGCTGTGAAAATATATATATAGTGTGTGTGTTTGATACATGAGCTCTGAAGAACTAAATTGTTTTTCTTTAAAAACAAGCCTCAAATGTCAGAAGTTTGATTTTTAACACTATATATTTTGAAATGGATAATCCTATTAAATGTTTTCATTAAATGAACATGTAGAGCAGAATATCGTTCAAAGACTTCTTAATGTTTTTTAAATATGTTAATATATTTAATATTAATCTCCAACTTTTAAAACTGGTTGTATGAGAAATTCAGTAAAAATTAATTTACACACTATTCTGAAAAAATATGAGTTTTTAAAGACACATTTATAGGATAATTGGACAAAAGCAATTTAGGCACTTTGTCCATGGAGAAACTAGAAAGTAAGTTGAAGTTATTAAGCATGTCATATTTTTGCAATGGGTAAGAGGAACTATGAAGTTTGTTTAGACATTGCCAAGCTGCTATAGAGAGGAAGAGAGCTCTCTCTCTCTCTCTCTCTCCCCCTAAATATTCTTTTTTAAGTCTTTCATTCCTTCAAGTTTGGAGGTGGTGCATCAGGGCAAATCCTCTTTTGATACACTATCCATGCAGCTGAGGTAGGTAAGAATAAAAAAAAAACCTTTGTTTATTCTTAATGAAGTTGAGTGTTTTAACTGTTACACATATGGCTCTGTGTACAACTTTGGAAGAGCATCCAAACTGGGGATGTAAGTGACTAGTTGACTAGTGACTCGACTAGTTGCTCCCCGCCCCCTTGCTGCCTCTGTCAGAGAGAGACAGCAAGGTGAGGGGGGGAGCAATAGCCAGTGCAGGGAGGAGCTGGCTTAGAAGCCAGTTCCCCCAGCACTGTCTCTGTAGAGGTGTCAGGGCAGTGCGCAGCAGGGAACTGGTGGCGCTTTTGTCTTTGAAATGTAGCAAAAGTGGGGCTCTTGCTGCATTTCAAAAGCAGAAGTGCTGCGGGGAGCATGGGGTGAGCGGGGGCCTCAAGCAGTCCCCCGCTGGCCTTGTGCTCCCTGCTTTTGAACTAAACAAGAGCCCCAGGGGCCTCTAGTACATTTCAGAAGCGAAGCACACGGGGAGCACCGGGCCAGCGGGGGCCTGCTTGAGTCCTCACTGGCCCTGTGCTCCCGACGCACTTCTGTCTTTGAAACGTGGCAAGAACTGGTGGAGCTGTTGCTACATTTCAAAGGCAGAGGCGCCCTTATCGACTAATCAAATAATCGGTGCAGATTCCATCGACTATTCGATTAGTTGATCTGAATTTAACAACCCTAATCCAAACGTCAGATTTTTTTTGTTAAACTTTCTTCTATGCCTTGTTTTTAAAAAATCAAAAGTGTTTTCAAATATCATGAAGTGAATAATTGAGGATGAGGTGCTGAAAATCTCCACAAATTCTCTCTAACCAAGGCTAATTTAAACCTTTTTTTAGGATTTGGACACTGTTTAAAAATCTATTTTAATTCTAAAATGGAGCCTGTTTGTTGTGCTACATGACTTATAGGCTGGCTAGTTGTTTCCAGTCCCAGCTGGATAGTAATTGCAATTAGGTTTCCGTTTTTTGTTTGAAGTGACCCATTCAGTCCTGTCTTTTTCATCTGTTTTTATGTAACACTCCTTGGTTTAACATTGTTTTCCTTCCACCCCCAATTTTTCCCTTCCTTCTCCTTGTTGTAAACTCATGGCAGGGCCTGCTTGGTGAGCTCATTCTATTACAACAGCAAGTCCAGCAGCATGAAGAGGAAGCACGCAGAGCCGCTGGCCAATATAGCACGGGCTCCTCCCAGCAGAAGCGAAAGGTGATGGTTCAAAGGGCGCTATGTACTATATTCGCACTAACCAAGCACTTCAGCTGCCTTCACTCGGTGTGGAAGCAGCTCATTTTAATGTGATCACAGGCTGAAATGATTGTTACAAAAATCTTTTTGCAAGAGCACGTGGTGCTAAATTGGTCCTGCTTCCAGTTGCTCTAATTGGGGTGCCATTAAATGATTGGGGATATCCGGGGGGGGGGCAGTCTCACAAGTAATTTAGCTTCTGCTTCTGAAACCTTGGTTTACTTCTAAATTGACTTGTGTTTTAAGTTACTGTATTTCTAGAAATTGGATTTAGGGAAAACAAAGAATCCAAGTCAGTCTCAAGCTGAGCAAATGCTGATTTAGCTTTCCAATTCTGACATCAGATGCAGTTTTTTAAAAGGATACTTCAGACAGCCTAGTTCAGTTTATTCCCAGTGGAGTGATAATGCTGTGTAAAGCAACCTGTAACATTGTGTTAGGATGAAACTGTAGTAATTGAATTCCCCAATATAGTTGCAATGATAAAAATTCCCCATGACAAAATTAGTAGGCTTGTCAGTGGGCAAAGTTTCGTATTTGTAAATACAAACCTAATAAATATATCTCAGTAGCTGATTTTGTGTAGCTAGGCTGTTGGTCATCTCTCCATTGTTTTACTAGGCGCTGGAGTAATTTTTTAGCATTAGAATGCTACTGGCATACTACCTACTAGATTGAGATGATTTTAGTAGTCTAGATTTCTTCAGAGCTAATTTTTGTAGCTAGTGTAATTCTTTACTGCTTCTGTGACTTTGAAAACAAAGTTATCTCTAGTTTCCGTGTCCATAGAGCCTACAGTTCCTTCTGAATTTCCATAGTTCCATAGCTTTTGAACTAATCACTAGATACACGCCTTCAGCAGGCTGCCTCTGTGGTTGTATCTGAGAGAGATGGGAAAGACTTAAAGTTCCGTGCGTAACATTGTCTGAAGTTAAGTGTTTGATTTGCACCAAAGGGCTTGAAGAAGTTTAAAATCTACCGCCCTTTTTCAAGCTACTGTTGAATGTTAAGCAAACATTCCATTCCACGTTGCAGTTCAAGAACTGCCCTTCCTCCTCCTCTGTACAACTGTAGGACAGATGAGTAGTGAAGGGGCGAGAGGTATTCTCTCATCTAGGTAATGTAACATTGGATTTTAGAGACAATTGGCCAGTCCTGCCCTCAGTGAGGCACTTAATGATCTGTAATAAAGATGCTGGAAGAGTAATGCACTGGAGTCTGACTACTCTGAGCCGAATTTGTCCCATGGTAGGCTACATAGTCCTTCCTACTTCCCGTCCAGAGCAGTGTTGCTGGCAAAAGACCAGAGATACCTTCAGCATACTAAACCGGCTTGTTAGTTTACGGATTCCTTTGCGTATTAAGAGTGACTCCTTCAGTCTTTTGTCAGGTTGCACGCAGTGTCTGTATTTAAGACAGAGCTGGGTAGGATTTTTGTCTCGAGTGCAATGCATTAAATTGACTTGTGCTGAAGGGGACTACATTCTAGAACTTTTCCAAGTGTAATTCCCACTTTTTAAAAAGGCTATTAAGAAGAGTTCCTATTTGTGTAGTGTTGGATCTATGAAACCTTACGGCTGCTGGAAAGGGAATGCAGTAATTGATATTTAAAAGCTCCATCTTCTAAGGACCTAGCACAGAGAGGATGAATCTATTCTTACAGACAATTCACCATCATTAGCGTTTTCTTGCTACTAATCCCATGGCCTCGGAATTGCAGGAAAAAAAGTATGTCTCTAGCAGTAAATGATTTACAGTCCCATAAGGGAAAGTCTTAAATTTGTGTCCAAGATGCTTGAGCATCACATGCCTTGTAGAAATATCAAAGCTATTTGGCAAACACATTTCGATGTGTCTCAGTAAGAGGCAGGCTACTTGCAGGGCTATCACCTGGATGTGTGTACTTTGATGCATGCCAGTGGCAAGGAATGGTGATGCATTTTATTTTGCTGCAACTAACCCATTTGTTGTGAAAAATTGAATGGCTGAGTAAACAGAGCTCTTGCAGTACACACCTTAAAATGATAAAATTTAAAGATTCCAGTCATAGGGCCAAACTGTGTCTTGGTAGAAACAGGTGCGATTCCCACTGAAATCTGCCAAGTTGCTCCCACTTATACCAGGCTCAACTTGGTCTGCTTTTATTTTGCAAGATTATCTGTTTCCTATCGACTTAAAAATATGATTTTGTTTCATTTCCATTCCTCTAAGCTTGAATATTCCTGTTACTTTAATATTTCATTGGCATTGTCAGAATGCAGAATAAACAAATCAAGCAGCAGAAGGACTTACCAGTGCCATGGTCTACAAATCCTCCTAACAATGATATAAAATAATTTTTGATGGGGGGTCCACTCCAAGATTTTAGAAAGTGATTGAGGGCCCCATTCTTCCATGATACTGATGGAGAAGGTACAGCATCTGGGATGGAAGTTGGGTGTAGAAGGGAGCTTAGGGTAAGGGATTGGGGTGCACAAGGGTGGTGTGGTGTCTGAGAGCTTGGGTGAAGGAAGTAGTTGTGACCTGGGGCACTGGTTTGGGATGCGGGGGTATGGGTTGGGACCTAGGACAGGAGGGGGTTGTGACCTGGGACAGGGGATTGGAGTGCAGTAGGGGGTGCAGGGATTTGAGTTGTGACCTTGGGCAGGGGATTGAGGTGCAGGGTCTGGGAGATATGGGCTCAGGAGGGAGACAGAGGGTTTGGCTTGTGTTGAGTGGGGGGGAGGAGTGAGGGGGCAGAGGGTTGAGGGGAGAGTGAGCCTGGGGTGCCAGAGGAAGGCTCTGTCTGGGAGACTTACCTGGGTGACTCCTGGCAGCAGCCCTGTAGGGTTATTGGACCGCTTCCCTGCTGTCCCGCCCTCTCATAGGCTGCAGGGACCATGTGCGATGGAGACTATGCCTGAGGGTAGTGGGGAGGGTGCACTGCTCGCTGCCTGTTCTTCAGATGGGCAGCTCTCATTGCCCAGAAATCATCCAATGGGATTGTGCTGGGGGCAGGAGCTGCCAGTAAAGCACCACTCCTCCCTCTAGGGCTTACAGCTGAAAGAGAAACGGCTGCCACAGCTGCTTTTCTGAGCCGTGCAAGTGGGGCACAGGACGAGCAGGGAGTCTGCCTGATGTCCCCCGCTGTGTCCACAGGCTGGATCTGGTGGCTTGGCAGGCCTGATCCGGCCCCTGGGCTATATTTTGCACAGCCCTGATCTTCAGTCTAGACTCTTTATATAATATAGATTGTCTATTTTAGATGCAAATTTATAACTCCATCTCTCATTTTTAATCCCTTCATATACTTGTAATTCTTTCCTTGTAGACTATTATTACCCACTTAACAAATACTGTATTTACCTGAGGGGGTGTGTTGTATCGCAAGAACCCATGGCTGCATCTCTCTGTGCACTGACGTTTTCAGTGATGCCAGTGAGAATTGTTCTAGCTCTGAATGTATGAGTGTGAGATGTCCATGGTTTGTCATTGTTCTGTGATCGCATGTCAGTGACTCAGACACAGATTTTTACAGGCACTTATTTGCCTAAAGATGCAGATAAGTGCCTTCTGAGGCTTTTCAGACATACCGCTTAGATCCCTATCTGGCCCTGTGGGATGGTAGTCGTGGTGTTGTCTATGGCTTTTTGGATGAAATGGAACATCAAACATTTCTATCCATGCAACAATTGAAATCTGTTCTAAAACGAGTCGTAAATAGCCATGTATGTTTGGTAAAAAAGTCGACAGTTTCTTTTGTCATGTCAATTATCATCAGGCATGGGTGGCCATTTATTACTCTGTAGCTTGCTGCCCAGTACTGCATCAATGAGCAGAGTTGAAATGCTTGGGAGTATTGTTGTGAATGAAATGTTCAAAGTGACCGTGGTGACACAGACCTTCCAGACCAGTGGAACACTTGAGCAGGTCCATTGAAATCAGTGACGCTCCGGTTCAGTGGGAAGTCAGTGGAGCTGCATATTTCACTGTGCTCCTCTGCGGGTGCCCCTGAGGCCTGGCCAGTACCACAGTGAGGTGGATGTAAGCTGACCTGATTGTGTCAGTGTGTGTGCTACAGCCTGGTCTCACCAATGATGGGGTACGTCTAGACTACAGGCTTTTGTTGACAGAAGTTTTGTCGACAGATACTGTCGACAAAGCTTCTGTCAACAAAGAGCGTCTAGACTACATTCAGTTCTGTCGACAAAGCAAGCTGCTTTGTCGACATGGCAGTGTAGACGGCAAAGGACAGTTTAGATGCAATAACGCCTTCTGTTGACAGAACTCTGTCGACAAAAGGCGTTATTCCTCGTAAAATTATGTTTACTAGCATCGACAAAACTGCTGAGTTCTGTCGACATTATGTCGACAGAACTCAGCGGTAGTGTAGACGCAGGTTTAGTTTTGTCGACAAAAGTCCACTTTTGTTGACACAACCCTGTAGTCTAGACACACCCTAGGTGTCCAACTACGCTGACATGACTCCGCCTCCACGAGAGGTGTAGAGCTCCAGTTGGTGTAGTTAGGCGACGCAACGTCTGGGTGGACACTGTTACTTCCATCAGCTATGGCTGTCTTGTTGACAAGAAAGCCAGGCAACTAGAAACTGGCTTCCCACTCCCAGCTGGGCTGCTGCCTGCAAGCTCCCTGCTCTGGAAGCCGAGAATCCTATGTAAACCCCCATGGTCCCTGAGGCAAGAAGCCTAGGGGTCAAGCTGAGAGCCTTGGCTCTTGCTCTCCCCGGCCCCATTCAGTCAGTGGAAGCCTGCCTGGTGGGGACTCTCGCCACCAACAGAAGGAGGGTAGCGTGGACATCAGCCCCCTGCAGTAATTATTGCAGTGGCTATAAGTTGACCTAACATAGGTCGATTTAGGTGTGTAGTGTAGACATGCCCTTAGTTCTGACGTAGTTCACTTGTCTGTACGTTACTGCTAGAAGGGTCACACTGCTGGGTATTTTCCTGCTCTGTTTTGTGGCACATTATTAGAGGGCTGCTTTCTAGGAACTAGATTAAGGCTACCACAATCCCTGCTCTTCTGAGAAGAGAAGTTAGCGCATTATCTACCCACCTTCTCCTGAAGGGTACAGTGCCGTTAGTGGAGAAAAGAGTCATGCCCCACTTTGAGGGCTGCGTTAGAGCATTCTTTGAGAGCGTTGTAATATTTCCTTGTATTCTTTAAACGTTTTCAGTAATCATTTTGGGGGAGAGGATGTGGAATGTTTGTCTAGATTTCTCAATCCCCCAGGAAATGCTTATGAGAAGAGGGACATAGCTGTTCTTTGGATGTTTGCATAGCCCAGAAACATTGTCTGTATTCCCTTTTTTGTGTCTGTCCTCTTTTCTTCGCTTCTTATCCCTGTCTGCCCTGTCGTATCTCTGGGGTGCTTTCTGTTTGGGTGGGTGGTGCTCACACTAGGGATGTAAAATCCCCATTAATCAATGAACTGGTTAAATATTGGGTTAACTTAACGTTTAACTGGTTAAACGACTATAGTGGGATCCAAGCTGGGAACGGCTACGAGCCAGCTGGAACAGCCCCCTCCCCATGGGGCTCCCACCTCCAGCCCTGCACTGGTGCTGGCTCTAGCTCTGCCAGCTTGCAGCCCACACTAGAGTAGCCCTTGTCCTCTGTGGGGCTGGAGCAGCCTCCTGTCTGCGATGGGCAGGGAGCTGCTCCAGCCCCCACTGGTTACTAGTTAACGGGAGCCAGTAAGCGTTATCTGTTTAGGGTGGTGCTTACCAGTTAACCTTTCACATCCTAGTGCTCACCTCTATATACATACTTTAAATGGAAAGTGTGTGGGGTGTGTGTGGGGGGGAGGGGGCCTAAAGGCATCAGGCCACCATCCCTGTGGCAGAACTCTTCTTCGTTCTCTTGCATTGGGATGCTAAGAGAACATGTTCCCCTTGCTGCTGGTCCATGGTAGAAACAGAAGGTGGCCCACTTCCAACACGTCATCTTCACTGCTTCAAGGATCAGCTCATGAATAAGAAAACAATGGGATGGAGGGAGAATTGTAATTTGTCATTGCCTTTTGCAAATTAAATGCATACTCATGTGACGCTTGTAGGTTAAGTAACTCCCACAAACCAAGTGCCACGAAGAACTGGGAATTGTTAATTGGCCAACAGTTACTATGAATTGGCGTGACTGCGTTGGTTTATGTCCTGTAAACATCTCATCCATGCATTGAGTTGATTCACTCCCTTGACTTTAATCTAATTTGCTTGAATTGTTAGTGACTTCATTTAAAGTTGAGTTGAATTTCTTTATATTGCTATAATTATTTCATTAACTTTTCATGAATCATTTCTTCTTGATTGTCCTTTAGGCTCTACATTATTTTTAAAAGACTTGCATAAAAGCCTATTTCAGTATTGCATACTGAGCTTGTGACTTTGTATGTTTTTGAAGAAACAGATGTAAAAGTTGTTTTGAACATCTGATTTTCCTATCTTTTTTTAAGAGCTACTTTATTTTACAGTTTCATTTTTGAAAGGATTTAACTAAAAATCCCTTCATGTTTTCACAGCTATAGTAGGATCAGACTTCAGGTCATTGTCTACTGATAAATTTTACATTCTGATCACTCTTCGGCGTTGTTTCCTACTTTTTACTATTGTCTGTGTGACTATGTATGGTAATGTAAAGCATCCCATCAAGATTCCATACTGAAAAATGAAAATAATAGAACAGTAAAATATACTTAATACTATTTGCAGAATACATTGTTCCTGTTACATTTGGCTACATAAATAAATTCATGTGGTGCTCAGTTGTGTGCAAGACACAAATAAGAATGTGATGCCTAGCCTCTGGCGTTCATGCATTTTAAATATAAACACCAAACAAAAAGCCACTGTGCAATCTAGAGGATGCTGATAGTTTAGAAAGATTTTGTGTTTTGGCATACCTAGTGGAAAATCGTGTTGGAACCAAATTGATACAAGTTAGTGTTTGCACCTTTAGAATCCCTTAAAAAAATAAAGTAAGGCCCAGACAGTTTGGCTACCTGACTTTATTAATCCGTTGGTGGAGGGGAGATTCTCTGAGGAAGCTACTGAATTTTGTTTATCATTAAGCCCAATTTCTCAGTATTTGGTCCTGAAGGCGATAATTTTTATATTGGCTTGAACAAAGATTTAGACTTCGTTTGATAGGATTTTCCTGCTCTGGACGGAACTTTTAGCCACCTTCCATCCCAAATGATTTGATTTAAGAACTTGATTTGACTCAAAAGGCATGCTAAATCAGTTATTTTATGTTCAGTAAAGCTTCTGGTTTGGGATTCAGTTGCATCCTGAGGATAAACTAAACATTTGTGCTGTTTAACCAAGCAGTGGCTATGATTATGTTTCTTAACATTATAGGTCTCTGACAAGGAGAAGATTGATCAGCTTCAAGAAGAACTTCTGCACACTCAGGTATGTAGTCTAGTAAAAAGGGCCTAAAATCAGAGCACCGTGTGTGCAAAACTGAAATCACTGAACAAAATGGACTGAAAATGTAAGACATCTTGCAGAAATTGAAGGAATTTTTTAAAAAATTATGGCTGGAGAAGAAGCCTTTAATTCCTTCCTTAATTGGGCAGCGGTTTTTATTTACCGTTTTTGATATTTTGATGTGTTGATATTTTTAATGATTGCTTCCTTAGCATGCTTTTGCTATACATGGGAAATGGGATTATATATGGTAAAATGACATTTGAATCTCTTAATCTATTAAATGGCATTTCTAGGAGAGACAAAAAGCTCTTAAAGTGAATTAGATGATCAAGCTCGGGGGTCTGAGGCTTTGTCTAGATGGCAAGTTTTTGCAGCAGAAAATATGCTAATGAGACTAATTTGCATAAATCGTGATGTCATTAGCATATTTTCTGCCATTTCTTTTTGCGCAAGGGGTTTTTGCACAAAAAGCAGTGTAGCTGCTTCCGTTTTGCGCAAAACCCCCGTTTTGCTCAAGATCCTCTCTGGGGGTTTTGCACAAAACGGAAGCGGCTACACTGCCTTTTGCACAAAAACCTTTGCGCAAAAAGAAACAGCAGAAAATATTCTAATGACATCGTGACTTATGCTAATTAGTCTCATTAGCATATTTTCTGCCGCAAAAACTTGCAGTGTAGACAAAGCCTGAATGTAGAATAGGAGAAGAATGACTTGTAAAATACAAACCACAGAAAGCGATAGTCTATTCTGTTTATGGCCAGATGGGAATTCACAAGAACCGGTGTGTTTCGTTTTCTACGAGCAGAGTGGCATTGTTGGCATAGACACAATTAAAATATGTGGTGCTATGCTTGCAGTGTGAAAAGGTGCTAATGGTAGAGTTCTGGAATGTTTTCCTTTGGGTATTTTGACCCATTTATCCATGGGCTTAGGACACTGAACCCCATAGAACTGTTTGGGGGAAGTATCTTAAAACTTTGAGCCATGCTGACTACTACAGGCAGAGCGCTTCAATTTTCCAACCTGTGCAGATGACCCAGCACTTTTTTAATTTTTTTTCTAAAACTAGCTGATGTTGCACAACTTCTAAAACAGCTTTCTTTTTTCCTTGAGCTGACATAATGTAAAATAGTCTCTTTCATGTCAGCCAGGATTGAATTGGAACAGTTGTTCTGGAGGCTGTGACAGGCAGTAGAGTCACAATGGTCAATTATAGATCTAAAGCAGGCATCTACATTCACATGTAGACACTAAATAATAAGGGTCTTTGTCTTGGTGATAGCAAGCATCCACAGCTCTCACTGGTATATAAGTGATGTCTATGGGAATGGTGAGTGTACACGATGGCTGTGTCTACATTGGCCTCTATTCCGTAATAGGGATGCAAATGTAGCACTTTGGAATAGGCAAATCCGCGGGGGATTTAAATATCCCCCGCGGCATTTGCATTATCATGGCTGCCGCTTTTTTCCGGCTTGTAGATAAGCCGGAGAAAAGCGCCAGTCTGGACGCGATCCTCTGGAAAATAAGCTCTTTTCCGGAGGATCTCTTATTCCTACTTTCAATATTTTCCTATTCCAAAGTGCTACATTTGCATCCCTATTACGGAATAGGGGCCAATGTAGACACAGCCAATTTGTAGAAGACCTATCAGAGAGCTGCATTCCTGCCCTGTCTTGCTTCACCAAGAAATCTTTCATGGACCATAGTTTGCTATGTTGTATCTCTATCTAGTTTCATTAAGAATGGACTATCAAATGAAAGGATACTTTAATGAGGGGGTCTCTTGTATCCATGGCTTTCAGTGTGGTTTGATTGTTTTTCTGATGGTTTAAAACTTTTCATTTCATTCATGATGATGGTATAGCCAAATTGGTTCTTCAGTCTGTCATTTTTGAATAGTTTTCACTTGATTATATAGGATTTTAACAAGCTTTCAGTAGTTTAAATATTTTCTGAGATTCGGAAGGACTTGTTTGGAGAATGATTTTTTTTTTCCTCATGTAGTAAAATTCTTAGGGAAAAGTTTACTGATCTGTGCACTCTGTTTTACTTGGTTACTCTGTATGACTGTTTTGTAGCTGAAATATCAACGAATTCTTGAGCGCTTAGAGAAGGAAAACAAAGAACTAAGAAAGCTGGTGTTGCAGAAGGATGACAAGGGCATTCATCAAAGGAAGCTAAAGGTACTGTTAACAGTCTCTCACAAGTGTCAAAACAGAATTAGGCCAGTGTGACGGTGCATTGGGGTTTTCCCGTCTCCTGCACCGCCGTAGTGGCACGGACAGACTCCACCAGCCAGTAGAACAGAGGGTGTTTATTGCTTCTCCAGAATACAGCTCAGATGTAATCTGGTTCCAGGGCAGGCCTAGGATGCCTCAGCCCCCCTTGAGATGGGGGAGGCTGAGCCCCTAAATTCCAGCCCCTTTCCTTAGGCTGTCTCCTCCATGCTCCCAGACAGAAACTAACTTCCTCATTTCCAGCCCTGCCCCCCAGTCAGGGTTCCACTCCCCCTTCTTCACACTGTTCCACTCCCTGGGGAAGAGCTCGTCAGACAGGTTCAAAGCCCCCTTTGCATAATAACTCATCCCCTGCCCTGCTGGGCCGTGCTGCAGCCAGTGGGGGTCACTCACAATCCACTGCCCAGCATAGCAACCAGCAAGGTACCCCCCACTACGTCACAGCCATTCGCTCTACAGTGCTACTCTAAACTGCTTAACTTCATTAATTCTTACGTAGCGGTTGGGGTTTTTTTTAGCCTTAAAAATTCATCTTAGCATTTTTAGCTGTTGATGAGTGGCACTTTGCATTTAAGGATACTGGCTATGCAATTGGATGAACCGCATTTCTAACTGCTTTCACTGGATGTACTTACATGTGTCAGTAACTTCATACCAAGAACACTGCTGAAGTTACTACGTCTATCTTGAAGATTGCAGAAGTAAAAAAGTTGGATTTGTGGTTTGTGCATCATAATATAACTAAAATCTCCATTTTTATTTAATTATAAAAATATTATTCTAGATGTTTGTATGCTATCTCTAGGCCTTTCATGGTTTGAAAAGGGACTTTGAAATTTGGCAGAGGGGCAGTTCTGAGGACGAGGAAGTGTCTTCTGATACCCCCATATAAATTCATGCAGATTTTAATGAGTAAAGACGTGTTGAAAAAGACCCACCATTTTCCAAATGTTTTGCCTAGGACAGCTCATTCTTCACTAGCTGTAAAAAATTCTGAGTGTTCTATCGGCACCGTGCATCCATCAGCGCTCTCCACTGTTCCTTGTGTAGAGCCCTTCCAGATGAGGCACAGACAAAATTAATCTTCTTCTTGGGAACCAGGATCTAATGAGTTCATTGTACTGACAGGTTATTAGTTCTGTTTCCTTCTCAACTCTTCTTATTGAGCAAACCCTCTATCTGAACTGAAAACTGAACCTAGATCTCTTACAGTGAGAATCCCTCAGCCACTTTCAGAATCTGCCATGCCTAAGGACTCGGCTATGTGGTTTATAAAATGGGGCATCACGTATATATGTACCCATCGTTATAGCAAGCTAGAAATGCTCTTGTGGAGGGTGACAGACTACTAATGCTGCCAGTTATTGTCGTTAATACTTTAGCTAAAACAGAAGAGATGTGGGCTGTAGTGATGAAAGTTTAAGGCTCAAACCTTGTTAAGGGATAAGCATGCAATAATTTTCTCTTGTAGGTCCTAAAGATGAAAACTCTTAGCACTTGGTCTTAACTCTTGAAACCAGTTGAGTTTTTTTCCCTTGTATTTCAATTATTTTTAGAAATCTTTGATTGATATGTACTCTGAGGTTCTAGACACTCTGTCTGACTATGATGCCAGCTATAATACCCAAGATCATCTACCTCGGGTAAGTCAGTGAAGTCTGAAAGGGCTTCCTAACTTTGTGCAGAAAATTGTACTTTGTGGAACAAGTACTGTAGTATAAAGTGCATGAATAAGTTATATGCATTGGTTTGCAGACCCCAAATGAAGAGTTACAGGCAATTTTAATATTACATTCTAGAAATGTAATTTACGCATTTAATCTAAAGACCGTCATATATCCTAGAATAATGAAAAGTAGAGAGAGTCCATAAGCCTGATAATGCAGGACTTTTCTCTCTTGTGTACTTCTGGATGTTTGGTCCATTTCACTATTAAATGATTGGTTAAACCAGCAGCCTTGAATATGAACCATTTCTTTGAATGCCCAGGGATGCTATCATTTTGGATTTGAATGTCTGCATCCAATTTGCAGTTGGATACAAATTCAGATCCAGATCGAAAAAGGCTTATTTTTCAGTTCAGATGTGACCAAAATCTTGTGAGAATACACCATGTGGCTTCATCATCATTGAATCAAAGCCTAATTTGGCTTTGAACCATAGACAAGGCCTGATCCGGATCCAGATGCTGTTGCTTTTCCTTAACTGGAAAAATAAATGAATAAATGGATGTGAATCTATTAAGGAATGCATTGCTTGTGGCACTACTTCTGTTGTCAAAACTTAACAAATGTATCCAGCTCTACTATGGGTTTTCAGATGGTTGCTACAGTGTATTATGTAACTAAACTGTTCTACTGAAGAAACTAACTTAAGTATGAGAAGCCAGTGACTACTGATACCTTCATTGAAGGTTGTCGTGGTTGGAGATCAGAGTGCAGGAAAAACCAGTGTGCTAGAGATGATTGCTCAAGCCCGGATATTCCCGCGAGGCTCGGGGGAAATGATGACACGCTCCCCTGTTAAGGTAAGAAACAGTATCCTAACCGTGTCTTGCTATGTCTGTCTGTCCATCTGTCAGTCCATGTGTTCAAGAACTCCTCCTGAATGTCTCAGAGGAGGAGCCGGGTTAGTCTGTAACTTGAAAAAAACAAGTAGTTCTGTAGTACCTTAGGGTACATCTAGACTACAGGCTTTTGTACACAGAGGAAAAGAGCATCTAGACTACACCCAGTTCTGTCGACAATGCAAGCTGCTTGGTCGACATGAGAGTGTAGATGCAAAGGACAGTGTAGATGCAATAACACCTTCTGGTGACAGAACTTTGTTGACAAAAGGCGTTATTCCTCGTAGAATGAGGTTTACCGCCGTTGACAAAACTGCCAAGTTCTGTCGACGTTATGTCGACAGAACTCGGCAGTAGTGTAGACTCAGGTATAGTTTTGTCGACAGCCCTGTAGTCTAGACACACCCTCAGGGGTGGCCCATGAGCCTAGGCAAACTAGGCAGTTGCCTAGGGTGCCGCTGGCCCGGGCGCCCGATGATGATGTCACGGCCGCAGCCGGCCTCAAGCCACTCCTGCAGACCCTTAGAGACTAACAAAAATCTCTAAGGTGCTACAGGACTACTCATTGTTTTCTTCCTAAATGGTAAGAGCTGGGACCACCACATTTGTTAGGCAGGTAGGTCTTATGACTTAAAGCAAGGCCAGGCTTGGGTTGTGCTGGGAAAATAGGATGTGTGGGGAAAGTGATTGATTGTTTCATGTCATAGGGAAAAGGAGGGTGTAATAGCAGGGACAGTTATACTCATGCATGACCATGAGGGTGGAGGGAGGGCAGCAAGTAGCCCAGCAGCATAGTGCCTGCCACCTCAGCCTGCCCCGGGGAGCAGCTGCCATGTGGCCCCCATTGCGCCTTGTGCCAGATCCCGGGAGAAGTCGGCAACTGCTCCAACCCTTCCCCTGAGCCCCCCCCCCCCCCCAACCCTCTGCCCTGACTCCTTCACCCCCATGTCTCCAGCCTCCTGCAGAGAGACCCCCTCATATCCCCGTGACCCTGCTCTGACTCCTGCACCCCACCCCCCCATACCACCAGCCCCCTACCCCAAATGACCCGCACAATGCTGGGCAAGTCTTCAAGTTCAAAATACTGTAAAATGTCCAAGTACTATAAGCTGACTGAAACCAAGCCAAATTATCTCTGTTTGCATATCTCGGTGTGTTTTTAAAGCGTTCAGTATAAATGGGCTGTTGCCGGTCTCCTACCACTACTTTGTATCAGGGTGTAGCAGTTCCAAATGTGAGCGGCCCCACTGGTTTCAGTTGGGGTTACTCATGCTAAGTAAACATTATGCCTGGAGGTATTTGAAGAATTGGGGCTGTAATTTTTAAATGCAAAATAATATATAAATGTGGGCTGCTTATGTCTCTCCATAGTAGTTCTGCCTCATCCTCTATTTTAATGAATACTATTTCTCTAACTCCTGGGGTGATTTGATGAGAAATGCTTTGGAAAGATTGTGAAGTGCCCTGCTACATACTGATGGAAAGTGCTACTATCAGCTGAAGTGTGTGGGGGAGGGCTATTAGTTGTATCGTTATTGAGCTGAGAGCCCCTCTGACATCAGTGAAGGGGCAAATCAGTTGTATGCCTGCACTTTGTAGGTTAGCAAGGCCATTTTTTATTCATGGATCATACAAGCTTCTAACAAAACTTGCTTAAGATAAAAAGTTACTAGAAACCGATTGTGTAGATGGCAAAAAAATTGAAAAAATGTGTAAGTGTTTGGTTTGGGATGAAATGCTGCTGCCATCTGACTTAAGAACTGGCCTGGGGACCAGCGGACAGGCATTACCACTAATCAGCACTCACTAGAGACGCCCACCGGTTGAATGAGCACGGAGTAGCTCTTATTTCTAGAGGTAGCCAGTGCAGTCATGTCTGACACACACAACTGAAGGTATGTGCAGCCATTGTCCGTTCTTACGCCTACAAATCTGGCACAGAAGTTTATAGTAAATTGCATGGTAGAAGTGCAGGGAGAAAACTGAAAGTCTTGAAAGGTCACCAAATAATGTATTTCCACCTGCCGTCCTTAACAAGGGAAAGCTATACATTTCCTCCTTTGAAACCGTCAGATTTACCAGAAATGATGATTGAATCCGTGCTGTCACCAAGAACTATTACACTAATGCTTTCCTTCCTTCCGCCTCCTCTCCCCCTCCCCCTTTCTCTCCCCCCCCCCCCCCAATAATTTAAACAGCAGATTTTGTTAGTGGCAGTATGTTTGGTTACAGAAGACAAGAGCAGACTCCGGGCAGGGGTAACTGAATTATGAGTGGGTGCTGAAAGGGGAGGGCCGGGAGCTGGCAGGGAGGTTGGAGAGAGAACCCCCCTTCACTTACTCTGCAGCAGTGGGCCCATTTCCCTGGTGCAGGTGTTGTGACCTGACATACACAGTCACAGCCCCACTCTGGTTTAGTTTATGTGCTCTTCCCCGTCCATCTGGGGGCTCCAGAATGACTCTGGCAGCCAGGTCCCCACCCCCCAGCACCTACTGTCCCTTCCCCCACAGGTCCAACCCTCCTGAAGCTTCTGATTCCCTTCCCTCTGGGTGTGTATAGACTGCAGCCCTCTGTTTATGCAGATTAGGCAGGTCGACATTGCAAATGAGGCAGGGATTTAAATATCCTGTGCCTAATTTGCATAAAAATGGCCACAGCGTTTTGCCGATTCAGCACTTTGTCGGCAAAAAGCGGCAGTCTATAGGGGGATCTGCCGAGAGAGAAAGCCTTTTTCGACAGATCCTGAAACCCTCCCACGCTCCTGTCCTCACGCTCCCTGCTGGTTAGCCCAAAGCCCTTGGGCGATGGGTTTGTCCATTTTCCTGGACCCAGCTGGTCCCTGATGCCAAGAGTTGCTGCCACCTTGGTTTTGGCAGGTGCGGGCCTGGCCATTGTCACGTGGCGTGATACGTAGTGCGTCTCAGCTGGCACATGGAACAAAGCAGCGTGGGTGGGGGCCAGACTCTCGGGATGGACCACGTCATCCTCCCTCCCAGCCATGTTTAAACAGAGGGGGAATGCCTGGCCCTTTGGTTCCCCCATTTCTGTTGCTGATGCTAGGCCTAGCCCCGTAACACAGGAACTGCTGCTACGGGGTGGGCTTGTCATGGGCTTTATTCAGATTCATGATTGCTACGAATGCATGTGAAAATCATCGCTCAGCCACACTTTATCAGTTCCGAGAATCTTTACAGGGCTTCCATTTAGAGAGCTGTCAATCAAATGCCTTTCTTCGGTAGTAAACTCCTTTAACTAAAGATGGTAAATGTTAAAAACCCCAATTTTGTTTCTTGCTTTTGGGTTTTTTCTGTCTTGTAAATCTTGGCTATTCAAATGTTCTTAGTTACCCATCTCTTCGTTCCAACCATTAGGTGACGCTTAGCGAGGGTCCCCATCACGTGGCTGTGTTCAAAGACAGCTCTCGGGAGTTTGATCTGTCCAAGGAAGAGGATGTAAGTACAAGAATCTTGATCACCTCTTTGTGTGGAAAAATAGATGTCTGTGCTGGCTATTGCCCACTGAGTAAAACAAGGAGAAGACTGTTGAACCAAGTGGGGCACTTTGTTAACTATTACATGATGGCTAGGTCTATAGTAGGGAGAATATTGATGCTACGGTGGCTAGTAAAGACCTGCTAAATCAAACTCGGAGGTGTGCCCCCATCAATGTTGGTCCTTTTGGATTCATAAGGAGTAAGGGAGGCATTTGCTCCCATCGACCTCCTGCTGTGAAGCTGGCGCAAAAGATCAGATGAAGGTATGTTGACTCCAGCCATGCAGTTAACGTAGCTGGAGTTGCGTATCTTAATTTGAACTTCTGGATAAGCAAAGACTTGGCCTCAGTTTGTGTCATTGCTGCCTAGATTTGAATGGCAATGAAGTGAGCATAATATAGCAGAAAACTGAGTGCAACCACTCCTGCTCCCTGGTAGGTGACTGAGTTTTGAGAGTCCTGGGACAAGTCAGTAACCCTCACCATGTTTCCATTTACCAAACTATCAAATTGATATTCTGCTTTGTTTTGAGGCTGAGTCAGTGACTGTAACGCTGACCTTTGGGGGAGGGGCTTTGTACAGCCGCTAAGTCATCCTGCTTGCCACAGTTGGTGTCTGTTCTTGAGTATTAAGTAGTATTTGCTTGTGATGAATATAATGTGATCTCTGTGTGTGACCCCAGCTTGCAGCCTTGAGACATGAGATAGAGATCCGAATGAGGAAGAGTGTGAAAGAAGGCTGTACCGTCAGTGCTGAGGTGAGGTTCACCATTCATTTCATGCGAAGTCTTGTCCCATCGACTATGAGGCTCTGCCTGATCAGTTTGTAGCTATTTCAAGATCTTGTACTGTATAGAGAAACATATTTATACCATGAAAATGGTTCTGCTGTTGAGTATCTTGGTCAGCTGGCCTCTTATTTAAAAAAAAAAAAAAAAGTCATACCCCCTAGTGAACATAAGAACATAAGAACGGCCGTACTGGGTCAGACCAAAGGTCCATCTAGCCCAGTATCCTGTCTACCGACAGTGGCCAGCACCAGGTACCCCAGAGAGGGTTGACCGAAGACAATGATCAAGCGATTTGTCTCCTGCCATCCCTCTCCAGCCTCTGACAAACAGAGGCCAAGGACACCATTTTATCCCCTGGCTAATAGCCTTTTATGGACCTAACCTCCATGAAATTATCTAGCTTCTCTTTAAACTCTTTTATAGTCCTAGCCTTCACCGCCTCCTCTGGCAAGGAGTTCCACAGGTTGACAACACGCTGTGTGAAGAAGAACTTCCTTTTATTAGTTTTAAACCTGCTACCCATTAATTTCATTTGGTGTCCTCTAGTTCTTCTATTATGGGAACTAATAAATAACTTTTCTTTATCAGCCCTCTCCACACCACTCATGATTTTATAGACCTCTATCATATCCCCCTCAGTGAAAAGTTTATTCCAACTTTTTTTTTATAGACTATCTCCTTAAATGTGAAAGGTCCTGGTCTGCAGAGGATGGTGTTGGTAGATTTACCCGGTGTCATTAGTGTAAGTAGAGAGCAGTCAATTAATGCAGTCTTCCCCAAAGGATGCAATCTTTCATTCCATCTTTCTTTTAAAAAATACGTTCTGTTGGTTTTTTTAAGACTGTGACATCTGGTATGGCTCCGGACACGAAGGATACTATCTTTAGCATCAGCAAGGCCTACATGCAGAACCCTAATGCCATCATCCTTTGTATTCAAGGTAAATTAGGATTCTAGACAATAAATGGCAAATTGTGCTAATTAAAACCTTGCAGTGTGTTCTTTAGATCATTCATCTAGATTTCTAGAACAGTAACCCTGAACAGAAGTCAAAAAGCTCTTAATTTCTCAGTGCAGTTTTAGGAAATGCTCTCGAGGCAGGTCATTTGAAATATTGTGGGAATTTGCACTGTGGGCTCCACAGTGTACACTGTGATATCTACATTTTTTTTCTTAAACTCATGCCATTGTTTGACCCTTTTGCCTCTAACACAAAAAATATTATATTTATTTTTATTACTTTTAAAATATAACCAAGACCGCAATAGAACTGTTTATACTTAAGGTTTCCCCAAAACAGTGTTCTCCTGCGCTTAACAACAGTAGAGAGATTTTTGTACAAAGAATTGTATCATGTACTTTTTCCAAATAATTTTGGTGAATACTTTCAAGTCTTGGTGTATTTTAGTTTTGGTGGAAACTTACTTGCATTATTAGTCACCAGGTGAAAATAATTTTCTGATGCAAATTTGTGCTACTTGTACTAAAAGCAAAATAATGAGGAGCATTCTGACATTACTATTTTTAACTTAAACAATTTGCTACAAAATAACTGTAGTGCCAGCTGAGTAGTCAGAGATTGAGCACTGAAGATTGTACAGTAGTTCTTGAAATGGCATTTTAAAAATCTTTTCAGATGGGTCGGTGGATGCTGAACGTAGTATCGTCACTGATTTAGTCAGTCAAATGGATCCTCATGGGAAAAGGACCATCTTTGTTTTGACTAAAGTGGACCTTGCTGAGAAAAACGTGGCCAGCCCAAACAGGGTAACTATATAAGCCCTCTGTTTCTATGTCAAAGCATATAAAAGGGCACTAGTGCAGAAGATTGTGGTGCAAATACAAACATAAAATCACACCTAACTTTTGGGGAAGGTTTTCAAAAGACCTTTCAACTCTCTTATTTTCTCCATTTGTAAAATAGGTATATATTTCCCTTATTTGTAATATATGGAAGTAAAACGCTAAATAGCTTGCTATTAAAATGTATTTTTCTTTTAAGTAATATCCAAGACAGTCAAGAAAACATTTATTATTCATAAGTTTATTTAAGTTTAATTGTTGTGAGAACTTTCAGTCCAGTGAACATTGATTTTGAAGTGGCTTTCCACCCTCGAGCTATTTATTGTGGATTTTGGTATTGAGTTTGTCCTGTATTCGAGTCTTTCTTTAATTATCATTTTCAAAGTGCAATAAAACCTCTGTATAATCTCCTATATAGTCTCCTATATAGTCTATCTGTGGTATATATTGGAGACATTTTAATATATGGATTTAAAAAGAGAATGGATACAAGATCAGCATACTTTTGTACTTTATTTCCGTAGATACAACAAATCATTGAAGGTAAACTCTTCCCAATGAAGGCTTTGGGTTACTTTGCAGTCGTTACAGGAAAAGGTAATCAGAGTTCTGTTCCTGGTTCTTTTTTATTTGTTGATACAGAATCAAAGTCTAAATGGAATTGTTATGGCTCTCTCTCCCTTCTCCAGGAAACAGCAGTGAAAGTATTGAATCTATTAAAGACTATGAAGAGGAATTTTTTCAAAATTCAAAATTGTTGAAGTAGGTTGCTATTTATACTTAATACTAAAGTGACTCTCATCAGTAAGCTAGCATACATTCCTGTAGCTTAACTCTGCTGCAGACCTTTAGCATGAAAGCTCTATGTATATGTTACAGGGTCTACTAATCCTCAGAGCTTTTGGTGGCAAGCAGAGCTGTCCTTTCAGACGTGCAGCTGTGTGGCCCACCCTGATTTAGCAAACTTACACTTGAGCTCAGGAAAGAAGTAGGATTCATGTTGCTTAGGCAGTGAAGTCCAGACTTTCCTTCTGGGGTTGCAGGACACTTTTTTTCCCCTTGTTATTCAAGGAGAACTCTGAATACCGTTATGTACATTAGATATTTTGTGGGGAGAGTCAAGGTTTTAGGTTCGGATGATGCATATTCTGGTGTTAAATTGTTCTTCAGTATAGAAAGCAAAGATTTATTGCTGGAGCAAAGGCACTTTTAAAATGCTGCTCTGTCTGTACAGGACGTGTATGCTGAAGGCACACCAGGTGACAACGCGGAACCTGAGTCTTGCTGTGTCTGATTGCTTTTGGAACATGGTGAGAGAGTCGGTGGAGCAGCAAGCGGATGCTTTTAAAGGTAATACCCCAACGACAAAGTCTGCTAGTATTGGCTAGTGTTAGCCATAGTGTGTCATGGAGCTTTGCTAATGTCCTGTGCACAGTTGCATGAATGATCTGTAATTCCAGTGTTTGGCGTCCTCTGGCCAGTGCGCATCTGCGCGTTGTCTTGTATGGAATCATTCATGAGAAATTGCCGTGTCGTGCTGCCTTAGGGATCTCAAGTGAAGGGTAGTTTGTGGCTCAAAGGCCTCGACTTTATTAAATAAACAAATTAACATCTCACCATGATACAGTCAGCAATAAACCAACCTCCCCGAGAAAAGAACCATTGGGCATGTGCCCTCCCCTGCTAGTGGATGGATAAGAGGGAAAACCTTGGTGCAGAAGGAGAAACTGAATGGCCCTTTGCGTCTCTCCCAGCTCAGCTAACCGGGTGCAGCTCAGCCCCTCCCAGCCACTAATGGTCTGCCTGCACTGCAGCCGGCAGCCAGCCAGCTACTCAGGCCAACAGACTGACGCTAGCCGGGCTGCAGATAGCAGTTTGGCCTGGCCGCTTGGGCGGAGCTGTGTATCTCATGCCCAAGTAACAACATCCAGGCTGCTTTTGCAGCATGCTAACTTGAGTCCCACTAACACAAGACTGCGTGGCTAAGCTGGGAGTCTCTTTGTCAGCTGCAGGGTAGGCAAGCCCTAAGAGGGCTCCTTAGATCCAGAGGAGCGACCTATGGCACAGCCCGACGCTGAGCTGGGCTGTAACTAAGTCAGGAGGGATGAGAAGCCCTGGCATCCACACAGGAAACCCGCAGGAAAGCCAACTCCATCTCCGCTGTCCTATGAATTTGTGGAAGGTAGGGCTGTCCAGGGCTGACCAAATTCATACTGTGCTAGTGAGGGGCCTAACTGTTTGTTGCTGAACATGAGTCATCGCTCTGACCAATCCACAGTGTCCTTAAATGATCTTTCCTCTTCTTGACATTCTGGTGGCAACGTGCTCCGCCAAGCTTCATCCCAGTTACTGTAAAACCCTAACCGAATCCTCCTCCTCCTCCCACGGAAACCATTTTCCTAGCCTTCTACATGTGCTGCAGCTGGGTCTCCTCCTCCCACGGGCCCTACCATCTTTGCAGTGGCACTAAGGGTTCTGCCTGTCTTCCCACTGCTGCGGAGAGGCCTTCCTATTTGAGTCCAATTTGTTAGACGTTTTTCTTTTTTGTGCTGAGAAGTCCACATTTTCCTCCTGTACAGATATAATGGGGATCTCCTGCTCCTTTCTCTGTAAAGGAACTGGCATCTCTCCAGTTTGGGAACCCTTTGCAGTTTGCTAAATAATATCTTTAGCCACAAAGAGAAATTTTACAAGAAAAATAGTAAAATAACGAATTTGAAGCTTGGTTTTTTTATGGTTTTTTTGTTTTTTCCAGTAACAGACTAACTTTGCTACCCCTCACAAGCTTTTTAGGCACAAGGAGAGCTGAAAAGAAAGTTTCAGCCTTTGTGTTCTTACAGTAACTGAATTCACTCCGCTGCTAAGCTGATAAATGTAACACAACAGAGATGTGCATAAAGTGTTCTTGATTGAGACTGAGCCCATAACAGAGATCCCCTTGAGACTGTAACCTGATGTGCTGATCATACCACTGAGCCTGCATGCCTGTCCTCTGGGGCACCCCACCACACTGTCCTGCTGAGGTAGCACCTCTGGTGACTCCCCCAGCAATGGCACAGATTTGGGGTCACAGCCCACAGCATGTGGGACACCTCCTCAGATGTGCCCCAGAATCCTTTGCACTGATTGGAGACCGCTGTGGGGACATTCAGGGAGGGAGGGAGAGGGGGAGACATGCCTGAATGTAACATGGGATTAAGGAGCCTGCAGCTGTGTGAGTGGAGATCAGGAATCCCACGACCTTCTCTAGGAAGAGAGCTGGCAGCCGGCCCTGCCTCCCTCTGGAAAGGAGGAGGGGAAAGAAGACCCGCCGCTCCTTCTGAGGGAGGCGCTGTGTCTGTCTTACAGGGGGGAAGGGTAAGACCTGGGGTGGACAATCCTCCAAGAAGCATCTTGCCGTAGGTGCCCCAGAAGTGGAAGCCCGGCCCGGCCCCAGAATGAGAAGGCTGGGTGCTGGGCTCTCCTGGCTGTGGGTGATGGAGCAGCTGAGATTCCGCAGCACAAGGAGAACGGGGTGTGGGAGCAGGATCCTGACCCACTTCACCCCCATCTACCGCTGATGGGCCACAGGCTGAGAATCACTCGCCCAGTGTGGGGCCCCAGCTGAGAAAACGGAAGGGGGGATGAAACTGGAGATTTCCTGCTCTCTTCCCTTCCTGTGGGCTGCTCTTCCAAGAGCCATTCAGCTCTGGGAAGGCTCAATCAAAGGGACTTGGCACAGCCATCAGGTGCACAGCCCCAGTGGGACCAAAATCCTTATTCAGAGTGAGCTCGTAAGTTGTTAGCCCCCTTTATCAGTGAAAGAGAGCTGTGCACAGCTGTTATCTCCTCCCTCCCTTCCCCCAGATTATAATCACTACTCAGTGTAAGTAATTATTAATAAACAAGAGTGACTTCATTAGGTATAAAAGGTAGGATTTAAGTGATTGCATGTAACAGCAGACAAATCAAAGTAAGTTACTAAGCAAAATAAAACATGTCAGCTAAGCATTCTGAACAGAGTATAAATGTCTTAATTGCATCTCTTTGCTTTTTCTTTTGATAGCAACACGTTTTAATCTTGAGACCGAGTGGAAGAACAACTACCCCCGGTTGCGAGAGCTTGATCGGGTAAATTCCATTGCACATTTACTTGATACATTAGAAATTGTGTGTTAATATTATGGGTTAGAAATGATAGGTCTCATCCTCGTTCGTACTATGGCTCCTTTGCAGCACTCTGGCTTTGTAAAGGGACCTTAAAGGCATAATTCATCTTCATTTCACTTTTAAGGCCTCTTGCAGCCACCAGAACTGTGTAAATGAGAATCAGATCTTAGGTAATATGAAATCAGTTGCTTCAAAAATTTAGTCACTTGAGCTTAACAAAACGTAAGTCTCAGTTTTCAAATAGCTGCAGTGCTGCCGAAATCCTGTATTCTCTACTGAGTCAATCTACTCGCCCTAGCCTCTGTTTGCCAGAAGCTGGGAATGGGAAACAGGAGAGGGATCACCTGATGATTCCCTGTTCTGTTCACTCCCCCTGGAGCACCTGACGCTGGCCACTGTCAGCAGACAGGACACCGGGCTAGAGGGACCATTGGTCTGACCCAGTCTGGCTGTTCTTATGTTCTAACAAGGAATGATGCTTCTTGGTAATCATGTAGATTATTGTTCTGTCAGCTCATCCTGTTTTCTCTGTCCTTGCAGGAAGACAGGAAATTGTCTTTCTCTCTGGTCCTTTGTAAAGGTTCTTTTCTGTTTTAATCCCCCAGCTTGCTCCTAGGAATTGAGCAGCTGGGCGGAACAAACGACTAAGGACTATGCACTGGGCTAGCATGTGTAAGAGTGAATGCTGTCCAGAACACAACTGGAAGGTTGTGGTTTAGATTTGCAAGCCATGAAAAAGTATTCATTTGCACCTCATAGAAAACTAAAGTCTGGACATATTCAAGGTAAAGACATCATCACAGGGTCTTCATTGATTTCCATCCTTGTCTTTGCACAGAATGAACTGTTTGAGAAAGCGAAGAATGAAATCCTTGATGAGGTTATAAGTTTGAGCCAGGTCACACCAAAGCACTGGTACAGTAACTATTCAATTCCACGTTTATGCTATATGTTCCTCTTCCAAAAATGATAGTCCCAGGCGTGAACCTGAACATGCAAAAGCAAGGATGCTTTTACATTTTGATAATGGATCAACAGTTGGTCATGTTCTCACTAAGTGTGAATTTTTGTAATCCTTCTAATTTTCTTGATTCATGTACCACCAAGTGTGCTGAGGTAGCGCACATGTTTTCCATACACAATCTTGAAAATATTAATTTCTGTAATTTCTTTGAAAATCAGAGACTGGGGGTTGAAAGACAAGATAAGCCAACTTCAAGGCTAAGAATTAACGGTTCCTTTTGAGGTTTCCCTCTACACAGAGGAGTCCCTGGCTAACAGAGACACCATTCTACTTCTAACTGTCTTTTATCCAGTAAGACAGGAGAGCTAGGGGAAAGAGCATAGCCCAAACATTCCCACATTCTAGCTTCAGCCACTTTTGCACCCTCTGCCTCGGAAACTGCAGCTTGGTCACAGGTTAGAATCTGGGGCAATTGCAGTCCATTAAAGAAAACAATTCCCTCAAAACAGATCTCGGCTGTGACTGTTTTCTGTGCAGTACGTTCTTCTGGGTTCCTATTTTGGCCTAAGGTTTCAGAGCTCAGTGCATTCATTGCCTAATCTGACCCAGGTTCCTCTGTTCTACCCATTGTATCACATGTGTGAGAAGTACCAATATTGCTATACTTGTGATCTGTCAGATGCTAACATGTCACCACTATGATCCAATTTAATTATTAAAAAGTCTGCTGTTGGTGACAGGGAAACTGGCAACCTGGGCCATAAAAATATCCATGTGTTAGACACTGAGTACAGAATGATATGCAACAAGTGATCAGCACATGCAAAGTGATAGTGACGAGTTGCTGAGGACTGCATATTGTTCTAACGTGTTACACTTTCCATTGTGTCTTTTTAAGGTTGATTTGTTGATCTGATGAAACTGGCCTGACAATAAGGAAGCTTTTGAGATTGCATTTGCTCATAGTCAGAGGATCCAGCCTCGCTCTGTTACTCATTGTAAGGGACAAACACCTTCCCTGATGGTTCCAGCATCCTGGCCTAAGCAAAAGTATCATGCAATATCATCACTCTCAGTAGAGCTCTCCTTACTCCAGTAAAGGAGTTTGTGCTTTGTCGTTCACACTTACTGTGGTGTGAACAAAAGCTTTTCAGGAAACCATCATTTTTGCTAGAGACCATAGCCATTTTTATTTACTAATGGTAAATTTTCCAGAATTCTTTCTTGTTTTTTGAAGGTTCCTATGAATAGTTTTACAAGCTTTGAAAACATATTTAAACCAAAATCCTTTCCCAAATGTAAAGAATGGAGTGACTTCAGCCCCGTCTGTATTGATGTGGCAGGCAGACAGATTTGAAGTTACTACAGCTTGAGGAGAATAAAGATATTTAATAAAAGTACAGCAAAGGCCGACTTACTAGTATGCTAGTGAAATGGAAGGAGGTGGAGCGACACTTCTGAAAAGTTCCTCAGACATTCCTCTTGAGTTGGCATATCAGCTGGCCTTGAGCCTGCTGTGTCCTGAATATTTGAATGACAACGCTGTCCCCTTTAGCGCCTATTATGTGAAATTTTCCAAAATATTTTCATACAGTGTCCCTGTAGCTGTGTTAGTCCCAAGATGATATAGAAAAAGGTGGGTGAGGAGCTGAAGATGAACTCTGTCAGTGCCAAAGCTTGTCTTTCTCAACAACAGAAAAGGGTCTAATAAAAGTTGTCACCTCAATCACCTTGTCTCTCTAAAATGTTTTAAAACAGTATTTAAAAATGATTTGGGGGAGCTAAATCATCACTAATAAAGCCTGTGTTTTCTTTACTGTCTATACAATACAATTAGGAAAAATGGTTGTTCGGTCCATAGCAACATGAGAATCTAATATAACAAATGAACTGTGTCATATATTCATGATGACTCCTTAGCTAGTTTCATTATTCGTCAGGCCTCTGAACATTGGTAAAAGTTCCAGGCAGTTCATGGATAGGGGTTTGCGTTAGGAATAATGACAATACAAGAGGACATCTGTTTTGTTAGTTTATTAAAGTAGGTTAAGGTGGATTGGCCATATGGATTAGAGCTCTGTGGACTGGAAGTCATCAGAGATGTTCTACTTTTCAATTTAGGGAGGAGATTCTTCAGAAAACATTGTGGGAAAGAGTATCTACTCACGTGATTGAGAACATCTACCTGCCGGCAGCACAGACCACAAATTCAGGGACATTCAACACCACTGTGGACATCAAGCTGAAGCAGTGGACTGACAAACAACTGCCTAATAAAGCAGTAGAGGTTAGAATTTATTTGGTAGAATGCATTTTAGTTTTCTAATTAAAAATATCTCCTTGCTTTCATATTCACAACTCTTCATTTTTCTGTTGGCAAGCCTCCTGAAAGGAAGGTTAGGAATTAAAACTAAATGGCACCAGAAGAGCAGTTCTGATTGTTGTTCTGACAGCCGTGCTCCTGCCCATTCCAGCTAATCTGTAAGAGCTCAGAGCCACAAAACCACTGGAAACATTATTTGACTGTTCCACTAAATATTTTCCAATACAAATTCCTCTTAAGTGTCAAAGCTGGAAGCTAAATGTATCCATATTCCCCCAGTCCCACCTGAATAATTCATCTTTCTGTTCCTCTGTTGCCGCTAAGTGAGCAAAGTTTAGTGTTCCTTTCTCTGATATGTGAGCCACGGAAGCAGATCACTACATTCTCGTGTCTTGGTGAGCGAGTATTTGCATGCTTGCGAGATTGTGCTAGTCACTGCGATACATGCACAGCAATGGACTGCTCCAGAAGGAAACTTTCTGTTAATTTTCTAGGTGGCCTGGGAGACTCTGCAGGAAGAATTTTCTCTCTTCATGACAGAAAGGAAAGGAAAAGAGCATGATGACATCTTTGACAAACTGAAACAAGCTGTCAAAGAAGAAAGTATAAAACGACACAAGTGGAATGAGAGAGCAGAAGACAGCCTGGTACGGTGTGGTAGTCATTCGTGTGGCTGCCAAGCTATTGCCTTTGAACTCATTTTGATTTAAGAGGCATTGTTCGTTTTACTTGCATTTTTGTGTTAAATCATAAAACTGTTGGGAGAAGTTCTAGGGAATTGAATCTTTGCTTTTGAATGGCATGATGTGAATGAGTGGTTCTTTGGGGGGGGGGTTGTTTCATTTTATTTTTTATTATTTTGTATTTTATTTTACTTTATTTCATTTTAACCATACCTTTCATGGACAGGTACCTTCCCAGTACCCAATAATCTCACTGTTTGGTCCTCAGGTTTATTGAGGTTTTTTTTTCTTGTGCCCCACGACCCACTGGATGAAAATCACATAAATAAGTAAAATGAATGAATAATGTAAACTTAAGAGTGTAGTAAATAGTAGTTATGTGCCCCTCTGGTAGGCTGGGTCCATGATCCAGAGGGATTCCTGGCTGACAGTCGAATGTAGTTGTGTTGGTCCCAGGATACTAGAGAGATGAGATAAGGTGAGGAAATAATATCTTTTATCAGACCAACTTCTGTTGGGGGGAGTCAAGCTGAGCAGTGTGTTTCTTGTGTATATCTGTCTGATCAGCCTCAGTAAGGCAACCCAACAGACAGCTATAAACAAGAAACCCATTGATTCCCACACCTACCTTCATAGATACAGTAACCACCCCAAGCACACAAGCCTTCTGTTCTCTACACACCGGCACTTGGGTACCACAGAATATGCTCAAAGGAGAAAGTTTGGCATATGCACCGTCACCCGTTCAAAACCACCTGTGATGTATAAGGACTCTTCACTAGAGAAATCGATTGCACCGTGGAATGGGCCACTCAGATACTCTGAGGAAAATGCTTCAATACAGAAACAAAATGCCTCTGACCTCTCACCCCCAGCTGTCACCTACCACCTCTCACTGGAACGCATGTGAGGTATCCTCAAACAACTGCAGTCGTAATCAATGAAGATCCCAACCTGAACGGAATCTGCCTTGAAACAACCCCCTAGCCTCTCCAAACTCCTAATTAGAAGCAAGCTCCCCACAAACCTGGACAAACCAATTCAAAGCGGCACTAGACCCTGCCAGAACAAAGCAAAACCTGCAGCTAGATCTCTGCTGCTACAATGAACAACATTCTCCTCAAAACATCTTTCATGTTCTATGGATCCTAGACATACCTACCACAACACGTCCCAACAAGAGCTATGTCCTTGAAACTATGTCTTTTGCATGAACTCGCATAGAAAAATGATAAAAGACAAAAACGTCTTGTTACCTGTGGGTGAACACTTTTCCCAGTGGCACTCTCTAAATCACTCTAAATCTGACCTCTGTCCTCATACTTAAAGGAAGCCTGCACAGCATTTTCAAAACATGAGCCTGGTAACTAAATTCAGAACTTTGCTAGATACTAAAAATCATGGACTGAATAGAGGTGCTGGATTTATAGCTTATAACAACAATTTATAACTCACTAACAGCTCGCACTCACCCAGTTCCTTTCTTCCTGTGACCGGAAGGATGTTAATGGTCCAGTTCACCTTAATATGCCTTAATACTTAACCCAAACAATCTTTTCCACATTATATTTGGCTGTGACACCGAGCCTGTTTCCCAGACATGAAGAAAAACCTCTATGTTCAAAAGCCTGTGTGTCTCACCGATAGACGTTAGTTCAATAAAAGAGAGGTTACTGTACCCATCTTGTCTTTCTTCTACTTATCATTCCACATGTTTTGCCTTTTGTCAGAAACATAGGAGGCTGAATATCAAGACAAAGCAATGTTAGGTGATGTGCAGAAAGTTTGTCCTACTGGTGTACTACACAGAGTAAGTGCTATGTCCATGAAGATTTTCTGACTAGCACTTACTGCTAAAACGGAGTAGTTTTCAGAAATCACTTTTGAATGGGGCATGTTTTCATTGTAAGAAATATTGTTTTAAGTTTGACTTTTTGTTTGCCACTTTCAGTCTTTAAGGTAGGTTCTACATTTATTTTGCCAACTGAAAAGATGCTCTGTAAACCCTAATCTTGTTTGTCTGCATTGCCAGCGAGTGATACAGCACAATGCTTTGGAAGATCGGTCAATATCGGATAAACAGCAGTGGGATGCAGCTATTCACTTCATGGAGGAGACTCTCCAGAGTCGCCTCAAAGATAGTGAGTGTCATATTTTCTATTTGCTGACAGGGAAAAGCTTTCTGTGCAGGGCTGTGGGGGTGTTTAATTACAGTGGTGTTCGGTGTGGAGTACACATCAGACTCACTGATGATGCAATACTCGCACACTTAGAATTAATGAACGATAGATCTAAATCCCCTAGACAGCTTTGAAAATTTCAAACCTCATTTAAAAAGTGAATACGAGGAGTTAAAGTCCACTTTTTTTTATCATACTTAAGGTTTTAGCTTAAGAAGCAACTTTTCTAGTAGCATGTATTTTACTGAGGCTTAGTCGGCACTGGTGGAGAAAATCGACATAAGTTGCGCAATTCCAGCTACATCAGTTGCATAGCTAGAGTCGACATACCTGACGTTGATTATCGGGGCAGCCCCATAGCGGGAGGTCAATGGGAGAAATTCTCCCATCAACTTCCCTGACTCCTTGTGACTGCAAGGAGTACCACAGTCGATGGGGGCACCTTGAGCATTTGATTTAATGGGTGTTTAGTAGACCCTCTAAATCGAATTTGGAAGATTGATCGCCGGAGCATTGATCCTCTGGTAAGTATAAACAAGGCCTCTGAGTGATACCTAATATCTTGTTTCCTTTTCTAGCTGAATCTGTAATTGAAGACATGGTGGGCCCAGACTGGAAAAAGAGATGGTTCTACTGGGTAGGCCGCACTAAAGAACAGGTAAAAGCAAACAAATACTGGATGGCTTGCAGCTGCATACTCTTATGGGCATGGTGATTATTAGTGACTAAAGTTTAAAATTATGGGCCTGTGCACTCTGGTGCTATTGCACATGCCAAATAGGTGATTGTGTACACAGTTACATTTCCCAGTGATCATTTCTAAGCTTGTGTCAGCCCAGAGGACATTATTTCTCTTGGAGATCTGCCACGTGCATTAGATAAAAGATTATAAACTTACTTCCTTTCTACTTCATTGGAATTATGTGTTTTACTCTTCAGTTGTTACGCTGGATGTTTGCAGTAATGAGGAAAGTTCTATTCTTGGTAGATAAACCTATATGTAAGCAGGAGGTTAATTAATTTAGTCTTTTGCATCACACAGTGAAGTATTCCACCATGCCTAAATAATGTTGTTTCAGTAACAAACTACAGTTTTACATCTGGCCCGTGGATAGTTAATGTTGTCTAACACACTCTTCTAAGTTATGAGCAAGTGAGAAACTTTTTTCCATTAAATGTAATGTGTCTGTTGGGACTCAACTCCCCTTTGAGTAATCTTGAGAATATCTGTATACAATAGGTCCTCAAAGCTGTGAATACCAGCATTACAAACTGACCAGTCAACCACAACCTCATTTAGAACCAGAAGTATGTAATTAGACAGAACACACACCCTTCAAAAAAGAGGCCAGTACAGAACAATGCTGTGTAAAAACATTAACTAAAAAAAAAGAAAAGCAGCATTTTTCTTCTGAGTAGTAAAGTTTCAAAGCTGTCATAAATCAGTGTTCAGTTGTCAACTTTTTGCAAGACCAACCATAATGTTTTGTTTAGAGTTCTGAGCTTTTCAGGGTTGTGAAAAGCTTCCACTTCCTGGGAGTTTCATTCCCTGAGGTTCTGCTGTAGAAAGACCTTGGAGGGGGGGACCATGCTATAACATAGCACAGGCAGGAGACTGCATCGTGAATAATATTTAACAGCAGCAAGATCAAGATAAGAAAGAGTTTTGAAAATTTTCCTATTGGGTTGACAGAGTTCACGGATCCATTTTCTTTCCATGGCTTGCTTTCTCAGCATTCGATATTCAGGGTGACTCGAAAAAGGTTGGTTCTGTGAGAAGTTAAGACTGAATGTGGTACTTTGTCTAAGGAGCAGATAACAGGCTGTGAAATTACAGTGCAGCTGGGTGGAGTTTTCAATGCAGTCTTTAATTAAAACCTTTCTTGTCAAGCAATCTGCACTTCAGATGTTTTGTCCATATTGGCTGTGTCTAGACCAGCAAGTTTTTCCGCAAAATCATCTGCTTTTGCGGAAAAACTTGCTAGCTGTCTACACTGGCCTCTTGAATTTCCGCAAAAGCACTAACGATCTCATGTAAGATTGTCAGTGCTTTTGTGGAAATACTATGCTGCTCCCGTTCAGGCAAAAGTCTTTTTCCGAAAGACTTTTGCGCAAAAGGGCCAGTGTAGACAGCTGAGATTTCTTTTCCGTAAAAAAGCCCCGATCGTGAAAATGGCAATCGGGGCTTTTTTGCGGAAAAGCGCGTCTAGATTGGCACGGACGCTTTTCCGCAAAAAGTGCCAATCTAGACGCTCTGTTTCGAAAATGCTTTTAACGGAAAACTTTTCCGTTAAAAGCATTTTTGGAAAATCATGCCAGTCTAGACGTAGCGTGTGTGTGTGTGTGTGTGTGTGTGTGTGTGTGTGTGATATATTTATTATTACTACACATGCTCAAGGGTTAAGTCTAGTTAAGGGTTTCTTTAGTATGGCCTAATGGCATAGATATAGTATGCCGTGCAAACAGAGTGACAACTTCACACAAATGGTAGTGCTGGGAAATGACCAACTGCAAGTATTGTGGGAGTGTTTGTGTTTGAATTGAATCTCTTCTATTTAAGAATATTCGCAGTGAAACAAAAAATGAACTTGAGAAGATGATCAAATGCAATGAAGACCACGCAGCTTACCTTGCAAATGACGAGGTGACAACTGTCCGAAAGAACCTTGAAGCAAAAGGCGTAACAGTGGACCCGTGTTTGGTAAGATGCAACTTACTAGCAGAACATATGGAAGTATTTGTATGCTCTTCCAAGGTGTCCTAAAAATAACTATCTAAGTAACTAAACTTGGAATTCAGATGTTTCAAAATAAATGATTAAATGAATGTTTTCACGCAATACACACATTGTTGTAGGCCTTATTTGTTGGCTCAAATAACCGAAGTTCAGCAGTTCAGGGTGGAATCCGAATCTGCTATGCAGATATATTGCCTGTGACAAAAGCCCATATGGTAGCATGTCTGTCCCTAAATAGCATAGTCCATACAGTGTGTAGGGGAGGCAAATCTTCCACAGAGAACAGAGTAATAATTATATCTATTCTGAGTTATTTACAAAGACTCTGTGATTTGTATTTAATTGTATGTGCAGTTGCGTTTGACTGAAGTTCATGTTTTATGTCCATGAGGTGAAGTAGCCAAGGAGGTTGAAGTTCGCTCTGGCCAAAGGGAGCATGTTCTGTCCAAGGGCTGGGCCAGCAGGGTTAGCATCTTGTGGAAAAAGGTCAACAGTTCCAGTCATATAAAGTTCTTCAAGTCCTAGGCTCTTCATTTCATTAAACATTCAGCTTATAAAATTAGTTAAGTGAAATTTCAGATGTTGTCAGTATTAGGTACATGAACATTTTCTTCAGTGCTGTGTTGTTTGGTAGTAACTCTGGCCCCAATCCTGCACACACTTAAGCACATGCTTAACTTTACTACCATGAACACTCAAGCTAAGTACATAGTTGTAATACTTAACTATTATACAGCAGTTCCCATCAGAGGATCTCAAAGCACTTTACAGAAGAAAGTAGTGGCATTTTCCCCTGCTTAGAGTTGAGAGAAATTGAGGCAGAGAGGTCAAGTGACATGACTTGCCCAGGGCCCTCAGCTAGTCAGTGGCAGTCAGAACAGAATCCATTTCTTCAGAGTTCAAGCACAGTCCTTCATGTGCTAGAACACACTGCTGTGAGAAGAAACCAGAGTGTGTGCTGAAGAGTTTTCAAGATTTGGGGCTTAAAGAAATCTGCTCAAGGAAAGTTCTAAGTGTGAGCACTTCCTTCAGAAACCTAAGACCCACTCATATGCTTACCTGGCTAAACAGCAAGTTAACTAGCGTAGGTCATTCAGAGCGCTCGATCCATTGTGCTCAAATGAGTCTTTGCAGCGTATGATGTTACTTGCATTTAACTCAGAGTAACTGTGTGCCATTTAAACATGCAGACAGTGTCTGCACACAATCATGTTAAGCTTCTGGGAGGATGTTGCAGACTTTGTAGAGCAGAAATGTAAACATGCTATTTGACAGAATCCTTTTTAATGTTTGCTTTGGATTCAGTTAAGATGTTGATTATATGTAGCTTTCATTAATTTACTATCTGTTAACCGCATAACATTTGCACAATCCTTTTCCCTCAATGTTTAAATCAGTTCTGAACTTTTTTCTTGTGCTTGCGGATGAGATGTGCTTATTAAAATACATACAATATTAACCGGAGAATGCTTATGCAATTAATCCACTTTCTTCTTAGATTAAAGACACATGGCACCAAGTTTATAGAAGACATTTCTTGAAGACTGCTTTGAGCCACTGTAATCTGTGTCGAAGAGGTTTTTATTACTACCAAAGGCATTTTGTGGACTCTGAGGTAACTTAAGGAAAACAAGGGAATTTAGGGAATGCATACTGTTGCAATGTCTATTGAGACCTAGTCAAAAAGAAAGCAGCCATTTAAAATTAATCTTTTTTTATAAGCTTTTAAATATTCAATATGGTATTTATAATCCCAGCTCACTGCTTTAAATGGACAAAATTCCATGAGGTGGTAATTATATAAAACGCCCACTAGATGTCAGTAATCAACTAAGCATCTATTTACCTGATTCTCACTCTTCAGTGTGTTATGACAATTTAATGTTACAACTGTCCTGGTGGACTATTGGCATCTCGCTGGTATCCTCTTATTTCTACCCCCACCCCCACCCTCCTTCTCCAATTAAAGTCTTCTCTTCTTACTTCTAGATTTCAAAGCTGTAGTAGAAGAAAAGCCTTAATGCTAAGGAGAGTGGCTTTTCTGCAAAGAGGGTAGGAAAGTAATGTTGGAAAGAGAAGTAAGGGTTAATATTTGGCACAATAAAATGTGGGCCATGTGTAAGTAATTTTCATTTTTAACAATCCGCCACAGAGCTAACATTCAGACTTCCTCTGTTGAACCTTTTAGCGTATCAGGGGAACTGTCAGTATTTGTAAAAGAAACGCTAGAAGAAAGATGGTGATTTTTGCTCTGGTGCAGTGGTTTGGAAATCTATTTTTGATCCTGCTAATGGACATCATCCCTGGAGGTTGGAAATGGCTCAGCACGTTTCACAGATTTATACTCACAATTATGGGATGATAAAGCTGACAATATTTCGTCTGTTGAGAGAGCCACCTTTTGTAGCTTCATATATGGTTGGTATTTTAAACTGTGGGAGTTGGATGAGTGCAGTGCTGTCTGCAGAGGTACAAAAGGGAGGCTTGTTTTTAGGCTCTTTAATCAGTGTGCTGAAATAAAGGGAAAATTGCCAAAAAACGAAAACCGAAGAATCTCCCCGTGATTAATGGGAAAGAATCAATGTACACAGTCTGAAACCCTCCTTGTCCCTCCCATAGAAGCCTTTCTGCAGGACTGGTGTGGGCGGGGCAGTTGGCATAAGATGGGTTTCAGGGAGAAGCTGGGGAGTTGCCATCCACTGACACCAGGCTTAAAGGCAGCAAACCCAGCTGTAGTTGATATGTCAGCGTCCCTTCCATGTTCTACTCTCTTTGGCAATCCCTCTAAGACACTGGAGCTTCCAGTGGACCCGGGCTATCTCCTGCAACCACGTGTGCAACCCCTAACTCCTACATTGTCTTGGGAAGCTTTTGTCAGGCAGCAAGACAAAGTTTGGAGTTAGCCTGTCTCCGCCTTGTGGATCTGATCCAGCCGAGAGCACCATGTGCACAAACGCAGTTTGTATGTCGTGCCTGCAGGTCGCTTCCTCTGTGTCCCTTCACAACCTTTCTCTGGAGAAGGGTGAACAACTGCATGCCAGCAGGGGTAGGAGAAATATTTAACGAGGTCGAGAGCGGCCTTGGGCATAGGGATTTTGGCTGTTTTTTTGGTCATACACAGCCCATCTTAACTTGTGCGAAGACATGCAGAAAACATGTCTCTGCTACAGTCGCTGTTCTCGGGGTGTGTGTCAGAGCAATGTCACCGTTCTAGTGCAAGGGCTCCGCAGGGAAGGCAGCCAGCGCTAACACCTTCCTCTGTTCCAGCTCGAATGCAACGACGTGGTTCTGTTCTGGCGCATACAGCGAATGCTGGCGATTACAGCGAACACGCTGAGGCAACAACTCACTAACACTGAAGGTGAGGCTTGGCTCGACTGCCCTGTTTGCAGCACAGTGCTAATATTCTCTCCCGTCTGGATGCTACTGCCAGGTTCATTACGCTGCAAGGCTGGCTTTGGGCAAAGAGAGGTGTGAAACATTCAGTTGGCTTTCATGTTGGGAACGTGTTAAATATCATAAACCAGGGAAACAGCCAACCACCAACTAGTTTCCGGTGCTAACTCATTGTACGCTCCTCAAAAGGTTGAAGGTTGTTCCGAGCAAGCCCAGAGGATGCAGGAGGAAATGGGCACAAGGGGGTGTGGTATGAAAATGCTCAGCAAGGAACAGAGGGAGAATCATGACAAAGCCTGACTCTAGCCAGAGGAGATTCACAACTCTGAGTTATTTGGCTGCAGGGCAGAGTCTCCTGTCACCTAGATTCCTCTTGGGAAGGGCAATTGAAGGCTCATTGCCGAACGTGGCTGTTAGTTCTGATGTCAGGGCGTGTAGATGAGGCTGGAAAGCTGCACTGCCTTCGTCAGCTCTTGACCTCTCACTTCCTACATTTTTTTAATTGTATCCTTTGGTATATCTGGTCATGCCAATTTTCTTCCACTATTTGATCTGAGGAAGTGGGTCTGGCCCACGAAAGCTCATCATCTAATAAACCATCTTGTTAGTCTTTAAAGTGCTACATGGTCCTGGTTTTTGTTTCCTACACTGGACGTTCTCTCGGCTTCCCAAGCATCTGGTGGAGATTGTGCCCATGGAAAATGAAGGAGATGGCTCTACAGCCTGAAGAAATAGTGCAGGGAACATGAGACCCTCACCCCTCAGAACTTTTCTCCAACAGTTTGCCATTTAGTGGTTCTTTTGGCTCCTACGCTCCTGTTGGATGCCGAGATAACGTGATACCCAAGAATACTTTTGTCCGCCTTCACTACTTAAAGAGAGAGAGGCTTTTTTGAAGGGAAGGGGGGCATTTTACACATGGAGCACAAAATCCTCATGCTCTACAAGAGTCTTAACAGCCTTCCTTCCAGGAATCCAAGCTAGAGTCCCTTTACGCTTTTGTCCTGTGTATTTTAGAGACCATCTCTCGTTATGCTCCAAGCCAGACCTGGAGATCAGCTGAACTATTTGGAGAGGACAATTGGGAGATTTGTACATCTGGGGCTAGAGTGTCTCTGTGGACAGTGTTGATTTTTCAGGGCAAATGGCAGAGTTTATCTGTTTGCTCAGGCTTTTCCTGAGAGATTGGTTGAGTGTTTGGGAGTTCCTTAGTAGTGGTTGTCATGGTGTTAATTGATTAATGCACAAATGTGATTTTCTAGGGAAGACCAGAGTTTGTAGGTGTGTCTAGATATCGTATTTTAGACATTAAAAATTAAGTTCAATTAATAGCTTAATATCCAATACATAGGTTTTATTAAATCTAAGGCAAGATAAACTTGGAAACTTAATTAGTTGTTTAAATAATTGTGTGAACTCAGTCTGCCCAGACCATCATCCCCAAAACTTTAAAAGCGCAAAACACCAGGAATTTTCTTTCTTTTTTTCCATCCCATTCCAAAAAAAGAGGAATCTGCAAAAGAAAGCACATTTCTTTCATTTTAAACCCTGTCACACAATTCAGCACTCTTTTGCCCTGTGTTTTGCAGTCAGACGTTTGGAGAAGAATGTAAAGGAGGTGCTAGAGGACTTTGCTGAGGACAGCGACAAGAAGGTGAAGTTACTAACAGGCAAAAGGGTCCAGCTGGCAGAGGATCTCAGTGAGTAGCTGTTCTACGCGTACTTCACATACGCTGGGAAAGGAAATAGATAATGCACTGGCCCTTTCTTGCATGGAATTTGCCTGTTTGCTGACAATACTAAATGTTAATATAGATCCTGATCCTCGAGCTAGGTCTGGATCTTACCCAATATACGAACAACGCCATGCTATGCTGGAGGACTAGTGTGTTGCTCATTGTGGTGTCCTGATGAAAGTGAATGTTTGGATCCCACGTACATGTCTCCTTCAGGCTGTCGGGGTGGAAGGGTTAAGATCTGTTTCTTTCTGATCAGGGAACACAAGCTGCCTCTACTTGTAGGCCGCTTAATGCTTTCCATTGTAATAGATTCTTTCACCCCTTTCTGAAGCATTGTACAGTCAATGACTGCAGCAGGCATTTAAAATGTAGCCTGGGCATGGGCATGGTCCTCGCGTCAGGGAAGTGTCTTGTGCTGGCCTCGTGAAAAGCTGCTCAGAATTGGCCTACCTGTAAACCAACGAAAAGTGCCATTGCTCACCCAGCACAGATTGGTTTTTGGGGCATCACACCAAAATCCTTCATGTCATGAGCATGGTGCCCCTGTACCTCCTGTGACCTGCAAGCAGAGCAGAGCCTCCATGAGAGGAAAATGTACTGTGCAAAAAAAGCCTGATCACATAATTGAGGGCTATACAAGGGGTCCAAATTAAGGTCACAGGAGACAGTTGCAGGGGACCGTTGCTAAAGAAAAACATACATATACTAGGAAACAATACATTTTCCTAGTATATGTATTTCCTAACTTCAAAAACTGGACTTAGCGACTAAGTAATTGTCTTTTAGCATAGCGTTAGTGTAAGTAGTGAAGGCTATCCAGCGTAGCCTAGCATGTTCCTCAGCTTTCCCTCACTTAGCTAAGCCGTTCTAATCTCGTAGAAAGCTGCATCTCTCATTGCTGCTATATCTTCCTAGTATATGTATGTTTTTCTTTAGCAAAGGGTATGATAGCTAATGTTAACAATCCTATACGAAAACAAATTCCATGGCTAATAGGACATGCTGTTGACATCACCAGTTCATATGGTTACAGAGACAACCTGCAGTGTTGTCTTTAAATTAAAAGTGTAAACAAATTGGGGGGAGGAGTTCCCATAGAAGGTGTTGCTCTAGTATTTTGGGATTATTGTGAAGGAGAATTTTGGCTGTTGAAGTGGCTTAGTCCAGATCCTTAGTCTATTTCTTGATCTTAGTGTCTATGTGAAATAGGGAGCTGGAGCTGGTTGTTGATACAAAGTATCAGTATTGCTTCAGAAGCCCCACGTCAGCCCCACAATAATCTTACTATGTATTTTAGAAATGCGCATCTGTCCATTTATTCAAGATCTCCTCCTAAAAAGTAAGTGCTAGCGCCAGCGAATTTGGTATGCGGCTTCCTCTTATCATAACTTAAAGTAAGGTTTGGCTTGGTTGTACTTGGACAATGGGATGTGCCTGGAATGCGACTGTTTCTCATACAATGGAAAGGGAGGGTCTGATTGGTGGGATAGTTATGCAGCAGAATGGCCACAAGGGGCAGCCAGGGGCCAGAGATGGGGACTGGGACAACTATAACCCCACTGGGCCAGCAGGGGTGGAGAAAGGGACAGCTATCTTACACTTTCTGAAATACGTAGTAGATCGGGGTGTCTCTTTCTCCCTCAGCTGGGGGACATGGATCCCTCCCCTGGCTGCAGCAGCCATGGACAGGTGCAGTGAGAGGGGGCCGGGATTGTCCTCGCTTCCTGGGGCAGCCTGCATCCCAAACCCCTCATCCCCAGCCCTGCCCAAGAGCAATGATTTAAATGAAGAAAAAAACCAGACTTATTTGAGTTAAAGATTTCAGCAACACCGGGTAAATCTTTTATTAGTACCAGGTTTTACCTCTGTGCCTTCGAGCTGCTTAAAGAAAAACGAGAAGTAATCTGATATTTAAACTACAGGGTAGTATGAGTTTAAGGGAGAAATGATTTCCTTGATTGGTGAGA
This sequence comes from Pelodiscus sinensis, assembly GCF_049634645.1. Taxonomy (NCBI): domain Eukaryota; kingdom Metazoa; phylum Chordata; order Testudines; family Trionychidae; genus Pelodiscus; species Pelodiscus sinensis. The sequence continues at coordinate 54,474,212 of NC_134720.1, forward strand.
AGTGCTGTTCATTTTCTGTTGCTTAATATTGTGTTTTTAATACTCCTTTTGCTGCTTTGATGCCTATCCACTATTCTTCTTGTTTGCAAAAGCTTCGGATGACAGCATCATTCTCTGCTAGCATTGGTTTGTCCTTCAGTATTCAGTGCTGTATGGGTGATATCTTTTAGAACAGGGCTACTCAACTTTGGAAGCCCCGGGCGTCACAATGACACGGCACATGCCAAGGGCCCCAACGTAAGCGTGGTTGCATAGACATGCACGTTGATATGCAGATGTATGAAAATAGCTTCTTTCACACTGACGGGCATGAATACCAAGATTAAGCCTTAAACCAGGGCACCAGACCCGAACGCGGCCAGTGTGAGCCAGTCAGCACCTCTCAGGCTCTGCCCGCCAGGCTAAGCAGCCAGCACTTCCCACAATGCCCCAGTGCTCCTGGCACTTCCTCCCTGGGGGCTAGAAATGCCGACATCCTGTACTGTCTGTTCCAGCCAGCCCGTCTGCTTGCATCTTTCAATGCCCGCCCCACCTGGGAGACGCCTCGCCATTGTAGAGCGTGTTCCCAGTGGAGGCCATGTTCAAAGGATCCCACCTGCGGGCCGCGTGTTGAGCCCTGCGTAAACCCAAACCTCACCGTGGGCCGCAAATAAACGGGCTGTGGGCCGCATGTGGCCCCGTGAGCTGCGTGTTGAGTAGCCCTGTTTTAGAAATAATCAGTACGTGTGTAAAACAAATGCTTGGGAAGTTTGGTAAATTGGTGCTGCAAACGAGGAGAAAATTGAAGCCTTGAAGATGTGATGCTGGCAAAGATTCTTGTGTATTCCCTGGATTGAAACAAGATGACTATTGATGTTAGAAATATGACCTGGGAGGAAGCAGAGCCTGCTGTTAGAAACCAGGAGACACAGACTTGGGTCCTTTGGTCATGTGAGGAAGGAGATGGAAATAACTTTAAGTGATCATGGGAATGATGGTGGTGAGTCACTGCCGTAGGGAATGGCCAGTGAGGAGATGGAGAGGTGCTAGGCAGCTGCTAAGGGGGGGCTTTGGAAAATTCTGCTGTCACAAGTATTCAGAGATGAATTGGTGATTTTACTTACTTACCTAGTGCTGAGAAGTAAACGTAAGTTATAAAAGCTAAAAGTTGGACAATAAGACAACCTTGGAAGTGTTACTTGCCGTAGAATATTTCTAGACTGTTGTGGTTTCCAGTTGTGTTCGCTGAAGGACACGACCTTTGCTTCTTGCCACAAGGTATCTAAAGCAGAAAGCAAGACTTCCAGTGACAGTAGGATGACTTGTGACCACAGACATCTTGTATATGGGGCCCTGCCAAATTCATGAACCATTTGGGTCAATTTTACAGCCAGAGGGTGTAGTCCAATTCAAGTTAGTCCAGTTCACGATGTCAGATGTTTACACCTGATGTAACTGTGTTGGTCCCAACCAAAAATAGGCTGGGCGGGGGGGTGTCAAAGGCTTGCCATCCTCATTCCTACGCCACTGAGCTTCCTGTTGCTAGAGGACATTGCGGGGGTGGAGGTGGGTACAGTCTCTCCCAGCTGTTAGTCCTGGCCACTGGCAACTTACTGCATTGTGCCCTTGCCAGTTTAGGTACTCCCTGGGGAATGGGTGTCCCTACCCCAGCTGGAGGTGCAAGGGCCATTTGTCACACTCGGATTTAGGGATGTTACATTTAGATTAATTCTGCTAATCGAATAGTTGATGCAATTTGCATGGACTATTCAATTAGTCGGTTAGGGCATCTCCACCTTTGGAGGGCTATACTTCAGAGGTGAAAGCACTGCAGGGAGAACCCCTGCTGGCCCTGTGTTCCTTGCGGCATTTCAAATTGACAGCACCACATGGAGCCTGGGCTTAGCTGGGGACTCTGAGTCCCCAGCTGACCCCGGACTCCACACGGCGCTGCCGCTTTGACACTCCACGTGCAGCCCGGGGCCTCCGGTGGCGCTTTTTTTTTGGTTCTCTTAGTGTGTTTTTTAATTTGGGATATACATTAAGATTTCACTGTCTATGATACGCTTTTCATGGCTTTCACATTGGTAGGGCCCTACATACATGCTGTGAATTCAGTCCACGAATGTCAATGAGTCTCCAGTAGTTTATATTAATGAAATAAAATGTTTCAACAAAAAATGCCCAAGTCTGTTTCTTGCCAGTCCAGGCCGTAGCCAGAAGTATGGATTTTTTTTTTTTAACTAACTAATCCTCATCCAGTGCACAGTTCCAGTGAATCCTAGAGCTGGAAGAGACCTCAGAAGGTCATCAAGTCCAGCCCCCTGCTCTAGGCAGGACCAATCCCAATCTTGTCAAGCTGAGACGTAAACACCTCTAGGGATGGAGACTCTACTACTTCCCTAGGTAACCCATTCCAGTGCTTCACCACCCTCTTAGTGAAATAGTTTTTCCTAGAGGTCCAGGTTGGATATTCTCTCCACAACTTGAGCCCATGGCGCCTTTCTCCATCCTCTTTGGAACCTCCCTTCAGGAAGTTGAAGGCTGCTCTCAAATCCCCCCTCACTCTTCGCTTCTGCAGACTAAACAGACCCAACTCCCTCAGCCTCTCCTCGTAAGTCATATGCTCCAGCCCCCTAATCATTTTGGTTGCCCTCCGCTGGACCCTCTCCAATGCGTCCACATCCTTTTTGTAGTGGGGGGGCCCAGAACTGGACACAATACTCCAGATGAGGCCTCACCAGAGCCGAGTAAAGAGGAATAATCACATCTCTGGATCTGCTGGCAATGCTCCACTTAATGCAACCTAATATGTCATTAGACTTCTTGGCTACAAGGGCACACGGTTGGCTCATATCCAGCTTCTCCTCCACTGTAACCCCCAGGTCCTTTTCTGCAGAATGGCTGCTTAGCCAGTCGGTCCCCAGCCTGTACCAATGCTTGGGATTCTTTCTTCCCAAGTGCAGGACTCTGCACTTGTCCTTGTTGAACCTCATCAGATTTCTTGTGTCCCAATCCTCCAATTTGTCTAAGTCCCTCTGGACCCTATCTCTGCCCTCCAGTGTATCTACCGCTCCCCCTAGCTTAGTTTCATCCACAAACTTGCTGAGGATGCAATCCATCCCCTCGTCCAGATCATTAATAAAGATATTGAACAAAACCGGTCCTAGAACCGAACCTTGGGGCACTCCACTAGAAACCGACCGCCATCCTGACATCAAGCCATTGATCACTACCCGCTGGGCCCGGCCTTCTAGCCATCTTTCTATCCATCTTGCTGTCCATTTATCCAATCCACGTTCCCTTAACTTGCTGGCAAGAATATTGTGGGAGACCGTATCAAAAGCCTTGCTAAAGTCAATGTATATCACATCCACTGACTTTCCCACGTCCACAGAGCCAGCTAGCTCATCATAGAAGCTAATTAGATTGGTCAGGCACGACTTTCCCTTTGTGAATCCATGCTGACTATTCCTAATCACTTTCCTCTCTTCCAAGTGCCTCAAAATGGATTCCTTAAGGATCCCTTCCATGAATTTTCCAGGAACCGAGGTAAGACTAACCGGCCTATAGTTCCCTGGATCATCCTTCCCTTTTCTGAAGATGGGCACTACATTTGCCTTTTTCCAATCATCCGGGATTTCTCCCGATCTCCATGACTTTTCAAAGATAATGGCCAAAAGCTCCTCAATGACATTTGCCAACTCCCTCAGTACCCTCGGATGCATTAAGTCCGGACCCATGGATTTGTATACGTTTAGCTTTTCTAAATAGTTCCTAACCTGTTCTTTACCCACCAAGGGCTGTCCATCTTCATCCCATCTTGCGTCACTTAGCACATTAGTCCGAGAGCCCACCTTGTCCATGAATACAGAGGCAAAGATGATGTATGCTGACATTGTTCTGTTTTATTGTACCTTTGGGAAGATTTTAAAACCATCAGTGCTTGGCTCTGCAGTCCACTCAGAAACATATTCCTCGCTGTCCTGTGCGTGCTTTCCTTGCTAATTGGTACTAATGTTATGAGCAGATGGTTGAGAAGATTTCTTGGCTTTCTCTTTAGTGTACCGGGAATATTTGTCTTTGTTGCCATTTTCATACACGGGAGAGATCCTTTCTGATCTCACTGGGCACTGATGTCTCAATAAAACCTGCAAGTAATCTCCTCCTTAAGCATGAAATGGCAAACAGAACTGGACTACTTCAGGAAAGGAAATCTTCAGTAACAATCTGCACTCATTACATGTTTGGATTTTAATTTGCCAGTTGAGATTTAGCTTCCGACTTTGAAGCTCTCCTTGTAACGGAAGTCTAGGTTATTGAAATACCTTGGACATGTCAAGACTTGTTTCCTGATAACAAAAGTCTGGCGGTGTTGCTATGGTACATCACATTTTTAACACCGAAGCATTGAAAATGTTTGGTTTGTTTTTGCCCTGAAATGCCAACTGATGGCATGTTAAGTATTTGAGGTGAGGTGATACAGCCTCATAAGGAGACTGATGCATGTTTTTGTTGTACGTATTGTAAATCGTGGAATGGTGGTTTTATTATTATACGTATTTCAGTAATATCACTCTGGCCCTGAATCAAACAGTGTCACAGTAGCTTACTTTCCACATTTTATTGATGGCTATTCCAAAGCCTGTTCATGATGGATTCCTTCCACAGCTAAGCACAAACTGTAAAATACAGCCAATGTTGAAAGTTGTATTCAAGTTCTTTTGGGGGGAAGTGTAAGGGTGTGTGGGTGCATGTGCATGTCGGTATTATCATCATTCATTTCAGAGAAATGCAGAGCAGCCACCTTACTCTTTGTGATCGAAATAACACTAATTGTGGAACCAGAAACACCTGGAAAAGGGGGACAAAGCGGGGGGGAAAAGTAATTGACTGGAGAGAGTGTGATTTTTTTTTTAAATGTCTTGTCTACAGACCGACCTAGAAGCTTGACTTGTGTTACATTGAACAAAGCACAAATGATTTGCTACCAGAAAGCCACAGATTATTTATTACTTGTAAGGAACATTTAGCCATCCTCATTATCTTGCATAATATTTGCAGACAGGAGGAAGTTGCATGGATCACCTAAATGTCTTGTTCTCTTTCTAACTGGGCACTTCTAGTGCTTCTAGATTACAAACTTGGCAGTTGGTGGGACCTGCTGGCAACTCACTTGTCCCCTAACTCCTAGATGGGACCTTACCTGTGTTTTATAGCTTGAGTCGAAACACATCCAATTCTTTCATTTATCTGTAGGCTACTGTTGAAGTCCTGTCTGTGCTACAAAAATGCTTTGTAATTGAGTCCTCTGCCTTGTTGGTATTTGTAGTTCACATGGACCCCAGATGGAACAAGAGTAAGCTTCACTTGTGAAGCACAGGTTACAAAGCAACCCTTAACATCACACAGGACAGCTCCTTAAATCTGTACTTTATACGCGGAATCTACTAGCATCAGTACATAGGGGTGAGGATTAAAGTGGTAATGGTTTAAAATGTTGTACAAAGTAAATTTTGCATTCATAAAAGCAGCCTAAGTGCTCAGCTTACCATGAACACGACCTGTATCGTATATTGATAGCAACATAAAATCCATGCTAATGCCTAAGGCCGCATGCACAGAGAACAGTTTACAGTTCTAGTTCTAGTTCTATAGCCTGAGTTCTGCTGCTTAAATAAAGGAGAGCTGGCATACTGCTACCTGAATGGTTACAGCTTGGGAAAGGGCTCGTCTATGCATCACCTTGACTAGAATATGCTATCTTTGATTGTGTTTTACCTGTACATAATGATTTCTCCTGCATTTCTGCTTTCTTTGTGTTCGTTAATATAGTCCATGCTGCACACTTCAGGATATTGTTTCTCTGTTGGCCTTGTACATTCAAAGAGCTAGCAAATAGCTACTCAGAATGTTAAAGCGGTGGTTCTGCTAGTATGCATGTGCTTGTGCTGTTAGGGAGATAGTAGGTGGTTGGTTACTGGCTCCTCTTACCATCAAAAAGCTTTTCAGTGGCACCAATCACAGGGGTAAGCAATTGCTAATGGGCATGCTGCTTTGTGCAGGCTCTCAGACCTTTTGAGTGGGTCAATTAGAAGCACTGTATCTGGGCAGTGCTGTTATGCAGACCATTACTTTAGCACCTAGACTCTGTAGCTATATAGGAGATGAATGTGGTGGGAGTGGCTTTCATCGTACAGCAAAACTCTTCCCAACTGAGATGGTCTTTGCAGTTGAGTGTGTCAGTGCAATGGATCCCAGAAATATCTGTCTGTGTGAAGAGTTCCACTCCGACTGACTTCTTCTAGGTTTGACATCAGGAAAAACTTCCTGCCTGTCCAGGTGGTGAAGCACTGGAATAAATGGCCTGGGGGTTGTGGAATCGCCATCACTGGAGATTTTTCAGAGTTGCTGAGCAGCTTTCTAACACAAGGTGGCAACATCCGGCCTTTGAGGCGGCACTTGGAAGGATCAGCAGGCAGGCGCTGTGCCTTGCCAGGCCTCCCACCTATGGTTACTGTGCTTTACTCTTTGAACCCTAAGCATCATCCAGGCACCGAGCGTTTGTTTCTTGGCAGCCCGGGCAATGAGCATGTGTTGCTCAGATGTTGGGTGGTTTTCTTTGGGAGGATACAGCACTTGTCTGGGCATGCCTCTTATTTTCCGTGCTCTTGCTCTTTCTTCCTCAGCACTTTGCACTGCTCAACTGGTGGTGAAGCTTTTTCCTTTGTCGTAGCTACATGGCCAAGTTCTTAGCCATGGCTGGACTGTAAAGTTTGGCTTTACAAAGTAATTTCAGTAAGTAGCTGCTATTATAAACAAAAAATAATCTTGCAAATCATTTGGAAAATAAGCCACAGAACAGTTCATGAGGCCTTTTTCACTTCTGAAGATACATAAGAGACTATAGATGTAGCTTGTAATAGCACTTCGCACTGTGGGAGCCATCAATACAGACATAAAGGTCTGGCCCCATTGAAGTCCCTGGGACTTTGCTTTTGACTTTGGTAGTGCCGAAGTTTCACCAGGGTTTCTCCTCCAAGAAACTTAATCTAGATCTCAGGCTGTCCTTTCTTTTGAAGAGCTTAACGATGAATGCTGAAAGAAAAAACAAAAACGCTTGTCTTAAAAATCCAGTTTCTGCATAGTACATGGCATGTAAGAATTGTTTAATATGAAAAGCATCTTTCTGCTGTTCTGTGTGCCATTCACTGTGTTCCCTTATAATTCCGGTAATTTAACAACAAACAAACCCTAAAACAGGAACAAAACCCCATGCAGCTCAGATTTGTGGTGTGGGGGTTGGCAGGAAACACAGTTGGAAGGGGAGGGATCAGCAGCAAATGATGGACACCTGATTCTGAAATGACATTGTGTGACTGTGGAGGGGTCAATCCCCAAGTAGTTTTATCAGCGCATGAGGCATTTACACCTGTGCAGGTGTCACAGACGAGTCAAGACTTCTTCCTACACAAAGACCTATTGAATCAGACGAAGGTTTTAAACGTGCGCACACAAAATTTCTTACCTCAGGGCTATTTTCTTAAATTCTGTCATAATTCTAAAATACAATCTGGATGCACTGAATTAGCTGTTGTTTGTTTTCTTCTTAAGATCAAAGATAATTAATACTTCAAAACACTTTTCTGCTGTTTAATTGCCTATTGAAGTCATTGTATTAAATTGTTTCCTGTGTTGTGAATTTATCAGAATTGGATTCAAGCCTCAGTGTGAATGTAACAACCTATCAGCCAACTGCCATCTAAATTCCTAATCTTTGTCCAGTTTCTCACCAGATTAGCCTGATAATTAAAATACTGAGGTTTTAGTGGAGCCAGGTTTTGAAGTGTATGGATTATAGATGACCATTTGCTAGATTCCATTCAAGTAAGGGTGTTCCTGGAGTCTGTTGGGATGTCTCTTTACAGTGAAGTGTGGTTAAAAACACACCTCAGTTTAGTTACATTAAGTGTAGCTGGGGGCCAGAATCCATTAGCAATAATTGGGGGGCAGCTATAGCATAATACTGCATGGTGTGGCATCTCCATCACTGGAGATATTTAAGAGCAGCTTGGATAGGCTTTTGTCAGGGATGGTCACTCTAGACAGTGCTTGGTCCTGCCATGAGGACAGGAATCTGGGCTTGATGACCTCTCAAGGTTCCTTCCAGTTCTGGTGTGTTGTGATTCTGTGGTGACATTATTTTCTACATTGCTATGAGCTGCGGAATGAAAATGTTGCATGAAACTAACTTTATAGTGTGGTGCCAAGTAGGGATGTAAAATCCCATTTAATCTAGAGATGTAAGAATGATAAGCAAAAGCTTATCGGTTAATGCTATAGACTTCAGGCATTTCCCTCCCCCTGCAACACCAGTACGTTTTTTGGCAGGCTGGCCAGCAGCCCAGCTCAGTCCTGGCTTACAATGGATTCAGGATCTACCTCTACTGTGGCTCTGCATTTAAAGTGTATTAGGAGCAGGGCATTCAGACAGCCCAGTTCAGTTCTGGCTCACACTGGGGCCGGGACCTACTCCCGCTGCAGCTCTGCATTTAAAGTCCAGCTCAGTTCCAGCTCACGCTGGGTGCAGGAGCTCAATTTCCCCTTCCGCCCCCCCCCCCCCCCGGCCCCCCCCCCCGCCCCAGGCAGGGGCTGCTGCCACCCCGCGCTGCTGCCTCTTTATCAGAAGAAGCAGCACAGGGTGACAGGCAGCTGGTCCACAAAGGGAGCTGATTTTTAAACTGGCTCCCCTCATAGATCAGCTCCCACCTGGCACCGTGTTCTACTGCCTCTGATGCAGAGGCAGCAGCACGGAGTGGCAGGGGCTCCTTGAGAGTGAGGCCAGAGCGCACTGGCTGCCTGTCCCAACCCCGGGACTGTAGAATAGTCGAGTAACCAATAAGAATTCATGCCCACAGCAGGCAGAGGGCTACTCCGCAAGCTAACCATTCGCCTCCCTCCCGGCTATCCTGTATTTGTATTTCACTCCTCTGGGATGACTACAAGGTTTCTAATGACCTTTTCCTGGACTGAGCTTATAATCTATCCTCCACCCTCCTCTGCCATACTGCTGGTCATACACGTTCCTTAAAGTCTTGTCCTCCATTTGCTCTAGATTCTCTTCCTTCGAAATCGGATCTTCCTCCTTTTAAACGTAAGGACCGATAGAACTCTCGACTGGTCACACCCATGGGCGAGGGGTAGTCTCTCAAGGTGGAAGGCTCAAATCGCTAGGGCAAAACCGACACCTTAAACTCTCCCTGGAAACCAACAAGTAACCAGTTTGCAGTGCAGCGGCCCGGCGGCTATTTTTATTTCATATTGGTGCTTACAATGTTAGTTGCCAACAATATGTTTGGATCTGCAAGACAAAGTTTGAAGGATCTCATGCTGTAAGCATTTGCTGTGGGGTCCAAATATAGTCTCTGCCCCAAGAGGGACTCCAGGAGATGGACTTGGACTTGAAAATCCAAAGGCAGGAAGAACATACATGGATCTTTAGAGCTAATTATTGCCATAGAAGGAGTGAGATTTTAGAAGAGATTTGACTGGAGAGAGGATGGTACGTTTACAAATAGTGAGATACACCACTTAACAAAGGGCAGCTTGGGGTATGCACAAGTTTCCTGATGGCCTTAGGGTTTTCTCTTAAGAATCCATTGCTGTAGTCTAATCTTGAGGTGACAAAGGCAAGGATAATAGTATTGAGGCCTGCATCTGAAAATGCTGTAAGTTTCTGAACAGGTGCAGATCAAACAGCAGGCCTGGCTATCTGATCATCTGCAGCAGCTGAGTAACTAAAAAGCCTGTGGATTCAAGTCGGTATATGCCCTCCGTTATGAGACGCTGTTATCTTCCTCAGACCTTCCACTGGTTCCTCCCAACACACCGATATCACCTCAGTCTTTTCTGGATTTGCTCCTTGTTTAGTGCACCCCCAGCTATGCCCCTGTCTCAGTTGAGTGCTCACCTACATCTTTATCTGATAAGGTGGATATGTTAGAGGCAACATGTCGTGCTTCTTCACAACACTCCCCAGGTGCATGCTGAATTGTGGGGAGAGGGTGTGCGTGTGCGGGGCGGGGGAGGAGAGAGAGCGAACACATGTATAGTTTGCACATGCACACTGAATAAGATTATTATCATTGATAATAAAATGTATTCAGCTATTTGTGTTGAGTGTTCCTACTCCAATCTGTTCAGTTATAGTGCAGATAGCTGAATTTACCTAGTCACCGTTGCCTTACTTTTAATTCAATTAATCCCAGCATACGAGCCTGTCTAAAGTATTTTGTGGAAGTGGAGGCATCTTGAATTTACTTAGTTTTGGACAGCTGTGTGAAACAGAAAAAGTAAAGCAGTTGCTGGAGGAATGTGTAGGATTATTTGTGTCAAAGTGCAGATAAGGTAGCTCCTGCTTTGTGTCATGGCAGAAAGGGCTTTAAAGAGCCGCATCCTGTCAAAGAGAGAAGTAATCCTCAAGGGAGAGCATGCATCAATTCGAAACCTCCTCTGGCGGAGCACTGTGGTTTTCTTAACTTCAGAATCCCAGATGGTAAAAATCCAAGTGCTGTGGTTACTTGAAGTTATTGCTGAAGAGCCAGGCGCTAATGTCCAGGTTCAAAACTGGGCCCTTACAAAGTTTAGCACATTCTTCACCAACTAAGCCCATCATTTAAAGTCAGCACAGAAAGATAATGATAAATCAGTGTAGGACTGAAGGTATATCTGCTGCCTATTAATCTTGTCCTAGTCCAGCAATCTACCCTTCGACGCATGGAGTTCTAGTGTTATGTTTACTAAATTTAATCTCCTCCTATGGTTTGCTGCATATTACAAAAATGGAAATATTGGGCACTAGTTTTAAAAAATCTGATCAGTTATATGTACAGATGCCATACACAGCATTAATTGGATTCTCATGTACAAATAATAGTGTTTGTAGAAATGCAAAGTTATTGCAGGTAGCTGAATTAAAGGGTCAGCTTTTCCTTTCAACCACTATTGAGCTGTGAAATATATCAATCAAACCCCCAAAGTCCTAAGAAACTACGGTCATCAGTGTGTCTTTACCAGGCTATTCGGTATTGTGGTGGTGATTTTTTTCATCTAGTTTCCAAAATGGAGGGCAGTATAAAACGAAAGAAGGAAGTATAGTAATTAATATGACAATAACAGCAAAAAAGAAAATGAAGAATAAGGTAACATCTTGTCTTTCAGAACAGGAACACTTAAGCAATTACTCTGTATTCCTGGCCGGAAGAGAGGAACCATGATGTCTATCTTATCTCTAAACATTTTTCTAGTTAGAAAATGTCTGAAATTATGTTTTAATGATGTAGTTAACATAAATGTCGTAGTAGATGGACTTCACTGGTTTGTTATCCAAGTAACTATTGAGTACAATCGTCCTTTGGTTTGAGGACCCCAATGTATCAATTTCTTTAAAAGGATTTATATTCACATTGCTGTACTGGTTTTACCCAGATAATCGCCTTTAGTAATAAGGTTAGTCTCATAAGACTTCTGTGCATCAGCTGAAGGAATTTAAACTTTATATGTATTTGGATGAGTCATGACATAGTGTTCATGGTCTGCTTTTAGTTGGTTTTTCATTTACTTGCTCTGTAGTTAATGGACACATTTTCTGCTACAGGGAATGAAAATGATCGTTTTCTTTCCACAGTTGTAGTGCTGATTCAAGCCATAGGTTCTTGGTCACTGTCTTAATGATGACTGGTAGGCACCCAGATAGTAATGTGACTAATGGACTAATGTCCATTCGGTTTCATTTTTGGCAATGTTAATTGGAAATCCTGTGCTTAATGAAAATTTTGAAACCTGTGGTAGGCTCTGAGAACTGTTTATGGTTGTGCTGTGGCATTAATTAACCTCCCTTTTATAGGATAGGGGATCTGACACGTGACATGTTCACAGAAACATGACTAGTGTCAGGACAAAAGTCTCAGTAGTTGTCATTTTCACCTCAGCCAAGCTACCTTGGCTTTTCTGCTGTGCTCCTGTGCTGTCAAACGGCATGATAACTTCATGTTTGCCAGTCTGTGGAGCCCTGGGGACAGCCTGAGGCATACAGCCAGCTTCTGTTCTCTTTAATTGGGGAGGGTAAAGTGTCTTGCTGAAACAGTTTCATTAGCCGAGACGGGCTCGTGTGCAGACCTCGGGCCAGTGTGGGTCAAGACGTTGATTAATTAGTAGCCTACGCTTTCGTCAGAACAATGCACAATTCATGTTTTATGCTGGTCTTTTTTTTTTTCTAAAAGCTTTTTAGCAATGTTAAAACAAGCACTGAGTGCTTGGTAAAAGTAGCTTTCATGTCTTCAAATAAGCTGGCTTTGCCCTGTCCCCTCGGATGAAGCAACGGTGGGTCTTAAGTGGCAGTTGATAACTTCTTTGAAATGTGATTTGAGGACAAAGTATCATTAATGCCAGTAACTAAATTGACATGAATGATGGTGATTATACATTGTCTATCCAGACTGTTCCTAGTATCCATTTCTTGCCGTGTTTGACCTAGTGTCATGGTTCTGGCTTATAGTGTGTTAGCCATACAAGCTGAGGTAGCTAAATTTCCTTTGGCTGAATCCTCCTCTAAAACAGGAAAGAGTGAGACATTCTTTCTGGTGGGGGAGCAGGGTCCCCTGATTTTTCCTGTTGTGCACTAGTTTAACAAAGTACTTGGTCGGTTCACCAGCAGGAGGTCAGAGAGAAGCTCATGTCCACTCTTGAAACTTTGGTTATATTTGGGTAGCTATAAAAATGGATGTGCTAAATATTTGGTTTTTGTTTTAGGGCGGAGAGATAGTATCTCTCAGATGATGCTATCCACTGAAAATACGTTATAAAAGCATCTCACATAGGCTCTCAGCCATTCAGAACACCTCCTTCCTCCACGAGGAATATCCAGATTCTTGTAGCACCCAAAAATGAGCCACCTACTTGCAAGGGCTAGAAAGGTGCCTTAGTGCCACTATGATTAAATTCTGTCAGGAGCTTTGGGATCTGGCTAGTAAAACATATTAGTGCTATTTTTATCTGTCTAGCTATGTGAAGTCTTATTTTCAAATGTGCTTAATGCTTTTGTGTCTTGATTAGCCAGTGGCAATGAATATACTTCAAAGTTCAAAATGTGCAGAAAGTATTATTTAAGTCTTGCCATATATTTGAATCAGTTGCATGGTGCAGTAGATTTGAGAAGCACTCTGATAACAATGAAAGTTGTTTTTTTTCCAATGTAACATCATTCGACTTTGGCTTTGTTCATTCGACTCTGGCTACCAGTAACAAAGTGGTACACTAACTTTTCTGCAAGCTTGCATTTTAAGGCTGTGTGCTTTTAATGATTCATGGATTTACTGTATGAACTATTATAAATGCCATTTAAACTTCTCCGGTACTGCAGTGCTTTTATTACACTGAGCTAATTGTTTAAGAATCATTCACATGATTCATCCTCCTGTTCTGTCTTTTTAAAAACTTTCAGCCACTGAAGGGCTTTTGACAAACCAATATTTATAACAGTTTGACAGCAGGATGAGGAACAGCATTTGTCTTTGTATCAGCTTGAAGAAAGGGCCTTTCCAGCACCCAGCCATGCAGTTACAATCTTGACCTCTTTCTTATGCTGGGAACATACATACAGCAGACAAGCAGCACCACCCATGTGTTTTCTTGACCCATTGACTGTCCATTCACTTCCCATCTGTTTTGCAGTCTTAAAGGAACAGAGGGGGCCCTCTTCTTATAAATCTGTCTTTGCAGGTGATTAATGATGTTCTGTCTCTTTAAGAGCTGCCTGGGTGGTTTTTCTTTTTTCTTAGTTTTGGCGTTCCTGACATGTCCAGAGGAAAATATGGTATGTGAACAAGAGGAAACTGGCAAAAAATGTGATGAGCAATTTCAGAGTTTAAAAAAAAACAGACAGCAGGACATGACCCTGCAATGATCAGTAAATTATAGCACCTCTTAGCCTTTTGAGGTGGGAGAAAGCATGTTGATGCAAGTTTTACAACTTGTGGATATAGGGGATGTTTTGGGATTTGACTTTTGGACAGTCTTTAGCATGCTGCCCCCACCTTGTTTTAGCAAGAACTGGAGTTGTCTTTGGTCCTATAGAATATGGAGGAACATGGCACAAAGGGCTGAACCAAGAAGAGATTATTTCACTTCGACCCTTTTATTTTTGTTCTGTGTGGTTTTGTTTATGTAACTGGGATGATGGGCTAGTTAGCCATAAGTTAAAATTCCATTTCCTTCAGTGGACTGGGAATCTTTGTTACCAGTTATGAAGTGTGTCATGCGGGGCATTCTAGTGAAATCTGACCATGGACTGGAATTTCTGCTTACTGAAGGAAAGATGGTGTGTTCACAAGAGCAAATCAAAGATTTTTTCTAAAGGAACTGTCACACACTAATTTCTCGTGTAGAAAGAATTCAGGGAACGGAATGGAGAAAATGGACTTGAGGAAGGATTTAAAAGAACTAAAGTAAGCGCCAGATAAAAGGACAGATCAAAACCTGTGAATATCAGAAAGGTGTAAACACACAAAAAGCAGAGGAATTATTTAACAAAGAGAGAGAACCCATAGCTACGGGGGTGATGTACTACCCCCAGTCTACTAGCATCTTCCAGCAAAGTTAATCATACAGGTTGAATCTCTCTAGTCCAGCACTCTCTGGATCTGACAGGTACCAAACCAGAGAATTTGCCACACCACGGGACTTCAGTATTGTCTTACCAGCAGCATTACCAGCACATCCACTGCTTACTGGGCTCTTAGAAGACATTTAGGAGTAAATTAGAGCTAAATGACAGCACAGAGCACTTAGAGCCAGGATTGGTGGCTCTAAACCAATTGTATGGGGCCATGGGAAACTTAGCCACTCTCATATGAATGGACATCCAGCTAATTAAAATCATGTCAGGCCAGAGAATGCCGGGCTGGAGAGGTTCCACCTGTAGAAGAGAGATCTATTGTCGAGGAGTTTATATTCTCAGACCCTAATCTTGCAGTTAAATATCTATAAATGGGCTCCATTGATTTTGGTGACGCCCTGTGCAGATCAGACTGTACAATGAAATCTTGAATGATAGGCTGACAGATAAGTGAGGATGCAAGAAACAGCAAAAGGGAAGGAGGGCAATGAAGCACAAGGGTCACAGGCCTGCCTGCCTTTTATGGTCACTGCTTTGAGGCACGCTTATGTCATGGCTGTGCAAAGATTTCCTCCTCTTTTTAAAGTATAAACTTTATAGGTGGTAGTTTGATGCTGAGCAAAAGTTTCAGGCTGAAAAGCAGCAGAAACGTTCGACAGAGGCGTGTTGGTCTGAGGAATAGATTCCTACAGAGTGTTGGCTGCCCCATTTTCTTGAGTTGTTTCAAAGCAGCCAGGTTGCATCTCTGCATTTAGGTGTGGAGAATTTCTAGCCTCTGAGGAAACTTACACACCATGGTTTTTCAGTCACAAGAGAAATGTTTGACGCCGGAAAACTAAATATCTCTCTTAAAAATAGTTATTTGATTATAAAGCTGATTATTTTTCTTTCTCGGACTGCAGTATATGCAATGTTTAAGTGCAGGTTTGAAACATTACTCATGTTTCTTTTAGCTATATTGTTTTGGTTATTCCCCCAACTCATCAGCTTTTCTTGGAAAGTAACTGGCCTCGATTTTTAACAGCACAGCTCTTGCACTCAGTTGCATGCTTGTACTGGTGAGGCCTGTTAACAATGTAGCTATACGCTGGGACCAGTAAGTAGACTGTCTTTATAGGACTGAATATTTTGCAGCTTTTTTCTCCTTTTTAAATTGATGTTAACAGCAAAAGTAAACCTTATCTAAGGCTGGGTCTTTCTGTATTCACTATGTATTCAAATCCTAATTACAGATCAATTAGTCTGGGTTTGAGCCTTTTAGAGTCAGGATCAGAGGATTAATGAAAAGAAAATGAGTGGGCAGCGGTATCATTTCATGTGGAGATAAAGAGGGAACAAACATGAATGGGTCTCTTGAGCCGTTTGAATAAAGAATTTCTTCATTCTGTGTCAGTGGAGGTTTATCGGATATTGGGAAAGGATTATGGGAATATTCATGACCAGATCAGGAGACATAATGAATTGATGTATGGAAGAGCTCATCTTTTAGGTAAACATCGGGTAAATGGAAAGTACAATGAGCATTCATTGCTTGTAGGCCTGTGCATGTCATTGTTCCAAAGTTAGAACCAAGGGGTTTCTTCTCATTTTCCGGCACTGGTTTCACTTACCCCACCTGTTGAACAGTGATAGAAATGTAAGAATCATGCATTCATAACGCCAAAATCTGTTTTGACGTGATTAGAGTTGTGAGCAATGGTCTAAATACAAACATGTGAAGTAAATTATAGCAGCAGTATAGCACTTAGAAGCCTGATGTGACATTGGAGCATTGGGCAGTCACTCTGGAGAAAGTTCAGTGTGTTAGAAACAGGAATGCTCGTTAGCAGGTTTAGTTTATCTTGTAGTCAGAGGATAAAAATTAATTATTTGTATTTAGATGACTACAATATTGCTACATAAATATCCTTTGTATGTCTTAGCCATCTCCTTAATGCGTATTCATGTGAAGAGGTGTCATGGTTTGAAACCCATGGAGGCGTTTGGTTTTTTTGGAAAGTATTAATTTGCAATATAAAATGTATTGACATTGTCCTGCTTAATTAGAGATGGGCTCAAACCAAGAAGCTTGGATCTAGAACTGGAGCAGGACCCCTCCAAAATGGGGTGTGTTGGGGGAAGCGGCAGTGTTAATCTCTCTCGCAGCAAAGCATGCTCAAGCCAGAAGCCAGCTTCAGGTAGTTAATATATAATGTTTCTGTTTGGCCAGTTAGCCTTACTGTCCTGTCGTTTGAATGTAAATGATATGAAGTAATGACATACTTACCAACTCAGTCACGGCACCTTGCTGCTCATTAAAATAAGGATCTCTGAGGATTTAAAATGACCGTCTTACTGGCCACAGTTGTGTAAATATGCTTTCTGCCACGATGCAATGAAAAGCAAACTAAACAGAGCACTATTGCATTGTGCACCTTAGACTGAAATACATTTTGCCTGTTGATTCGTATCTGTTTGTGTGGTAAGCTGTGTTCCTTCAAGGAGTGCAAAGCTTAGTAAGGCTGTATTGCAGCTTCTGGGCAGGCTGTTTGACTGTTTTTTTTAAGAATCTTTTTTCAGAGTGTTAAGTTACTTGAAGACCTCGTAATTATTACAGTTATGGAGTCACTTCAATTCCATGTAGGTATAAAAATGAATAAAAGTGCTTATGATACTGTAGAGACAACTTTAGTTTAGTATGTCTGTTCTCTAGGCGCAAACACAACTGACAACTACAGTCCGGGGAATAAATACTGGCTATCCAGTTACTTTAACATGCCTTGATTGAAAAATTAACGTAGGTATTGCCAGCACAGCCCCTTTTTCCCTAAAGGGTGAACTCATAAATTATGGTTTTGCTGATGCTGTGAATTTCCAGCCCTGGAACACTTCACTAACCAAGGGTTGAGTAGGGAAAATATTTGCATTTAATGCTGTTAAATGTCTGCTTTCAATGGAACTAATAGCTTGATCAATATAAAAATCATATTTGAGGAAAGAATGTTGGGCGGAATAAAGCAATCCAAATCAGAAATAATTAATTCAGAATTATTTCTTGCTTTGGGTAGTAATGTATGTTTCAAAATGTTCAAAAAAATTGAGATGCATTTCTCAAACATAATACAAAATTAGTCTTTTAAAGATACCTCTTGTGTCCCCTCTCTCGCGCGCGTTCACGCGCACGCACACACACACCCCTCTCTACTTCTTCTTTTGCACCAGGGCTTTTCTGGTGTCCATAGGACTTGTGCCATTAACTCTAATGGGGCCAGGAAGTCACCTTCTGTATGTGCAAGAGTAGAAATGCTAACCCCCGGGATACCTGAAAGATTGTTTCAAGCTCCAAGACTGGCTGCCCTGGATAGCACCACTCCTGAGAGATGCCTAGGAATGCACTCAGATTAACCAAACAAACCCGGGTGTCCTTTCCAAGGCAGGACATGAGGATGGGGGAATGGAGAGGAAGCTGCAGTTGAAAAGCAGACATGTCAATATTTAATTCTTAGCTTTGGAAGGCATTCAGACACCACCGGGCTGAACTCTGTATATCGCCTGAAGTCTTCAGTGACGTGCTTTGTAGATGTTTTAGCTCTGTGTAGGGTAGCCATGAACACAAGTCAGCACACACTGTCCTTAAGTTTTCTCTGGCATACACATCCTTCCTTTGCTCCTTGCAATCCCCAGGACCAACTTGGTAAGGAGACAACACTGTGTCTGGCCCTCAAGAGGTTAGTCCAGCCAGAGATCACAGACAGAGCAATGGAAGAGCTTACCCACCAGCTGCCTGTCCACACCTGGCTGTGGACAAGAGTCAAATTTCCATTTCTGCCAGGCTGTTAAAGCACCAGGAAACCCTGACAGAAGGAGGACTGCCTTGTTTCACTGTTTGTTTCAAGGGCCAGCCAAATCATGTTAACAGTCTGGTTCAGCTGCCGATTTTTCCTTTATTAGAGTACATTAATCTTGCTTGTGAAACACGTTAGTGTAAAGCATGAAGATAGTGCCATTGTTCAATGAAACTACTGCTTCCCCTAGCAATCTCCTACAAACACTCCCCTGGTGACCACATTTGGTGCTTCCTCCCAGCTGTGTGCGTATCCTGTTTGGTGACGACTAGGGGGTACTTGGGCTTTTGTAAATGTAATAAGTAGCCATGAAAATGAAGAAACCTACAAATAGAATAGAGCGAGGTGTTTCCCTTATAGCCTCCCGAAAGGGACTCTTGGGCTTGTCCCAGCTGATATTTTTAGTTTGCCAAAACTGGATGTGAGCGTGTGCACACACATTCTGCCTTTTATTAGACTGAATGGTTTGTCAGGGTTATTCGAAGTGCAGCGAGCTACTTCCGCCCTCCCTTCCCATACTGACAAAGGAGTATCTGTCTCAGCACGGCTTTACAAGAAGCAACTTCAAGCAGGGAGGGAAAAGCATGGAGGCTTGTAAATCCCATTCGGGTTTAAAGTCTGTTCTGTCAATCATTGCAGTTTACACCTAACGTATAGATACTACTAGACAATTTACCTGGCATTGCTTGGGGCCTTCAGGGCAGGGGGCTGGCAGTGCAGAGGGGTGCAGGAGTCAGGGCAGGGCCGTGGGGTTGTGGGGAGCTCAGGGCAGGAGGCTGGGGGGGGGGAAGAGAAGGGTGTCAGGGCAAGAGATGGGGGGTGTAGGAGTCAGGGCAGAGGGTGGGGGTGTTCACTGGACAGCAGGGACTGCACGCTTTTCCCACCGGCTCCTCCCTGCGGGCTGCAAGGGCTCTTTCCCCCCCTCCCCTCCCCTCCTGACCTCTTTGAGGCTGGCGGGGGCTCTCTTCCTCTCCCCTGTCTCAGGGTTGGAGGCTCTCTCCCTCCTCTATTGCCCCTACCAGGGTGGAGGGCTCCAACAGGGGCTGTTTCTTGGACAGAGGGGCCCAACTTACCTTTTCTGCTGGCAGCCGGTGGTGGTGTGGCTGTCCCTGGCGGACCCTGCTGGCTCGCTGCCACCAGTGATATGTGATATGGCTCGCTGCCCCTCCCTGAGCACATTATGGAAACCAGTCCTTTTCCTGGGGCTTCCGGTTGTCCTGGCACAACCCAACCCTGACCTTGATTTGGTAGGAGAAGAAACTGCATAGCAAATGTGATGGCCCTAGCTCTTACTGTTCAGGGGGGTTCTTGAACAAATGGACTCAGGCAGACGCGCTCTAAGATACATAGACAGTAAGGCATGTTGTACCAGATCTTTAGTGGGGGAGAGGTGCATAATGAGGGTAGAAAATAAAGGTGGGGGGGGGGGTTGTTTCTTCCTTACATTTCATTGTCAGTAACAGCATATAGTTTTGCCCTGTTAGTGATTTTCCTGATGGGGAAAATGATTCCAGATTTAGAGGTTGTGCAGAATATAATTGACTGCATCCTTTTGGGCAGTGCTGAGATGCAAGGGTCAAGACTAAATACTAACTGAATATTCAACTCAGGTAGAGTTCTTCACTGCAGCCACTACAGGTCTTTTGTACCAGCGTGTTGCATGCTGAGCTCTGATCACTTGAAATTCTATCTAGTACCAGGTCACTAACTTGTAACTGTTTCTTGAATGATTAATGGTGTTTGTGCTGCTAACGTGGCAAATAATATTTGGCTAAAAGAGAGAGAAATTAGTGCACTTCACTTAATGGACAACAATTTCCACCGTGTAACAACAGGCACATTGTAGACTTGATGTGTGAGAATCCGTGGAAATCTAAGCTTTTCAAAACACAGTGATTTCAGTGTCAGATTGCTTTGCTGCATTTTGGAATTATTAAATTAGCATTTATGGAAAAAAGGTGCATACTTGTAAAAGTTCTTTAAAGAAAAAAAACATCCTGAAGAGGTTGTGTATTAATTAATGTCTAATACAGAAACTGCACACAAAGGCATTCAATGCATCACACATCTAAGATAATGCTTGCTTCCAAACTTGGATTTCGTTCTGATTTATAGTTGGGGGGCTATGTAGCTATCCTCAGTCAAATGGCTAGATATGTGAATGGCAATCTTTTTCATCTTTCTAGAAAAAGTTCGGGAAATCCAGGAAAAACTTGAAGTCTTCATTGAAGCCCTCCATCAGGAGAAGTAGATTGATCAAGCAGGTATCACGTTCTCACCATCTCCACACCCAGCAGCCCCTCCCACACGCTGCTGAAGGAATTGCTTCCAGAATATCCATGTTATTTTACAGCTTTCCCTGGCCTCTTTCCAATGGTCAGTGTCAGGATTCACCTTTGACTGCAAGAGAACATGAAGTGTAGTGTAAACACTTTCTCCAGGTTAGAGACACAAGGCGAGGAAGGGGGTAAAATAACTTTTATTGGACCAGCTTCTGTTGGTGACAGAGGTGTACTTTCAAGCCACACAGAGCTGTCTCAGGTCTGGGAAGCAAACACATGATGTGGCAGCTGAATTGAAGGTGGAGCAGATTGCTTAGCAGAAGGAGTTCGCTATATAGTAACAAGCAGTTCAAGGTACCTCTGCAGCCCTGGGACAAAACAAGAGGCTGGTGGGTTGCAGATTGCTGCAGAGAGCCAGGAATGCAGGGTCTGTTTGGTCCATGATTTCCGTGTCTTGCAGAGTTATTAATTGAAACTCCCAGGCTTGTGGCTTGGAAGTGTTCTGCAGGTTTCCTGGGAGGCAGAGGACTGAGAGGTCTGACAGAGTGATCGTTTTGTGGAGAGTGTTCACCCATGGTGACGGTGTTTTTGACTCTTCTCATTTACCTTTGCGAGTTTGTTTGAGAGCACAGGGATTGTCTGGTTTCGCCCACATCGTTGTTACTCGGGACGTAGTGCACTGTATGAAGTACGCCACGTGTTGTGATAGGCATGTGTGTGTCCCCGGAACTTAGATGCGCTGTGGGGGGGTGTTGAGCATGGTGGCAGTTGAGATCTGGCTGCAGGGTTTGCATCTGTTGTTCTGGTAGGGTCTGGTGCTGTTCTGTTTTGGTGCATCCTGTTCTGCGAAGAGCTTGCTTCGGATGATGAGTTTGGGCAGGGTTGTTTGAAGGCCAGATGTGGAGGTTCAGGAAAGATTTTTTTTCAGGCTCAGGTCCACATCAAGCTCAAGTTGTGGTGGTTTGATAGCACCCCTCGTGGGTTCCAGTGTGAGGTGGTAGGTGACAGCTGGGGTGTGAGATTGGAGAGGGGTTTGTTTATGTATTAAAGGAGAGTCTCTTGGGGTATTTGGATGGCTCAGTCCATGATGTAAGCTTGTGTGTGGCATGTCCGTTTTTGGTGAAAGCAGTTTTGAGCATGTTCAGATGTTCATCCTGGACTTACCACAGAATATGCTCTCAAGGGAATCTGAGTGCCTGGCTGTAGATTACAAATTTCTTGGTGAGTTCTGGTGCTTACTGGATCTCTGAAGGTAGCTATGGGGAGCCATGGGTTGTCTGTGGTTTCCATTGTGGAAGCTGACTGTGATGTCCCAGAAGTCAATGCTGGAGCGGGAACATTGGAGAGAGCCTGATGGATGAGTGATGGTGGTTGAGGTTGTGGGAATCTATGAAGGAGTTTAAGCAGTCTGCTTAGAAGATGAGCTATTGAGGCATCTCAGCTATATCATTTGGTTTCATGGTACATTTGTTCAGAAATTCTTCTTCAGGGTGGCCTATGAAGAGTCTAGCATTTTGAGAATCACCCTGGTACCCGGGCTCTGGACAAAGTTTGTTACTGAATGTAAAATTGTTATCGGTGAGGATGATCATGGTATGGTGTTTGGGGTGAAGATCTGGGGACTGTCCATTGTCTTGTCAATATTGGAGGTGTGTAGTGATGTCAGTCTGAGGGTTGTTGGTGTGTAGGGCAGTGACACCCCTGGTGGTGAGGATGGTGTGCCAAAGGAGACTGTTTATGGTGTGGTGTTTGTCAAGGAGTTCACTGGTACCTTGGAGAATCGCCAGAGCCAGTGCAGCTTTTGAAAGACTTCAACCTAATGTTTGGAATCGAAGAGGCATTAAGACTGAGACCAAGCTAAAAGTCTACTCGGCGGTCGTCTTGCCCACCCTCCTCTATGCTTGTGAGACCTGGACTGTATATAGTCGGCATGCGAAAAAGCTGAATCACTTCCACCTGAACTGTCTACGGAAACTGCTGCAGATAAGATGGCAGTACAAAGTTCCAGATACTGATGTTCTTCTACAGGCTAATATGACAAGCATTCACACCATGCTTTGCAAGGCACAACTCAGATGGACTGGCCATGTTGTGCGCATGTCTGATGATCGATTGCCCAAGAAGATGCTCTATGGTGAATTAGAACACGGCAAGCGATCTCTTAGAGGTCAAAAGAAGAGATTCAAAGACACCCTTAAGGCCTCCCTTAAGAACTGTAACATGGATCCTGGAAATTGGGAGAGTATTGCTGATGATCGTTCCGCCTGGCACAGACGAATACATGATGGTGCAATAGCCCACGAACAAAAGAGACTGCGTTATGCTGCAGAGAAACGTCTTCTTCGCAAGTCCAGGACAGGTATCTTCTCTTCCTCCGGTCGGCAGTCCGATCTTTCATGTCCCCACTGTAACCGTCAATTTCGGGCTCGGATTGGACTAATCAGCCATCTCTGAACCCACCCCCAACTAAACTGATGACACTGGGTGGTCCTCATCGACCTCGATGGACGAACACACACACCTTGGAGAAAGCTGGTCCTTTGTGTGCTGAGTGGTTTGCATGAATCCCAGTGTCCCTTCAATGAGTGCCATGGCCAGACATGATAGTTCAACCTGGGTCCTCTTGATTGTTTGGCTTGCGAAGCATGTAGAAGGCCCCGGGGCTGGATGTGTGGGAAATGAGTCTGTAGAGTTTGTCCAAGAGGTGTTTGAGGGAGGATTGGATGATACCATAAGTTCCTGATTAAACTATGTTTGGGAGGTCACTTCTGAGTTCTTTATAGTAGGTGGAGTCAGAGAGTTTTTAGGTGGACACTGTGAGTTTCTTTCCCAGACCTGAAGGAGAGTTGTGTGTGTGTCAGAAGCTTGTCTGTCTCATGTGCAGAAGTTGGTCCAAAAAAAGTATCACAGCTCCATTCTCTAGGGTCGTTATTCAGGTCTTGTGAAACTGCTCTACGATGCACGTTGAGTGCACAATTTGTCAGCATTGAAATGTGAGATCAGTTACAGCTCATTGTCAGTAACATGTGGTGATACCTGTTTTGTAAAGGATTTTGAGTTCTGTGTCTGAAAAGTGCTAGTGTACGTGAAAATTATTTTTGTCAGCACTCAGACCTGACTGTCCTTTTCAGACTTCTTTCGTGTCTGTCACCTAGTTCTTGTGTTAATTCTCGACTCATATAGAATATGATTGCGCCTGTTTTAATTACATTTGTTGCCTTTTTATATTTCAGCGGAACGTTTACCATGAGAATGCAGTCCTTTCCCAAAATGCATTGCACAAAGACAACTGAATGAAATGGCTTTTCTGTCCCATTCTTCTTTCTGACGTATCTTTTGGAAGCACCTGGATGCCAAGGGGGTGAGGGAAGTTGTTCTCACATGAGATTGAGAAGAATTGAATGAAACCTGCCATTAGAATTTTTGAAGCAAGCAAACATGACAGCAGAATCCAGGTTTTGTTGGGATGAAATGGCAAGATGAGAGACTGCCAAAGTTCAATTCAGTTTGGTTTCTCAGAGCAAGGAGAGGTTTTTATTTGTTGGCAGCAGTCGAGTATGGCAGTGTTAGTTTCTTGCCTGCAAATAATCCTGGGAGTTTGAAATAAAGATTTATCATCTGTACATACATGAATTAATGCCCTGCTAACTAATATTGTTTGTACCTGTATATGTTATGTTGAAGCATCCTCAGTCACTAGCGTACACAACGTTTAAATTCATTGTGGTGAGAGCGGAGATCTGAGAGAGAAAGTTGTGGACTTTGCTTAAGCATTTCAGAGCTATTATCATCCAAGGAATTCTTCTAGCTCCTTTCACTTGAAAAGCACGATCTGCCATTCATTGACTCCTTAAAAAATTTGGCTCAGGAAATAATGTCAACAGCTGCTCATTTGATGGATGCTTTCCTCCTAGATGGTGATACGCTGACCCATAGCCAATAACATTTCATTTCGAGGGGTTGCATGGACACTAACTGGGTTTCCTGTTAACTTTCCCCATGTCCCGTTGGAAAGTGAGCTGATTGTGTGTGGGTAAGACAGAAAAATAATTCAACAGTGTAACTCAGTTTGTCTGACCCTCTCAAATAAATATTTCAGAAAAAAACACATTTTTTAATATTTTCTTTTTACTGAGAATTTTTAAGGCCCAAATTGCTTTAAAGTGATGTAACACGTAAAGTACCTTCAGAGCCACTTGCCTTGTGTAGTGTAGTGTGGTCTAAATGTTCGGTGGTGTTCATTTCCTTCAGTCTGTCATATTGCCCAGAAAGAGGATGTAATTGACATACAAGAGTGTGGTGTATTGAACCAATATTCATCAATTTCTTGAGGTATCGCATAGCATTGTCCTCGCTCGCTTTTACTTGTTTCTTCTGTTAACTTGCCTACCAGTTATAAATTGTCTAACATCAGCCTCCCTTAAAAGAACGTAGTCTTTTTTACATATCTCAACTTAGCTACTCTTGCTGTTAAATTGTCAATGGGACAGATTTAAGAAAATGGTCTAAATACAATTTCACAGACCGTCCAGTACTTTTTTTAAAGCTCCTTTTCTGTTTTTCCCGCATTGTTTTTAATACTAGTGTAGTAGCCCAGCTAGATTTGACAAATGGTGCTGAATGCGCGAATGCTGCCCTGGAAAAGGATGTTGGAACAGCTCATTGTACAATTACCCCCAAGGGTAGGATAAGAAATCGACACAGGCTTGTAGTCTGCCCTCTGAAAGAGGCGAATGATTTGAATTACTGGTAATTGAGAGCAAGGAGGAGTCCGTATGTAAACACATTTCTCATTGTGATTGGCACAGAGCAATTCTAGAACTGGAACAGGAAACCCCTAACACTTTGATAATCAAAAATAAAACTAAACACCATTGTGTAGTTTTTCATACCGTGGTGCTTAAAATTAAACATCACAGGATAATCTTAACAGCTTGAGCATTGGGACTTCTTTTTACTTAAAACCATTTTATTACAGGAAAACAAGGGGGGAAATGGTAAATCAGTTTGTGATCTTTTGGCGCAGACTGGTTAATTTCAGAAACTTAAGTTGTTTCCACAATGGTGAAGGAAAGCATATTCCATGGATTGCCTATCATGTGAATGAGTCTATACTTATATGAAATTCCTCTGTACAAAAATCCTTTTTCGGTTTACTTGATCACTGTTTGAAATCTCTGCGTAGTGTAAATGTTGCAAAATGTCTCCTCCAGTGGTCCAGTGTGCAGCTTTTTTCAGTGTGAGATCAGTACACATTTTGGTTATAATTTCTCTGTTGCTGACCTGCGACTTGGCATGATGTATTCCTTGGGAGTTGGGTATTTATTGAAAGCAGATGTAATTGAAGGGAAAATAATAAAATTCGGGCTTGGACCACTAAACGTTCATGTTGTATGCACAGTTTAAAAGTCACTCCTCACCGCTCGACAGAGAGGGAACTAGAGCCAAGAGGAGGAGAAGTGTGCCCCACTTTCAGTGGGCTGAGATCTCTGAGCATAGAGCGTTATGCCACAGCTCAATGCACTTACTCTTTTCAGGTCTAAATACCACCCCCTGGGTCTGGTTTTTACCAACGTTTCCTGACAACTTCCCGGGTTCTGAAAAAGCCCAGGTTTAACCCCCATTTTGCCAGCATTGGAACTCCCCCCTCACCGAGTCCCCACGGAGCTGCACAAAGGAGAGTCACTGCCGTCTCCTGGCTGCTGCTGTTCAGAGAGAGAGTAAGACCGGCAGGGAGCTGAGTCCCGGAAGCTGAGAGGGGCTGCCTGCCTGCCTGCCTCACTACCCTACACAGATCCCTGCTGCTCTCACTGCCCCAGAGATGGGAAGGGAGCCAGGGAACAGCCCCTGTCTGCTCTCTGTACTGGACAGGGTCCCCTCCGGCCCAGGCTTTCAGCATGGCCCCATGTGCTGCGGGGGAGCAAGATGGGCAAGCAGCCAGGTCCTGGCAGCCAAAAATGCCGACCGCTGCAGAGCCAGGCCTGGGGGGAACAGAAGAATCCCCTTGCCCTCTGGCCCTTCATTTTCTTCTTTCACTGATTTTCAGCTGTTTAATTTGTTTATGCGGACTGATAAATTCCCAAAACAAAATAAAAACCAAAACCAAAGGGCCTTACACGTACCCGAGGGGATTTCTCCGTTAGCGTTAGTACTGCACCAGAGACGGCATAGTGCTTTCCAGGCAAACAAGACACGGGCCCTGCGTGAGAAGCTTGCCAGCTCTCCCATGTTTATGCAGTGCATAGATGCTTTTCTCTGTGTGCCTGAAATTTTCTCAGACTTTTATACTGAGGCTACATCTACACTGAAGGGTTCTCACGCAAAAACTTGCAGAGCATCTAAGCTGCACGCGCGTTCTTGTGCAAGTAAATTTACAGTAAAGCGTCGGAACAGAGGGCTTCTTGTGCAAGAGCTATTCCTCTCCCCATGGGGAATAAGCCCTCTTGCCCAAGAAGGCAGTGTGGACGGGCAACGGGTTTCTTGCGCAAGAGAGCGTCCACACCGCCATGGACATTCTTGCGCAAAAGTACGTGGCAGTGTGGACGCGCTTTTGTGCAAGAACTCTTGCGCAAAACAGTTCTTGTGCAAAAAGCCTGCAGTGTCGACGTAGCCTGAGTGTACTGCACTTTAATAGGAGCAGAAGAACGGCCAGATTGGGTCAGATCAAAGGTCCATCTAGCTCAGCATCTTGTCTGCCAACAGTGGCCAATGCCAGGTCCCCTCAAGGGAATGAACAGAACAGATAATCACTGTGATCCACCTCCTGTCGCCCATTCCCAGCTTCTGACAGTGGCTAGGGACACCATCCCTGCCCATCTTAGCTAATAGGCATTGATGGACCCAACCTCCACAAGCTCTTTTTTGAACACTGTTAAAGTTCTGGCTTTCACAATATCCTCTGGCAAGGAGTTCCACAGGTTGACTGTGTGTTGTGTGAAGAAAAACTTCCTTTTGTTTGTTTTAAACTTGCTACCTATTAATTTCATTTGGTGACTCCTAGTTCTTGTGTTAAACTGTTCCTTATTTACTTTTTCCATACCAGGCATGATTTTATAGTCCTCTATCACCTCCCTTTCTAGTCATCTCTTTTCCAAGCTGAAAAGTCCCAGGCTTACTAATCTCTCCTCATATGGCAGCTGTTCCATATCTCTAATCATTTTTGGTGCCTTTTTCTGAACTTTTTCTAGGGCCAAGGTATCTTTTTTGAGATGAAGCAACCACATCTGTAGGCAATATTGAAGATGTGGGTGCACCATGGATTTATGCTGTTGCAATAAGATGTCCTCTGTCTTATTCTCTATCCTTTTTTAAAATATTCCTAACATTCTGTTTGCTTTTTGTCTGCTGCTGCACACTGAGTGGATGTTTTCAGAGAACTATCCACAAAGATTTCAAGATCTCTCTCCTGAGTGGTAACAGCTAATTCAGTCCCCATCATTTTATACGTAGAGTTGGGATTAAGTTTTCCTGTATGCATTACTTTGCATTTATTAACATTTGTTTGTTAGGTTCTGCTATAGCACACAAATGCTTAGTAAGACAGTGGAATCGGAAATGATCACAAAGTGGGAGTCAACAAATCAGGTAAATTCTGAAGCGCTAAAACTTACCTTGCAGATTCAGAAAATGTTACAAAAGCGATAATAAAATGAACAAGTAACACTCTGAAATTAAACATGTTGGTTACCTGTTTTGCAAAGATTCAATCAAGGACACAGAAGTATTGGTTCCAGTAAAGGAATGCATCTGGTATAATTCTGATTTAATGTCAGGC
The DNA here is from genome assembly GCF_049634645.1 of Pelodiscus sinensis. Lineage (NCBI taxonomy): Eukaryota > Metazoa > Chordata > Testudines > Trionychidae > Pelodiscus > Pelodiscus sinensis. The sequence continues at coordinate 54,502,745 of NC_134720.1, forward strand.
TTTTAAAAGTTCTCTCTGCCTATTGAAGTAGTTTAACACATTGTCATGTCGAAGGCTCTTTGTTGTCAGCTTCCACAGATTTTTACTGAAAAATTCTTGGGTTTTATAAAAACTATTAGTTTTGTTTTGCTGATTTATTTCACCTACATTTTGGGAGCGCTCGAGAAGGTGAAAACCTCAAATATGTTAGGCAAATCTAGTACCTTTCATTAGGTAGATGTGTTTATGGTACAGAGTTAGACTAAGTGTAAATATGAGGTTGCCTGTTAACGTAATGCAATGTAGCAGAAGATACACATGGGTACGTCTGTTATGTGTGCACAGTTTTAACAGTTTATGAAATAAAACCACAGCATAAAACTGCTTTTGTTTTCAATACTCTTTTCTCCATATGTTGCTTTTTTTTTGTCCTCCTGCCCCAAAATATTAACCTGGATATTTATTCTTTCTTTCACCTTTTTTGTTATAAACACTCATGAATTTCTGGCAAATTTAAACCAATTAAAAACTGAAAATGACAGGCCTTGAGTATACAGTGCAGATTAACAGCTACCCATTGACAACTGAGAAGGCGTGCCAGTTATATTAAACAGATTGTAAAATTCAAGGTCCAGGTGAAACACCGAAACATTCGGAAAGCAAAACAGATGTGAAGCATTTACGTCCTGGTCTGTGCACATGCATCAGTTGGCTTTACATGTTCCTGCCTCTTTTAAAGCGCCTCCTGCCTTAAGGAAGGAGGTGGTTTGTCTGTGTCCAGGAACTGAATGTCAATTCAAAAGAATTCACCCTGCCAACAGTAGAGATTTGAAAGGGGTAGAGTTGTGCTAGCGATTACATTAATGTGCAATTTTAAACAGATCAGAAAATGTCCTAGCTCTGAATGCACTAAAAAGATGCTATCTGATTGGCTCAACCTCAAAGTATGCTGGAATGACCAATCAGCCTACCAGTTTCCCAGTGGTGATTTTTATGTTGATCTTTTGTTTAGTGGTTTTTGCCCGGGGAGTGGGTTGGTTTTTAGGAGTTAGGTTGCACTTAACTCGTTAATAATGAAAGATTAATCAGACAGCCACAAAGCCAGATGAGATAGATTACAGTTGGTGAAAGACCAGAAGTTAGACATTTATGAAGATCTCTGAGTGCAAAGAAAACCCTTAATGGATTTTTCCTTTTAATGATGTAAAATCAGCATAATGAGAGAGATTTGCTGTCTACATTTATCTTGAAACTATATTAAAATAAAATTAATTACTGTTATGATTTGTACAAGAGTGAGCGCAAATTCTCCAAAATCTTATTATGTACTTGAAAAAGTCAAGCTAGCCAACCCAGGATATTTAGAGACTAGTAAAGCCGGTGTGGCAGGGACTTGAGCAGAGAGAGAACGGACACCTTATGGAGTGAGTCTGTGTAATGCAATTGTAATTCCTGCCTATTTCAAGCCGTGAGGATTAACATCAGCGCCGCTTTCGGAGAGAGGCTCGATTTCCATTCCCCGCCCCTTGGCTGTCTACAGGAGGGACGATTTCCCTTGAATGCACAACACTTGCTATCGCACCTGATGTTTGAGTTTTCCATTGGTGGGGTGGGGTGGGGTGGGGAGCGTCTCCTGAAATTTCTTTGGAAAAAGTCACAAAGGCCTGGAGCGGGTATGTTGGTTATTTTCAAGTATACGGGCTCCTTGCGTCTAGATCTGTGACCATCTTGCAGGTGGGCTGGGAGAAAGGGGCTTCCTACCCCGCCCGCCGCGGGGGGGGGGGCTGTGCTGGTGCTCCAGCCCTGAACCTTCCCGCTGCAGGGAGGGGGCAGCGGAAGAGCCTTGGGGGCTGGATTTGACTTGTGGGGGGGGGGAGCGGCTCCATGCGCTGCCCCTCCCCCTCTCCCCAGCTGGAGGAACCGCAGCGCAGGAAACCGCTCACCTGGAGGCTTTCCCCACTGCTCCCATTGGCTGGAATTACGACCAATGGGAGCAACCGGGGGCGGTGTCTGGGAGCAGTGGGATGCAAGGATACAGGTAAGTGTCCCTCAGGCCGAGACCCTGCACTCCCATTCCCCTCACGCACCCGTCGTCCTGCCAAGACCCTTCAGCCTGCTCCTGCGCCCTCCCTCCCAGACTGCCCTCTCCTCAGCCCACTCCTGTATCCCCCCTCCTGGCCAGACTGCATTCCCACCCACTCCTACATCCATTTTGCCATCATGGGCGGTTGGCTGGTGGCCCACAGAAGGGTCTGCAACGAGCCAAAAAAGTTTGAGAACCACTGGTCTGGGTGTTGCTATCAAATTAATCCTCAGGTAGGGGACAGATGAAAGCCCTAGAAATGTGCGAAAAGCAAAGCGTTCAGAGCTAGAGTATAGTCAGATTGGAAACCGAAACCCAAGTCAATCTGTTAGCCAGCGAGAAGTGGGGGTTCTATTTTGGATCAACAGGGTGTTATTAGCTATTACTTAGTTGCAATTCATCTGCTAGTTTAGGTGACCACAGCGCTGGCTGACAAATACCGTTCAATGTGTTTCTAGAGGGTAGAATGTGCAGAGTTGGGGCTGCACAGATCTTATGGGGATATTCATCACGTTTTCAAACGTACAATAAAGTCCTCGCCCAACTAGTCTGTCAGGGCCTTGTGCTCACCAACCTGTAATCCCTGCAGCTAGTTCGTAACTAACCAATCTGCTGCCTCCCCATGCATGCGTCCCCCTTTCGCAGGACAGGGCTGGCTGCCGGTCAGCATTTGTCAAGGTCTAAAACCTGCTGTGTTTCCAGGAGAGCAGGAAGAGGAAACAGATTTGGCTACAGTCCTTGGAGAATCTGCTCAGCCTTCCTGCCAACCTGAACCCAAGTTACTGCTTTTACTGCTACCTCCGTCCTACAGGAATCGTCCCAGCCAAGACGGGCCGGCAGAAATTATTGGGAACATTTAGCCGGGTCTCCTGCACAGACTTTCGCGCGGTGAGTTCTGCATCCAACCCACCAGCCGTTAGTTTCCAGGCCGGTCTCCTCTCATTCTCCTTTCTGAATGCGAGTGAAGCTCTCTGAGAGCCGTCCAGGCCAGGGAAGTCTTAGCACAGTGTTGGGCCAAATCCGCGTGCTTGCCTGGCCCGCTTGCCGTTTAGATATGGCACATTCATTGCCGCGCCCTACAATGGGGCTGTTCTGGTTCATGTGAAAATCAACATCCTTTTTGTGTAACTGCCTGACAGGATGCTACAATACTATTAGCATTTGCAAAGGCTTTACTCTGTCTGCTAGTGCAACCCCAGATCTTGGGCTGCTCAGTTTGTGTTTCTCCATTATGCGAGAGACACAAAGAAGCTGAAGGCTGGTAAAGGCCTGTCAAATCTTGTAATGTAGCAACCGACCCCAACGCTTCATTTGCTTTATAGCATCCCTTGTTCCCCGGCCCGCCCCTCTCCTCAATGGGCTCTGAGGTAGGTAAATGAATTCAGCAGGATGGTGGGCGGATGATTCCTTGCTGACCTCATCCCTGTACCATTTGTTTCCAGGCTTGTCGGAGGGAAAGGGACATCGCAGAATCCTTTGTGTCCAGTGGTTTTCCTGCAGGTTGGGGAGTTAATGCAGCCCTTGTCTGAAGCCGCCCGAGCAGAAAGCATTCTGGGTACAAGCGGAGACGTGCTCGGCTGTTTCCGTAGGGCCGGATTAAAGGGGGAAGCTGCCAGAGGGAGTCATTTCGCACGTGACCACGGTGGCCACCTGGGCACCTGTTCTGCAGAGTGTTCGCTTCCTCCGCTCTGCCTGGCAAGGCTCATCTGCCGCACCCGGAGCCACTGAGCCCGGCCTCCAGGAAAGCGGGGCCAGGCGCTACTAAACCAACGGCCGGGAAGGGACGCTGCCCCGCATCCCGGCTGGAGACGTGCAGAGGAGCTGGAGCGAAGAGCACGGTCTCCAGCTGGGTGCTGACGTCCTGGGCGGTTAGAACAGGAGTTGATTGCCCATCCCCTGATCAGGGTCTACCCTAAGAACGTTTCCAGGATCGGGCCCTCGTGCCCTGCGCTCAGGGATCCATCTCAGACCCATTCCCGGAAAGGGGGAGCAAGGCGGCCTGGTGCCCGGTGGTACAGGGCCGCCCCCACCCCTGCGAAGCGACAGCCACTGCTCTTCAGCTTTGCCATCCTCCTTCAGTATCGACCTTCTGTGCAGGTGGGAGTGAAAGGTGCCTTGTGGTCAGGCTGCCCTCGGCCCCCAGCAGCCAGGCCCTGGCGCAGGCGTGTTAATTGGAAGGGCCTCCCCAGTAGCCCCTGGGAAATCAGACTCAAGTCAGGGAAGCACAAACTCTGCCATCCCACAGCCCTTCTCCCGTGCTAAATACGACCACCTGCCAGGGAGAGGCACCCCCCATCACACCCCTATTGCAGGAGGAGACACACACACACCCCATCACACCCCTATTGCAGGAGGAGACCTACACACCCCATCACACCCCTATTGCAGAAGGACACTCCCCCTATTGCAGGAGGAGACACACACACACCTATCACACCCCTATTGCCAGGGCTCGACAAGTAGTGTAATCTACTTGCCTATGGCGAGTAAATTACAGGCTGGCACAGCTGCGTAGTGCAGTCTGCGCACCATGCCAAACCGTGCGGCTGGCGAGCCCTGCCTACTGCAGAAGGGGGTGTGCGCGCGCGCACACACACACACACACACCCCTCCTCTCTTCCGCCCCCCCTGTGCGATCTGCAGGGGGCAGGGAGTGCATTCAGCCGTGCGTCGGGGAAAGCTGCCCTGCTTTGGGCCAGGGCTGGCAGCAGCCCGACATGCTGGTGGCCTCGGCGCCAGTCTGAGGAGTGGCTCAGTGAGGGACGAGCTGGGGGGTGGGGGGGCGGCGCTGCCTTTCATGTGGCACCCTCGGGGCGCAGGACGAGCTCGGCCAGGGCCCGGCGCCGGGATGAAAAGGCGGATCAGGGGAATATTCATGACTCTTGAGGACGAGCCCCAGGGAGGCCGGGTGGCTCATCCCTTCGGCAAACAGAGCACAAAGGCCCGGCCCCACGGCGCGTTCCTGCTCTCTCCTTTTCACGGGCTCTGGCTGCTTGGCCTGAGCAGGCGCAGGGCCGGCCGCTCGCGTTTCTCAAGCACCGCTGCCCGGCCCAGCCCGACGGCACGTGACCTGCCGGGCGCAGCCTTCGGGCCCCAAGCGAAGCCCTCGCTGCCGGGAAGCACCGGGCACCAGCTCAGTGTCCGAGGACGGAGCCGCCCAGCCTCTGGGGCGCAGCTTCTCCCCTGGGGCTTGCCAGTTGTGGTGTGCAGACCGAATGGCCAGTGCAACGCTGCCTCCGTGGGGCCGGGCGCCCAGGAGAGGGCTGTCCAGTCGGCCGGCCGTGCCCAAGGCAGACCCAGGCTGCGCTGCCCAGTCCAGCTGGGTCCAAGGCTCCCTCGCTTTGTGGCGCTGGCGGGGGGCAAGTTTTCCAAGTTGCCACCTCCGGGAGCCCGGGGGGGGGGGGGGCCGCGTTCTGCACAGACTTTCTCACCGCATGCGGCGCCGAGATGCTCGTCCGCTCAGCGCAGCGTATACCTGCACCCAGGCAGGGCTGGGGCTCCCTCTCTTTGGGAGCAAGGGGGCAGGGCTGCCAACCACCCGAAACTGAGCAGGTTTGTCCCAGCCTGAGGCCCCGCTTCCCTCCTCCCCTCCCCCAAGGACCTGTCCCCCTCCCCCCTTCCTCGCTTTCCCAGGGCTGGGGCGGGGTTCTGGGGCAGCTCTGGGAGGGCAGTTGGGGCAGAGGGTTGACCTGCAGGAGGGATGCAAGTTCTGGGGTGGGACCAGGCTGCGTTTGGGGTGCAGAAGGGGCTCTAGGCTGGGGCCGAGGGGATGCCCGAAGGGACTCAGGGTTGCAGAAGGGGGTTGGGGTGCATGGTCTGGGCAGCACTTACCCCAGGCGGCTCCCTGGAAATGGCCAGCAGGTCCCTGCGGCTCCTAGGCTGGGGGCCAGGGCGGTTCCACACCTGCAGGCACCGCCCCTGCAGCTCCCATTGGTCAGGGTTCCTGGCCTATGGGAGCTGAGATGGGGCAGGGCCAGCATAGGGCGCCTCCCCCCACCTACCCCAGATGCCTAGGAGCTGCAGGGTCCTGGGAGCGGCGCAGACTCCGGACCAGCAGGGAGCCTGCCTGAGCCCCGCCCCCGGACGTCTACTGGCCTGTCGGCACCGCCAGGCCCCGTCCCACTGGGCGCCTGCGCAGGGAGCGCCGGAGACGTTGCTTGTAACTGGATTCGGGTTGGGTGTTTCCCCCGGGACCAGCAATGGACCCAGCAGTTCGGGGGCAGGGAAACGTGCCTGGTGGTCGCTCGGCCAGAGCCGCTCGCCTCCCGTTCCCGCGTGCTGGTGCTGGCGGGCGGCAGGGCTGATTTCGCTCTGGGAGGCTTCACCCCAAAGCCAGGACCTGCCCGGGCGTGTGGCCGAGCGAACGGCCCATTGTGGCCGCGTGGGCTGCCCGGGGCTGTAGGCGTCAGGGTTAGACTCTCGCTTTTCCGAGCCTGCGTTTGCAGGGGGCCCTGGGCCCAGCCTGCCAGGCGCTCACCCAAGCGGCACTTCCGAGCGCCCCAGAAGGGCGCGGGGGAGGGGATTCTCAGGAGCGCCACGGGGAACCCCCTGGGAGCCGGGGGAGGGGGGCTGCCTGGTGCTCTGCGGGGAACCCCCTGGGAGCCGGGGGAGGGGAGCTGCCTGGTGCTCTGTGGGGAACCCCCTGGGAGCCGGGGGGAGGGGGCTGCCTGGTGCTCTGTGGGGAACCCCCTGGGAGCCGGGGGGAGGGGGCTGCCTGGTGCTCTGTGGGGAACCCCCTGGGAGCCGGGGGGAGGGGGCTGCCTGGTGCTCTGTGGGGAACCCCCTGGGAGCCGGGGGGAGGGGAGCTGCCTGGTGCTCTGTGGGGAACCCCCTGGGAGCCGGGGGGGCTGCCTGGTGCTCTGTGGGGAACCCCCTGGGAGCCGGGGGGGCTGCCTGGTGCTCTGTGGGGAACCCCCTGGGAGCCGGGGGGAGGGGGCTGCCTGGTGCTCTGTGGGGAACCCCCTGGGAGCCGGGGGGAGGGGGCTGCCTGGTGCTCTGTGGGGAACCCCCTGGGAGCCGGGGGGAGGGGGCTGCCTGGTGCTCTGTGGGGAACCCCCTGGGAGCCGGGGGGAGGGGAGCTGCCTGGTGCTCTGTGGGGAACCCCCTGGGAGCCGGGGGGGCTGCCTGGTGCTCTGTGGGGAACCCCCTGGGAGCCGGGGGGGCTGCCTGGTGCTCTGTGGGGAACCCCCTGGGAGCCGGGGGAGGGGAGCTGCCTGGTGCTCTGCAGGGAACCCCCGGTTGCCGGGGCTGGGCTGGAATTCGGGCGCCAGCAGCTGCCGCTGAATCCGCCTTGTTTCTCTAGTAATTGAGGCGTCTAAGTCAACAGGCCGAGCGGCCCCGGCAAATATTGACCGAAAGGCTCCAGGCCTGGAGCACTGTTGACAGTGGCAGGATCAGGGGATTGTCCCCTGAAGTGCGGCATGGGCCGGCCTCCCGGCATCCGGCTCTGTCAACAGCCGGGCCGAGTGTTTGCTCTGCCAATAGAGCCAGGCCCTGCCCCGCGGCCAGCCGGCCCCTGCCATGGTTACCTCCCGCCGCGCGGCCGTTTGCTCGCCAGGCCGTGGGGCGGGGGCGGCAGGCGGGCACAGGGCACGTGCCCAGGGCAGGGAAACGAAGCCTCTCGGGCTGGAGCAGGGGGTGGCCATCCGAGCCTCGGCAGACGCCGTGGCTGGGCCCTGCTAGCCGGGTCTGCCCGCCTGGGCTGGGCGACTTGCTCCAACATCCTGTGGCGGCCAGACCAGCTCTCGCAGCGCCGGCGACCAGAGCAGGGGGGATTAGCCGGGTCCCGCCTCTGCTGCGTTTCCCTTTGCTGGTTCCGGCGCGGCGCAGGCCCCTGTGGAGCGACTGGGCGTGCCGGCACCACCAGCACTTTGGCGGTTTCTCCTCTGTCCGTCAGCCATCGCCTGCTCGGGGGCCTGGCAGGAGCATTCGAGCCGCCTGCTCTCCCCTCTCCAGACGCAGGCGGAGAAAGCCAGCGGGCGGCTCCTTTGGCCAGCCCGTCGCCTGGGCCTCGCTGGAGAGCGGCGGGGAGCCCGGCCCTGCCGGGGAGCTTGGTCCAAAGCTCGTTCCGCCCCGGGAAATGGTTCTCCGCTTCCGGCTCTGGCCACCACCTGCCGTTGTTCGCTAGGCCGCAGCACTGGCTGGTCCCCGGGATCTTCTCCAGGAGTCTATTGGGAATGGACAGTGGCCCCAGGTGGCCGTTTCCGGACCCTCAGTGGGTGGGCGTCTCAGCCCCGGCGAGCCCTTGCGCAAGCTCCCAAGCTGCCTTTCGGGAAGTTTCTCGAGCATTTGCCGGACGGGGCCGTTCGGTCAACGCACCCGCGGCAGGCGCAGGACTCGGCGGAAGCCAGGGCACCCTTCGGTGGGAACCAGTCCCGGGGAAATCCTTGTCTCGGCTCAGCCTCCTGCGCAGACCCACGCGTCCGGCGGGGGCCCTGGAGACGCCATCGAGCCTGGCCCCCGTGTGGAGGCAGGGCCAAGCGCACATGGGCCGTCCCAGCTGGGATTGGCCAACGTGTCTGTAAAGCTTCCAATGATCGGGCCCCGCCGCCGCCCCTGAGAGCTCAGGGCACCCCATAACCTCCCTTGCTGCCGATTTCAGCCCCTTCCTGCCCCCCGAGCTGGCCACGGAGAACAAGGGAGCCGGGTCGTCCCTGCCAGAGCTGAGCATGCGGGGAGACCGGTCTCCGGCCCCCTCAGCCTGCTTCTCTCAAGGCCGGAGAGCTGGGACGTGTGAGGCCAAGATCCGGACCCAGTGGGGCAGCGTGACGGGGGCAGCTGCAGCTGCCTGGCTTTCGGCTGCACCCTTCAGCTGAGCCCGTCGGATCAAACCCCCCTTCTCCACACGGTGCTTCCTCGGGGCGGCGAACGCGTACAGACCGACACCAGCAAGGGCCGCTGCTCCCAGCCCCTAGGAGCAGCTGGCCAAGCCGTTCCCCATCCCTGGAGGCCTGAGCTGAGTGCGGGGAGCCGGCAACAGTCTCTTGGCTTCCCCGGCACCCAGCCCTCCGCCATCAACTCTCCTCTGGGAGTGGGCGTTCCGTGCCAGGCTCTGCAGGACTGGCACTGTCCCCAGCCAACACAGTCGGGGCAGCTGTGCTGCACGATTCCCCAGGCCTGCGTCACCTGCCCGAGGAAGGAGTGAGCAGCTCTGACGAGCGTTGGGGAGCCTGGGGGAATGCCAGCAGAAGGGGTGGAGGGGGAGGAATCTAGCAGGATGCTGGCTACTCATCACTTTGTCTTGCTGCTTTTTGAGTAATCAGCACGTACAAAGAGCCTGAGCCCCAATTTACGGTGGGTAAACTGAGGCACAGAGCCCTCAAGTGACTCAGGCAGAAATGGAGCCCACGGGTCCTAACTCCCCACCCCATGAGCCCTTGTGCTCGTGAATTCCTTAGGCCTGGTGAAGTCTGGGGTGCGTGAAAGGAACCAAACACGGGATCACGCTTCCTGCTCCCGGCACTTGGCTGCTGGGCCCCTTTCCGCTTTGCCTTTTCCACCCTGGCTTTCCAGGGGCTCTGCCGCGCCCCGGGCGCTTTGACTTGCCCTCTGGGCTGGCGCGGGCAGCGAAGCGACGCTGGTTTGGAAATGATCGCTCAAGGGGTGTTTTTTAAAGTAGGAGCTAAAAAGGCCGGGCGGGGGGATTTCATGGAAATAAACCCAGTGGCGCCCATCCCGTCCCTCTCGCCAGCGTCCGTGGGGACAGCTGTTACCGCTTAGAATTGCCCGCACACAACTTGCGTTCCCGGGAGCCCTGCTGGCTGGTGCCGGGGTCGCTGCTCTTTGCAGCTCCCTCGGGTGCAGGTAGCTGTCTGGGGGGTGCAAAGGCCCCTTGGCACAGCCCTCGGCAGACCATGCCCTACGCCCCTCCAGAGTCCCGCTCTGGTCTAGTCCCCACGGCCCGTCCTGAGAGCGCGAGAGGCAGGGAGCACGGACCCCGGGAACGCTCCTAATCGGGGATCCCGCGTCGTCCGCTTGCAAAGTTTCATCAAATGGCAACAATGATTTTCTAACTCAAGTGTGCGGCCGATGGGAGGCGGCTCGGGGGCTCTGACCTTCCCTTGATCTCTCTGCTGCGCGGCTGCTCTTCAAAGTGCAGCTTAAGGGGATCTGACGCTTCTGTGTGGCCTTGGTGTGAGCCGCTTCCCGGGGGAGGTTTTCATTAACCGGCTCTAGGCCCAGCCTGCTGGGGCTTGCGCATTCCTGCGGGGCTGGTCCTCGCGGTGGGGCTCGCACACGGGGCTGCCTGCTGCCACCAGCTTTCTGCTCCCAGCAGCCTGTTCCGTGGCCTTTGGCGGGGCCCCGCTCCGTCCCCGCCCCCCCCCCCCCCGCTTGCATCAAAGGCGCCCCAAGAGCAAATAGCTGAGACGTGCAGTTGGTTGGAAACAGCAGCGCAACCGAGCAGCGGGGCTTAGGCCAGCTGCATGGCACTTCTGCGCGCCCCTTCCACGTCCCCGGAGCAGCCCTGCGCCTGTCCCTGGGGCCGGGGGTCATACGGCGGCTCCCCTGGGCCTGTCCCTGGGGCCGGGGGTCATACGGCGGCTCCCCTGGGCCTGTCCCTGGGGCCGGGGGTCATACGGCGGCTCCCCTGGGCCTGTCCCTGGGGCCGGGGGTCATACGGCGGCTCCCCTGGGCCTAGGCCTGTCCCTGGGGCCGGGGGTCATACGGCGGGTCCCCCGGGCCTGGGCCTGTCCCTGGGGCCGGGGATCGTATGGCGGCTCCCCTGGGCCTGTCCCTGGGGCCGGGGATCGTACGGCCGCTCCCCCGGCCCCGAGTCTCTCCCTGGCTCTGGGGTTTGTATGGCCGCTCCCCCGACGGAGGGGCCTCTGTGCTGTTCCATGTGCGTGTCCCGTGCTCTGTGGGAACCAGAGGTTGCTGGCGGGTTCCCCAAATTCGGTTCCCCCGGTGGTGGCAGCGGGGCCGGAAACAAGGCCGGGGAGGTGTGTAAAACCCGCCCCTGCAACCAGCCAGCTTCTCCGTGGCCAGCGCTGCCCCAGGAGAATTGAGCTGGTTGTAGGCCTGTGGCCCAGAGCCTGCTGCGGAGAAGGGGTTATGCTGCAGGGCCTGGGCGTGTCTCGTTTGGTCCCCGGGCCGCCCGGTGGGGCGTGGCTGGAGCAAGCCGTCCCTGGGCAGGACCCGGCGCGGCAGGCTGGCCTGGCCAGTCCTTCCCGCGTGCTGCGCCGTGAACCCCCTGTCCCGCAGCACTGGGCTGGGCGGCTGCTCCCGTGTTCGCTGGCGGGACGGCGCCAATCGATGCTGAAGTGCCTCCCGTCCTTGGAAAAGTCTCCAGCTCCTTTGTCCTGCTCACTTCCCCCTCTCTCTGCCAGCTCCGGATGCCCCTGGGAGCCGGAAAGGCCCCGTCTGCTCCCCATTTTGCCTGTGCACTGGAGTGGGGAGACTCGGGGCTGCCGGTCAAGCCCCCACAGCGACAAAGGATCCGTCTGTTCCGGCCCCCCATTATTTCACTGCCGGCTTTCAATGCCCCCTCTGGCTCCTTTATTGCTGATGGCCGGGGGGACACAAGGCACTTTGAAAGGCCGGGCTTTGCTGAGCGCCCTTCCCGCGAGCGGCGGAGAGCAATTACCAGCCCTCGGCTCGGGCACTGGCGGCTTTTCTTTCCGAGGCGTCAATACGAACCCGGAGCCATTTCTCAGGCTGTGATTGAAAAGGCAGGAATTGCTCTCGAGAGAGTCCCCGCTGCTCCGCATTCTTGTCCCCGCCCGCCCGCCGGAGCCACTCGCACGGGGCCATGGAGCAGGTTTTTCAACAAGCCAGTTAATTACTAAATAAACCAACCCAGTCTTCAAGCTGATTAGCCCAGATGAATGGCCAGCAGCACGTCGGACTCCCCGGACCATTTATCATGGAAAGGACCCACCTCGCTAATGATTTCCCTACCTGCCCGCGCAGCCGCCAATTTGATTTAATTGCTCTTAGCTGGTGACCTGGAAAAGCCCCAGTGACAGCTCCCATTAGCGCGGCCCGGCCTGCCGCCGGCGTGCCCTGCTCTGCGGGCTCCCGGGAGCTTTCCCCGCCGCCTTCGTTAAGAAGATAGATCGAGGCCAAGCGCCGCCTCGGCACGGAGCGAGAGCCGCTGCTCGTCAGCTGGAACGGGCCAGGCTCCCGCCCGTCCCCCAGCATTTCATCCGGCTTGTAGCCGGCCTACGAGCCTTCGGTTCCCGGTGTGTCAGCATGTGTGTGAGGGGACGGGGGAGCCACGTTCCTCTGCCCTTGGTCGGCCACGGACCCCGTTGTGTGTCCCGGTGTCAGCCCCTCGACTCTGCCCCCAGCTGCGTCTCGGTTCCATGGCAGCGCTGCTGGCGGGAGCACAGACACTCGTTCCCCTCGGCGGCTGCTCTGGGCTGTCCGGGGAGTAGCAGTGGCCTAGGGCTTTAGTGGGCCCTGCAGAGACGTGGGCAGCCGGGATGGGGGGTGCTGCACCCCCTCAGGTTCTATGCGGGGCTGCTGGCCCGCATCCTGCTCCCCGGTCGTTGGTCTACCTGTAAATGCTGGGGGGGCTTTCCCACAGCGATGCCCCCTGCCCGATCCTCAGCCCACCCTCCGCTCTCCAGCCTTCACTCGCCTGGGCCTTGGGTCCCGGCCGCTGGTCCTACGCTCGGCCCCCCTGCTCTCAGGACTACCCCATTCTCGGACCCCTCTCCCCAGCTGTTGGGCCCCCCATGGCCGGAGCTCCACCCCCGCAGACCCACACCCAGCCTCACGGCTGGGGCTCCACCCCCAGATCGCCCCAGCCTGGCTACAGCAAGTGGAGAGATGCCAGGAGTCCCTGCAGGACGCGATGTGCTCGGGTACAGAAGCAGCAAGGAGTTCATGCCCTCGTTACGTTGTGTGGCAGGGTCTCTGCTCCCAGCTAGAGAGGCCCACAAGTCCTACCATCATGAACACTGGTGCTTGTGAATTTAAGAGTCAGCTTCTGCTAATCCTTCCCCGTGTCCGTGAGCCCACAGGCACCCAAACAAAGCTGCGGCAAATTCGTTCTGAGACGATTTCTCACAGACAAACGTTTGCGTGCTTTGCCTCGACTCGGTATCGCTGTCTCAGCGTCCGTCGCGCCCGGACGCAGGCTACATTCGGTGCAAAACCAGAGAGGAGTCCTGGGGTGCCGTAGAGTCTTGCAGATCTTTGGGCATCAGCTTTCGTGGGCAAAGATCCACTTTGTCAGATGCATGGGTGTGGAAATGTCACCAACACATCTAAGTGGTTTTTACTCACGAAAGCTCGTGCCCAAATACATCGGTTAGGCCTTGTCTACGTTAAACGGAAGGTTGCCTCTGCCGTGATCGATCTTCTGGAGTTTGATTTAGCGAGTCTAGATTTAGACTCACTAAATTGAACTCAGAGGGCGCTCCCGCTGGCATCCGGTTCTTTTGGGAGCACGCCAAAACATGTTCTACCATTCTGCGGCGCTGGAGTTGCGTCCCTTAATCTGACCTTGTAGGTCTGGTGCAGACCTAGCGTCAGTCTTTACGGTACCACGAGACTCCTCGCTGTTTTGCAGATACTAGCCCGACTGCCCCTCTGGGACTTAGCACCCAGGCGTGGCATGCCCAGAGCCGGGCTCAGCTCTGCTGGCGCATGGCACGGACAGCGGTGGGTTTGCAACCGTGCCTCCCTTCCCACCCTGGATGAGCATTGGCCCTTGCCTGCTCTCAGCCTGGACCCACTGTCTTTCGCACACGGACCCTGGAAGAGCAGGACCCGGGGGAACAGACAGTCCTTTGGCTTCCATGGGCTCCGGTTGGTGATGTACAAAGCCGCCGAGTCACGGCCCTGGGCCCAGGGCTTTCTGGAACCGGGCTGTTTTCGTGGCTCGGGGCTGGAGAGTCTCATTCTCCCTGGGAACACAAACCTCCTAGGAAACCTTCCTGGGGGTGCCGGCAGCCCAGAGTAGCCCTGGGCACCGCGGCGCACTCCCCTGAATCCCCCCACCCGGGCTTTCGGTGCCAGCGCGAGATCAATGTGGCACGCAGTGCGGAGCAGGCGCTAACAGGGGGTCGCTTGCGGCCTGGCCTCGGTGTAACCACGAGGCCGTTTCTCGCCTTCTCCTCCCGTGTTGACACTGATCAGTGCTGCGAGGAGGCTTGACCGGCCCGTGCACGCAGGGCTGCTCCGCTCCCGGCCTCCCTCCGGGGCCCTGTCTTACTCAGTACAGCTCTGCACACCTGCCCCAGTGGCCAGGCCCTGGGCATGTTCGTATCCATGGCAGCGTGGCCACCTCGCAGAGCAGGTCGTGTCGCCGGCGGCCAGCTGGAGGGGAAACCTCCCCCGTGTTCCCCCTCTCGCCAGCCCCGCGGCACAGCTTAGCTGGGCCTTCCAGCAGACGATTGACTTCTCAGGGGGGCCTGCTCTCCCCCCAGGGCCGGTGCCGCGTGGTCCTGAGAGGGTTGAACTTCTCCAGCGGGGGCGAGGTGCCCGACGGGAGATGGCGCTCTGGGGAGGCGGAGGTAGAAAGCTGTATTTTCAGAATGGAGAGGGGTAACTAGTGGTGTCCCCCAAGGGTCAGTCCTGGGACCAATCCTGTTCAACTTATTCATAAATGATCTGGAGAAAGGGGTAAGCAGTGAGGTGGTAAAGTTTGCAGATGATACCAAACTGTTTAGGGTAGTCAAGACAGACGCAAAATGCAGGCCAATGTAGCACTTTAAAGACTAACAAGATGGTTTATTAGGTGATGAGCTTTCGTGGGCCAGACCCACTTCCTCAGATCAAATAGTGGAAGAAAATAGTCACAGCCATATATACCAAAGGATACAATTAAAAAATGAACACATATGAAAAGGACAAATCACATTGCAGAACAGGAGGGGGATGCAGGGGAGGGGGGAGGAAGGAAGGTAAGTGTCTGTGAATTGATGATATTAGAGGTGGGGAGAGTGGGATGTTTGTGAGTTAATGGTATTAGAGGTGATAATTGGGGAAGCTATCTTGGTAATGGGTAAGACAGAAGCAGACTGTGAGGGACTCCAAGAAGATCTCGCCAAACTGAGTGATTGGGCAGCAAAATGGCAAATGAAATTTAATGTGGATAAGTGTAAAGTAATGCACATCGGGAAAAATAACCCCAACTATACGTACAGTATGATGGGGGCTAATTTGGCTACGACAAATCAGGAAAGAGATCTTGGAATTATCGTGGACAGTTCTCTGAAAACTTCCACACAGTGTGCAGCGGCAGTCAAAAAGGCAAATAGGATGCTAGGAATTATTAAGAAAGGGATAGAAAATAATACCCAGAATCTCTTACTGCCCCTGTATAAAACTATGGTACGCCCACATCTGGAATACTGTGTACAGATGTGGTCTCCTCACCTCAAAAAAGATATTTTGGCCTTGGAAAGGGTTCAGAAAAGGGCAACTAAAATGATTAGGGGTTTGGAACGGGTCCCATATGAGGAGAGGTTAAAGCGACTGGGACTTTTCAGTTTAGAAAAGAGGAGACTGAGGGGGGATACGATAGAGGTCTATAAAATCATGAGTGGTGTGGAGAGGGCCGATAAAGAAAAGTTATTTATTAGTTCCCTCAATAGAAGAACTAGAGGACACCAAATGAAATTAATGGGGAGCAGGTTTAAAACTAATGAAAGAAAGTTCTTCTTCACACAGCGCGTAGTCAACCTGTGGAACTCCTTGCCGGAGGAGGCTGTGAAGGCTAGGACTATAATAGAGTTTAAAGAGAAGCTAGATAATTTCATGGAGGTTAGGTCCATAAAAGGCTATTGGCCAGCGGATAGAAATGGTGTCCTTGGCCTCTGTCTGTCAGAGGCTGGAGAGGGATGGCGGGAGACAAATCGCTTGATCATTGTCTTCGGTCCCCCACCTCTGGGGCACCTGGTGCTGGCCACTGTCGGCAGACAGGATACTGGGCTAGATGGACCTTTGGTCTGACCCAGTACGGCCGTTCCTATGTTCTTATCGCCGTGGCTGGGGGGGGACGGACGTTTTCCCCGACTTGGACTGAATCCAGGGATTTGGAAGTGGTTTTTAAGAAATCTCTTCCTTTCGCATCCCCTCTGGTGTGCCGGTGCCTCTGCCCCTGCCTGTCTGTCCCCTTGCTCACCCCCTGGCACCTTCCACGTGCTGCCCCAGTACAGTCAGTATCCGCAACACGCTCTGGGTGCCAGGCGGCTTTGGAGCAGGCATTCAGGGAATCCCCTTCCCGCCCGCTGGAACGCCTGTGGATTTCTTAGGACTGGATTCTGAGCGGCTGACCCCGTGCCTCTCGGGTTGGCGGCTTGTCTCCCTTCCCACTAATAGACACGGCCCCAAACACTGCCGGGCTTGGGAGTTCTGGGTTCAGATCCAAATGCAGCAGCTGCTCAGTCCCTCGCTTTCGCTACTGGGTCAAAGCAACCTCTGCAAGCCAGGCGCTCCGGGGCAATTCGCACCTGCGTGCGTGGCCTTCACTGTCGCTCTGGGGCTTGGGAACTGCTGTGCGCTAGTGGACGGGGAAGCAGTAATTCAGCATCCGATTATCAGTCACGGCTTTCCACGGCGCTTACGTGGAATTCTTCCCTGTGGCGCTTGAGTTCCCTCGGAGGACGAAATGATCTTCACGGCGGCACTTTCCATTTGTTTATGTTGAATGCTCCTTGTGTCACTGGGGTTACTCCTAACTGACACTGGTGCAAACCAGAGTCTGCTCCAGTTTCTGTTCTGTGGCCGGTGTCGGCTGCCTGGGATGTTTCCCAAGTGGTGAGCAGAGAACAGACTTTGCCCACGGGGGCTGCTCAGATACTGACATTGTTGGGTCAGTGTGTCGATCACACTTTCTGCGTGTGCACACGCATGTTACATGTGCACGCACATGCTGTACAAGGGAGCAATATTCTGCTCTCGTGGCCCAAAGCCTGTTGATTTCTGGAGCTTTCAGAGTACCGTGGGGGGGAAAAAGGGGGGTGTTTAATAATGGCAGAGGTGCTTTAAAATAAAATTGGAGGAAGGGCTGCTGGCAGGCACATACGTCGCGAGACAGGAGAACCTGACGGCACGTGCCTCCCGCAGGCAGGCCCGGCTGCTCCCAGTCGAAGCCCTGATGGTCCTGTGGGACGTAACCGTTCCCCAAGAGGCGGGATGACTTCACCGAAACAGGTGCACGTATGGCTACGTCGACGTGCTCTACTGGTACAGCGCTTCCCGCCGGGATGGATCCCGGACCGCTCTGGAAAGCAACCAAGCCCTGAAATGGCTCTACCCTGCCTTGTCTTCCATTCCCTCTCCTCGCTCCCAGCGGCACCTTCCTCCGCCAGCCTGTCTGCTTGGCTGACCAATCTGAGTGCGCCAGAGATCCACGTCTTCATTCTTTGCGCACTCTCCGGCGCAGCACATCCCTGGGTTAACCTTCTCCTGCCTTGCCACAGAGCTCTGGGGGAGGGCCCAGCAGCCCACAAACGCTGATGCCCTAATAAATGTCTTAGTCTTTAAGGGCCATAGGACACCTCGTTGTTTTCATCGGGGTGGGGGGGAGACTACTTAGGGCGCTTGGCAATTGAAAAATAAAAAGATTCCCTCTCTTCTGGCAGCTATCATTTTTTCCGCGGCGATGTTGCCGTGGAGACGGTGTCCCATCTCTCTCTGTTGGTTTTCCCCTCTCTGAAAGGCCCTGAATAGGCGCTGAGGTAGGTAAATGTATGCGGTGACACTGAGCGGATGATTCTATTCGGACAAATTCCTGCAACATTTGTTTCCAGGCTTGTCTGAGGGCTGGGACGCAGCCTTGGGCTTTTTGTTCCACGTGCTGCCCTCACAGGGCCAGAGTTAATGGAAGCCTTGTCCAGAGCTACTGGGGCAGAAATTTTTTTGCTGAGGGAGACAAAAGCGGAACAGGCCACCTCAGAGGCTGCACTGGGAAGGCCGTCTCCTGGGGGCTCTCAAAGGAAATAGGAGATAACGCTCAAGTCAGGAGACTCATCAAACGTTTTCAAGCACCCTCCCAATCGCCCCTTTCTTACACAGCTGCCGCCTCAGCCGCCTTTGCTGGGGAAACAGGGAGCTTTTCTCCATCAAGGGCACGAATTAGATTTGCCTTTTTTCTGCCTGCCGGGGGATAATGTCCAGCTCTTTGCAGCCTGCCTGGGAGTTCAGCTCCAGGGACGTGGTCATCGTGGGATGGCTGGAGCCGAGCTCCCTGCTCTCAGCAAGAAAAAGACAACACTATGCTGTGTGGCGGACCGGGCCGTGTCTGGGCACAGCTGAGGGCGTCCGCTCAGGGCGAATTGCTCAAATCCAGGGCTCCTTACAGCCCCCAGACTGGTGACCTCTCCAAACAGGCCACAAACCAGTCCCACAGAGCGCTTCAGCAGCCTGCCTGAAGCCTCCCAAGCAAAACCCCTCCGACACCCCAGCAATATCCGTGCCCCAGATGGCCCCGGGCCTCATACACAGGTGGGGGGTCCTAGCACCCAATCCCACCTACCCCGAACAAGTTCTGTCCGGTTCCAAGAAACCAGCCACAGATCCCTGGTCAATTTACCCTCTGGATCTTACCCACAAATCACGCTGGGCCAATCCTTTAGCATCTAACATCTAAAGGTTTATTACTACCAGAAACAAAAGCATGAGAGTAAGGTTGCTAAAGAATCATACGTTACATGCACCGAATCTCCCAGTTCTCGATGCAGGCTCTAGCAGAGATGTTACAACTGCTGGTTTAAAAGTCCTTGTTGCACATCCTAGGACCAGGATGGGTTCACAGGTCTTTCCGGCTCTTCGATCCCTGCAATGCTGCCTCTGGGATGAAGTGCTGAGCTGAGTACCAAGATGGAGTCAGCAATGTGGCATCTTTATACATCCTTCCTGGTCTCTTCTTGTCTGCAGCAGGTCACCTGGCCAGCGGCCTATCACTGTGTTCCCTGCAGGTAGCCCATAGGTGTCGGTCACCATTCCCCAGGTGTGTCCTTGGCCCATTGAGTGCCATTGTCCCACAGGGCCTCGCTAATTAGCATGTCCATAGGCCGGGCTCTGCCCAATGCTCAACCACATGCAGGGAAATATTCAGTATCCATACAAAGTACAGGCTTATAATTTCACACACAGACATTATACAATCACATGACCAGCGTACACAGGATTAGCAGACAGTGAGCTCCTATTCAACACCCCACATGGCCCACTTACATACCATTTTTGGGGCCAACACCCCCACTTATGGGTGCAGCAGTGATCTGGCTGCTTCCCTCAAAATCCAGTAACGTGACATACTGGAGTCCAAATTTCGTACCGTTCACAGCACAAAAGACATTTGGGGTATCGCATTCGAGGCCGACGGTTTCAGGGTGACGCAAGAAGGCAAAATGGGGAGTGAGAGCAGCCAACCACAAAAACCAGAATTTAGGTTGAATAACAGAAAATACGACCGAACCGAGTTGCTAGTTCTTGTGATTTTGCCACGAGGCTCATGAGCTCTGTGTGCTTCTTTATAGCCCCAGCTCTGGGAATCCTGTGATTCCGCTCGCCGTGTTTTAAACAGTCAGAGGCCACAGAGAATGTTTGTGGTCACAGAGGAAAGTCAGAAAATGTGAAGCAACTTCAGAGAGCAGAGAGCAGAAAGCAAAGCAAAGTAACCCAGCAGGTCTTCGTCTCGTGACGTGTAAGCCATTCTCGGCGATGCTGAGAGCCAACTCCTGTGTGTTAAATGCTGGTGGGGGTGATGCAGTACCTGGGCTGCAGAAGAACCTTTCAAGGGAAGAAAGAGGAAGCCCCAAGGCCAGAGACATGGAAACCAGATTGAGCAAAGGGCTAGAACCCTGCACGACGTGGTTGTGGGACTGTGTTAAGTGGCTGCTGCTCTTCTCCCCAGAGGGGGCTGCATTTTGGCAGTGGCAAAATTAGCTCAAATTTTGTAACGCGCATGTGATCTGCAGGAGTAAAATGTCACCTCCTTGTAAAATGCCGCAGACCTATGTGTGGTGCCATGAAGGGAAGAGACTCCAACCAATCTTTTAGTGAAATCAGTCTCTGGTTCTGCTCACCAAGGCGTCCACATGGACCGTTATTTCTTCAAATGTACTTGGGGGCACTTTGTTTAGACTAAGTGTGTTGCTGACTCTGGAGTGGCTGCCGGTTGCTGTGAGTTGAGCTTGCAGTGGCTGATAATCGAGTGATCTTAATTAGTTGCGATGGGTTCCATAAGTCACATGGTATTGTTTTTGTCTCCTGATTGGCTGAGGGTAATTCTTTTAGTGCCCAGTCCTACAAATACCTGCAGCCGTCCAAGCAACCCTAGTGGACTGTCGCTATCATTGACGTAGTTCGATTTGACATGAGGCCATCATCCCAGCTCCCAGCTGTCTGTCTGCTCGGAGCGGGAGAGCCCCTGCGTCCGGATGAGAGCACGACTTTGGGCAGAGTTTGGTAACAATGCTCATGAGTCCAGTGCCAGCTACAGAGTGAGAATTACCTCTCCAGGCCTTCGCAAGAGTCCCAGGAGGCTTTAGCTCTTTTGGCTACACTGGGAGTCCTGCTTGAGCTGTTTGTCTGCCACGAACCCCAAATCTTTGTCAGAAACCCCTTTCCCCCGAAAGCCCCCCACATGTAAGTGTGACCCAGAGGCACACGGATACATTGAATTGCATTTCAATGCCTGTTGTTGACTTGTGCCCGGTTTGCCAAGTCGTCTGGCTTGCTCTGCATCGGCGACTTCCCTGCATTCCCTACCCCGCACCCCTCCGCTTGGGTCCCGTGCCAGTGGTATCGGCGACGGTTGGTTGGCTTCCCACAGGGCACTGATGAAAATGCAGGAGCCCGCTGGAAACAGACCTGCTCCTTCATGGTTCCCCAGTGTCAGTTTCACGTTGACACGTATCAGTCAGCCAGTTTTTAATCCGTTTCATGTGGGCCCTAGTCATCGGGTACCCCTGTAGTGTTTCAATCAGAATATCACGCTGTCACCCGTCAAACCTTACAGAGTCTGTGCGCTGTGTCGACGCTGTAGCCTTTATCAGCCAAACTTACCAGTGATCCGGGAAGAGACAGCTGTCAGTTCCACAGGATCTATTGTCCATTGACCCGTGTTGATTGGCATCACTGACACTATTGACAAAGGAGGCTAGAGTCCTGCGTCAGCCCCTCCATTCTCTTACCTGGGATCGGTGTCCGGTCGACAGGCCAATAATCACCCAGGTCACCCCATTTATCCTTTTTATAAATGGGCCCATGAGCCCGTCTAATGGGAAATGGGGCGTGCGAGGCTCGTGCCTGTGGAAGAGCAAACGGGAGCGTAGCCTCAAAGGAACCGGTTTGCTGATACCCGGGCGACCTAGAAACCAGGCAGTGCCGGGCCGTGGATCTGAGCTTGAAACGAGCCAGGGAGGAGCCAGCTTTGACTCTGAACTGATCTTTTCTTTTTTCCATTGGATTAAAATGTCACCAGCTAGACCAGGGATGGGCCAGACACGGGCTGGGGGCTGGATCCAGCCCACCAAGCCTTTCTCCCGGCCCACCCCACTGGACTGACAGGCAGGGAACAGTCCCACCTGGCCGCTCCATCTGCTTCTCTGCACCATTGGGGGGGAGGGAGCTTTGCATGCTGTGAACCCCTCCCCCTTCACCCAAACTCCTTCTCAGGCCCCACCCCCTCTCCTGCACCCCGGTCCCCTACCCTGAGCTCCCTTCTGCACCAACCTCCATCCCAGAGCCTGCACCCCATCTGGAAAACAGAACTAATTACTCCCCTGTGCTTCCTGGGGCTCCAAGTCGAGATAGCGCGTCCGCAGTAAGGGAGCTGCCTCGCACTCATTTCGAGGCTTCCCTGTAGTGGGCACACGCTAGTTTGATTTTGTAAAATTGGGAGTTAAGTTGAATTTAGTTATTTCCAAAGAGTTTCCTAGTATAAACACACCTTAGAGACTGACCAACATAGACAGGATCATGAACTTTTGTGGGTAAAACCCACTTCCTCAGATGAGTTGGACTGGAAATAACAGAAACCAAGAGATGTGTATAACAGCAGAAGTAGTACCTGTCAGTTGTAGGACCTGTGTTAATGAGGTTACCGTATATACTCGAGTATAAGCCGAGTTTTTCAGCACAGTTTTTGTGCTGAAAAATGCCCCCCCTCGGCTTATACTCGAGTCAGCATCTCGAGAACTGAGGCGGGCGGGCTCAGCGCGTCTCTGCCGCTGGCCGGGTCTAGCCGGGTCTAGCCCCGGAAGTCGGGGCGACAGCTGCTCCGGTGCCCCTGGTCTGCTGGAGACCGTCTCCAGCAGACCAGGGGCACCGGGCGGGTTCCCGCGCTTCTGAGGCTTTGCCAGAGCAAAGCCTCAGAGGCGCGGGACCCCCCCGCGGCTGCGGCTTCAGTCCGGGAGCCTGTGGTCTGCTGGGGACGGTCCCCAGCAGACCACAGGCACCCAGATTGAAGCGGCAGCAGCGGCGGTTCCCCGCGCCTCTGAGGCTTTGCTCTGGCCACAGGCTCCCGGACTGAAGCCGCAGCCGCGGCGGGGTCCCTCCCTCTGAGGCTTTGCCAGAGCAAAGCCTCAGAGGCTCTGCTCCCCGTGTCCCTGGTCTGCTGGGGGGGGGGGCACAGCTAGTGTGCTCCCCCCTCTCCCCCCAGCAGACCAGGCTTTTGTTTTGGACTCTGGGGCAGAGCAGCTGGGGCGCTGCCGGTTGGTCCCGCAGCGCCGCTCTGGGCACTACTGGACCAACCCGGCAGCACCCCAGCTACTCTGCCCCAGGTCCTGATTCAGCCGCTGCTGGTCAGTTTCAGCAGCGGCTGAATCAGGACGCCTGGGGCAGAGCAGATGGGGTGCTGCTGGGTTGGTCCAGTAGCACCCAGGAGTGGAGCTACTGGAGCAACCCAGCAGCACCCCAGCTGCTCTGCCCCAGGCGTCCCCAAGTCAGCTTCTGCTGAAACTGACCAGCGCTGACTACAGGAAGCCCCAGGCAGAGTTGCTCTGCCCCGGGCTTCCTGGAATCAGCTGCTGATCAGTTTCAGCAGCAGCTGACTTGGGGACACCTGGGGTTCTTAAGTTGATTCTGTATGTAAGTCAGAACTGGCGGTCAGTTTCAGCAGCGGCTGAATCTGGACGCCAGTTCCGACTTACATACAGAATCAACTTAAGAACAAACCTACAGTCCCTATCTTGTATGTAACCCGGGGACTGCCTGTACTGTTTTATTAAAAATATTTAATCTGTCAAACTGCTGAATAGTTTCATATTAGTACAGTAACTTACGCCAGATTGTTAGTGCACTAAACACAAGAAAGACTGAATACTAGGACAATTGTCTGAAGAAATGTATTTAATACAACTGAATATTGGAAGGTACATAGGAACAATTAAAGGGTTCTACTTTAAAAGAAATTACTGCCCTTCCCTGGTGGATTTGACTAAATGTTGTAGATAGAAATTCATTATACTCTTGGGTCTCGTTTATATACCAGTTGAATGACAATTGGTTTTGCCAGTATTTCACAATAAACTTTTAAAGAGAATTTATAATCCAGAGCATATTAAAAGTGCTCAGTTCAGTTCCTAAAACTTGTGAAAAGAAATGAAATGCCACATGTAGCTTTATAGGAACTTTTTAAAAAATGATATATTAAAAGGGTATAAAACATTTCTAAGATT
Source organism: Pelodiscus sinensis (assembly GCF_049634645.1). Classification (NCBI taxonomy): domain Eukaryota; kingdom Metazoa; phylum Chordata; order Testudines; family Trionychidae; genus Pelodiscus; species Pelodiscus sinensis. The sequence goes on from NC_134720.1 coordinate 54,526,391, forward strand.
AAGTTGGAAGTATTTTACTTAAACTTTCATGTACTTGAATAGCTGCTGTAGATTGGCAATGATGCTACATTAGGTGCTATTTTTACTTGTTGTGGAAGAGGGCAGATTTACTATATTTTTTCTTTCAACTTTTTCTACATACTGCATTTTGATGTTCGTAGAGCTGGGACTGCTTCTAAGTGAGTTAAATACATTCCAATATGCTTTCTTAAAAAACTACTCCATAATAGTTTGTCAGTGATGATGACAATGTCTATGCGGATAACCTCACACCAGCTGAAGCTCTGTTTGGACATACAGATGATGAGGAGGAGAACTCCAGTTTTGAAGGATTTTAGCTCTTGTGTGTTAGCTTGGTTGCTGATTGAGCTAAGGTTGTTGTACTTTTAAAGTTACGGTATTTTTGATACCATATTGTTTTTGTTGACCCCCTTTTGCACTTACAGAGCTAGGTTATTGTTTTTCTTTGAAATAAATATTCATGTAATTTTATTGGTATCTATCTTCATTTTTTACATTTACCAGTAGCTGCCTCATTTCCTACCCTAGGCTTATACTCGAGTCAATACTTTTTCCCAGTTTTTTGGGGTAAAATTAGGTGCCTCGGCTTATATTCGGGTCGACTTATACTCGAGTATATACGGTAATTAAATGGGCTGGATGTGTCTCATTCATAGCTATTGATGTGCAAATGCAGATGTTAAAGGCAGGAGAAATTGGTTTTGTAATGTGCCCACTAGTTAATGTCTTTATTTAGGCCTAGGGTAATGGTGTCAAATCTGAAGATAAATTCCAGTTCTGCAGACTCTCTCTGTAGCGGGTTAGTGAAATTCCTTTGTGGAAGGATGGCTGCTTTTACATCCATGACCAAATGGCCAGAGACGTTAGAATGTTCCTCTCCAGGTTGGGGTGTGTGACCGTTCCTGACGTCTGACTTGTGTCCGTTGGTCCTTTGGCACAGAGGGGCTGTCCCGTGTGGGCAGTGTACATGGCAGAGGGGCACATGCCATTCGCTCTGGACTCGCCTGTGCACAGCAGAGGCCCTTGTGGTCTCCTCTGCAGCACAAGTGACTCTTTTGTAATAAAAACCTGGCAGATGTGGCACTAAGGACACCCAGCCCTGGTCACTTACGAGGCGTAACCGAAAGGGGCACCGGGTCCCACAGCAGGTCTAACGTTGCCAGCCCTGTAAATAGCCCTCTGAGCACGCAGCAGTCGTAAGCAGTATGTCTGTCAGAGTTACAGACGGGCTGGGCTGTGTGAAGAGCGCAGAGCATTCTGCAGCCTACAAAAAAAAATGCCAATTTAATACTGCCATTTAAGGGAAATCAGACCTGAAAAGCAGCCGTCAGACTTTAATTTCCTGGCTAATTAATGGCTGAGAATCCATCCTTGAATCACTCTTGACCCTAGTAACAAAATTTATTAGTACTTTCAGATTTTGCACAGTAGTGCTAAATGGGGCATGTAATGTACTAATTTAGTGCCTCGTTAGCATAATCACACCCCACATACAGAGCTGCATTTCCTTCGCAGGCAGCTCTCACAAGACCTGCAAAGAACTTTTGTGGAACATTTCACCCTATTACTCATTTCACTGATGCCTGGGAATCAATAAATGTGATTCTACTCCTCCCCCCGCCGCCGTTCCTCCCCATGAAACAACATTAAAACCCCCATTGATCTTAATGGGGCGATTAAAATGCAGACAATTCACTTCTCTTCACCCCTTGCGGTGGGGAGCCAGTGCCTTTCCCTGAGGGTCTCTTCTGTGATTCTCAACCCCACGCACATGACGACCTAGGAGATCAGTTCTACTTTCCAGGAGGAAGAATTAGGCCTGCAGGTTATCCACACAGCTCTGAGTCTGGAGCAAGCATGGTCCTTACACAGCCCAGCCCCGTGTAATTAAAGCTGCTTGACTAGCCGATTAATTATCCTGCCTTGTTTTTCTGGCTTCCCTAGGGTTGCAGGTTAAAGTTTTGCCTACAGAAAAATAGAGCCATGTGTCTCGCAGTCTCCTTCAACGTGCTGGTGCACCGGCTGCAGCGGGGGTTCTGTGCCGCACGCAAGCCGCTCCCCGGTTTTATGTTTTGCTTTTTTGGGGTCTTCGTCGCAAGTCTTCGGCAGCTCAAGCGTGGGACAGAATTGTTCTCAGAGCAGCCGAGTTACTTTTCTAGCTGTTTGCTCCCGGAATAGGATCTCTTGGGTTCAGTGCAAGTGGAATCGAAATAGTCTGGTGGTTTTAATTGCTAGTAATGAAACCCCATGTGGAAAGCGCAGTGCCCGTTCAGGTTGGTCTCTTTCCAGAAACCGTGCAGGGAGCCGCTCCCCCAGGGAGTGCTTTGGGCAGGACGAGGGCCAGGTATCCCGGATGAACACATTGCACGTTAACAGCCCACCTCTGCCCTCAGGCACGGGGGTGTCGATCCAGAGAACGTCATTCGAGACTGGCTTGGCGTGAGCGTAAACGAAAGCAGGAGTCCCCCCCGTTGACTTTGGATTTACACCAATGCAACTGAAAGCAAGATCGGTCCATTCAGGCCTCTCACCTGAGGCTCTCAAGGGGCTTTGCAGAGCTGTGGTCCCTCCCATCCTGCCACGTCACACTGCCGCGTCCGTGGGACCGAGGAGTAGGGGAGATCCAGCGGCCCATGGTACCTTACTGGCAAGGCTGGGACTAGAACTCGGGTTCCCTGACTCAGGGCCTAGTCCTGTGAGGGGCGGAGCCCCCGTTTACACAGCTTCTATTGACGTCAGTCAGAAGTGAGACCGTTCAGGGCTGTCTGTCCCCGGTTCTGAGGCCCACCCGCTCTCTGGAGGGGGCTGGGTACGGGGAGACCGGAGCAGACAAGACGGAGGGTGTCTGGAAAGGAGCAGACCGAGGCGGGACATAGCAGCAGCTGTTAGTATCTAAAAGGGTGTTACAAGGTGTCACATTATTGAATTTTAAAGGTCATTGCTGCACCCATGGGGGGTGTTTGCCCCAAAAGTTGGTACAGGGGGCCATGGGCAGTGTCGAATGCGAGATTCTGTACGTGCTATTGTACGGTATCTGTGCGTGGAGTTATAAACATGGGCTCTGTGCGGATGCTGGCAGGCTCTCTGTCTGAGGCAGAGCAATGGGGAAGGAATGCTCAGCCAGTGGCTGTGCTAATTAGCAAGGAGACAATGAATCTCTAGGTACCAGTACACACCTCAGGAATGAGAGTGATACCTGCAGACCAGCCAGGGCCGAGAGCTGCCAGCACGGGACACAGAGATAGGACCTGCAGTAACCTGCTCTGGCCAGGAAGATGCCAGAGGAGGGATATAAGTGCCATGTGCCACCCTCCATCTTGTCTTCAGCTCAGCTCTTGATCCCAGAAGTAGCCTCGCAGGGAACCACGAGCTGGAAAGAACTGGACCCATCCTGACATAGGACGTGCACCAGAGACTTTTAAGCCAGCAGTTGTAACATCTCTTCTACAAGCCTGTATCAAGACTTTGTGATTCGATGCATGTAATGTACGATACTTTAACAACCTCACTCTCCTGCTTTTCTTTCTTTTAGTAATAAAGCTTGAGGCTCTGTCTTGCTCTAGGGCAGGCTGTACACACGGCAACGTCCTCACAGACTTCTCGGTGAGAATTTCAGCTCTTTTCTTCTTCTTCAAACCTTCCAATGCGAAAGCTTCACGAGGGCCGAGAGGGGATGTTTTCAGGAAAATGTTCACGGGGGGGGGGGGGGGTGTCAAAATTCAAAATGTCATTGAAATTTTCCAACATTTGGGCTAGGCCTAGTTGCTTTGCTGGGTCCTCGGTGAACCCCTCCCGCCACACCCCCACTGGGGTGTACTTGTCCTTGAGGTCACTTGGTTAGGAAGGAGCCTTTGGTAGGATCGTCAGCACAGCTGGAGGTTCCAGCTTGTAACGCGGTGCCATGTAAGTGGCATCTCCTCACTCGAGACTCACTCCCTATGTGCATCCAGCGTCAGCGCCGTTCACTCTGTGGGGTTTTTACTATACTTGTGTGACGGCGCGTTGGGGTTTTCCCGTCTCCTGCACCCCCGTAATGGCACGGACAGACTCCACCAGCCAGTAGAACAGAGGGAGTTTATTGCTTCTCCAGGATACAGCATAGCACAGATGTCATCTGGTCACAGGGCAGGCCTAGGATGCCTCAGCCCCCCTTGAGACGGGGGAGCCTGGGCCCCTAAATCCCAGCCCGTTGCCTAGGCTGCTTCCTTCATGATACCAGCCAGAAACCTAACTCACTCACTTCCAGCCCTGCCCCCAGCCAGGGCTCTACTCCCCTTCTTCCCATTGTTCCTCTCCCTGGGAGATAACTGGTCAGACAGGTTTGGAGCCCCCTTTGCATAATGACTCATCCCCTGCAGTGCTGGGCCGTGCTGCAGCCAGCAGCCAGTGGAGGTCACTCACAACCCACTGCCCAGCATAGCAACCAGCAAGGTACCCACACTAGGTCACAACTTGCTTTCAGGCAGCTGAGGCCAGGTCTACACTAGGGGGCATAGTTAGCCTAAGATATGCAACCCTAGCTATGAACGTAGCGTGGCTGGAGTTGATGTACCTTAGGCTGAATTTCTGCCACACACCCCTGCAGCGGGTCGATGGGAGAAACTCTCCTGTCAACTTCCCTTACTCCTCGTGCCCTGGTGGGATGCTGGAGTCAATGGAAGTACCATCAGCAGTTGATTTAGTGGGTCCTTACTAGACCCGCTCAATCAAACCCCGGGAGATCAATTTCCACAGTGCTGATCTCCTGGTAAATGGAGCAAAGCCCTAAGACCACATGAGCCCTTCCTATTCCTCCTTGTGCCTCCTCCACAGAGCTCACCCGAAAGACTCCAGCAAGGACGCTGGGGCTGTGGGAGTGTGACCCAGGGCCTGGCCAGGCCCTAGAGCAAGAAAGGCCCCGTTTGTGTCGGACACACTGAGCCCCAGGGAACAAAAAATGGATTCATTTGGCGTGGCCAGAATCAGTGCGAAGCAAGCACGGAGCCGCCTAGGGCACTGCATGGAGATGCAGCAGCACAACCGGGTCTGTTGGCCTTCAGGGGACGTCTCCCTGGTGAGCGTGTTGTTGTGAAACTTCCCAGGGTGTTGATGGACGGTTCGACGGCTGGAATGTCCTGCCCCCTGGAGAGCACGCTGCCGCTGCCTGGGAGGGTGCAATGATTCCTGGAGCGCGGGAAGGCCCGGCCTTATCTGAAAAGAAAGATCAACAGGCAGGAAATCGCTCGGCTTCAGGTTTCCACGCGCTCAATTCACTGGAACGACGTGTCAGATCCGGGAGGGTCACAGGAGCCCTCGGAGACGCAGTAAGTACCGTGAAGCTGAGGTACCAGGTTACAGGGAGAAGCCGCATGAGGAGTTTCATTCTTTTGGGGGAAAGAGATGATTTCTAAAAAGAGAGGAATGTTGCAGCCCCAGAAATGTTGGCCAGCCTTAGTAATCACTACAGCCCGAGGGGACGCTTGGGGATGAGAGATACTAAAGACACATAGAACGCAGCTAAGCAGTGTTTCCCAGAAGTTATGCACTTATGGGGCCGCCCACAGCTCGGTTTGTGTTTCTCCTCAGGGTGCACAGTGGCAGATGCCTCAGTGCACAGAACAAAATGTATTCCACACATGGATGGAAAAGATCAGAGGGCGTATGCAATTAAGGGGATGTGCTGCCTGTGACGTACTGTTGGTACCTTGCTGGTTGCTAGGCTGGGGCTGTGGGAGACCCCCACTGGCTGCTGTCTGTACCACGGCCCAGCCGAGTAGCTGATGGGTCAGGGAGGTGACCTGTTCGACCGGTTACCTCCCAGGGAAAGAAACAAGGGGAGGTGGATGCCGCCCCTGGCTGGGGGGCAGGGCTGGAAGAGAGTTAGTTTCTGTCTGGTGGTATGGAGGAGACAGCCTAGGGAAAGGGGCTGGGATTTAGGGGCCCAGGCTCCCCCATCTCAAGGGGGGCTGAGGCATCCTAGGTCTGCCCTGGAACCAGCTTACATCCGTGCTGTGCTGTATCCTGTAGAGGCAATAAACTCCCTCTATTCCACTGGCTGGTGGAGTCTGTTTGTGCCATTACGGGGGTGCAGGAGACGGGAAACCCCAACGCGCCATCACACTGCCCCCTCCCAGAGGGTTGCACGTCCCAGCGACCTCCCGGGAAGGTGGCCCAAGGAGCGTGAGCCAAGACACGCGGGTTGGTGGGCTTGATCGTGGCATGCAGAGCCCCCTTTCATGCTGCATGCGGGGTATAGCTCTGAGCTTGCTCGGCCTCGCTCCAAGGGAAGCCAGCCTCAGCAATCCAGCTCTCACCTGCTCTCGAACAGGGGAAGGTGCGACTGTGGTTGGGTTTGACAGAATCAGGACCGCAGGACCGTCTGCGTAAACAGCCCCCTCCTGCTTAGCACAGCAATCGCCCTTGGGCGTGCTGGCTCTTTCCCTTAGGCCTCCGGCTAGTCCGCAAGATGCTCCCCATTGCTGTGTTTAAGAACATTGCCCAGAGCGTTGACATGTAGTCCCCTCGAGGGGACCCCACCCCAAATACCCGTGTCTGCTACCACCCCTGACCGCTGCTCGTGTCCGGTACATGCATACCTACCTGTGCTCTTGGAAACAACTGAGCAGTCCAGAGGCATCAGAGACTGACCGCAATAGAGAGACTCATGCGCTTCCCTGGGCGAAACCCAAGAGCCACTCACCCGAGGAAGTGGGTTTGCCCACGAAAGCTCATGATACTATATAGAAATATTGTTGTTAGTCTCCAAGGTGCCACAGGACTTTTTAAAATTTGTTTTAAAGTTCCAAACTCACACAGCTACCCCTCTGAGAGGTTTAAACACACGCGCTTATCCGCAGGAATGTTTGTCTAAGCATGTCAAGATTTGTGTAAGTTTCCTTTCATTTTTCTCAGTTCGTGTAGATCTCTGTAATATTCTGCGGTTGCCACATGAGATTCCTTGCCTGTGATCATAGAATCATAGACTAATAGGACTGGAAGGGACCTCAAGAGGTCATCGAGTCCAGCCCCCCGCCCTCAAGGCAGGACCAAGCTCCGTCTACACCATCCCTGACAGATGTCTATCTAACCTGTTCTTAAATATCTCCAGAGAGGGAGATTCCACCACCTCCCTTGGCAATTTATTCCAATATTTGACCACCCTGACAGTTAGGAATTTTTTCCTAATGTCCAATCTAAACCTCCCCTGCTGCACTTTCTCCACATCTTTCTTGAAATGTGGCGCCCAGAACTGGACACAGTACTCCAGCTGAGGCCTAACTAGTGCAGAGTAGAGCGGCAGGATGACTTCACGAGTTTTGCTTACAACACACCTGTTGATACAACCTAGAATCATATTTGCTTTTTTTGCAACAGCATCACACTGTTGACTCATATTCAACTTGTGGTCCACTATGACCCCTAGATCCCTTTCCGCCATGCTCCTTCCTAGACAGTCGCTTCCCATCTTGTATGTATGGAACTGATTGTTCCTTCCTAAGTGGAGCACTTTGAATTTCTCTTTATTAAACCTCATCCTGTTTACCTCTGACCATTTCTCTAACTTGCTAAGGTCATTTTGAATTATGTCCCTATCCTCCAAAGAAGTCGCAACCCCACCCAGTTTGGTATCATCTGCAAACTTAGTAAGCGTACTCTCTATCCCAATATCTACATCATTGATGAAGATATTGAACAGTACGGGTCCCAAAACAGACCCTTGAGGAACTCCACTTGTTATCCCTTTCCAGCAGGATTTAGAACCGTTAACAACAACTCTCTGACTACGGTTATCCAGCCAATTATGCACCCACCTTATCGTGGCCCTATCTAAGTTATATTTGCCTAGTTTATCAATAAGAATATCATGCGAGACCGTATCAAATGCCTTACTAAAGTCTAGGTATATGACATCCACCGCTTCTCCCTTATCCACAAGGCTCGTTATCCTATCAAAGATAAGATGTTGTGTAAAGTCTTGCTCGGGTATCAGCTGACATGATGGCAACACCGGACAAGTATTGATGTATCCCATCTCTGACACACAATGCTGGTCATGTGATCCCAGCGGCGTTTCTTTCCGAGTGTTACTAGTCCTGCACGCTTCTTTCACGCCTTCCTCTGAAAGCCCTCGGTGCCTCGCCAATGCACAGGACTCCTTGGATGGGGGAAGTGTAATATTCAGAGCAGAATTCAGCAGGCAATGGCCTTTCGTCTTGTCTGGGAGGTGCGGGGCGTTCTGCCAAGGATCATTGGCGGGGTCTTTCTAAATCTCAGGTTGTCCCTGCAGGCCCCCGCTGCACCGAGGCTGCCTGCCCGGCCGCTGCTTGCATTTGGCTGTTGCTTTGGGAAAAGAGAGCAGTGGTCGGGGGTGGAAAGCATAATCAAGGGCCGAGCAAACTGCCCAGCGTTGACTCCATTACCCGGCTTGCCTTGGGTGGCCCCTGGCCCAAAGCAGCCACTGGTGAGGGGTGGGGAAGATGTCAGACGGCTGCAGCTGGGCCCAGGGATGGCGCCTAGCAGCTAACGTGTGTGGAGGCTTTTCCTAGTTCCGTGAATTGTCCAGGGGCGGCTGTCACGTTGTTGGATTGTGAGGGGAGCAGCCGGCTCACTGCTGCGCCCGTGGGGGGGTGTTCGCCCCAGGAGTGGTACAAGGGGGCCATGGGAGGGGTCAAACAAAAGCTACTTTCTTCTGATTCTGTATCTGCTCTTCAGAGATCTGTGTAATGTCTGTGTGTGGAGTTAGGAATCAGTATGGAGACTGGAAGTCTCTCTGAATGTGGCTGAGCATTGGGCAGAGCCAGGCCTATGGACATGCACATTACCGAGGCCCTGTGGGACAATGGCTCTCAGTGGGCCAAGGACACACCTCGGGAATGGTGACCGACGCCTAAGGGCTACCAGCAGGGGACACAGGGATAGGCCGCTGGCCAGGTGACCTGCTGGTTTTTTGGAACCGGACAGAACTTGTTCGGGGTAGGTGGGATTGGGTTCTAAGACCCCCCACCTGTGTATGAGGCCCGGGTCCATCTGGGGCACGGATATTGCTGAGGTGTCGAGGGGTTTTGCTCGTGTGGCTTCAGGCAGGCAGCTGAAGCGCCCTGTGGGACTGGTGTGGGCCTGTTTGGAGAGGTCACCAGTCTGGGGGCTGTAAGGAGCCCCCGATTTGAGCAATTCGCCCTGAGTGGACGCCCTCAGCTGTGCCCAGACCTGGCCCGGTCCGTCACAGCAGCTCCAGCCTTGCTCTTTGCTATCCACGAGCCCTCGCCTGGCAGGAACAGTCTGTCAGCGTCTGCGCTCTACTCTAGCGCAAGGAGCCCTGGCTCTGGAAGGGGCTGATCGGGCGCTGCCAGAGGGACAGCGTACCCAGCAATAGGCGTGGGCCTTGTGTGTGAGCGTTGGTTGCCTGCGCCGGGTGGGCGGTTTGCCCGGTAACGCGGGTTGCGTGGCGTTGCTTCTGTTCTCTGATCAGAGGGGCGATCCCAGCCGCCGCTTTCTGGGATGGAGAGAGGCGCCCAGCCTGCTTCACGAGCCCCTTCTCCTTTAGCTGCGGTTTCCACCTGTCCCCTCGCTACGGGCAGAGCGCGAGCACCCCTGGGCATGGGTGCCACCGGCCCAAAGGGGAGTGTCATGAGAATGTGGGTGAGTTCCACCCAGCAGAAGGGAAATCCCGGCCGTGGGGTCTCGGCTGCTCCACGGGTAGCCCCACGGCGGGGCGAGGAAATGGCCACGGGTGGAGCTGACCTCCAGACTCAGGCCCCTGGCAGAGGAATCCCATTGCACTGCACAGCCACCGAGCTCCATGGGGCTGGGCCGGGCAGGCAAGGCCCCAAACTAGCGCCAGGTCCCAGGGCTGGCCAGGAGCCCTTTCTTCCAGTGACAAATGCTCCCATGAGAGTGAATGTTTTTGTCAAAACCATGTGCACAAAACCATTGTGTGGGGACGGGAAAAGTCACAAACCCTGAAAAATTTCCCCTCGAAACCAAACGTGTCCAGTGTCGCGCAGAAAAGGTCTCCGTTGTCAATCAAAGCCTTCAGCGTTGGCTACAAACTTTTTTTTTCATGACAAGTGTCTGCGCTCTCGGCCCCAGTTCTGAGGGGTGGGGCGAGGCCCTTTCAGCCGACAATATTGTTCCTGCTGTGGCAGATACACAAGGCCGTGGACAGCACCTTCCTGGGCTTCCTGCTCTCCACTCCGAATCCCCCCCGGCTGGACTTTGCTGCTGTGCTGATCCGTGTCAGGGCCACCGGAGCGAAATGCTCCCAATATACTGCAGGGAGCAGTCTTGGCCTGGCAGCAGGGCGCAGGCAACGGCCTAATGAGTCATTTCCCTCCCTAATTGCCCTGACTCTCTGATGCAAGGAATTAGACACTATGTGTTTTGGTTGGAACAGGACGCTGTTATTAAGCAAAGTGTGTGATAATTGTGCCGGGGGAACATGAGCGTCTATCGCCCGGCACTCTAATCCATCATCGTGCGCTGCTAAATGACTGAAATTGCACCGCATTTAAGACGAAAATTACCCATAATCAAGGGCTTGTTGAACTGACGCTCAGGAGAAATGTCTGGTACCTGCCTGCTGCATCCCCTCCCTCGCAACCCCAGCCCGCAGCCCCGCCAGGGAACGAGCGCCTACAGCCCCTGGCCAGGCAAAGGCAGCCCCGCTGGCTGGAGCCGGGATACGGGCCCTGGCCTGGCTCTCCTGCACGCAGGCGGGGCGTTGTCCTTGCAAGCCACTGGGAAGGCAAATGCTGCCTGAGTGCACAGCACAAGGCGGTGCTGGCCCAAGCCCGGGGTGTCACATTTCTCCAGCGGCATTGGTGGCCCTGCCACGTTCGAACTGCGCCACAGCTGGTCCCTGGTCCACGCGGAGAGCCGCGGGCGGGAATAGCTTTATTCGGGCCCACGTACACTGGGGAGAGGGAGACGAGCGTTGGCGCTTCCACAGAGCCGCTCGACAGCTCCTAACCCACCTTGTCTGTAATACCCCGGGGCCCACATGGCTACACAACGCTGCATCCAGCAGTAGCAGAGGGCCATTTGCTGCGGACTGGGCTAAGGGACAGGGCCAAGGCAGCACCACTACAAAGCCTGCAGACCTCCCACTACAGCGTAGGTGAGAACTGAGTTAGAGCAAGGATTTCAGAAGCCCCTTTGCCAGAGTGATCCTCCCTGCTCCCCTGTATGGATGAAGGGCAGCACCAGGACCAGAAAGGAGAGCCATAACCATTAGACCAGACTGCCTGTCAGCTTGCATCCTTATTAACGATTCCATTGTTAATTTGCTAACTTACACAGGACTCAGCTCAGCTCCAAATATGTTTATAAATGTCCCTCATCTACGTGATCCTGTCCTGGGGAGGACGGGGCTAGTAGGTCGCCAGGGCTGTTGAGGACAAAGGCGGGGCGAGCACCCTGAGCAATGCGCGGCGCTTTGAGGGGGTGGTGCTGGAGCAGTCCTTTTCCCACCCCACATAAATAGGCAGGCTAGTCTGAAAGGGTGACGAATGGCAACCATTCATGCCGCGTGCTAGCGCGACTTCCTGGCTGAAGGGGGCCGCTTTATCGCGCGCTTCCTTTGCTTATGCGGGAAACGGATGGTTTCCGAGCCACACGTACAAACCAGCTGGGATGTTGCGGGTAACCGGATTTGTATGGAACCTGTGGGCCGCCCATAAGAATCTCCCCTCTTGGTGCAGCGGCCCTCTCCTAGAACACGTCTACGCTGGCCGCCGGGGAGCGCTGGCAGTGCCAGGGCCGTGCGCCGAGCGCAGCAGGGAAACGCTGTGGGGTGTCCACGCAGCCAGCCACCAGCGCAGCAGCACGGCCCCACATGCGGCACCTGCCGTGGCTCTCCGAGCGGTGCGTTCCGGCCAGCTCTCCCACCGAGCGCCGCCTCTGCCGCGGAGGTGTGTGGGGCAGCCTGGGTCCTGTCCCAACGCCCTGTAGTGAGTCACTTCGCATCCCAGCATCCCCTGTGCTTCCATCCGTATTTGGTGCCGTCTTTCCATGGCTTCTGTGCTGCACGCTCTGCCTCCTCGGGCCGTGGGGTGCTTCTCCGGGGTTCTTCCTCGGTGCCTGGGGGGTCACCGGGACGTTTCACAGACAAACGCAGGCTGATTCGGAAAGGTGCACAGCACAGCCGGGGGGGTCAGGTCAGACATTAGGAAAAAGTTCTTATCTCTCAGGGTGGTTAAACGCTGGAATAAGTTGCCTAGGGAGGTTGTGGAATCTCCATCACTGGAGATATAGAAGAGCAGGTTGGACAGACACTGTCGGGGATGGTCTAGACGGTGCTGGGTCCTGCTGTGAGGGCGGGGGGGCTGGACTCGACGACCTCTCCAGGTCCCTCCCTGTTCGAGGGTCCTGTGATAACGTCTGCATCCTTCAGAGCACTGGTCTGCCCAGGAAACTGCAAGTGGGGACTTTCCACTGGAGCAGAAGATCACGAGGGGGAAGTGGAGATGCCCGTTGTGATCCTTGGAGACCCTGCCTGCCCGGCTCATGCCGCCGTGTGCTGGGAGCCTTGTTGGCAGCAAGGAGCGGTTCCCTAACAGCCTGAGCAGGCGCCGAGTGGCTGGGGCGTGTGCTCTGAGCCGTTTGAAAGCCGGCTGGCGATGTGTCGACAGGAAGCGGGACCTGGCCAACGATACCATCTCTCTGGTTATCGCTGCGCTGTATCCTCTGTATTTGTGATGGGGAGGGTGAAAGCTTCACTCAGGGCTGCACCACTGAGGCCTGGCGCCTGGAGGTGGAGTCTGAAAGGCCCAAGACCCAGCGTGGGGCTGCAAGGATCAGGGATGCCTGGAGGCGGCAGGTGGATGCTGAAAGTCAGTCCCGTTGCTGTGGGGCGGAGAGCAGGGGCTGCGTTGCTAGGGGGTCTCTCCGGTTGGTCTGTGCGATGCACTTAGTGCACGAGGGACGGTTGCGGTGGGGGGAGGGTTGCTTGCCTGCTGGTTTTCATGCCGTGGAGTAAAGATTTCTCTGGAACACACGAACTTCATTCGTTACCACCACACAGAGCACAGCTGACGTGTGGCCCTCCGCGCTCGGGGGAGGGGCGGCCGGGGGGAGACAGGCCTGTGAGCCTCCCAGATTTGTGTGTCCAGGTTTCAGATGCAGCCCTCTGAGGCACTGTGCCAAAGTGCAAAGCTGCAGCCAGTTGGGGGGATGTGGCTCTGAGTGGGCACTTGGCCCTGTGGCCCCATTGCCAAGGCTGCCTACGAGACCACCCGCACAGGCTGGATTTTCTGCAGCCCGTCTGCACCGGGGGGATCTGAAAGGGTTAATCTGCCAGAGGGCAGCTCCTCCACCTGGCATGTGCTGGACACTAGAGTGGGGACAGCGTTTTCCACCGAGACCCGGAGCCAGGCTAGAAATCGGGAGGGCAAGTCGTGCCTGGCCAATCTGATTAGCTTCTGTGATGAGGTCCCTGGCTCTGTGGACGTGGGGAAGTCGGTGGATGGGATAGACCTTGACTTTAGCAAGGCCTTTGATACGGTCTCCCACAGGATTCTTGCCAGCAAGTGAAGGGCGTCTGGACTGGAGAAATGGACTGTAAGGCGGATAAAGCTGGCTAGACTGTTGAGCATACGTCACAGGGAGGTCTAGGTGGGATATTAGGACAAACTGTTTCCCTAGGAGGGTGGAGAGATTCTGGGCTGGGTTCCCAGGGGAGGGGGTGGAGTCTCCATCCCTAGAGGTGTTTCAGTCCCGGCTTGCCAAAGCCCTGGCTGGGATGGTTGAGTCGGGGCTGGTCCTGCTTTGGGCAGGGGCTGGACTCGGTGCCTCCTGAGGGCTCTGCCCGCCCTGGGGTTCGGTGGTACAAACCGCTTGCCTGTGCTAGCCCGGGTGAGGCTGCAAGAGAACACGTCCCCCTGTTCCCCGAGCCAATGCCTCAAAGCATCAGGCCCTCTGGCCGGGATGGCCTATCCAGGCGATGCCCCAGAATCTTTGCAGGATGGCCAGAGCTGCCGGGTCTGCAGGGCCGCCTGGGCTAGTGAAGTGCTGAAAGCTCCTGCCCCTTCAGAGCTCCTCCATGCCACGGAAGCCTGGCCCCCAGGAGCCCCCCGCTGACGGGCGGTTAGAGAAGCGCCGTGTGCCCACGGCTCCCGGGGAAGTCAGTCCTGACTGCTGAGCGAGAATGAGCATCCCCGCCCTAGAACCAGTCGGCTCGGACAGGTCTCGTCTTTCTCCCGTGTGCAGTGGCCTCCTGTGGCGGCCCCGGGCCCCGGCCTTGTGGGGCTGCCCGGGGGACTGGGAGGGAGGAGGGTTGCCACAGAACTTCTCACCCACGTTCACACGCCCCCTCGTATCCCAGCGCCCGGCACGTTCTCTCCTCCCGAGAAACCCGGCCCACTACACCACCAGGGCCCGGTCTCTTTCCTCCTTGGCCCATGCGTTGGCAAACCAGTCCTTTGCCCCTCCCCACAGTCCACAAAGGCACGAGAGCCCCGGGCTGGCCTGGCTCAGAGCCCCCAGAGAGGTGGCGAAGCTGACAAGTCTCCTAAGCACGATGCTTCTTTCCAAAAGCGCCCTCGCTCCGTCGGATCGGCTGGGCTGGGCTGGGCACTGGAGGAGAGACGTGTGGTCAGGCTGGTCCCTTCGGCCTTCGGCTCCACGCCTCTAGGCCGGGGTTACTGTAAGATGACTGAGGCCGTACAAGGGAGAGGGAATTGCTGGGCGGCTGCGTCTGACCCGAAGGACCTCTGGCTGAGAAACGGTCGGGCTCTCCTGCCCCGGAGGCGCCTGTGCAGCGTGCCCACGGGAGAGGGAGGCGGCAGGAGGGAGCTGAGCTTGCAGGTGCATTTCATTCCAGTTCTTTAGCCGCTGCAGGCACCGGAAGAAGCTGCTCGCGTATCACAGGGCTTCTCACCAGCTCAAGTGACCGTTTCTGCTGCACTGTGCACTGGTGCCGCTGCAGGGACCCCGTGTCAGGCACACCGGCCACGGCTTGCTGGGCCTGTTTTCCTGTGGGAAATCGGGACCATGCTCCTCTGCTCGACTTGATTCCCCGGGATGCCCTAGGCCAGGGGACACACTGCAGGCCCGGCTGCCCCTTCCCAAGGCAGGAGAGGAGCTTTCCTTGGAAGGTGGGTGGCTAATGGGCCAGCTCAGGCACTGCAGAATGTGGCCCTCCGGGTCGGCTGCGCGGCGTTAGCCAGACTTACGCCCCGTGCTGCCAGCTTAGCTGGAGCGAGGCTGGAGAGACGCCCCCGCCGGGGCCCGGGGTGGGTCAGAGATGGGAGTGCTCCTGGTCTGGCCGGCTCCTTGCAGCCTCGGCGTTTCCCTGACGGGGTGAGAGCAGAACCAGCTGTCTGAGTTATCACGACGTTTGGCCGGGGGTGCCAGCCACGCCAGGGGAGCCTGCATCCACGGCACGTGGCAGTGACACTGCCACTGTCTGTTCCCTGCGGGAGGCTCTTGAGCCGCCATTCATGCTCCTGCAATAAAACCTTCCCACTCGGCAACAGCCCCCCAACATACGGCCCCACTGCCCGCAGGCCAGAGTCTTGTGAGTCCATGGCAATCCACTCTGGGTCGCCTTCCCTTCGTGCCCCCCAGTCCTCTGTTCACAGCCGGGCCTGGCCCCTGCTCAACCCGGGGAGCCAGACGTTTAGGGTACGTCTCCCCAGCAATGCTATTCCGAAATCACTTCCTCCGCGTCTACACAGCAGGCAGCTATTTCGAAATCGTGTTTCAATCCGGTCAAGCTGGAGGCCTGCTCCCTCCGGCGCCTGCACCCCCCATTGCAGGGGGAAGGGCCGTCAGCGCGAGAGTGCTCCGTTTCCAAATACGTGCTGTGCGGCCGCGCCCGCTTTCGAAATAAGCTACCCAACCGCTGCAGCTCCATGCGGGTAGCTGACCTTGAGGTAAGCCCCGCAGCGTAGCCGCACCGTAGCCGCGTTTGCCCGATGCCGAGGGTCGCTAGGGAGTTGCGGCGGCCGAGATTTTCATGTCCCCTGACGGTCCGGAGCGTGAGCGACGCGTTTCCCGCTCTTTGTCACTTTAAAGACTCGGTGAAAAATAACGTCTGTGGCTTATGGCGCTCCCGCCAGATCCTGCGAGTCCACGTTCTCCCTCGGGAGCTGACAGCGCCGAGAGCCCCCGAGCTCTGTAAGCGGAGAAGGAGCTCCAGTAATTCCTGTCTAGACGAGCTTCGGAGTCCAGGGGCCAGAGATGAAAGGGCACTTTATTAAGACAGGACGTAAATCCGCTCTGCCAACAAGTGCACACGCCTCGATTATTTACACCTTCTTCCTCCCGCCGGCCCCTCCAGCCACATGAAAGCGCTGCCAGGACTCGGGCGACAGATCTAACCGTGCGCAACCGGGCTCTGGGCGCTTTTGTTTCCAGCGGGTCACAAGAAAGGCTCCGCGGGTCTGCACACGGCCTGACGAGCTAGATGCCTCCCGAGAGGAGCTTGTTAGTCAGAGCTGCGGGCCGGGAAGGTCCAGCTGCGATATTTGTAAAGTGCCCTTTTCCCATGCGCGCTGCCGCCTCTCCCCTCCTCTCCCCTCCCCACACCGCTCCTGTTTCTGGGTTCTCTCTGGCGGGGGGTGGCGGTTGCAAAGGGTTCGAAACGACCCGCTGCACTGTGGTGTGGAGATTTCTGGGCCTTGCAAGGAGGCCAAGCGGCCGAGCAGGGGAGCGGGAAAGGAGCCGGCCCAGGCTGAGGTGGAGGATGCACACCTCTGCAATTGGAAGCCACCTCTCTCTTAAGGCTTCTCAGATGCTACCGCCCCGAGTTCTGTGAAATCGGGTTGTGTTCTGGAGCCGCCTTCCCGCAGAGCCGCCTGTTTGCACCCGACGCCCCAGCGTGCGTGTGCCATCGCTGTACCAGGCTCAGCTACGGGGGAGCCCTGGGGGCTATGCAGGGTCTGAGGTTGGCTTTGTAAATAAAATAGCTGGGCCCTGGCTCGCTTGGGTGCTCGCTGTCCACCCCCCTCAGGGCGCATGGTTTGGTGTGGGGGTTCTCGCCGCCCCTGTGCCCCAGGGGGTGCGGTGAGCGGTAGTCATTCCGGGGGCGCTGCCGTGAGCGTCGCAAACGAAACGTGCACGAGACGTGGCAGAAGGGGCGGCGGAAAAGCCTCATTCATGTGGGAGGCCGACCGGGTGTCTACGTATCGCCGGGGACCGGCGGCAGCAGCGTCTCCTCGCTCGCTGGCGCCCCAGGGGGCCTCAGGCTAGTCCATGTCGTGTGCTCGCTGCTGTGTTACTTTGCAGCTTGTCCTCAGAGAGCACCCGAGACTCTTACCTTCTCCCGCGTGCTCCGGACAGGCGGGCACCTTCCGCCGCTCAGCTCTCCTCAGCAAGCCCTGGCTCTCACACGGGCCTGACTGAAATCGCCGCACTGCACGCCCAGGCCAAGGGCTTTCCTGAACAGGGGCCTTCCAGCTCTCTAAGGGCGCGTACGTGGCCCGTCAATGGGCAGCTGATCAGACGGCTCTGTGGGACGGAAGAATCCCCCCGGATCGCCACCCAACCAAGGCTGCGTCTAGATTGGCCAGTTTTTCCAGAAAATCAGCCACTTTTCCGGAAAAACTTGCCAGCTGTCTACACTGGCCGCTTGAATTTCCGCAAAAGCACTGCCGGTCTCGTGTAAGAAATCAGTGCTTCCTGCGGAAATACTATGCTGCTCCCGTTCGGGGCTTTTGTGCGCAAAACAAATCTGAGCCGTCTACACTGGCCCTTTTGCGCAAAAGTTTTGTGCAAAAGGGACTTTTGCCCGATCGCGAAAATGGCGATTGGGGCTTTTGTGCGCAAAAGCGCGTCTAGATTGGCCACGGATGCTTTTCTGCAAAAAGTGCTTTTGCGGAAAAGCGTCCGTGCCAATCTAGACGCTCTTTTCCGGAAATGCTTTTAACGGAAAACTTTTCCGTTAAAAGCATTTCCGGAAAATCATGCCCGTCTAGACACAGCCCTAGTGTTGTAAGTAGCCTCAGACTGCTCCGTTGCGGCTTCTCTCGGCTCTCAGCAGATCACAAGGCTGCTGACCTGGCTACGAAATGGGGAGGAATAGGTGGTTTGGGATGATTCCCAGGGGGTGTCTCATGAGATCACCAGGCCGTAGCAGCACTATGAGTAGGCAAATGTTACTTAAAGGAAGTTAAAGGTCATCGCTGGTGAGCTGGTGAGCTGGGCAGGTACCTCAGCAAACCGCGGTGCTCGCATGGCTGCAGTGTAAATGCGACTCACCGCAGCCTGTTGAAACGGCAAGGGATCGCTTTCCATTACGGGGTACTTTCCCAGTCACGCTAGCAAAGCAGGGGGCTCTGTGGAGACTCCCGGGCTGTGGGCCTAGCAGCCGCCAGTCTGCAGCCTGCTAGCCTAGAGGAAGACCGGCTGCACGGGGCCTCTCTGTGCTAGGGCGCTGTCTGCTGGCTCTGGTCTGGGTGCTTGTGTGTTCAAGCCGCCCTGCCTTCGGCCTTCCCGCCAGCCCCAGGCCACAGACCTGACGGACGGACCGAGGCCGCCTCGCCGCCCTTTGGGTTCGTTTCCTGCTCCCGTGTTCCCAAATGAGATGCTTAAACCCAGACCATGTATCCGAGGGGTCGCCGTGTTAGTCTGAATCTGCAGAAGCGGCGAGGAGTCCTGTGGCACCTTACAGACTAACCGACGTGGAGGAGCATAAGCAGTCGTGGGCAAAGACCCGCTTGGTCAGCTACACTTCAGTCAGTCTATAAGGTGCCACAGGACTCCTCGCCGCTTTTCCAGAAAATGTAAAATTCTTCTTTGGGGAGTGTCCTGTGGGTGACCGCTGCAGAGCCGGGGGCGCCTTTGGCTGGTGGTTTGCACTAGCTGGTGCACGTGCTGCTGACAGCCAGGCCTGCCGGCTGCCGGGCTGTTTTCCCGGGCCCTTTAAATTGCCGACGGAGCGCTGTGCGGCCCGCTCTGCGGCTCTGAGGGCTGGGCGGACGTGCCACACATCAGGCAGCATGGAGGGCTGGCTGCCCCGTCCCCGTCCCCGTCCGTCCCACCTTCCAGGAGTCAGGTCCCCCCATCTTGCCCAGGAGCCCACGGGGCCCCCTGCTAACCTCCAACGAGCTGCCCTCGGTTCCTCGTCAAGCCTGGTGCGACCGTGTTGTGCACGCTTGGGCTGAGCTCGCTGCGTGGTTTGCTGGGTGCCGAGGGCCTGGGAGGGAGTCACTGGCTACGGAAAAGAGGCTTTTATTTCCTCCCTGGAAAACCCTGCGCAGGTCGCTGGTGGGCACTGGAGCGCGCAGCCCCAGAACTCTGCTCCCCAGGGCAGGAGCCACGGTTCTCCAAGGCGCGTTGCCCTCGGCGTGTGCCGCCGCCTGCCCTCTGAGACGCCGCAGAGGCGAAGGACCCACGAGCGGTTCGCCAGCCTGCTACGGCCTCGGCCATTCACGCGCAGGCTGGCTGGCTGCTGCTAGTGAAAACAGAAGGTGGGTGGGGCGTGTGCGCGCCTGGTGTGGCGCGCTGGGGGGGGCACGCTGGGAGCGACCTTCGCTTCCGAATGCCTCCGGGATTGTGCCCGTTCAGCGCGAGCACGGCAGGCGTGTGGTGTGAGCGGCGCGTCCCAGCCGAACCCGCAGCTCACTTGCGGAATGTTACGTGCTCACCAGAGCGTTTGCACAGCGTGCCCAAGCCAAAAGCCGCTCCAGGAAATTACCTAGGAAATACGGTCAAGTAAACACTCCACAGCTGATCTGGATGGGAGCAGAGAAAGCAGCTCCGTCCCCTGAGCACCAGGCCGGTCTCTCAGCAGCGCTTACAAGCCCTGGCTTGCCAAGGGGCGTGCGGCCGGCCCGTTCCTCCGTTTGCTGCAGCAGTGCGCGACAGTGCGGGAACCACCTGCTCTTTCATCAGCGGCCGGCCAAGACGCCGGCGTCACCCGCACCCCCAAATCATCTCGGGGCTTTCCGGTTTTTGGAGACTTTCACCAGCCAGCGGGGCCGCTTGTAATTCCTTCACGCAGCCCCCTCTTTCAAGTCCCCCTTGCCTTGTTCCCCCGAGCCAGCAGCCCAGGCTGGTGTGCGCCTGAGCCCCGGCAGTCTGACTGGGACTGGGCCCCGCTAGGAGTGGGCCCCTCCTGTCCTGGCCAGCTGTGCCACGACCTCTGGCTCCCCAATACTTCTCAAACATGGACATACACCTCTAATGCCGAAGGGGGGCTAACTCGGATCTCGCAAATCCCGTTTACACGGCATTTACCAAGGGGCTTACACTTGTAGACGCTGCGCTCGATTACACTGTGGAAGTGGGAGGAAGTCTCGTTGCTTCACTTATTTACGGTTGGGAGGGACAAACCCCTGCAGATGCTCTGAAGGGAGGGCTCCTACCCCCTCTGGGTCACGGGCGACGTGCCCAAGCAGACGAATGTGCAGCCGGGGGGGTGGGTAAATATTTTTGCACAAAACCATGAAAGATCTTTTTAATGGCATTTCTATCAACACTTTTTCAACGTTCTGATGAGAAACCGAAAATGGAAATGTTTGCTCATGTTTTCAATGGAAAACAAGCCCAGAAATAACCCCCAAAATGGTGGGTTTTGAATGGACATTTTTCATTGGGGAAAAAAAAAAGTTGAGAGAAAATTGTCAATCCGCTGGAGTCTGTTCCATCTGGGATTTCCAGCAGGAGGGCGGAGGCTGGCATGGAACAGCCCAGCCCCTCGCATTGCAAAGATGCTGCCACCAGCTGGTTAACACAGGAGCACATAAGAGCTGGAGCTGAGGAGATTTCACCACAGGTCACAGATCTGTTGTAAAGGTCAGATCCTGTGCCTCTGTGGGGAACGTCTCCTCTCTCTGTTTAACCTGGCTGCTGTTTCCTCCTTCTGCCATTTATTAATCTAACGGGTTAACCATTGAATCTGACTGCAATCTGATCTCCTTGCAAATCCCTCTTCTCCAGCTGGACTCTGACAGTGACCTGACAGCAAATCCGCTTTTCCTGTCTACCCTGGGAAAGGCAGAGCTGACTGCTGGGGCACGCGCCATGAAATTTACACCCGAAGCTTCCCTGTCCGGGGTGGCAGAGCGTGTTCTGGGAGCTTTAGGGTTAGTTCCAGCTGACAACAGCCATCCTCTGCATTGCATGGGCACTTGGGGGATTGCTTCTGCTTCTAGCTACAGAGATGAGACCTAGTCAGAGGGAATAATGTATTCGACAAGCATTGTCCGGTGTCTGTCTGGGACCTCAGGCTGTTCTTTGCACCCAGCACTGAAGGATCGTAAGTGGTTATTTGCCAGCAGATTTTAATTTTAGCAAACGTATTTGCTATTCCAAATGGGTGCTGTCCGACCGGTCCCTGGAGCCACACGCGTAGTTTCTCCTTCCTGAGCGGAAGGCTGGGATTTTCCGAGAAAGTGGAGGCCGGAAGAAAGGGACCAAACACCTTTGTTTCCAGCTCTCCTGCGGGTGCATTTTGAAGTCACTAGAAGAACAAAACATGCCTGATTTGTATTGGCAAACGAATCCAAAGGGCGACTTGCGGTTGGTCCCCCAGTGACTCTGGCTCAGCGGGCGGTGGAACGCAGGCCTCCTGCCTCCCAGTTCTGTTAGCTGGGAGCTGCTGGGGATGTTTGCAGCGGACGAGTTTCCCAAAATACCAAGCACAGTAAATGCAGGCAGCTAGATAGAGCACAACCCGCCACTGGTTGTGGGAGGGCGAACTCCTGAGGTTCGGTTTGGACAGGCACCCAGTTTGGTCTTTTCCAGAGACCTATTTGAATTGGCTTCACCTCTGGGATCTGGACTTTGGGGCTGGACGTTTTTCGAAGACGGACTCTGTTGCGTCCATTGAGGAAAACGTTCTGTGTTGGGGGCAGGGGAGCAAACAAAGCCCATTGGAAAACAGCAAGAGACATTAAAGAGCTACCAGCTACTTCCCGAGTGGGGGGCCTGGATGGAAAGCTGGGTCTAAATCCCCAGTGGGGATAATCTGGTCCTAATCTGGAACCAAATCCAAACTCCCCTGCAGTAATGGCCGGGCGAGTGACCTATCTCGGAATACCCGGAAGCGTGGGATCCAAGTCGGAATCCCACTACTGTGATTCAGGGCCAATGTTCCTTTCCCACCCACGTGCAGAATAAATGTTATTGTGTGCACCACGGCATGTGTGGATGTGCACCACCCATGGAAACCCAGGCTGCGGGCCCTCTGCTACTCAGCTGGGTGGCATTTGAATCTCTTCTGGGTGGGCGCCCAAATGCCCAGCTTACAGGAAACAGCTCAGGATCCATTTCTTCCCCACAAGGATCGTTAATGGCCAGCCAGGCCTGCTGACAGGGGCAGCAAAGGGGCAAGTGCCCCAGCACCAGAGCCCCGGGCCCTTTGCATGAGCGCCAGAGCACTGTGCCGGGCGCTCCGGGGGGTGCAGAGGGGTACCTGCTCTGGCTCCACCCCTTCCAGCCGAGGCCCCTCCCCTTCCCGGGGTGCAGAGCCCGCCCTGGGGTGGCTGTCAGCCCCACTGTGCCCAGAGCGTCCCACGTGCGCCTGACTGCTCCGAACAGCCGTGCCCAGCGGCTCCCAAGCAGCGTGCACGGGCCATCCCGCCCAGGGGGACGTGCAAAGTCGCCTGCCGCTCAGCCGCCGGGGGAGGAAACTTTGGTTGCTTTTGCCAGTTGAAGCGTAACCGGCCCTGGGGCCGGGAGTGTTTAATCTCCGCTGCTCCCCACCCAGCAGTTCCTGAGTAATAACTTCCCCATTCACCGGAGTCCCAGCCAGGCGGGTGCAGCCCCAGGCCTCTGTCAATATTGACTTCCCGGAAGGCTGCAGGGAGCGGGGGTGGGAGCCGTGCTGGCGAGTTACAAGTTAGCCTCTGCGCTCGAGGGTCTTTGAAGCCGTTAAATACACAGGGCGGCTGAAGTCTGGCCTTGGCGGGGGGGATGCAGCTGAGCAGTCCTGGGGTTTGTCCTTTGGACGGTGGGGCCGTAACATCCGGTGCGACCCAGCCTTGTGCGAGCGGCCCGGGCAGGCCCAGTGCACGCGGGAGGCCTTCGGAACTCCCCTTTGGAAGGCTCTCGTGACCTGTGGGCCGGGGAGGGGACGACGTCTGCCTCTCGTGCGGCTTCGCACAAACCCGGCTCCTTCCCTCTCCTCCCAGCTCCACGGCGCGCACCCGCCTCGCGGCAACCCCACCCCCACCTTGCGGGCTGCATCCCGGTACCCAGAGCGGCGACGTCGCCTCTGCACGGGGGCTGTCTAGCACCGGGCCCTGCCCCCCCGCAGGCTGGGCTGGACTCCTGGCCTGTGTCTGGGGGGCTGGTCTCGTCGCGCAGGGCTCCCCCATTTCTGTCCTTGTCGGAAATTCTCTGTGAGCGAGGGGCTCCCCAGGGTGTCTCTGAATGCGGCAGGGCCGTGTTCTGCATGGAATGCATGTTGTGTTCGCTCTGTGACAGCCCCCCGGTGCAGAAATCCACTGCAAGGTGTGTGTGTGTGTGTGGCTGCTGTCCCTAAAACGGAGCTCGAGTGAAACCGGAGTTGTGGCTTGCCCTGGGCAAGGGGGATTTCGCCCTGAGAGGCCCGTCGTCTCGCCACTAAAGTCAGTGACAAGAACGCCAGCAGCGTGAGAGCTTTGCCGCATGTCACGGTCCTAAGCCCACTCTTGAGTGACCCTGAGTATTTTATGATTTCAGGATCAAGCCATGTGAAACTGGAGGAGCTGCCGGATTGGCGGAGTTTGGATCTGAGGCCTGGCGTTGATTTAAAAGGTAGCAGGACTTTTACGATGAACCTCGGCTGAGTTTTGAGTTACTAACAAAACCTGACTCGGGGAAGGCTTTCCTTGCTTTTAGGTTGCAAAAGATTTGTTCTAGCAAAGGCTGTGAGGGGGGAGGGGGAGATTTCCCACTGTGGAAAACTGATCTTTCTGCAGGAAAAAAACCCCGTTGAATTCTCTAGCAGGGGGAGCGCTGTGTGTTAAATCCCCTGACTGCTTGAAACACTCTGCAGAAAGGGCCACACACTTTATTTCTTGCTGTGTGCTTTCAGAGTAACTCCAGCAGGTTCCATCCTGTTGCATTCGATTGAACTGTCCCCCTGCACCTGACAGCAGTAAAACAAAGGGAAATGGTCTAAAAATAAAGAAGAAAAAATCAAAGGAAAAAGAAAACAAACGCTGGGAGATTTTCCTTCCTACATTTTACTGTAAGAACGTTGAACCTGAAATTGCTGATTCTTCCCGGCGGCAGCCTGTGTCCTGCCACCCAACCCGGGCAGGGCCTGTGATCGCTGCAGCCCTCCGCGGACTTCAGTGAGCCTTGGGCTTCGTCCACACGGATCAGCCTGCCGGGCCGAGACCTTAGTGGGGTCTGCTTGTCCGCACACGCACACGTGCTGCTGTCCGGGGCGGGCTCCGGGGGTGTGCCTGCCCGGCTGCGCCCGGGGCCCTAGAGGCGTTTCAGAGGAGTGGGCCATGTGCCTTTCTCAGCGGGACGGTCAAATCAAAAGTTGCAGTGGAACCATCAAACTCCTGGGGGCTGGGTTCAGCCCACTGGCCAGCGTAAAAGTGCTAGGTAAGTCCTCCAGCAGAGCTGAAGGGGGCCTAGGGCTGCCAGGGGTCCAGTGTTCACCCGGACAGGCCGGTATTTTCGGCTCCTGCCCGGTAAAAAAATTCAGAGAATATTGGACACCTAAGATGTCCTAAAATGTCCGGTATTTTCTGAATTTTTCCCCGGCCAGGAGGCAAAAATGCCGGGCACCTGGAAACCCTCCAAACACTCAGCGCCCGGCCTCTCCCCCCCTCCCAGCCCCCCGACCCCAGCCCCCATGCTTACCTAGTTCCCCAAGGCTGCCGGTACAAAGTGGCTGCCGGCCAAAAGACCTAGGGGAAGCAATGACTCCCCTGGGGCTTAGTGGTCAGCTGCTCCTATCCCTGCACTCACTCTTAAAGGGGACATGCTGTTTTAATGCTGGTGGGTTTTTTTTATTTATTTATTTTTTTTTTGGCTCAACAGCTTTGGTCTCCCTCTCTTTTTTTTCCCCTTCAACACAATTTTTTCCCAGGTTTTTTTTTGGGGGGGGGGGGGTGAGGGGGCGGGGGGGTTTCAACCATCTGGCAACCTTAAGGGGGCCTAAGTGATGCATTTGCCTTGTGCAGGCCTCTGCCCGGAGCTGGATTGCTCCGCAGTGGGGGCACCAAGCATGTTCTGGCGGAGGGCGAGTTCCAGCTGTGCCCCAGGCCTGTCAGCAGGGGTATAAATTCAGGGCCCTGTGCTCCTGCCATGCCCAGGGTGTCTGGGGGAGGCCTGCATGCTGGTGAAAGGGGGATACAGGGGCCTTTGTGTGAGTCAATAGTTGTCACGGTTTGGAGGTTCGGTGCTCCCTGCCGCCTACGTCCCTCAGTGCGAGTGCGCGCTCCACTGTTCCTGCCCGTCCGCCCTCTTCCCACCACCCTCCTCTCTGTTCTCTGCAGTCCCGCCCCTTCCCTAGGCATCATCCAGCACACGCAGAGCACTCCTTATGAATCGGGGCCTCTCTATATCCTGGGGTAGCACGGTGCCCTCGTGTGAGAGATCCCTGGGCAGCGTGGGTTGGGAGAGGTTTGGGTTGGAAGAGTCTCACTTTGTTTCATTTTTTTACGTAAGAACATAAGAATGGCCAGACGGGGTCAGACCAAAGGTCCATCCAGCCCAGTATCCTGTCTGCCGACAGTGGCCAAAGCCAGGTGCCCCAGAGGGAGGGAACCGAACAGGTAATGATCATGCGATCTCTCTCCTGCCATCCATCTCCACCTTCTGGCAAACAGAGTCTAGGGACATCATTCCTTACCCAGCCTGGCTAATAGCCATTAATGGACTTAACCGCTATGAATTTATCTCGTACTCTTTTAAACCCTGTTATAGTCCTAGCCTGCACAGCCTCCTCAGGCAAGGAGTTCCACAGGTTGACTGTGCGCTGTGTGCACTTTTCTCCAAGGAATTGTAAAGAAAGGGGTTTCTGTCTTCCTCAGCTCATCTGGGATTTGCTCAAAGGGTCCGTGACCCTGGAGCTCAGTTTCACATCTGTAGCCCCCCAGGGAGTTTGGGGAGTTTGTCACAGACATTTCACAGAGCAAAGGCGCTAGGATGGGGAACCCGGGAGAGGCTTGCAATGCACGGGGCTGGGAGGCAGGAGAGCTGCATGCTGTCCCTGACTCTGCCGCGCACTCTGCGCGGTGTTGGTCAAATTGCTGGAGTTCTCTGTGCTGTTGTTTCCCCACCTGTACCATGGGGGTGATGCGCTGCAGGGGTCTTTCACAGGGACGCTGTGAGACTCCAGCCCTCCACCTCTGCAATGTGTGTGGGGACCCGGGGCTAGACGGGACTGGAGTGAAGCGTTTTATTGTTGTTCCTCTGGAAGGAGAATCCAGAGTGAGAACCACATGGAGCCGCCAAGAGAACAGGGGCGTCCGCCTTGATTTTTAAAGCAGCGGCTGCCATGAAGGTCTCACGTGCCGCAGCCCGGCTTCACTGCCAGTTGTTCTCTCAGGCAATTGCAGGGCGTTGCTTTAGGGCTGCACGGATTACCCATAGAGAGGGGCAGGCCCCACCAGCACTGACCCTGCGTCGGCTCAGCCAGGGTTTCCATGGGGTGCAGCTTCCAGCAGCCATCCTGGGAAGCAGCAGAAAGGAAATGACAAGGGGGTGAGTCACTGAGCCGGCTGGCTGGGGGTCAGGGAGCTTGCAGCGAACCGCAGTTGCGCCCTGGTCGGCCGGCGGGAGCTGGACGTGGCTGAGGCGCGCCCCGGGCAGCTCAGGGGGGAGCAGGAGGAAAGATCAGGAGCTGGGCTTTACGCTCCGGGGGCAGCTAGTGCTTGTGACAGAGGCAAGCGGAGGTTCTGACCACAGCCTGGGTCTCCCCCCGGAGCACTGGCCTGCAGGGGGCAAGAGAGGAGCTGCAGGCCGGGCAGGGGACCAAAGGGATGTGGTCAGAACAGGCTGTTGCCATGGCACCCTGGCCCAGCTGGCGACCGGAAAGCCCCGAGGGAGATTGTCAGTCCGAGGCGGGGACAGAGGGTTTTCTGGAAGCGTCTGTGTTGCTGCCATCCCCTGCCAGCCCCCGGGGCAGGATTCTGGTCACGTAAACCAGGCGTCAATCTTCTGAGCGTGAGCAGGTCGCACAAGCTCTGGGGGCAGAGTCGTCCTCGGCCGTGCAGGGCCCCTGACGAGCCCTTGGGAAGCTGCTGTGGGCCTGACCTCTTGCCATTAAAGTCAATGGGAAAACTCCCACAGGCGCTAAGAGACCGAAGGGCTGAGGGCCAGAGGGCTGCCTAGGAAGACCGACGGGCGGATCGAGTGACTGACTCACTGGACATGCGAGAGACGAGGTGGGGGACGATGATCCGGTTCGTTGGACGTTACAAGCTTGGAGCAGCACAGAGCAACGCTTCAGGCCGGAGGAAGATCTCGGGAACAGCCCGTGGCCCTGGAGGTGGCATGCGCTCCGTGGATTTGCACAGTCGAGTTATTTAACACCAGGATCCCTTGGAAAATGGCTTTTTATGTGAAGGGGAAAAAGCTGTTTGCATGGGTTGGTTTTCAAAACCCGAAACATTTCACCATCGGAAAAATGAAGAAAAAACCCCTCTGGTGGTGGTGTTCCCATGCTACAAAATGTCAAATTTAAAGAAAAATTTCCTTTCCCGTTTTCATTTCTAGAAAAGGCCATTTTTTATCACGTTCCAGGAACTTTTCGCCTTGCTCTATTTTAGTGCATGTTCTTCAGCGTCAATGAGTGTAAACAGCACCCGCCCCTCCCCTCCCATTTCAGTGCTGTGCCTGTGCATGGGCGTGGGCATACCGGGAGGGCTTGTCTACACGCCCCATTACTCTAGAAGACGGCGGAGTGTATGTAGACAGCCGAATCGCCCTTCCTGCTTTAACCCGTGTGTGGAGGCTCTTGCTCTGGGTGAAGAATACCTTCTTCCTAATCAGCGTAGTCTCCGGTTGGATTAGATTCATTCGGAATAAAGCCCTCTTGCTCCGGAGGAAGCGCATCCACAGGGAGCAGTGGGTGTTAAAGGAGAGCGTGCCATGGGATGAGTCACTGAATGGCAGTTCCTTGGAGCCCTGCCTATTTCTAGACCTGCTCGCCCTGGCCCTGCTTGAGGTACGGGAGTGTCCTGAACTCCCCATGCTTTGCTTTGCTCTGTGCTTCTTGCTGCACAGCCAGACCCTGTCGGAGAGCTTGTCCAAGAGACACTTCCTCCTAGTCGTTTGTGAGCGCAAGAGGTTCATGTAAACATGTGTGAGAAGAAGAATGGCCTAGTGGTTATCTTCATGCCTGGGAGTCAGGAAACCTTACTGCCACAGACAAGCTGTGTCACTATGGCAAGTGACTTAATGCCTCAGTTTACCTACACGTGAATGGGTATAACCGTGCTTGTTTAGTTACATAAGAGCGGCCAGACGGGGTCAGAACAAAGGTCCCTCCGGCCCAGTGTCCTGTCTGCCCACAGCAGCCACTTCCAGGTGCCCCGGAGGGAGGGAAAACAACAGAGAATCGTCACGCGATCCCTCTCCTGTCACACATGCCAGTGGGAACGTACACCCTGCGCCACCCGTGCCACGTGCCCCAGTTGATGCCTAGCAGCGAGGGCCCCGGCCTGGCTCTGACCGCAGCTGGACTTGTTCTCCCCGCTCTGGGGGAAAGGGGCTGAGGCAGGGGTGTTCCTTTCCTGCGGGTGATCCCCTTGCTGGTCTGTTGCCTGCTCGGCCATGCAGTGCCAAGGAGGGCGGGCCGGAGCTCTCTGCCCAGGGCACATGGAGGGGTGACTGAGCGGCACAAGCTGGGATTGTTCCTCAGGTGAGGTCAGTGTAAACAGCTGCGCTTCTCAAACGTTTTCTGCTGCCCTGTGTGTGCTGGCCGGGGGCCGTGCAGCATCACCTCACCCCTGTGGCATGTGGGTGCGTCAAGCGTGAGCCAAGCAGGAAAGGACGCCAGCTGGGCGCCTTCAAGAGTGCATCCTGCAGGCGGTCTGGAAGCGCATGTCCCCTGGCTGTCAAAGCCCACAGGGGCTGGGCATGAGCCTTTCATAAATCTTACCCTTGCCTGGCGATCCGGCTGCCTCGCGGCCTTGCGGAGAAGCACTGGGGGGCTCAGATTCTCCAGGCACTGGGTACCCCAGGGCTCCATGCCTGGCTGCTCACTGCCTGTTCCGCCGTGTTCTCCAGGCATCATTTAGCTCCGTGGAACGTTGCGTCCCTGAAAGGCAAGCGGGTGGATTGCGCGGGGGCAGCGGGGATTTCTGATGGGGACCGTGGGGTCCAAGGACCACTTGGTCGTGAGAACCAACGGCTGAAACGGTGACAGTGGCAGTCTTCTCTTTAAAGCAGGACCCCGGTGTGACGTAGTGCGGGTACCTTGCTGGTTGCTAGGCTGGGGCTGTGGGTGACCCCACTGGCTGCTGTCTGTACCACGGCCCAGCAGGTCAGGGGATGAGTCACTAGGCAAGGGTCTCCCAACCTGTCCGACCAGCTACCCCCCAGGGAGAGGAACAGAGGAAGGTGGAATGTCGCCCCTGGCTGGGGGCAGGGCTGGAGGAGAGTTAGTTTCAGTCTGGGATCATGGAGGAAGCAGCCTAGGCAACGGGCTGGAATTTAGGGGCCCAGTCTCCCGCATCTCCAGGGGGGCTGAGGCATCCTAGGCCTGCCCTGGAACCAGATTCCATCTGTGCTGTGTTGTACCCTGGAGAAGCAATAAACTCCCTCTGCTCTACTGGCTGGTGGAGTCTGTCCGTGCCATTACGGGGGTGCAGGAGGCGAGAAAAGCCCAACGCGCCATCACACCCGGACTTACCAAACGCACCCCTGCCTCCGCCAGACAAGTCCCTGCCTTAGAACAAATCACTAACGCAGAAGCGCTGGGCTTGATGCAGAAATGCCTAGGGGAGGGGTCCGCTGGTCCATGCAGTGCAAAGGCTGTAAGAGAATCGGAACGGTCCCTGCCCGCCCTTCCCAGCCAGGATACGTCTCACTGCATTTTTGACCGGTGACGGTGCGGAATGAACCCAGACTGCGGTGTCCTCCCCTGAATAGTTACATCCACCTGCCTGCGCAGGAGCATAGGAACCTCAGGCTGGCTCAGGCCCACGGCCCGTCTGTCACGTTACTGGATTTTGAGGGGAGCAGCCAGATCACTGATGCACCCATAGGTGGAAGTGTTGGCCCCAAAAATGGTATAGAAGGGGGCCATGTGGGGTGTTGAATAGAAGCTCACTGTCTGCTGATCCTATGTACACTGGTCATGTGACTGTATAATGTCTGTGTGTGTAGTTAGGAGTCTGTAATCTGTGTAGATACTGAATATTTCTCTGCATGTGGTTGAGCACTGGGCAGGGCCCGGCCTATGGACATGCTAATTAGCGAGGCCCTGTGGGACAATGGCTCTCAATGGGCCAAGGACACACCTAAAGAATGAATGGTGACTCATACCTAAGGGCTACCAGCAGGGAACACAGAGGAATGAGCCATGGGCCAGGTGACCTGCTGTAGCCAAGAAGAGGCCAGGAAGGAGGGATAAATAGGCCATGTGGTGGACTCCATCTTGGTCTTCAGCTCAGCACTTCATCCCAGAGGCAGCAGTGCAGGGATCGAAGAGCCCGGAAGACCTGTGAACCCATCCTGATCCTAAGATGTGCAACAAGGACTTTTAAACCAGCAGCTGTAACATCTCTGCTAGAGCCTGCATCGAGGATTGGGAGATTCGATGCATGTAATGTACTATCCTTTAGCAACCTTACTCTCATGCTTTTCTTTATTGTGGTAATAAACCTTTAGATGTTAGATGCTAAAGGATTGGCCCAGCGTGATTTGTGGGTAAGATCCAGAGGGTAAATTGACCAGGGATCTGTGGCTGGTTTCTTGGAACCGGACAGGACTTGTTTGGGGTAGGTGGGATTGGGTGCTAGGACCCCCCACCTGTGTATGAGGCCCGGGGCCATCTGGGGCACGGATATTGCTGGGGTGTTGGAGGGGTTTTGCTCGGGAGGCTTCAGGCAGGCAGCTGAAGCGCTCTGTGGGACTGGTTTGTGGCCTGTTTGGAGAGGTCACCAGTCTGGGGGCTGTAAGGAGCCCCGGATTTGAGCAATTCGCCCTGAGCGGACGCCCTCAGCTGTGCCCAGAAATGGCCCGGTCCGTCACACTGTCTCACCAGGATCCTCTCTCTGAGGCCCTTGTACCAGCTACATCCAAGGAAGGGCGAGAGCCGGCGACAGATGTGTACTCTGCTGCCTATGAAAGTCCATCCTAGCCCCTAACCAGTGGAAGGTGATGTCAGCCCGGGACAGTGAGGTTCTCCGCACCCTCCACGACACTTGTGATCTGACGTGAACTCTTCAAGCTCTTGCTTGCTTCCAGATGACTGGCCAGTCCTCCTTGGCCAGCCTGGCACAGTCAGAACGTGCTGTTCTCCAAGTGTTTCTTCGATTGCTCCTGCCTGTCAGACGAGGCCCCAGAAGGCCGCGGTTTGGCTTTGAAAAATCAAACCCAGAGGGGAGTCTGTAGCGAGGTGCCGTGGAGCCAGAAAGCTTGGCGGGGAGGGGGGGTGCGGGGTTGGGTCGTGGCTCATCTCTATACGGGGCAGCACGGCGAGCGTGCGGGATACTTTGCAACCCCAGCAAAGAACGATTTGCATCGAGGCTCCGTTTTATCTGAACCACTGGAGTTCAGAGGGTTTGAGTAAAAGGTTCTCGTTTCCGCTCATCTCTGGTCGGCTGTTTGGAGTCGAGCAGTAGCCCGAGAGCGGTCGGAGTTTGTGTGATTTAAATGACAAGTCCATATAGAGAAAGAGGCAAGACTCTGAGATAATGCAAATATCCTAAATCTGTGTCTCTACCATATCCTGAGCTACGGTTGCCAGGTGTCCGGCATTCACCCGGACAGTCCGGTATTTTCAGCTCCTGTCCAGTAAAAAAATTCAGAGAATACCGGACACCTGAGATGTCCGGTATTCTCTGAATTTTTCCCCGGCCAGGAAGCAAAAATGCCGGGCACCTGGCAACCCTACAAACACTCAGCACCCGGCCTTCTCCTCCCCAGCTCCCCTTTGGCCCCCAACACCCCGACCCCAGCCCCCATGCTTACCTGGTTCCCCAAGGCTGCCGGCACAAAATGGCTGCTGGCCAAAAGACCTAGGGGAAGCAATGCTTTCATAGTGCTCAAGCGCTGCCCTGTTCCTATCCCTGCACTCACTCTTAAAGGGGACATGCTGTTTTAATGCTGTTTAAATTTTTTTTTCTTTCTTGTATTTTTTGCTCAACAACTTTGATCTCCCTCCCCCCCTTTTTTCCCCCTTCAACAGAATTTTTTCCCGTTTTTTTGGGGGGGGGGTCGGTATTTTTGCTTCAACCATCTGGCAACCCTATCCGAAGCCCATGTGAGCTGGGAATTTATAGCAAAGGAGCTTTTAGAATTCCCAGGCTTGTTTTTACTGTTAACAAATGACCAAGAGCCTTTTGAGCAGGCAGGATTTGAATGCCTCCTAATGCTCCTTAATGTTGTCTCTCCGATTTCCAACTGCTGCTTCCTAAACCCTAGACTTCCTTCAGCAGGGCAGACCTGAGGATGTGCAAATTAGGAACTGACATGAACAAGCCGGCCAAGATTCCCAGCCTTTTAATAAGGCTCCTTGCACGCTGAAAGAGACCTTTCATCGAAGAGTCACAATCGCGTCAATGACTTGAAAACCGGGCTCACCACTGACAAATCGAATCCATATTTTCTTTGGTTTTTTAGCCAATGGCTGGAGGTCTTGCCTCAAGTGACTTGCCTTCTTTTGAGCAGCTCGTGTAAAATGGTGTCCTTGTGATCCTGCGGAAGAGTTACACAACAGCACAGCTCTGCGAGAAGAGAAAACCCCAAGTACGCCCAAAGGAGAGATCAAAGCCAAATGGGTTCCTTCGTGGCTTTCATGTTAGGGTTTTTTTTTAATAGTTTCTTCTACTTCTTTTCCATAATCGGAGACTTGTATCCCTTTTCCTTTGTATTCAGGCTCAAGATCAAACAAGACAGACATCTGTGTGGTATTTTTTCAATAATTTTATTTGTGGTGGGAACGAAGAGGTTTGGGAGGGAAATGAAAATAATGAAGGTGGCCAAAAAAATCACATAACTTTTCCTTCATTGACGTGAATGTTTGGGCCTGTCTGTTTGGTCCAAGGAAACAATCACAGCTGATGTAGACTGGAGAGATACTGATCTGAACTCTGGGCCTGAAAACCTCAAGTATTTGTTTTTTCCTTCTCTAAAAGACGTCTCCATTTAGCTGCATGGAACGTTGTGTCCCTGTAATGCAAGCGGATGGATTGCGCGGGTGCAGCTGGGATTTCCGAATGTTACCGTGTGGGGTTCAATGCACAACTCGATCATGAGAACAAAATGCCGATGTTTGAAACTGTGAAACATTTCACCCTTCTCTTTAAAACAGGCCCACAGTTTTATCAACCCCACCCCTGCCTCCCGCCAGACAAGTCCCTGTCTTAGAATAAAATATACTGAAACAGAAGTCATGGGCTAGAAGCATGGATTACTGGACGGGGGGGTCCTCTTGTCCATGGGCTTCAGAAAATTGTAAGATGATCACAGTGATCCCTCCTGCCCTTCCCAGCCATGACATTCCCGGGTTTTATTGTTCGCTTTATTTTGGTCTGGCTCTTTTGCAAAATGGGCCCACGTGTACAGAAAGGAAATTAAAAGTGAAAACTTTGAATGCTGAGAATTGCTCAGTGAATTGCAAGTATTTCCCGCAACCCTAATGTTTATATTAGATCATTCTAATACTAGATTTATTAGCTTGGTGCTTTCTGAGCATTAGGAGCTTTTAAGGCTGACTTAAGTTGGGCACCTGAGAATCGAGGCAGCCAAAATCC
Source organism: Pelodiscus sinensis (assembly GCF_049634645.1). NCBI lineage: Eukaryota > Metazoa > Chordata > Testudines > Trionychidae > Pelodiscus > Pelodiscus sinensis. The sequence continues at coordinate 54,560,209 of NC_134720.1, forward strand.
ATCGGGAATGTTGAAAAACTTGGCTGCTGTTTTTCGTAGAGTTGGACCAGAACCAGATGACTGAGTGGCTGGGCTGTTCAGATCCAGATGGAAGGCTTGTACATTGGCACCTCTCTGGGCCACTGAAGTGGAGATGGGGCTATATGCGGTAAAGCCCTAAACACACGTGGCATGGTAGTGCCAGAACGTTCTGGCTTTTGTGGGGAAACAGGCTCCATTTACTGTTGGATCAGGTACCTCCTAGAGAGACCCCTGTTCCTTCTCCCACGAGACCCCACTCACACGAACCCACGTGGCAGAGTCTGTGGGCGCAATGCGTGTGGCCAAAAGATGAATGCCCACACTGCGCAGTGTCGCGGAGGAGCACGATGGGAAGGGTTTCCTGTCAGGGAAATGGATGATGCGTGCAAAGGATGGCGGGAGACCTGCTGTCGTTTTGGACTAGTGCGTTCCCTGTAGAGTGCCAGGCTGTGGTTCTGCAAAGCACTCAACTGCATGTTTCACTTCAAGCTTGCAGTTAAGCACCAGGCCGAATGGGGCTTTAGGTCGCTGGCGGCGGGTTTGTCCCACCTGCCATACCTGTGTGTACGCTGCACTTAATTGTCTTGCATTTTGTCTGGTGCACAACACATGGAAAGCAAGCAACTCAGCCCTGTGTTTATAGACACACACGGATCCTTGCGCCTAGCCACTGTCCTGAGCCTGGAACGCCACACCTAAGCGCACGGCAGCCTCCCAAAGAGCGAAGTCCTGGGAGTCCACCTTCTCTTGAGCCGGCTCCGCGGCTCCATGTCCTCGGCCCGTCCTTAATCAAGTTACCGTCTCAGCCGCTGTCCGGGCCAGCGGGGCCCGTCGCTCTTCTCAATGAGAGAAATTTGCAGACAAATTTCTAGCAGCAGGAAGTGGGAGCTCTCCTGCCTGGCTGGCTGAACGGTGCCTGTGACCTCGGCGCGGCCTCCTGCGGACAGCGCCTCCGGCGAGCACCCCGCTGGCTCAGAAGCTGCCCTTCGACAGCCCCCCTCGTAGCACGCAGCAATGGCACGTCAGGCCGACCAGGGAAAGGATCAGTGTTTATGGTCCCTCCCGCTGTCAGCAGATGAAAGGGGCGACGGGTGCCTTCGGCTGGGTGCGGGCAGGTTTGTCCCCGACGTAAGGAGTCTCAGAGCAGCGTTCTGTTTTAATGGCGTGGCTCGTCTCCGAGTGAGGAAATTGCCTCTCCCCACGCAAAGGGCCCTCCGCCGCGGCTCGCGCTTTGGGATGCAACAAACCGCTCCAGTGAGCGGCCGCGGGGAGGTTTGAAACCAGCTTCAGTGCCCCGTGCTGGGGAACCCCCCACAGCTGCAGGGAAAGCGTTGGCCCAGGCAGGGGGTGTTACCACGCACCCCCAAAATGACAACGGTGCACGTGCAGGCCGGACAAAGAGCGAGTCTGTTTGGCGGAGAAAGGGCTGAAAGCGTCTCGGCGCTGCCCAAGCTCGGCTCCATAGATCTGATTAATTTACCTTGTGACAGTCGTGACGGCAGGGGCAGGGCAGCGCCCCGGCTGAGGGCTGACCTTTCACCTGCGGGGAATGGCTGCACAATAGGGCTCCGAGCGGTCAGAGGAGTGACCCTTCCTTTCACAGCTACCTGCTGCTTCCCACAAAGCCATTGGACACGGCTTTCAGTATGATGGAGGACACCTCCAGCCCAAAGGCCCTGTGTCCCGGCCAGGGGAGCCCCGTGGACACGCAGCCTGGGCCGGACGGGCTCCGGGGATGCGGTGGAAGGGGCAGAAGGAACCCACCTCCCCCTGCACCCCAGGGGTGTGCTGTGCCGGTCGTCGATCTGTGTTACTGTCGGTATTGGCCCAACCGCAAGGCCCCGCTCAGCGTTTCCTCGGGGTGGACGCCCGGATCTGGCCGTGCACGACCAGCTGGAGACCTGGCCTGTGGGAATCATGGGCAGGAGGGAAGGTGTCCGACTCCGTGGCAGGCTCGTGAGAGGTGTGGAGACCCCTCCTGCCACAAAACCACGCAGGATTCCCTGCATGGGCACGAGTAGGGCACGGCACCGAGGCCAGGCCAGAGGGGGTCTGGGCTGGAGGAAGGGCAGGAACGTGGCTGGTGGCTCCGTGGTTCATAGACCCCAGGGGGTTGGGACACAGGAGTCGTGGCCTGTATCCGGCTGTGAGACAGCGGCCGTGGCCAGGAGGAACTGCCCTGGGCCCTGCCTGCGGGGGGGGGCAGACGAGGCAGGGCTGTTTCTCACCCTCCCGAGGCCCTTTGGGCTCTGAGGCGGGACGGAGCCGCCAGGCCGCCCGGCAGTCACAGGGCCCCGTCCGCTGGCCCAGACGAGTCGCCCTGAGGTCAGGAAGGAAGCGCTCCTTCCAGCCGGGCGCGGCGGGTGCCTCTTGGGAATGGGCTGGCAGCCCCGGAGCAGCCCGGCACACAGCCTGCCGGGAGCGCTCTTCCTCGTTCCCTGCCACCGCGCGGTGCTCCAGGCACGCCACGCAGGAGCTGCCAGAGCCTTGCCCTGCTGGGCCTGGGGGCGTGAGCCGCTGCCGCCTCCGGAGGCAACCAAAGCGGAAGCACTTCGCTGGAGAAACTTTGCAGCTTCCTGGCGGTGGGGATTGAAAGCCTGTTCAATGAGTTAACCAGTTCAACATGAAATTGAACCTGGCTGGAGTCCTCCCTGTCCCCCTCCCCCCCCCAGTGCACCATGGCCGGGCTGGAGTGCCCCCCTCACACACACACACACCACAGGCCAGGGCTGCTCTGGCCAGGCTGGTGCACCCTCTGCTCACAGCAGGCCCTGTGGGGCTGGAGCAGCCCCCTGCCTGCAGCGGGTGGGGGGAGGCTGCTCCAGCACCCGCCGGTTATTCATTCATATCCCTCGCTCCCGGCGTAACCAGCTCTCTTGCAGCTTGCGGAGTCGGTACGTGCCCCCTGGCGCTGGGACCCTCAGGCCCGAGGGCAGCCTGGAAGGGGAAACACCGCTGAAGGCGGGCACTGCACCGGGAGTTCGTGGCCTACAGGAGACCCAGTCCTGCTCCCGTGGCAGCCAATGGCAGAGCCAGGGCGCGCAGGGTGGAGTTCTGTGACACACTTGCTTGTAGTTTTCCCGCCCTGTGCAAGGTCTGCTGCACTCTGGAGCCGTCAGACAGGAGGGGATCTCCCCAGCCCCCCCGGCAGGGCAAACCAGACTGCAGCCGAGTGGTGCAAAGAGCCCACGGAGGACTGTCCCAGGCCGGGTCGCCGGCCACGCTGGGCTATGCGCGCAGCAGGGAGGGACTGCTCTCCCGACAGATCATGTCAGACACTAGAATAGGCGTTAATCTTGCCCCGATGGGCGCAAGACCCAAGCGAACGTGCAGCGCGGGGGAAGGGACGCGGGGAGTTTTATTTGTCCTGCCCAGGGCCAAATGGAAAGACTCTTTGAAGAGCGCAGCGTCTCCGTGGTTTCACAGGAAGCCACCGCAGCTCCTTGCCTCTGCCGGCCAGCTGGCCAGCTCTGTTCCGGCAGCCGGGACCTGAGACGCTGCCAGCGCACCCGGGCACCCTGCCTGCATGGGCCCAATTCTGCTTGTGGGTAAAGCCAGAGGGAATGCGCCGCATTGGGCGCCCCAGCTAATGAACGGGCAGGCTGGCCAGCCCCCTCCCCCTCCCTCTCCTCTCCTCTCCTCTCGACAGCCAGGTGCCAGAGCTCCTTCTGCAAGTGAACACGCTGCTTCTCCGGCCGTCCTCACGCTTCCAGCTTTCCAGCGGGTGCAATGCGCCATGCCTGCCCGGAGGGGCATCTGCATCTCACCCCATCTCTCTTGCCCCATGCCTCTCCCCGCCCAGCTGCTCAGGAACAGAGCGGCTTCCACGTCTTTTTTCGTAAGAAAACAACTGCTGCCCGGACCCGATTCCGACTCCCCCAGCGCTGTCCCCTCGGGGGAGATCTGTCCCCGGATTTTGTCACTGCCTAAATCTCGCCTTCGCCCTCTAGCTGGCTCCCCCTCCCCGCCCCAAGCCCTTCCCCTGCCCAGTTCCCCCACGCTCGGCCAGCAGTGAATGAAAAGAGCTGTAGAGATGATCCTCTTTTATAATCGCATGAGGTTCAACAAGGACTAGTTCAGCGTCCTGCCCTAGGGACGGAAGAATCCCAAGTATTGGTACAGGCTGGGGACCGACTGGCTGGGCAGCAGTTCTGCAGAAAAGGACCTGGGGGTTCCAGTGGATGAGAAGCTGGAGATGAGCCAACCGTGTGCCCTTGTAGCCAAGGACTTAGCGCACGAGGGGCACCCTCGGCGAGGGAGCGGCTGCATGAGCGACCCTCTTTCATCTCCATGGCCACAAGGCTGCCGGAGCCAAGCCGCTGTCCCGGGCAGGGCGGAGGTGCTCCCTGCGCCGGCAGCCCTAGAACGTGCGGGCGGGGCCAACGGGACCGTGGCAGCGCCAGGGTGGGCTGTGGAGGGAGCACCCGGCTCTCCCAGTCTGCTGAGTGCCATCGCCCCCCCCCCCCACGGGCCCTCGGCTTCACGCGCCGGCCACGCTAGCAACGCCCTCCGGAAAACGCTGCGCGGACGGAATCTGGCGACTCTGCGTGTGGGCGACGGTTACAAAGTGCCCCGCCGGCCACGCACAGAGCCCTGATGGGCCCTGCGGCCACGGCCTGCCTGCCACGGAGCCGTGCGCGTCTGCACGGGCATAGCCCAGTCCTTGCCCAGCTGAAATCCACGGGGGCTTTGACATTGGCTTCCCCGGCAGCCAGTCTGGGCCCGCGTAGCTGCTTGTAGAGACGTGAGTGGCGAGTGTACACGCAAGGGCGGTGTTTCCAGAGCACGGCATTGGCCTGTCTCCTGTTGCCCACAGCACTGGTATCTCCCCCAGCCTGTGCCCCCTGGACAGAGCTGCGAGGGGATGTTTGCTCCCTCCAGCCAGCCGCTCGGGACTTTAGACACTGCAGTGGTTCCAGGCTTTTGGGGTTCTCCCTGCTGCTGGTCTGCAGGTAAATAACCCAGCCCCACTGTTCCCAAGGTGGCGGCGGCGCTGCTGCCCCGCAGGCAGGTGATAACGCCGGGCAGACGGGTTTCTGCGGCATGTGGCATTTGCAGAAGGGGAGACCAGTTTTGCATGTGATGCATGAGCTAGACAAGCAAAGTGGATAATTATCCATCCTTGGCTGCGTGTTTTGGACCACGTACGGACCCCGGCTCCGCGCCTGTGGCTCACAGTGACTTGGGTGCACGCCTGCATGAGGGAGGACTGTACAGAAGAGGCCCCATGGTGACTCGTGTGCATTTATAGCTAGGTGTGCACTCCAGCCCCAAAGGGCAGGCCCCGAATGGCTCTTTATCCATTTGTAACCATCCAGCGCAGGCTCCCTCCAGGAGAGCGTTGGTTCCTTTGTCAAAGTTTGTGGCCGTCTCTTATCTCTCCCCGCACGCTGCTGCACTTGAGGCTGTGGGTTAATAGGCCGTTCAGCACTGGAAGGTGCCCTTCTTGGCTTGGGCAGGTGCAAGCTGTTTGTAAGCTTGTGGAAAGGGACATAAATCATTCCTAAGGGACGTCTGGGAACCGTCATAACTTATCGGCTTTTTTATCAACTTGAAAGGGCCCCTCAAAGAAATACCTGCGAGGCTAAAGGAATGATTTGTGAGTTAAGCAGTAACCTATTGTTTCCCCTCAAACATGCTGGCCAATGGTTCCTTGATATGCATCTGAAAATAAATAGTTAATAAAGGTGTTTTGATTGGGACATCTGTTGCAATTCTGAACATTGGGGCTTAATTACTGACTGAAGAATCAGCTCTTCAGAAGGTTTGGGGGACAGAGATTGATGGGGGTCACCAGGTTACTCAGAGTAAAATCTTAACCCTTATCTGTAAAATGCAGTGTCCAATTGATTTTCTCTGGACCGTTGCACACAGCACACGGCAGTCGAGCCAGGAGGGGCGTGGCAAAACCGTGTCCTTTTCAGCATGCTTCCAGAACGACCCATCGGGAGCCTTTGATTCCCAGAGAGCGGTGCTGCAAGCAACCCGTCCCCTCCAGAGCCCCGACGCGCAGATGGGGCAAGGGGAAGACTTTCCATTCACCAGTTTTCTGCTCCAGTGGGAGAGGGTTCGCGCTCGGCAGGGAACCCAGGCGCACGCAGCAGAGCTGGGGAGCTAACACCGCCCCGGGGGGTTCAGGCAATTGAACATTCCCGTAGCCCAGGGGCCTCCAGCCTTTTCAAGCGCAAGGTCACTTGTTGAATGTAAGTGCAACGTACGATCTACCTCAGAACCCAAATACCCAAGGCCCCGCTGCCTTCGTGCCCCTTCTCTGAGCCCCGCCCCTGCTCGCTCCGTCCTCCCTCCCTCCCGCCCCCCATTCTCTCTCCCCCTTTCACCAGGCAGGGGCAGAGGGTTGGGGTCTGGGGCTAAGGGATTCAGAGTGTGAGGGGCTCTGAGCTGAGCCTGGGGCAGGGAGTTGGGGTGCAGGAGGGGGTTCTGGGAGGGAGTTTGGGTTCAGGAGGCTCAGGTCTGGGGCAGGCGCTTGGGGTTCAGGACTGGGGCAGGGGTTCAGAGCTGGCTCCAGCTGGGCCCTGCTTACCACAGGTGGCTCCTGGGTGGGGGTGCAGTGGGGCAGAGCCAGGCTCACCCCTGCCCTGGCCCCGAACCACTCCCAAAGGCAGCCAGCACACTGCCTCCATCCCAGGCCCTGTTGTGCCCCTCGCCCATTCTGTGGAGATAGGATACAGGGTGGGAGGGGGCACCCTGACGTCAGCGCCCCCCTCCCCTGCTCTGCACAGCAAGCAGGAGGCTTCGGGGGGCAGGAGTTGCACAGCAGTGGGGGCGGGGGCAGCTGAAATGCTGCACTTGAGACCCTCTTGGCCAGAGCATCAGGATCCCCTGCCAGAGGTTCCAGATCTAGCGGTAGATCCCGATCGCCGGGCTGGTGACCTGCCATAGAAAGTCTCAGCGGGGTCGCCAGGTGAGTCTGGAACTTTAAAAACGACGAGCCGTCCTGTGGCACGTTAGAGACTCACCAAAGAGAGAGAGTCGTGAGCTTTTGTGGGCAAAACCCACAGCACCCGCTTCTGTCTGCTATAAATAACTTGTTTGCTGTTAGTCCTACTCCAGCTGCTTGCCTGAGGACGTGGGCTGTGCCCACGGAAGCTCGTGAGTCTCTGTATTTTGCTTAGGCTCTAAGGGGCCACAGGACTGCTCCTTGTTCCCACGGACATCGCGGGGTCCCCCGACGGTGGCGTTCCAGTGACGGGGGAGGGCTCAGCGTGGCCGCTCTGCGTGTGGAGCTGAGGGAGGGAAAGGGGTGTTAGCTCGCACAGGCGGGGGGCTTGTGTGTCGCAGCTCAGTGATTGTGATTTAAACACCGGGGGTGCATCTAGACTGGCAAGATTTTGCGCAAAAACTTGCCAGCTGTCTACACTGGCTGCTTGAATTTGCGCAAGAACATTGACGATCTCATGTAAGAATTCAGGGCTTCTTGCACAAATACTCTGACGCTCCCACTCAGGGATAAGCCCTCTTGCACAAGAATACTTGCACAAGAGGCCGGTGTAGACAGGCACCTTCATTTTTTGCACAAGAAAGCCCAATGGCTAAAATAGCCATCGGAGCTTTCTTGCGCAAAAGCGCGAGTATACTGGGCACGGATGCTTTTGCACAAAAGCATCCGTGCCAATCTAGGCGCTCTTTTGCGGAAATACTTTTAACAGAAAAAATTTTCCATTAAAAGTATTTCCGCAAAATCATACCCGTCTAGATGCAGCCCGGGAGTGGCTGGGGCCAGCTGCAGGGGGCAATGGCGGACAGGTGCCAGGGCAGAGGAGAGTCGGACCTGGGCAGCGGGCGGCTCGAGAGATGAGGCGGCCCCTGACATGCAGGGGGCCCAGCTCCCTCGTTATTCTGCAGGGAAGAGACCTCGCCCCTTTTCTCAGGTGAGGCCACATGTCCTCAGTGTTCTGGCCCCATTTTCCACAGGGCCTGTGGGGTGGGGCTGTCCCAGTTCATAGCGTGAGCGCCGACAGCCTGGGGTCTCTCTCCGGCCTGGCAGCACCTCTGGGCTGGAGCGCAAACCCCTGACTCCCCCCACACCCCTCTGGTTTGTGCTGCGTCCCCCTGCCAGAACTGCCAGTGGCTTGCAGTGCACAGCTCCCTCACACCCAGCCCGGGCTCCGTGCTGGGCGCTGGCTCTCCAGCCCACTGCCAGGGGGCGCGGGACAGAGCTCCCGGCTCGGCAGTGTCAGGCTCTGACGTCGGCAGCCAATTGCCAGTGAGGGGCTGCCGGGTTAATACCCTGCCGGGGGGTTCGGCCGGGCGGGAGTAGCTTTGGAGTGAGCGAAGCCACGTTTGTTCTTGCCTGCCAATGGAGCTTTGAGCTGGAAACTTCCGGTGCGGCTGCCCCGTCACCTGGTTCTGCGAGACCCTTTGTCACTCTTGGCAGTCACCTTCGGACTAGTCCCTGTCCACCCCTTTTCCAGAACATTTAGGAGAAGTTTGACAGCAGTGATGCAAATGCAGATCCCTGCAGCACAACACTCACTCCTACACACCCCCGCCCATCTGTGGAGTGGAGTATCCGGCCAGCAATGTTTTCATGATGCTCTAACGAGCCTTCAATTACCTGAATAACCAGCCTTTTGTTACTCTTAATCACCCTGCCCCTCCCTCTGTGTATAACAAACTCCCTGCCCCAAAAGCAAAGCTGGGAGCAGCCCAAACTGTCGCGTTTAAGAACTGGCTCAGGGCCAGGGCATGGGCTTTTAGCAGCCCCCCAACCATCAAATCCAGGGGGTCAAACTCCGGAGGGGGGCTGCTGCCCCCGATTGGAAATAGACAGGAAAATGTCTATTTAGTCACAGCCGGGTTTTCTTTGCGGTGTTGTCTGAGTAAACGTCTCTGCGCTAAGTCCATGTGCCCCTCCCCATACACTGCTTTTTAAGCTGTAGGTCAGAGATACCATTTTCTCTGGGTTTTAAGCTGTCCTTTTCTCAGTTGCTCTGTAAAACCCAGCGACCACGTCTGCTGTATCACGCATACCATGTTGTGTGGTTAATAAAATCACCCTTTTGCAGGCAGTGATTTGATTCTTGTGTCCTGGAAGGTGACAGGAGGGCTTGTCTGTCTGCCTGGCACTGCGAGTCAGCGATCAGAGACTGCCGTCTGTCTGCTCTTTCTCTTCAGGCTCTCGTGTGGTGGACGAGCTCGGGGTGCCCTCTGGAAGACGTTCAAGTGCTTCCTTCCTGGGTCCAAGAAGGGGGTTTTCACGTAATGGTGGCAGCTACCTCCCAAGGCCAGGGAAGCTGTGACCGGGGCAGTTTAAGCAGCAGGCCAGGTATTTGAAGGTCTCTTGCAGGCCCCCACCTTGCACTCGGAGTGGCTGAGCAGGGAGCAGCCTGACAGGGTGAGAGCGCCTCTGCTTTCCCCTGGCCTCTGTCCGACAGGCTCGGGGAGTGAGCTGCAGCTGCCTGCAGAGGGGAGGTTTCTGGGTAGGATCCCGCTGAACAGTCAGGGACTGAGTCTAACACCTTGCTCTTGTGGCCGCAGTGCAGAGGCTCCGTCTCTCGGATGGTGCAGCGGAGCACAGCCCGATGGAGGGAGTCAGGGGAGTGCAGGAAAGGTGGGTTCCCGGCGTGTGTCTCTCTCTCCAGGGGGAGATGTGTCAGTATCTCAGAAACATGAGCATTTTCATCCTTATTGCAATGATTCATCCCCTCTGCTCTTACGGCCCATCCAAGTGCATTAGCGCCGTCCCCTCCCCCAGCCTTTCAAACGGCACCTCGCAGCCGCATTAGTAGATCGCAAATGCAGCATTAAGTCTGCAGGAAGATTGAAGAGCCACCGCCGGGTGACACATCACACCATAACACAACGGGAACGTGCTCGCTGGCTGAGATACCAGCACCCGCACTCACTTAAACCGAGATCTGTCTAAGAGCCTCATTTATTGTCACCAGTGAACGCCCATTATTCAGTCTCCCGTCAGGAGAGGAGACTAGACTAGTCCCCGTCTCCCTCTCAGCGCTCGGGATGAGTTGCACACGCCGCAGGGAAACGGTTCAGTCCCCACCAAATCCCTTTTCACCAACACGGGGGGAGGGAGGACGATTTGCTAAGAAGAGAAGTTTTCATAAAAGTTCAATTTTACAAACACTAAACAGTTCCCCCCGTTTGACCTGGCAGCAGCCCTTAGTAAAAGGGCGAGGGAGGGTCTGTCATTAGTTGGGACTGGCCCTGCCTAGAGCAGGGGGCTGGACTTGATGCCCTTCTGAGGTCTCTTCCAGCTCTATGGTTCTATGATTAGCCATGTTTCGTTAATGATTGACAATGAAATGGCTGTAGTCTCTCGTCTCTGGCATCCCGCTCTATGCGTGTGAGACTCAGACTTGTTGCTTTCTAGTCGACATGCTGCTGGGTCGCTCTACTTTGCGCACAGATAGTGAGGGGGTAGCGGCCCAGAGGTGCAGCATGAGGCGCAAGCAGAGGAAGGGAGCTGGAATCTGCATACAGGGGGTAGGATGCGCACAGTAAGGTTCCTAGGCAAGTTTTGCAAGGCCTGGAGCCAGGGGAGGAGGCCGGCCTGACAAATGTGGTTCAAGGAGGTGGCCGAGTGACCAGGCATAAGAACATAGGAACGGCCGTACTGGGTCAGACCAAAGGTCCATCTAGCCCAGTATCCTGTCTGCCGACAGTGGCCAGCACCAGGTGCCCCAGAGAGGGTGGACCAAAGACAATGATCAAGCAATTTGTCTCATGTCCTCCATCTCCAGCCTCTGACAAACAGAGGCCAAGGACACCATTTTATCCCCTGGCTAAGAGCCTTTTATGGACCTAACCTCCATGAAATTATCTAGCTTCTCTTTAAACAGCAGCAACGTGGCACCTGTGTGAAGCCGGACGCCTGCTGCCCAATGACTCTTGTGTATTATTCACGGATCACGGTGATGTGCTCCTATGGTGCTTTGCACAAGGAGAGAATGCATGCACGTTGAGGGGCTGTGACAGGCCTCTGCCCCACACTGCGAGTTGCTGCCACTCGGCACGTTGCAGGGTTGGGCCCTTCATCCAGAATGTCTATGTGGCCCAGGACGAAACAAAGCAGCAGCCTTCGCCTCGCTCAGCCAACCCGTCCGATGATAACAAGGCTGGTCTTTGGAGCCCGCAGGCAGCCCGCATGAGCCCCGTCTTGGTGTCTCACCTGGCGTGGGTCTCCTTCCTGCACCTCGTCGTGTGCACTAGCTCCTCTGTCAGCCCCTGGGATGTCTGCTGAGGCCCCCTGAGCCAGGAGAGGCCGCCAGCCCCTCTCAGCCTTGTGTCACGTGCCCCGCCCATGGATTGTCACAACCCACGTTCCCTTTGTGTAAGACTCGGGCTGTGCGTGTCCATGCGTCCCTTGGTCCCAAAGGGCTGCTGAGTGTGAACGAGCCCCCAGACGGCCCTGAGGGAGTTGGAGGGGGCTCAGGACCATTTTACAGACGGGGAGACCGAGGGTTCGGCGGGTGGAGAAAAACGTTTTCAGAAGCGGCCACTGATTTGCAGGACTTCCCTGCTGTATGCCCAGCTGGAGGCCCCCAAGGGAGCCCCCTGGGGGAGCTTGGGGCTCCTCTACACCTCCGAAAATCCATCCAGTGGTGTCCCAGAAGCGCCCCCTCGCTCGTACCCATTTCCGAGCCTGGCGGCCTTCGCAATGTGCCCGAGAGCCAAGTGTGACTCTGCTGTGGGAACGGCACCAGCATCGGCACCTTGCCTAGGTCACGCTTCTCCAGCCGTCGTTCCCACAGCTCTCCAGCAAAGCTGAGATCCCCTGACATCTCCCGGCCGCGGGACGGAGGGAGCCAGAGGGTCCCCAGGGCCGCAGCAACCCACCCTGTGAAGCCCATGGCCGCCTCAGTCCCAGGCCAGAGCGCCGAGGCTCTTCCGACTGCTGCCGAGCGGATGAAAGGAAGTGCAGTTGTGTGGCCCCTTGCACGCTCCACGTGCTGCTGAAGCTGCAGGGTAGACAGAATAGGAGAAGATTCACTGTGGCTGGGCTCCTTGCAGATGCCGGTTCCTGATCTCCAGTGCTGAGGGACACAGCACATTCCCCAAGCCAGGCAAAGCCTTTCCCCCGTGTTTCGCAGTGCAAACGTGCACTGTATCTGCAGCTCAACAAGGAAGTGGCTGGGTTTTGAAATCCGGTGTGCAAACAGCCCTGCGGCCTTGCTGGGAGACCAGGCGGGGGAGCAAATTGGGAAGTGTCAGAGCGTGGCGGTTTCAGACTCAGCGTGGGCAACCAGCTCTTTTGAAGTTGAGAGAACCAGCGAAAGAGAATGAGATTCACGTGGCTGATCTCCGCTTGTTTCAGTTCATCATCTCGCTTGTGGGTTTGGGCACAACTGTTTCAAATCAGCGCTGTAAGCAAAAAGCGCAGAGCTTGGTACTCGGTCCTGGTGAAATCAGCAGATTCGTTGAAGTGACTCAGACAAATCCAGAATTATCATGAAAATCAATTTGAAGGGACTTTGTTCATTGCTACCCAGCTAGTAAAAGCAACGCCCCGGCCTGCAGATCTAGCCAAAACAACAAGACACTGTTCTGCAAAAAGCCGAGGAGCAAATCACTGGAGATGCCGAGAAGAGACGTAAATGTAACTTCAGCCATGTGCTATAGACATTGATCTCAGGAAGCTGGGAGAAAGTTCTGAGTTTTTGTGAGAGCCCACGAACACGTTCAGGTCTCTGTGTGATGCGAAGAACACTGCAACCTTTTTCCAAGGAGTAACTGGGAAAACGTGCTCCATCACCAGCATTCGGCTCTGGTGAGTTCTGGTGGCTGTCCTGTGGATGTAGCGGGGTCTGACATGGTACCTGAACTCCCAAACCTTTCTGGTGTTTTGCTGAAGCCTGTGGATGCAGTTGAGGCGTGTCGATTCATTTTTAGGAGATGTTTGTCAGCCGTGAAGCCAAACGCGTGGATTGCTCTGAGTGCTTCTCACAACTTCACGCACAGAAAGAAGTTTCTCAAAGCTTACATTCCTAAAAACGTCTTTGAGGTCTACCAGTCTGCAGAACATTGGGTAGCATGGCGGCAGTGATATTAGCAAGACACTGGAGTTCAAAGTTGTGACAGGAATTTGTCGACGGAACGCTCTATTATTCAGCATAACCAAGGGAAGAAAAACTGTTTTTTCAGTAGTTAGCCACCAACAGGAACCAAATGCAACAGGCTTTCAATGTGTGCGTTTGGTTAGTGCTGAAGGTCTTTGCAGACAGTTACTGGTTGTGCTTTTGTATCCGTCATTGTTTGCATGCTTTGATTCAACTGATTCAATAGTATTACTGGGAAGGGCCCCCGCAATGGGCCCCCAGAGTTCTTGCTCCCGCACGGCTGGGCAGGAAAGAGGACGAACAGCCAGGGCGGGTGGCCGTCCTGCAGCCATGCCCGCTCTAGCAATGCGGCTTGTACTGCCGGTTTCCCAAGCAGCCTAGAATTTGACACCCTTAGCTCTCAAATCGCTTCTGATTTCCTCTCGCACGTCACCATTTGATCCCCCTTCCTCCCTGCGAGAGGGTCCCTGGAACGCAACCTGGCTGGGGGGCTGCTGAGCCCTCCCCACCCACCAGCCTGGGCTGTGCTCGCACCGGGACGCTGATGTCCAGCTACCAGCCTCCGACAGGCGTTGCGTTTCCACACGATCTCCCAGCTACTCGTGGGCCGCCAGCAGAGGCTCCAGCCAGTTCCCACGTGCTTCCCAGTCTGAGCCCCAGGGCTGAACCATCTTGCACTGGTCAGAAACCTCCCTGGTGTAAGCGCCTCACTTAGCTCGCCAGGTCTTCCTAGGCAAAAGGAACGGCACCCGCCTTTGCAACCCGAGCAGATTTCAGACAGACTCCCTGGGGAGGGTAAACCCCTAAAATACGTGGCAGGCCCTTGCTGTGAGCGGGAAGGACAGACGGGTACTGGAAGTGGTAAGTGGGAGGCAGACAGGTCCAAGTTAGTGACCTTAAGAAATCAATGTAGAAACATGCACTCTAAGTCCTAGATGTGTAGACGAAGCAAGAGTCGGCTCGTACAGGCGTTCCTCCCCCGAGAAATGGTACCAGCACATCACAGGCTGGAACCAAACTCCCTCAATCCAACGTCACCGTCTTCACGGCACTCCCTCCAGGTTTTGGTGAGTCTCTGAGCTGCCACAGGACTTCTCGTCGGTTTTCACGTCACACGGCGACCCCGCTAAGTCGTCTTCTGCCAGCAGGGAGGGGGCGAGGTGATGACATCACTTCCCCTCCATTATTCTTCCTTCCTGCTTGCTGGATGGCTCCTTGCTGTGAGGAGGGGGCCAGGCAGACTCCATTGCGTCCCTGCCCCCTCTAAGGAGTCTCTGGCACCGTGGACGCTTTTTTGGATGGGTGCTGATGAGGCATTAACGCCACCTGGCTACTGGTGGCTCTTCCTTTGTTGTAACTGACAGGCTGGCTGTGGGTGTTTGTCACGCAGATAGCACTACCCTCTAGCCTCCTGTACAGCGACGGTGCTGGCGATCCAGCCGGGCGTTCGTGTTCCAAACATTGAGATTTTAAAAATGACTCCTCACAGGCCTTCTGTGTACCCCGCAGCTCCTCACCGTGTCCCCGTGGTGACTAGGGGAGCTCCGAGATGTTCTGGGAGGCACCGAGTGCCGTGCGCTCGCTCCCTGGAGTCGAAGGAATCCAGACGTTGGCAGCAGTAACAGAGAAGTCTCGTCCGGCGTTTGCGTTCGCTCCACGAGAGGGACGGATGAACCTCAGGAACTTGGGAAATTGACTTCAGTTAAAGTATCAAAACGCTGGAAGTTTCTCCAGAACTTTCCCGAGCCTTTCAAGCCTGCAAAGCCGAGCAGGATCTCTCACAAGAATAGACTTTCCTGGTCAATTTTCAGCTATCCCTGCTTTGGGAGCCACCAGGAAAGAGCAGAGGACTTTACATGGGATATTCCGATGAGTGTCCTTCCAGGCCTGGCTGGAGCATTCAGAGGGTGGGCAGAGTTAACCCAAATGTGTCAACCCTCCAAAAAGGCTGGTCTGAATTTCAGGCAAAGGTTCAGGCAGGCCCCTATTTTATCCGAACCCTTCTGCACACCTCTGATTAGTAACGGTTGGACAGGCACGTAACACACCTATTCAGCTAGAAATGGGTCCAAGCTGGACAGGCCAGTGGGTGTCATATCTGGGGTTTGCCTCTGCCCTCCTAGACACAGGGATCCAGAAGCAGTATCTGGGTGTGAACTCAGCCAGAAACTAGGAGTGCTTTGATCTGGGGGTCTGAGTGCCCCATTCCCATGGGCTCTGTGGATGCTCTCACCCTAGGGCTCGGCTGGCAGCATTGCCGTTTTTGCCTTTCTACATTCCCGTTCATTGTCCATTTCTTAGCTATCTGCACACACCTCCCTCCCCCATGTTCTTCAGGGCCGTTGTGTTGTGTGTACTGTGCTGCATTGCGGTGTACAAACGCTGCCTTGTATTGCCACACTCCAGCTTCCTCGTCAGTCCATGGCCAATCTAAACGCGCAGCCCCCAGACCTGTGAGAAACTGCCCGCAGGCCCAGTCCTACAGCCACTCTCAGGCTGGCACCCGAACGCCTGTGTGCGCTGGGCAGCCCTGGATACAAACGCCGCCCATGGAAGTGTCGCTGTCCGTTCCCACAGGCCAGCGTCAGCTCCGCGATGGACAAGAACGTTTCACATGCGGGGTTTGGAGGCAATGGAATCCCAAGGCTGCGGTCGCCATGGCGACTTCCTGAGATGTGTTCCTCTGTGCACAATGAAGCTGTGGTGAGGAGGTTAAGGGACAGTCACTCAAACAGCAGGTATCTTGACTTGACAACCCGCATCTCTCCACTTCCTGTAGGGCAAATAAAGAGATGGGCGATATGGTGACTGGTCCGGATACATCACCCCGGCTGTGTGTCCTCTCCAGAAACACAAATCTCTCCTACCTTGAAATGATGGTGACAGGCGTCCTCCTCAGATTGCTGGCCCCTTGGATTTATGGGATGAAGTCGTTAGCCATGTATTATGGAGAAAACCGAACGCATCAACCAAGGTAGCGCAATAGCTTCGCTGTTCAGCTAGCGCTAAACGCCGTGTTCTCCTCTCGCTGGGTCGGACAGTGCGGCGGGATCAGAAGATGGGTAAGAGGGAACCTACGCAAGAGGCGATGTTGCCCCGGCGCAGGGCCTGCGGGATAATCCCGTCGTTAGAATGGGCCTGTGGAGAAGAGTCCTAATCTCCGAGTGTCAGGCTCAGGCAGGTGCCTTTGTCTCTCTGCTAACTGGCGTTATGCCGGCGAGGGGATCTTTGAGCAACAAAGCCCTTGGGAGACGGCAGCTGGGCCAAGCCAGGCTCTGCCCTAGATCTTGTGTCTGTTAATTTGGAAGGACAATTGTCAAGCCCAAGATTGAAACCGATTCCATCCCTCCTGCCCCACCCCCTCCTGCCCAGAGGAAGGATGAACCCAGCAAGCCTGGGAAATTCACTCCTACGTGGCGTGGGCGAAACGGGGCGAGCACTTGGTGGGAGAACTGGCAAGAAGTCACCTGACCTGGCCAGCTCTGAGACCAGGCCGCACATTCGGCGCATGCAGAGATCTGTGGGCCCAAGCCAAAACGGCTGGTTCGGAGCCCCGAGCGCCGGGGAAGCTCCAGGATGTTCAGAGTTCAGGGCTGGGGTCCCACTGTTGCAGGGACAGGGACTGGCTCTGGGCCCACATTTCCCCTTCTCTCAACGTTCCAGGTTCTGGCCCATGTACGGTGTAAACCCTGCTGCTTCGGATCTTCACGGATGAGCAGACAATGGCGTAGAGAGCACGTGTACAAAGTCTGTGGACGATACCAAGTGGGGAGGGGTGCAAGTGCTTTGGAGGACAGGACTGAAATTCAGAATGATCCAGACAAACTGGATTTACTGTCCCTTTTTTGTCTTTGCTTCTGTAGGCCAGAGGGTACCACTGTCCATCCGGTAGCATCTGTCATCCGCGGATAACAGGAACCTGTAAACAACTACTCTTTGGGGGGCTGACGCCGGGCCAGCCGAGCCACTCGCATGCAGGCAAAACATCCATTGAATCCATCGCTCTGCGAGAGGGACGCTTTCGCTGCATTGTCTTCGGGGTGCTGCAGGAAGAAAGGCTACGAGTGAGTGTCCTGGCGAGGTTGTGGCCTCCATGAGATGGAACCTTTTTCCTTTTCCTTTTCTGGTGTGAGATCCTGGATGCAACTTGGAACCTGTTCTCCCTCCGGCTGGTTCTCCCAGCTGGTTCTACCAGTTAGTTCTCCCTCCAGCTAGTTGTCCCGGCTGGTTCTCCCTCTGGCTACCCTTTCCAGCTAGTTTTCCTGGCTAGTTCTCCTGGCTTAGGCAAGGTCAAGGCCTATAAACAATTACCTACAAAGGAAGCCTACAAAACTCCAGCTGAATCTGATGGGCATTTTGCCAGGGTGGAGACTTCATGATTGGACCTGAATTATTTCACCTTAGCAAGGGCGGGTTTTTTCAGCCTGATGATGAATGGCTCCAAAGTGGGGAGAAGGTAAGAGGAGAAAACTTGAATGTAATGACGTGAACGACAAACTTTATTACGGTGATTTTATAGCGGAAAATATCTCACAATCTTCATCACATAACAATGTCCCGACAGACATGATGTCATTGCGGCTTGAAAGGTGTTTGAGTTGGAAAATCTTTCCAGCAGTATTAGAAGGGGGCTGTATAAATGATTAATAAGATTTATACATGTGATTTATTATCTGAAAATAACATGCACATTATGTACAGAATACACTTGGAAGGGCTGATTGTATATATTAGGGTTACAGGTGCTATATTACTAGACATTTATAAAAATAAATATGATTAACTTTAAAAGAAAAACATGGCATGTAGAAAGAACTTCATATGTTTGTATACCTGTGTCCTGATGGATATATTAGAAAAGAAGAAAGTGGCTTGGCTGAATTTTATTTTGGATGAAATTTGATTAATTTTTTGAAAAATTAATGTTACTTGTTTTCCCCTGTGCGTATTTCACCTTCCCCAAATTTTGGCTCTATCTGTCCAAATTTGAACTGTGTTTTAATTGTAGGTCTTTATCAGACATGCCCAATAGCTTCAATTGCAGTGTTTATTATTACAAATCTATGAATGCTTATCTAACACAAAATATCCAAATTTCATCCACATCTCATGGTTTTGGTCTCTGCCCAGAGGTGATGTTTTTTATAATTTCAGCAAAATCTTTTTAGCTGTTTCTGAGTTCTGTGTGTGCTTTCTTTGTAAAAATTCAAACATACCAAAAACCCATGTGTTCCTGGCAGGAATTTTGGACATGCATAACTTTACAATGCTTACACATAGTCGGTTTTGTTCTTCGCTTAGATTTTGTTCAAACATACCTTGTTTTGGAGATCTCTTGAGTCACAAACCAAACCAAGGCCATTGATTCAGAAGCTGAAAGTTGGAGACGCACACATTCAAATTTCCCTTTTCCCCCCCAGTCTATACCTTTGAAGGCTGAGGAGCCCCACAAATTTGGATTTTCAGTTCTTGTGTTGATATCACATGTTGGTTTAGCAATTCCAAGATATTGCAAATTCCCTTGAAGGAAAAGCCCATGGAATGTAAAAAGTATGAAACACATAGAGTTCTATAGAAATGACTCTAAACACCTATAGAACTTGAGAGACTGAGATCTCTTCTATGCACATTTTAAACCAGTATATAGGATTGTAAAGCAGATGTATAATTCTGTATCAAATCCATGTCAGCAGGCAGAAAACATTGATTCTGGTTCAGCCATTTCTTTACTACATACCATTGGGCAAGTCACCCGCCCAACTCTGGACTTGTCAATTGACACCCCATACCTGAAGCACCCTCTATTACTGGCCACTCGAAAATATTGGTCCCCGCTTGACCGAAACTCTGCTTTCAACCCAATGAATTG
Organism: Pelodiscus sinensis; assembly: GCF_049634645.1. Taxonomy (NCBI): domain Eukaryota; kingdom Metazoa; phylum Chordata; order Testudines; family Trionychidae; genus Pelodiscus; species Pelodiscus sinensis. The sequence goes on from NC_134720.1 coordinate 54,579,136, forward strand.
CTTCAGGTGAGTGGCGTGGAAGATGGAGATACTGCTGAGCTGTGGTTGTTTGGGACGTTGATGGATGAGGCGTTCCACAACTCAAAGCCCATTTTCGCCGTCACAAACAGGGCTGTGTCTCCAAAGAAGGCAGGCACCCCTGCCATGGGATGTGTGGATGTGAATCAAAGCAGACTGCGTTTTCTGGGTTATTCGGTCAAGTCCTTGGTCAGCTGGGTGCTTGGACCATTGATGTCCTACCACGGGTCTCTGGGCTCTCGCACCACAAGCCAAAAAATGTTTAATTTGTGTCCAAATCATGATATATTATTTAGGTCGTTGTGCATGGGAAGACCTGTGTTCCATCCAATAGAGTGGAACGCCCAAAGGAGCCCGTTGTCGTGGTGGATTTGGGGTGTGGACAGCCACGTTTGTGGCCCTGATTTGGCTGTGCTGGTAACGATCTGCAGGGTGGCATTGAGTCGCCAAGTGCCGTGTGGGAACTGGGTGCCCAGACGCAGAGCAGTGTTCTGGTGCGGAGTAGACAAGGGCTCCCAGGAGGAGGTCTACAGAGCTTTTGCATTGGCTTCCTGGGTCTTCCCTGTCCATTTCCGGATGCGATTTACACGCATTTTATTTTGCTGTGGGTCTTTTTCGGGCGCTGGTGATACGTGAGGCTCCAGTTGAACGTCAAACCAAGATAGTTTGGGCTGGGATCAAGTCTTCTCTCCTGAGTGCAGACGCTCCTGTGCATTTCGGCCCTAGTCCGCCTGTCTGCGTGGAATGCTGACACCACAGCCTAGCAGAGCTTGGTTTCAGATACCGTGTAAGAAACATTCTTCCATAGCTGCAGACCAGGTGGCATTTTTCGATAGTGGAGCCTTCCCACGCCGGTGCAGCCAGAGCGCTGACATCGGCACAGCCCGTTGCCAAGTGGCGCTTAAGGACGCTCGCTTGGGTAGACGTTAAACAGGGCTGCTTCTTGGGCAGAGCTCTGTGGCAGGCTGAGGTTGTGCGTGTGCCGCCAGCTGCCGTGGTGAGCAGGGAAAATGTGCCCCCAAAGGCGGGTGGAAATGCCTTGGAAGAATGGGTGGGAGGCCACCGCTGGCTCTCAGGAGAGCGTCACCCCTCCCTTTCCCCACACACAGCCTCCTAGGCAGCGGGGAAGCCGATGGTGGCGGCTGCAGGTGTACGGTTTCCCCGCAGCCCTGCCGCAGTGTGTCGGCGAGGCTGAGTGCGCGCTGGCAGCCTGCTTGGTCATTCTGCACCATTGCTCCTACCAGTGGCACAGCCCTGGCCAGAAGCAGCTCTCCGGGGCTGGTGTGATACAGCCAAGAGGGTGGGAGTTCCTGGTTGGCTTCCCAAAGGCCAGGTCAGATCTCTGTGACGGCCCTGAGGAGCGGCTGTCAGAGACCGTGCTGCCGGCCGGTTCCATCCCTCGGCTCCAGAGCTATTAAGGTACCCTGGGAAGACGCCCTCAGGCCCAGGGTTCCCTGGAGAAGGGCAGTGACGGGAGGAGGACATGGGCAGCAGGGAGCGCTCTGAGCATTCTGCTTCATGAACTCATCCCCTGTGACTTGTGCAGCCACAGAAGCCTTCTCGCCGATCTCGCCTGCTGAGCCTGCCGGAGGGGACGTGTCCCGGTGCATGCAGCCCAGGCTGGGGCGAGCGCGCCAAGTCCGGAGCTTCCGCCATCTCGGGCCTGTGAGGGCCCCGTGACTTGGCGGGACAATGCGCGGTTTGGGCCGGGCGCTTGGTGCTCCTCTCCACGTGTGGGGTCTCCTGCGGGGCTACGTGGACGAGTCTGGTAACAGTCAAAGTCAGGGGGCTTCGGCGGCACGACTGGGGCAGGGAACCTTGGACGGTCCCATGGCGTCTGGGCGATGGAGCGACTCCTGAGATCTCCGTCCCCGGAGGGAGTATCCGTGTCTGATGCTGACGAGGAGGCGGTCACCAAGCAGGCTTCTGGGGGCATGCTATGGGGGCCCGAGCTGCTCCGGAGGAAGGGACAGAGAGCTGGGTTGCAGCTGCTGGTCCAGAGAGCAATGTAAAGCACCTCCCGGCAATACTGGGCTTCCGGCAGCCCCACCACGTGTGCAGGCTACAGACGCCCCTGCCCTGCAGTGCTACACTGTGGGCAGGCCTGCCCATGGGGCAGAAGGAGGGGCAGTTGCCCAGGACTCTGACCCCTGCCACAGTCGCAGTGATCATCACTGCAACTTATTTAGGCCGCTTTTCCCTCACCGCAGCAATGAGAGTAACGCTGGGACGTTATCTCTGGCTGCTGGTTTTCAGGGGACTCGGTGGCGACCTGGGAGTCCGGGAGAAGCGGGCGTAACAAACGTACAATGTCGCTTTTTACCACCTCCTGGCTAGCGAGCACGTCTGCTGGGAAAAGTGAGACGTGCGGGTTCGCTAATGGCAATTCCTCAGCAAGCCCCGGGGCGAACTGAGCCTGGATGGGAGTTGGGAGGGGGACCAGCGAGGGTCGGGGCAATGGGGGGATGTGAATATGGGGGAAGCAGCCAGATCACTGCTGCACTCATAGGTGGGGGTGTTGGCCCCAAAAATGGAATAAAAGGGGGCCATGAGAGGTGTTGAATAGAAGCTCACTGTCTGCTAATCCTGTATACACTATTCGTGTGATTGTATAATGTCTGTGTGTGAAGTTGTAAGCATGTACTTTGTGTGGATAAGGAATATTTCTCTGCATGTGGTTTAGCATTGGGCAGGGCCCGGCCTGTGGACATGCTATTTAGCGAGGCCCTGTGGGACAATAGCACTCAATGGGCCAAGGACACACCTCAGGAATGAGGCTGACACCTATGGGCTACCAGCAGGGAACACAGGGATAGGCCGCTGGCCAGGTGACCTGCAGCAGCCAGGAAGAGACCAGGAAGGAGGGATAAATAGGCCATGTGGTGGTCTCCATCTTGGTTCTCAGCTCAGCACTTCATCCCAGAGGCAGCAGTACAGGGATCGAAGAGCCGGAAAGACCTGTGAACCCATCCTGGCATAGGATGTACAACAAGAACTTCTAAGCCAGCAACTATAACATCTCTGCTAGAGCCAGCATTGAGAACTGGAAGATTTGATGCATGTAACGTATGATACATTAACAACCTCACTCTCATGCTTTTCTTTCTTGTAGTAATAAACCTTTAGATATAGATTCTAAAGGATTGGCCCAGCGTGACTTGTGGGTAAGGTCCAGAGGGTAAATTGACCAGGGATCTGTGGCTGGTTTCTTGGGACCGGACAGGACTTGTTCGGGGTAGGTGGGATTGGGTGCTAGGACCCCCCACCGGTGTATGAGGCCCGGGGCCATCTGGGGCACGGATATTGCTGGGGTGTCAGAGGGGTTTTGCTCGGGAGGCTTCAGGCAGGCAGCTGAAGCGCTCTGTGGGACTGGTTTGTGGCCTGTTTGGGAAGGTCACCGGTCTGGGGGCTAGAGAGAGCCCCGAATTTGGCAATTTGCCCTGAGTGGATGCCTCAGCTGTGCCCAAACCGGCCCGGTCTGTCACAGGGGACAGATGCAGTTGCGGGAGGCACGGAGGGTCTGGAGTGTGGGGATGGGTCTGGGGCCAGGAAGGCTGCAGGATCCAGAGGCAATGGGGCGATGGAGGAGGCTGATGGATGCAGGGCTGGGGGAGGCATTGGGGCCGGAGCAATGGGGGGGGGGGCTGTTGCCTGTGAGAGCCCAGGTCAGTGCCTGCTGCCATACACCTGGGGCGAGGGGCTGGGACTGGGGCGAGGGGCTGGGCCACCAGTCAGGGCTGGGGGCAAAGCCAGTGGCGGTGGGTTAGTGCCATAGGGCAGAGCTCACCCCTGCAGTGCTGGGACTGGGGCCTGGAGCCCCATGGCTGAAGGCAGGGCTGGGGGGAGGTCGCACCTGAAACAGCAGGGCTGGGGCTTGATGCCCAAGTCCCCCCTGGAACCCAGCTCCCTCAGGCCCGTCACCTGATCCTGCCTCCAACTGCTCCAGGGCTGAAGCCTGAGCCCCACTGCCGTGTCCCCCCCTCTCCCGGGTGATACCTTGCTCCTTCGGCCTCATGCCCACCTGTCTCCAGCAGCAGGGAGCGTGGGGGCGGGGTCAATGCTTGGCTCCTCCCCCATCACTGCCCAGGAGGTCTGTGCTGTAGACAGTGGCGCCTCTAAGGAAAGGCCTCCTGCTCCCTCCTGGGGCTCTGCAGATTTCTAACCCGTCTGCAGGCTCCGCCCAGCCCGCAGGCTCCGCCCAGCCCACAGGCTCCGCCCACACCGAGAACAGGACTCTCCCTGCAGGCCCACAGGAGGCACTGACAACTCTAGTAACGTCTCCTAGAGCGACTAACTGCTGAACAGAAACGCGCTCCAGGGCCGGGGAGGGTGGTGTTTGGGAGGCAGAATTTCCCTGTCCCGACCTGACCCCTTGCAGCGTGTCCTGCTTATAACGTAGCATTTAGCTAAGGACCGAGAGCAGAAAACCAGGCTCCCGTGTCACACGGTGCTGCCTTCCGACCGCCCAGCTGAGCGGCCGTGAACTCGTGTCCCGGCGAGCGCTGCTAATGCTTTCAGGGAGGCATTTTTGGCATCTTCTGACACGTCTTAGTTATTAAAATAAAACTCAATGGAAAATGCATGTTGCCGCCTCCCCCATTGCCGGCGAGCAGATCTAATTATCCTTTTCAATAGCACTAATTGGGGCCTGTTCCTCTGCCTGGGAGGGGGTGGGTTGGCTGGCTGGGAAAGTGCTTTGACGTGCTGCCCTCTCTTCGGGGGGTACCGGAGCGCTTGGGCCTGGCGACGGAGGAGCTGGCCTTCGTCTTTGCAGATTGACCCAGCTGCGCGCTTGGCAGGATGCGGAGCCTTTGTCCGAGCCCGGCGCTCGGGGAGAAGTGGCTGAGCAGCTGCAGGAGACAGGAGCGGAGCGCCCTGTCGGATTCCACTGCCCACCGGGGGCCGGGCCAGCCACTCCTGGGATACCTGCTTCCCTTGGGGAGCCGCATTCCTGGAGCCAAGCGCTCATCAGGCCTCGGCATGGAACTCGGCTAATGAGTCTCCGGGATGAAGAGGCGACGGGCCCCGGGCCCCAGCGGCTGATCTCCCAGCCCGTGCTCTGCAGGGCGCTTGGGGCTGCATGCGAAGAGCCCAGCGTCTAGCAGGCGGCAGTTTGCCAGCGGGGGCCTTTGCCGCAGCAGCGAGTCCAAGTGAGCACGGCCGGGATTCGCGTCTGCTCTGCACCTTGCTCAGCTGAACCCGCGCTGCCCTGGGCTGTGGGAGGAGAGCTGCCGTCACCAAAGCCATGTTGAATGGCGCGAGTTCCCGTCCTCCCCTTCCATTTGTCAGGAAGCCCCCAGCAGCTCTGCTGGGCTGTGCCTGGGCCAGTGGCTCTCGGGGCCGGCCCGCGTTCCCTTTCCGAACTCGGCACCGCGGGAACGGTCTGCCGGCCTGCAGCAATTCCCCGGCTGCCCCCCGGCGAGTCCCCAATAGCATCGAGGGGCCAGTGATCCCTCCACCAGCCCTTTGAGAGCTGGGCTGCAAGTGCTCGGGGCACAGCTATCCCTTGCCGCCACCCTTAGTTACTCAGGCTCTGGAAGGACTTCGCCCGCCTGCTGCTTTCCAAGTGCAGAAGAGAGATAGTGATTGGCTCTGCTGCGACCTGACTCCTCTTTTCCAGCCTGTCCAGTGCTGGGCTCTGCCACTGGCAGGGTTTGCTTTGTCCCTGCCAGGCGTTTAAAGCACCTTCCTGCTGCCTTCGCACGGCAAACCCTGAATGAGCAGAACCCAGGAGAGCCCCTGGCAGGGTTGGGCCCAGGTGGCCAGTGCTCGGACTTGCCTAAGACGGCAGGGAACAAATTCTTTTCTGAGTTACCCACATGTAAATCCAGAGTCGCTGCATTTGACTTCCTTGGAGTGACTCTGATTTTACACTCACGCAGCCAACAGCCGACTCCAGCCCCTCGTCTCCATCTCCAGATCGTGGTGGCAATGCCGATTAAAAACCTTAAACGTATTTACAGCCGCAGCTTTTCATCCGCAGAACTCCGCCCGGTTCCAAGGGAGTGCCCTTACCAAGGCCGTGTCTCCATCTTGGAGCAGGGGACTGGTTCGAGCACGGAGCCGTAGGAAGCACTTTGTGGAGGCGTGGCTTGTTGCACTGCTTCTCGGAAACGTACTAGAGCCAGCAAAGAACAAGAGCAATTCTGGCCTTATTGACGTCAATGACAAAATTCCCATAGAGTACAGCGAGGCCAGAATTTCACCAGCGCTTCCTTCCAGGGTGGTTTAGGGAGCAGGAATTTGTGGATTCCAGTCCCAGTTGCTACATCTCTCTGTGTCCTTAGACGGGTTATTTATCGCTGCTCACTCCGAGCCTCAGTTTCCCACCTCTAGCGTAACAATGCAAGTGCTAACGTTTGCCCCTCTCTCTAGAGTATCCAGGAGCTGAATTCATTGAAACTGGAGCTAGTTAAAAGCAATTGAGACAATAATTCTTCAATGAATGTTGCTTGTCACGTTGCACAGTCTGTGACCCATATGCAGATTGCTGGCTGAATATTATTCACTGAATAAACGAACTGGCTGACAAAATTAATCCCAGGCTAATACATGTTCTGATGTTCGTCCAGCTCCGTTATTGCATGGCTCCCAAACTCGTCTCTGGGTTCGAGCTGCCCAGAGGTTTGTTGTTTGGTTCCAGTGTGTGGGGGTGGGGGGCCCATCCGGAGATCATTAAAGCCCTTTGAAGAGCTAGAACTAATTAGCCACAGTCCTTCTGTCTGTAGAATGTAGCCGAACATCGCCGGGAACAAGCTTTCTCACGCTTTCCGCTGCTGCTGGCGTCTGGCACGGCCGGACCCGCCCAGCGCGTCTCTGCCCAGCGTTTCCTGTGGCCGCAGCAGGAACGTGGCGCACAAGGGGGCAGCTCTGGCTAGGAACGTCACCGCGAGGGACACCCGGTGCCCCTTCCCGAGCCATGGGGAGGGGCACCACCCGGAAGGGCGGGAGGGGGGTCTCTGCCCACGCGGGTCAGAACAGGGCAAGGTCAGTCTGGCCAGCTCAGCAGAGTGAGGAATAGCAGCCCCCAAACGGGTTCAAAACTGGCCTCTAGTTTGGGCGCCTCCATGTTTGCCTCCTAGGCCTGAACGTGTCTGGTTCCAGATGGTCCCTCTCCTCCCACCTAGAGACCTTCCTGCAGCTGGAGGGAGCTCGCGTGGGAGCAGGGAGGGGGCCACAGGCGGGATCGTTTTCTGTTTCCGTTGCCTCCGCCTTCTCAGATTGTCTTTGTTCCAACCAGGTTTCCAGGCAAGTCCGGGCGGAGCCAGGCGGCCCCTCCCCTGGGTTACGGGTCTCCCCCCCGGGGGCTGGTCTGACTGAAAACGGCGGGTGGCGAGATTGCCGGGTGGGGGGGCTACAGCATTCTGGCACAGGAGGCTGATTGCCTTGCGAGGCCTCACATCCCTGTTGTCAGAGCCGTCCAGAGCCCGGAGCCTGCGCTCCAAGTTCCTAACCAGCCGCAGGAAAATCCGTTCCCAATGGAAGGCGGCTGGGCGTGGCCAGAGGTGGGGTCTGGAGGGCGCTTGCTTTGGAAGGGGGGTTGTTTTGGGGGTTTTCTTTAGGAAAACACAACGCCCAGGTGAAAAGAAAAGAGGCTGGAGAGACGTCAGAGCAGCCTGCCCCCGGCCCCTCCCCACAACGAGCATGGAGCGAGCTAAGGTGAGCAGCAGAGTGGGAAGTCGATGGGCAAGATCGCGGGTCCTTCTCCTCGGCACGACGGGCTATGCAGGTGCTGCAGGGCAGCACAGAAGTGTCTGGCACTTCGCTTTTTCCCTCCGGCCTGGGCCAGTATCGTAGAACTGTCGCGGCAGGGGTGAGCGTTTACCTGCACAGGTTTCCCATTGGTTCCCACGGGAACGTGTCTGCCCCGGCCGCGGGAAAGCGCCCGAGGTGCAAAGCTGGAGGCTGACGTCGCATCCCCTCCCGGGGGCTGTGCAATTGAGGGGACAGGCGAGCCCCTCGGGTCCAGGCAGGGACGTCCTGTGGGAGCCGGGGCCTGTTTCCAGCCTGGCACAGAACCCAGAGCAGTTTCGGGAGACAGGGCCCACCTGCTCACGCGCAGCTCAGGCGGGTTCCCCCTCTCTGTCCCGCAGCCCTGCTCCTGGGGTGGCTTCGCCGCAGGCTCTGCGCTATGACGGTTATTTGAGCTGATTCTAGCTTCACACGGCAGCGCCCACAGCGCGTCTCCGCTGAGACTGTCGGCGGTTACACGGTTACCGTTTTAACCGGCGTTTTACACCCCTCGTCGTCACCACGTGACAGTTACTGGGGGGACGGATCTCAGCAGCCCGCTCCGGCGTGGCCGTTACCCCAGCACCCCTGGCTGGCAGTCTCAGCGGAGGGCACTGGACCAGAAATGTGTGTCTCATTGCTTGGGGGGAGGGGTCATTCTTTCTGACTCTCCCAGGCTCCCTCCAGGGGAGCAATTCAGACGTTAACCAGGGCAGGGTGTGTCCTTGGGCATGAGCCACAGCACGGCAGGCTGCCAGCCACGGACCGCTCCCCGGAGCTAACTGCAAGGGTGACGATTGCTGCCGGGAAGGGACCTCGGGAGAGTATCACGGCCAGTCCCCTGCCCTCCCGGCAGGACCAGGCACTCTCTAGCCCATCCCTGCAGGTGCCTGTCCACCCTGCTCTCAGATCCTCGTGGCCCCATGGAGCTCAGGACTCTCCGACCATGGAGCGACAGTCCCTGAGCTGCGAGCTCACAGCGGAGGCCCCCACGCTGCCCAGACTCGGCGGGCTCCGGCGCATCCCCGTGGCTGTGGAGCAGCTCACGTCTCTGCAAGCTGCCCCACAGGGCCCTGCTCCAGCACGTTTCGTGGGCCTCCCGGCTGAGGGACGCTCTGAGGAGGGATCGGAGGGCGCGGTAGCAACTCTCCCAAGCACCAGAGGCTAGAGCCTGGAACAGGAATATGACTGAGGTGCCCAGAAGCCCCGGTCCTGCTGGGGGCCCATTGCCCCCACTAGGTGCTGTACAAATGCAAAGGGACACCCAGCTCCTTCCTCCCCAAGAGAGCTCCCAGGCTAAGCCAAAGCAGCAGCTCAGAGATTTCTCTGGCCAGTGAGAGCAGGGCCGCCAGGGTGGGCACTGTGCGCTCCAGCCACGCCGTGGGAACGAGTCGTGGGAACGCTCCCGGCCAGTAACAGCAGGGCCGCCAGGGCGGGCACCGTGTGCTCCAGCCACGCCGTGGGAATGAGTCGTGGGAACGCTCCCGGCCAGTAACAGCAGGGCCGCCAGGGCGGGCACCGTGTGCTCCAGCCACGCCGTGGGAACGAGTCGTGGGAACGCTCCCGGCCAGTAACAGCAGGGCCGCCAGGGTGGGCACCGTGCGCTCCAGCCACACCGTGGGAACAGGTTACAGGAACACTCTCGGCCGGTGAGAGCAGGGGCGCCAGGGCGGGCACCATGTGCTCCAGCCACGCCGCGGGAACGAGTCGTGGGAACGCTCCCGGCCAGTAACAACAGGGCCGCCAGGGTGGGCACCGTGCGCTCCAGCCACGCCGTGGGAACAGGTTACAGGAACACTCCCGGCCGGTGAGAGCAGGGGCGCCAGGGCGGGCACCATGCGCTCCAGCCACGCCGCGGGAACGAGTCGTGGGAACGCTCCCGGCCAGTAACAACAGGGCCGCCAGGGTGGGCACCGTGCGCTCCAGCCACGCCGTGGGAACAGGTCACAGGAACACTCCCGGCCGGTGAGAACAGGGGCGCCAGGGCGGGCACCGTGCGCTCCAACCACGCCATGGGAACAGGTCACAGGAACACTCCCGGCCAGTAAGAGCAGGGCCGCCAGGGTGGGCACCATGTGCTCCAGCCACGCCAGGGGAACAGGTCACAGGAACACTCCCGGCCAGTAAGAGCAGGGCTGCCAGGGCGGGCACCATGCGCTCCAGCCACGCCGTGGGAATGAGTCGTGGGAACGCTCCCGGCCAGTAAGAGCAGGGGCGCCAGGGCGGGCACCATGCGCTCCAGCCACGCCGCGGGAACGAGTTGTGGGAACGCTCCCATCCAGTAACAACAGGGCCACCAGGGTGGGCACCGTGTGCTCCAGCCACACCGTGGGAACAGGTCACGGGAACACTCCCGGCCAGTAACAGCAGGGCCGCCAGGGCGGGCACCGTGCGCTCCAGCCACACCGTGGGAACGAGTCGTGCGAACGTTCCCGGCCAGTAAGAGCAGGGCCGCCAGGGTGGGCACCGTGCGCTCCAGCCACGCCGTGGGAATGCTCCCGGCCAGTAAGAGCAGGGCCGCCAGGGTGGGCACCGTGCGCTCCAGCCACGCCGTGGGAACGAGTCGTGGGAACGCTCCCGGCCAGTAACAGCAGGGCCGCCAGGGTGGGCACCGTGCGCTCCAGCCACGCCGTGGGAACGAGTCGTGGGAACGCTCCCGGCCAGTAACAGCAGGGCCGCCAGGGTGGGCACCGTGCGCTCCAGCCACGCCGTGGGAACGAGTCATGGGAACGTTCCTGGCCAGTAACAGCAGGGCCGCCAGGGCGGGCACCGTGTGCTCCAGCCACGCCATGGGAACGAGTCGTGGGAACGCTCCCGGCCAGTAAGAGCAGGGCCGCCAGGGCGGGCACCGTGTGCTCCAGCCACGCCGTGGGAACAGGTCACGGGAACACTCCCGGCCAATAAGAGCAGGGCCGATGGGGCGCGTGCCGTGTGCTTCAGCCGCGCTGCAGGAATGGTCTCAGGAACGCTCCCGGCCGGTGAGAGCAGGGCTGACGGGGCGGGCACCGTGCGCTCCAGCCACGCCGCGGGAATGGTCACGGGAACACTCCCGACTGGTGAGAGCATGCCGTGCGCTCCAGCCACGCCACCAGAGGATCCCTCCTGGCTGGTGGTAAAGTGAGTTTACACGTGTAGGAAACAGGACATGCCAAAGCCCAGGAGTCAGGTCTGGTTTCTGAGATCAAACGGAGTCGCCCTGGACAGGGGCGTGGAGCTGATGTAACTGTCTGGTGTGCTGGACCGCATCGCCATGGTTACGCCGCTGGACTGCGATCAAGCCAGTCTGTATCTGAACGCATTCACGGTTGCAGCCAACTGAAGAGTTGTGTGCACTGTGTGTGCGCGCGCCTGTGCGTGAGCAGGACAGTCGCTGTGGAACAGCGGGCTCTCCTTGCGGACAGGCATCCTCCCGTTATCAGACGGTCTGTGTCGGCAAAGGCCACGGGCTGCGGGCGGCTACATGCTCTGCGCAAGCCTCTCTCCCCTCCCCCCAGACCCTGCCATGCCCGGAGGCAGGGTCTTTGCGGGAAGTCGGGGGCGGGGCAGCAACGGGTTCGGTGAGGCGAGCGGCGCAGCGGCTCCTCCAGCGTCAGGTCCCTCCGCGCTCTGTTCTAGTGTCACAAGGCTGCAGGCCGGGCCGCAGCGGAGAAGCCAGGCGTTATGGGGGCTTCGAGCTCTCCTCTGGGGGAGTTTTGTGTTGCTTGTGGCATTCGGGCAAGTAAAGCGAGACTGCGCCAGGGTCAAAGCTGGTAGCCACCCCTTGCAGCTCTGGAGGAAGAGGCTGAGGGCTCTGTGAGCAGGCAGGTGCCTGCGAGGGAAAGAAGAGTGTGGTTTAGACAGGAAGGTTTGTGGCACAAAGCCAGGAGATGGGCCAGGCCTGGGGTCCCTGCAGCCGCTCACCGAGGCAGGCTCTGGGCAGCCGGCCTGGGACCATTTGTGCGAGTCAGCCAGGGCAGGGGACTTCAGAGCTGCCTGGGCTGGGGTGGCAGACGATGATGCCCCCAGAGGAGATGCTCCAGCAACCAGGCCGCGGGGAGGGAGCCGCCGAGTCCCAGGAGAGACGGAGGGAGCCACGCGGGAGGGGGGTCCGACCGACAGAGCCGTGGCCGCAAGCAGAGACTCCCGTGCGGAGCCGGAGATCAGTAGGGCACCGGGGCCTCGGGGTCGAGCCTGGCTTGAGCAGGTTTCACTGCCCAGGCTGGGCTCTCTGAATCCAGCGCCGTCTCCGCGGCCTCTCCACGAGCAGGCCCCAGGCACCCAGGAGGCACCAGGGTTCCCCGTGGAAAGGGGGAATCCGGGCAGCTCGCTTGCCCCCACCAGCGCAGCCCCTGAATTCTCCTCTTTGGGGCGGCTTCGCTGCTCTGCCACTCGCCCACAGGCCTGGGCCCCCTGCAGTTGCTGCCCTGGCTGTGAGCTCGGCCCCCCGAGGACCCGGCTCCAGGCAGGGGTGCCGTAAAGCTGCCCGGGGCCCGGGGACGGCAGGGGCTGCGCCCCTGGGCCAGCAGTAAACGACCTTGGCCGAGTGCCGCTGGCTGGTGCGCCCTGCCCCCCGGCCACTCCCTCGCCGGGCGCTGGCTGAACGCTCAGCACGGGGCCAAGCCGCCTCGCATCCTGTGCAGCTGTCGGCCACGCGGCCGGCGTGTCCTTGGCTTCCCAGCCCAGTTCCAGGCCCTGCAGGGGCCCGGAGCATCACTAGGCCCTAGGCCTCTTGCTTAGGGTTGCCAGATGGTGGAAACAAAACCACTGAGTCCCCCTCTCCCCCCCCAAAAAAAAACACCGGGAAAAAATTCTGTCGAAGGGGGAAAAGGGGGGGGCAGACCGAAGTTGTTGAGCAAAAAAAAAAAGGACTCCAAGTAAACCAAAAACCAGCATTGAAACAGCAGGTCCCCTTTAAGAGTGAGTGCAGGGATAGCAACAGGGGAGCGGTTGAGCACTAAGGCCCTAGGTCTTTTGGCCAGCAGCCATTTTGTGCCGGCATCCTTGGGGAACCAGGTAAGCATGGGGGCTGGGGTCGGGGGGTGTTGAGAGCAGAGGGGGAGACCGGGTGCGGAGCATTTGTCGGTTGCCAGGTGCCCAGAAATTCAGAAAATAGCGCCATTGTAGTACATCTCAGGCGTCCGGGATTCTCTGAATTGTTTTACCGGCCTGTTGGGGTGAAGACTGGACTCCTGGCCACCCTGCACTTGCTACCTCAGGTGCCTATTCCCAAGGGTGCCAGACATAGAGACACGCACCAGAAAGGCCCCCGAACGCACAGGGGCCTCGGCAGCGCTGTGCTCCCCGCGCACCAGAGACGGCCCCAGACTGACCCGTCGTGGCCGCCCCTCACCCGCGGCCGTGTCCCTCTGCCACCAGGCCTGGCCCCCACGCGCCCTGCTGCGTCCCGTGGAGACCTGCTCGCGCCTCTGCACCGCCTCGCTCCCGGACGTGGCGTAGACAGGCCCGGCGGTGCTCCCGGGGGTGCTGGGGTCATGCTGAGCCCCGTGCTCCCGGCCGCGGCGTAGACAGGCCCAGCGGTGCTCCCGGGGGTGCTGGGGTCATGCTGAGCCCCGTGCTCCCGGCCACGGCGTAGACAGGCCCGGCGGTGCTCCCGGGGGTGCTGGGGTCATGCTGAGCCCCGTGCTCCCGGACGCGGCGTAGACAGGCCCGGCGGTGCTCCCGGGGGTGCTGGGGTCATGCTGATCCCCGTGCTCCCGGATGCGGTGTAGACAGGCCCGGCGGTGCTCCCGGGGTGCTGGGGTCATGCTGATCCCCGTGCTCCCGGACGCGGCGTAGACAGGCCAGGCGGTGCTCCCGGAGGTGCTGGGGTCATGCTGATCCCCGTGCTCCCGGACGCGGTGTAGACAGACCCGGCGGTGCTCCCGGGGGTGCTGGGGTCATGCTGATCCCTGTGCTCCCGGACGCAGTGTAGACAGGCCCGGCGGTGCTCCTGAGGGTACTGGGGTCATGCTGAGCCCCGTGCTCCCGGACGCAGTGTAGACAGGCCCGGCGGTGCTCCCGGGGGTGCTGGGGTCATGCTGAGCCCCGTGCTCCCGGACGCGGTGTAGACAGGCCCGGCGGTGCTCCCGGGGGTGCTGGGGTCATGCTGATCCCCGTGCTCCCGGACGCGGTGTAGACAGGCCCGGCGGTGCTCCCGGGGGTGCTGGGGTCATGCTGATCCCCGTGCTCCCGGACGCAGTGTAGACAGGCCCGGCGGTGCTCCTGGGGGTGCTGGGGTCATGCTGAGCTCCGTGCTCCCGGACGCGGCGTAGACAGGCCCGGCGGTGCTCCCGGGGGTGCTGGGGTCATGCTGAGCCCCGTGCTCCCGGACGCGGCGTAGACAGACCCGGCGGTGCTCCCGGGGGTGCTGGGGTCATGCTGAGCCCCGTGCTCCTGGACGCGGCGTAGACAGGCCCGGTGGTGCTCCCGGGGGTGCTGGGGTCTTGCTGAGCCCCGTGCTCCCGGACGCGGCGTAGACAGACCCGGCGGTGCTCCCGGGGGTGCTGGGGTCATGCTGAGCCCCGTGCTCCTGGACGCGGCGTAGACAGGCCCGGTGGTGCTCCCGGGGGTGCTGGGGTCTTGCTGAGCCCCGTGCTCCTGGACGCGGCGTAGACAGGCCCGGCGGTGCTCCCAGGGGTGCTGGGGTCATGCTGAGCCCCGTGCTCCCGGACGCGGCGTAGACAGACCCGGCGGTGCTCCCGGGGGTGCTGGGGTCTTGCTGATCCCTGTGCTTCCGGACGCGGTGTAGACAGGCCCGGCGGTGCTCCCGGGGGTGCTGGGGTCATGCTGATCCCTGTGCTCCCGGACGCGGCGTAGACAGGCCCGGCGGTGCTCCCGGGGATGCTGGGGTCATGCTGAGCCCCGTGCTCCCGGACGCAGTGTAGACAGGCCCGGCGGTGCTCCTGGGGGTGCTGGGGTCATGCTGAGCCCCGTGCTCCCGGACGCAGTGTAGACAGGCCCGGCGGTACTCCTGGGGGTGCTGGGGTCATGCTGAGCCCCGTGCTCCTGGACGCAGTGTAGACAGGCCCGGCGGTGCTCCCGGGGGTGCTGGGGTCATGCTGATCCCTGTGCTCCCGGACGCGGTGTAGACAGGCCCGGCGGTGCTCCCGGGGGTGCTGGGGTCTTGCTGAGCCCCGTGCTCCCGGACGCGGCGTAGACAGGCCCGGCGGTGCTCCCGGGGGTGCTGGGGTCATGCTGATCCCTGTGCTCCCGGACGCGGCGTAGACAGGCCCGGCGGTGCTCCCGGGGGTGCTGGGGTCATGCTGAGCCCTGTGCTCCCGGACGCGGCGTAGACAGGCCCGGCGGTGCTCCCGGGGGTGCTGGGGTCATGCTGAGCCCTGTGCTCCCGGACGCGGTGTAGACAGGCCCGGCGGTGCTCCCGGGGGTGCTGGGGTCTTGCTGAGCCCCGTGCTCCCGGACGCGGCGTAGACAGGCCCGGCGGTGCTCCCGGGGGTGCTGGGGTCTTGCTGAGCCCCGTGCTCCCGGACGCGGCGTAGACAGGCCCGGCGGTGCTCCCGGGGGTGCTGGGGTCTTGCTGAGCCCCGTGCTCCCGGACGCGGCGTAGACAGGCCCGGCGGTACTCCCGGGGGTGCTGGGGTCTTGCTGAGCCCTGTGCTCCCGGATGCGGTGTAGACAGGCCCGGCGGTGCTCCCGGGGGTGCTGGGGTCTTGCTGAGCCCCGTGCTCCCGGACGCGGCGTAGACAGGCCCGGCGGTGCTCCCGGGGGTGCTGGGGTCTTGCTGATCCCTGTGCTCCCGGACGCGGCGTAGACAGGCCCGGCGGTGCTCCCGGGGGTGCTGGGGTCTTGCTGAGCCCTGTGCTCCCGGACGCGGCGTAGACAGGCCAGGCGGTGCTCCCGGAGGTGCTGGGGTCTTGCTGAGCCCTGTGCTCCCGGACGCGGCGTAGACAGGCCTGGCGGTGCTCCCGGGGGTGCTGGGGTCTTGCTGAGCCCTGTGCTCCCGGACGCGGCGTAGACAGGCCTGGCGGTGCTCCCGGGGGTGCTGGGGTCTTGCTGAGCCCCGTGCTCCCGGACGTGGCGTAGACAGGCCTGGCGGTGCTCCCGGGGGTGCTGGAGTCGTGGCAGGCCCTGTGCTCCCGTCAGCCTCGCTCTCAGAAGCATCGTGTCTGGGCTCCATTCGGCCCCCAGCCTGCGGCCCCTCACCACCACCCCAGTGACAATGGGCGCCACGCCGGTGGTAAAAGCCACTCCGCTCTCCTATGAGCTCATTGGTGCCATAATCCCATTAAGGAGACACCCCCTCGCGCAGCTCCATGAAGCGACGGCTGAGAGATGATTTACCCGCTTGCTGCAGCCAGGGCCCTGCCCTGAGTCACGGTGAGTCAGTCAGCGCCGCTCCTCTTGGCTGGGGGCAGCCCTGGCACGGCTGCCCCCCCCCCCCCCGCCCAGCCAGTTCAGCTGATGCTCAGCCAGGTGACTGAGAAGGAGGGGGGTCCGGGGCCCAGTGGCTCAGATGGGGCCACGCGCAGGCAGCAGAGGAAGGGCCCAAAGCGGAGCATGAGGAGGAAGCCCCAGGAGCCCCAAGGGCCTGTGAGCTCCAGGGGGCTCAGGAGGGCACGGCCCCCAAGCAGAGCGGCTCCCAGAGGTGAGCCCGGCCCCTTATGTGCCTGACACTAAGAGCCATGGAAATGCCCGGAGGGGGCACGCAGCCCAGCCGATCTGTGTGGGGGGGAGGGCACGCAGCCCAGCCGATCTGTGGGGGGGGGAGGGCACGCAGCCCAGCCGATCTGTGTGGGGGGGGGGGCACGCAGCCCAGCCGATCTGTGTGGGGGGGGGGGGCACACAGCCCAGCCGATCTGTGTGGGGGGAGGGCACGCAGCCCAGCCGATCTGTGTGGGGGGGAGGGCACGCAGCCCAGCCGATCTGTGTGTGGGGAGGGCACGCAGCCCAGCCGATCTGTGTGGGGGGGGCACGCAGCCCAGCCGATCTGTGTGGGGGGGAGGGCACGCAGCCCAGCCGATCTGTGTGGGGGGAGGGCACGCAGCCCAGCCGATCTGTGTGGGGGGGAGGGCACGCAGCCCAGCCGATCTGTATGGGGGGGGGCACGCAGCCCAGCCGATCTGTGTGGGGGGGAGGGCACGCAGCCCAGCCGATCTGTGGGGGGGGGGGGCACGCAGCCCAGCCGATCTGTGTGGGGGGGAGGGCACGCAGCCCAGCCGATCTGTGTGGGGGGGGGCACGCAGCCCAGCCGATCTGTGTGGGGGGGAGGGCACGCAGCCCAGCCGATCTGTATGGGGGGGGGCAGGCAGCCCAGCCGATCTGTGTGGGGGGGAGGGCACGCAGCCCAGCCGATCTGTGTAGGGGGGAGGGCACGCAGCCCAGCCGATCTGTGGGGGGGGGCAGGCAGCCCAGCCGATCTGTGTGGGGGGAGGGCACGCAGCCCAGCCGATCTGTGTGGGGGGGGAGGGCACGCAGCCCAGCCGATCTGTGTGGGGGGAGGGCACGCAGCCCAGCCGATCTGTGTGGGGGGAGGGCACGCAGCCCAGCCGATCTGTGTGGGGGGGAGGGCACGCAGCCCAGCCGATCTGTGTGGGGGGGAGGGCACGCAGCCCAGCCGATCTGTGGGGGGGAGGGCACGCAGCCCAGCCGATCTGTGGGGGGGAGGGCACGCAGCCCAGCCGATCTGTGTGGGGGGGGGGGCACGCAGCCCAGCCGATCTGTGTGGGGGGGAGGGCACGCAGCCCAGCCGATCTGAGGGGGGGGCACGCAGCCCAGCCGATCTGTGTGGGGGGGGCACGCAGCCCAGCCGATCTGTGGGGGGGGAGGGCACGCAGCCCAGCCGATCTGTGTGGGGGGGGCACGCAGCCCAGCCGATCTGTGTGGGGGAGGGCACGCAGCCCAGCCGATCTGTGGGGGGGGAGGGCACGCAGCCCAGCCGATCTGTGTGGGGGGGGCACGCAGCCCAGCCGATCTGTGTGGGGGGGAGGGCACGCAGCCCAGCCGATCTGTGTGGGGGGGAGGGCACGCAGCCCAGCCGATCTGTGTGGGGGGGGCATGCAGCCCAGCCGATCTGTGTGGGGGGGGCACGCAGCCCAGCCGATCTGGGGGGGCAGGCATGCAACCCCGTTTTCTAGGCCATGCCGTGATCCTTTGTGCCCAGTTTATGAGGCTGCAGCGGCCCCAGAACTGACCCCTGGTAATGGAGGGCTGGGGCCGGTTCTGAAAGGCCTGTCCTACGGGCTCGCCTTGCTGGTGGCGTGCCCCCTCCTGAGCTGCTGCCTGCCCCCTTCCCGCTCCTCCCCCCCGGCAGCCACCCGCCAAGGGCCTACGAGCCAAACGGCAGGGTCACGGCAGCCCCCGTCCAGCCAGGCCTGTGGCTTCAGAGCAGCCGGAAAGAGCTGGTGTCGGCCCCGTCGCCCCCTCGGCCCGAGGAAAACCCTTCTCGCTCTTCCCCTCCCCGCCCGCTGGCCCGGCTGCCTGCCCCTCGTCCCGGCCGACCCGGCTAGGGTGTCTGGAGGAGGCTGAGCCGGTGCCAGGCCCCCTGCCGAGGGGCTGGATTCCCGCTCTCGCTGCCTCACGCTTCCCACGGCTGGAGGGCGTGCGGGCGGCCCGCCTCCGTTGGCTCCATTCCTGCCCCCCCATGGCATTGCGCCGAGCGTAAAAGTGAGACCCACTGGGCGGGCGATGCCCAGCTTCTCCGCAGCCTCTGGGGGCGGGGACCCCCCGAAAAGGGGCCCTTTGCCAGCTCCAGGAGGGCGGCAGGAAATGCTCCCCCGGGCCGGGCGCGGGTGTGGCTTGCTGTGGCCAGGCTCCAGGCTAGCCATGGAAACCGGCGCTTCCAGGGCCTGGAGCCAGGTGCCAGCAATAAATCACCCCGCAGGCCTTTTCGTTTAGCACGGCCCGCTGGGGGGGGGGCTGCAATGAGCCACGTCTCCCAGCGCGCCCACAAAGCTGCTCTTCCCCTTGGGCGCTCACGCAGGCCAGGCTCCCACCGACCGCCCGGACGTCCCCCTCCCCCGCAACCCCTCTCCCCACTGGCGCCGAGCGGGGCAGACGGTCTGGGCAGCCCGGTCAGTCGCGCTCTCCCCGCCAGGCGCGTTGGGTCGCCTCCGCTCCGGGCCTGACCTGGCGTTGGTTACCCCGTGCGGGGGGGTCGGAGAGGGGCCCGGTCGCAGGCGGGGCGGTTCCCAATGAGGAGATGCCGGAGCGATTGGCTCCGACTTCGCGGCTGCCGGTTTGGGGCCGTGCCGGGGGCGCGGGCACAGCCCGGGGGAGCAGAGCTGAGGGGGGAGGAGGCAGACGGGCGGCGGTTCTCGGCGTGTCCCCTGCTACCGGGCACAGCCCAGGGGAGCAGAGCTGAGGGGGGAGGAGGCAGACGGGCGGCGGTTATCGGCGTGTCCCCTGCTACCGGGCACAGCCCAGGGGGAGCAGAGCTGAGGGGAGAGGAGGCAGACGGGCGGCGGTTCTCGGCGTGTCCCCTGCTACCGGGCACAGCCCAGGGGAGCAGAGCTGAGGGGGGAGGAGGCAGACGGGCGGTGGTTCTCGGCGTGTCCCCTGCTACCGGGCACAGCCCGGGGGAGCAGAGCTGAGGGGGGAGGAGGCAGACGGGCGGCGGTTCTCGGCGTGTCCCCTGCTACCGGGCACAGCCCAGGGGAGCAGAGCTGAGGGGGGAGGAGGCAGACGGGCGGCGGTTATCGGCGTGTCCCCTGCTACCGGGCACAGCCCAGGGGAGCAGAGCTGAGGGGGGAGGAGGCAGACGGGCGGCGGTTCTTGGCGTGTCCCCTGCTACCGGGCACAGCCCAGGGGAGCAGAGCTGAGGGGAGAGGAGGCAGACGGGCGGTGGTTATCGGCGTGCCCCCTGCTACCGGGCACAGCCCAGGGGAGCAGAGCTGAGGGGAGAGGAGGCAGACGGGCGGTGGTTATCGGCGTGTCCCCTGCTACCGGGCACAGCCCCGGGGAGCAGAGCTGAGGGGGGAGGAGGCAGACGGGCGGCGGTTATCGGCGTGCCCCCTGCTACCGGGCACAGCCCGGGGGAGCAGAGCTGAGGGGGGAGGAGGCAGACGGGCGGCGGTTATCGGCGTGCCCCCTGCTACCGGGCACAGCCCGGGGGAGCAGAGCTGAGGGGGGAGGAGGCAGACGGGCGGCGGTTATCGGCGTGCCCCCTGCTACCGGGCACAGCCCAGGGGAGCAGAGCTGAGGGGGGAGGAGGCAGACGGGCGGCGGTTATCGGCGTGTCCCCTGCTACCGGGCACAGCCCCGGGGAGCAGAGCTGAGGGGGGAGGAGGCAGACGGGCGGCGGTTATTGGCATGCCCCCTGCTACCGGGCACAGCCCGGGGGAGCAGAGCTGAGGGGGGAGGAGGCAGACGGGCGGCGGTTATCGGCGTGCCCCCTGCTACCGGGCACAGCCCGGGGGAGCAGAGCTGAGGGGGGAGGAGGCAGACGGGCGGCGGTTATCGGCGTGTCCCCTGCTACCGGGCACAGCCCGGGGGGAGCAGAGCTGAGGGGGGAGGAGGCAGACGGGCGGCGGTTCTCGGCGTGTCCCCTGCTACCGGGCACAGCCCAGGGGAGCAGAGCTGAGGGGGGAGGAGGCAGACGGGCGGAGGTTCTCGGCGTGCCCCCTGCTACCGGGCACAGCCCAGGGGAGCAGAGCTGAGGGGGGAGGAGGCAGACGGGCGGCGGTTATTGGTGTGCCCCCTGCTACTGGGCACAGCCCAGGGGAGCAGAGCTGAGGGGGGAGGAGGCAGACGGGCGGCGGTTATCGGCGTGTCCCCTGCTACCGGGCACAGCCCGGGGGGAGCAGAGCTGAGGGGGGAGGAGGCAGACGGGCGGCGGTTCTCGGCGTGTCCCCTGCTACCGGGCACAGCCCAGGGGAGCAGAGCTGAGGGGGGAGGAGGCAGACGGGCGGAGGTTCTCGGCGTGCCCCCTGCTACCGGGCACAGCCCAGGGGAGCAGAGCTGAGGGGGGAGGAGGCAGACGGGCGGCGGTTATTGGTGTGCCCCCTGCTACTGGGCACAGCTTGCTCAGGAGGATCCAACGGGACCGCCGGCCACGGGCACTGACACATTTCCCTGGCCAGCCACCCCAGAAGGGGACAACCCAGGGCCCCCAGCCAGGTGGCCTCCCTGCGGGAGGCTCCCCACAGAGCAGTAGGGAGCCTGCTTGGCTCGTGGGGTCTGGAGTCAGCCGGGAACCGCTGCCTGCGGCGTTCGGCCCCACTGGGGAGACGTCTGGGGGCTGCTCCCTCGTGCTTGGCAGTGCCCCACCCAGCCCCGTTCTCCTATTTACACAGATGTTTGGGGTGCTCTGAGCTTGGGGCCTTGCTACCGCTGTCCCCCTCCGCACCCTCTGCACAGCCCGGGGTGCAGTGACCCACCTGGCCCGCCTGAGCCCGGCTCTCCACACGCTCCGGCCGTGGGGTGGGAGAGGGCGGCAGGAGGTCACTGTGAGTCCTGGGTCTGTCCCCTCCCTCGGGGGCCCTGGCTGCTGGCGGCCGACAGGACCGTGGGCTGGAGGGACCCTGGGTCTGACCCCGCCTGGCCGCTCGGATGTTCTTTTCTCCGTTGTGCTCCCTGGATCCCAACACAAAGGACAGCGGCCGAGGTGCCTTACTCACACCCCAGCAAATTCCTCCACCCGGGAGCCGACACTTGGCTCTCTGGCTCCCAGCACACTGCTGCGGACGAGCTCTGCGGCGCCAGGGCCAAAGGCCGGACTCAGGGGCGGGGGAATGGAGCCCTAAGTGTATGAAGGCTTCAGGATCGTGCCCAAGCGGTATGCAAAGTGAAATCCGGCAGCGCCACTTGGGCACACGGCGCGGCGCTAACTTGGCTCCCGCCCGCACAGACATAAATCCCATTATTTTGATGTCAGATGAACAATTGGTTCCTGTAACGAGGTGTTTTAACCTTCCTCCGTAGCCATAGTTCTGCCCTCTCTGGTTTTCCTGTAAGTGACGGGCTGCGCTTCTGATGTGTTGCCAATGCCCCGCACAGCCTGACGCTCGCTACAGAAGATGAAGGGACGTTCCCCGCCCAGCGGTTTGCTCCTGGAGGGTGGCAGCGGGGGGGCTTTGCAGATGCTGTTTGGAATTGTTTGGGCTCCTTCCAGATTGCAGGGGGGCAGCCCCAGTGCCAGATGGATGGCAAACTCCCCCCCCCCCCCCGCAATTCAATGCATGGGTGCAATTGACCCACCACTTCCTGGGAGGGAGGGAAGGAGGGAGGGAGGGAGGGAAGAGAAGGGACTGCCCAGCGGTAGATCCAACCCTCGGGGCTCTGTCGCTAGCTCTCGTCTCTGCTGGGGTCTGGGCTCTGCTCTGGGATGCATCCACACCGCAGCAGTGTTCAGCCGGGAGCTGGGATTTCCTCCTGCCCTCGCACTGCAGTAGGGGCTAGTGGTTAGAGCAGCGGGTGCTAGGACTCCTTGGTCTGTGCCTGACGCTGCCACAGCCTTGCTAACCGCTTTGCTGTGAGTCACTTAGTCTCTTCCGGCCTCTGGTTCCCCATCTGAAAAACCAGCCTCCTACCTGCCCGCCTCCGGGGACTGAGGTGTCAGCTGGGCCGCCTCGAGGCGTTGGCCCCGCAACTCGTATTTGACCTTCCCAGGATGCACTGGTGCCGGGGAAAGTCTCCTCTTGCCCTCTCGTGTGAGCAGCTGACAGCCCCACCCGCAGGCAGGCGGATGCTCATGTCCCCATGGGGCTGTGCCCCTGCCGGCTGGCTGCTCGCACCTGCTGTCTGTGTCTGTCAGCGCCGTGGGGCACGGACGCCTGCCTGTGCGGGCTCGCACGGCCTCCGCCACACAGGGCCATCGGCGCACTCACGCGGTAGCGCCTGCTCTCACACGCTGCACCAGAGGCCAAGCAGTCACACAAGTGGGCCTTTTCCATTGCCTCAGACTGTCCCTTACAGCTAGGGGCACCACAGGAAATGAATAGGCAGCAGGTTTAAAACAAACCAAAGAAAGTTTTTTTCTTATAGAATCCTAGAACCATAGAGCTGGAAGAGACCTCAGAAGGTCAAGTCCAGCCCCCTGCTCTAGGCAGGACCAATTCCAACTAA
The DNA here is from genome assembly GCF_049634645.1 of Pelodiscus sinensis. NCBI lineage: Eukaryota > Metazoa > Chordata > Testudines > Trionychidae > Pelodiscus > Pelodiscus sinensis. Next base: position 54,601,882 of record NC_134720.1, read on the forward strand.
ATCAACCTGGCCAGGGCTTTGTCACGCAGAGCACAGCCAACCTGGGGAACTCCCTGCCAGAGGATGTGGTGAAGGCCAGGACTGTAACAGGGTTCAAACAGAGCTAGATAGGTTCCTGGGCTTAGGGCTATTAAGGGCTGTTAGGCAGGACGGGTAGGAATGGGGTCCCTGGCCTCTGTTTGTCTGGCAGTGGGTGACAGGAGGGATCACGTGAGGATTCCCTGTTGCGTTCCCTCCCTCTGGGGCACCTGGCACTGGCCACGGTGGGCAGCCAGACACTGGGCTGGAGGGACCTTTGGTCTGACCCCGTCTGGCCGCTTGGATGCTCGTACCAGCTTGGAGCCCTGACAGGGCTGTGTGCCGAGTCCCTTTCTGGGGTTTGTTCCAGTGAAGTGAGCAAGCTTTGGTCTGAGGTTTTGATTCCCTGAATTCTTCTGCTCTCCCCTTATGCCGTGGGGGGGGGGGGTGTCTGCTCTGTAACCTGGGGTCCCCCTGCGCTGGGCTGTGAGATTCCCACTGACTCACCCACATGGGGATTGGCCCAGACACCTGATAACAAGGCTCTGTCCCCAGGGGAGAGACAAAGGGAGGGAGGCGGAGACGAACACCTGGTTTGGGGGCAGGGTCTGGGAGCGAGGAGTCTGGGGCTGGAACCACGAAGGAAACAGACTAAGGAGGGGCTGGAATCTAGGGGCCCAGGGACCCATCTCAAGGGGGCTGAGGGGTCCTGGCCAGACTCCTGTAGACACATCGGCTACGTCTACACTGGCAGGATTTTCCGGAAATGCTTTTAACGGAAAAGTTTTTCTGTTAAAAGCATTTTTGGAACAGAGCGTCTAGATTGGCACTTTTTGCGGAAAAGCGTCTGTGCCAATCTAGACGCAGTTTTGCACAAAAAAGCCCCGATTGCCATTTTCGCCATCGGGGGGTTTTCCACAAAACAGCACTGTGCTGTCTACACTGGCCCTCTTGCGCAAATGATTTGTGCCAGAGGGCTTTTGCCCGAACGGGAGCAGCATAGTATTTCCACAATAACACGGACAATCTTACATGAGATCGCCAGTGTTCTTGCGGAAATTCAAGCGGCCAGAGTAGACAGCTGACAAGTGTTTCCGCAAAAGCAGATGATTTTGCGGAAAAACTTGCCAGTCTAGACGCAGCCGTCATGTCTGTGCTGGGCTGTATCCTGGGGATGCAATAAACCCCCCTGTTCTACTGGCTGGCAGAGCCTGTTCTTGCTGCTACGGGGCTGCAGGATCGGAGGAACCCCGACTCACCGTCACTCCCCTCTATCCAGGTTTTGACCTGAGGAGTTTCCCCTGGGGGTGTTGTATCAGACCTAAGCACATTGTCACATTAATGACCACTTGCTCTCCATGCCTCGCTCAGCCGGCGGTACCCAGCTGAGTGACTGTCCTACGGCTTTGCCTGGCTATCAGGCAATCCGCACGTGTCTTCCAAGCAAGCACTGCTGAGCGCAAAGTCTGCTGCCCTCCGCTGGGGCTGAGGTTTGTCTACCCAGGGCGCTGGGCATCGGCGGATGCGTGTTCCACGTGCCGCAGCCACGCCATGCGTCCGGGACAGGGTGCCGCTCCCGGTGCCCATTGCAGGACGCACAGGTGGCTGCTGCCAAACCAGAGCCGGGCAGCCTCAGGGGTCCCGCACGCTCCCCGGTGTCCCTGCAGAGCAGAGTGCACCGGGGACCTTTCCCGTCGGGCACTGTGGGATGCCCGGCAGAAGACAGGCCAGTAAACCCCACGATTCCTTTGTTTGGGCCTTTCTTGCACGGGTGTCGGCCAGCACAGACCCGGCAGCGCCCCAGGCCCAAGGAATTCCGCTTCGGACTGGGCCAGCGGCGCTGCCGAGCAGACAAGGTGCAGCCGCAGATGCTCTCCCAGCCCAGCAGCGGTGGAAGCAGGAAAGGAGCGAGGCAGGAAACAAGGCCCCGAGCAGCCAAGAGGGGAGGCTCAGGTCCTGGAGCAGCTTCGCCACATGCGGCACGGGGTTCTGGGCTCAGGAAAGCGGCCCAGCACGTCTTCTGCTCTGTGGTTTCACCCCCCGTCTGCCATGCACGCCATGTGGCAGCCGTCTGGGATGCTGCTCCAAACCATGTGTTTCGCTCCCCTGCAGGTCTGATTTCTACAGCCGGCTATGGCCCTCGACCCCAGGCGCAAGGATGTGAAGGGCTTTCCGAGATCCGGGCAGGCCACGGCGCGCCGCACGCTTCAGATGTCTTGAAGGAGCAACACTCCTATGCGGAAACCACAGAACCCCACCACCAAGAAAGAAAATCAACTTTCTGCTGGGGGCGCCTGATGCCAGTGGTGCAAACCAGCATGTGTCAGTCTGCTCCACCTTGAATAGTTATTGACCCAAAGCCAGCATGGAGGTGTGTCGTCTGGAATGGTGAGTGAACTGCGAAGGGGCATATGCATGGTTAGTATCTCTGACACACAAGTACCTTGCAGCACCAGTGCCATGTGAACCTTGCTTGTTCTCACTTTCAGGTGACATTGCAAATAAGAAACCAATTGGGAGCTGCATCTCCCATAAATTTAAATAAACTTGTTTGTCTCGGTGATTGGCTGAGCAAGAAGTAGGACTGAGTGGACTTGTAGAGTCTAAAACTTTGCACTGTTTTGGTTTTGAGAGCAGTTATGTAAAAAAATCGTTTGCAAGTTGAACTTTCACAATAAAGATGTTTCACTGCTGTAGTCGTGTGAGATGAACTGAATAATATTATTTTGTTGGGTTATCTCTCGTGCGGTGCAAGTATTTGTCATGAAAAATAATATGCAATGAGCACGCTGCACCTTGCAATCTGTGCTCTCATTGAAATCCATATATTTGAAAACGTAGAAAATATCCAGAAATATTTAAATAAAAGGTACTCTATTATTCAGAGCAATTAAAGCTGCAAATTATTCCTATTAGCTTTTTACTCTCACTATTAATCCCAATTTATGTTTTAATCTCACTATTAATCAAAATCAATTGTTTTAATAATTTGACAGCCCTATTAGTGAGCTCAGATGTTGTGTTGCTGCCATCCCCTCTACTGAGTTTTTTCTTCTCTCCTTCCAACCATGACCCTTTAAATACTAAGCATATTGTAATTAACCGGCTAACAAGTCTGCACAACTGCCCATTACGAGATGGCTTGGGATGGCCCAGCTGTGTGTGTCATAGGTCCTATATTGCAAACAACTAATGGAGATTAACTTCCAGCCATGTACGCTTGGAGCAGGAGGATCCGATTTCTATGCTACCTGTTTCCAAGAAGGAAACATTTCCAGTTGCCCCCGACGTGGTACGGTGCTATAGAACGTCTACAGCACGTTCCATCGCCATCCCTCGTGGCACGCCCCAGCACCCTCCTTTTCCAGCCTGGTGAAATGGGGGCACATTATTACCCTCAGAATAAATGGAGCTGGAGAAACTGAGGCACCAAGAGGGATTTGCTGGCGTCCGTGGCAAAGCTGGGACTCGGGGGCTGGGACGTGTCCCTTCCCAGCTGGTGTTGCTGCTTCCCTTCGCTTCCGCCCTGGGGAAGAGTGATGGGGGGGTGCGGGTCAGCACAGAAAGAAACTTCAGGTCGGGCAGGGGTGGGCGGGCGCTGAGCCCCATGCAGTGACTGGCCCCGCTCGGCACGCTGGCTTTGTGCCGTGGGGCAGCGGTGGGCCCAGCAGCAGCGGTTTGCTGTTTACCAAACCTCATCAAGTAGGTTTTGATTTTTGCAAACCACATCCAGGGCCACTTCAGCGCCCGGTCTCCCCGGACTGGGCTCTCCCGGGCGCAGAGGGCTTGGTTTCCCCTGATCCCGGCCAGCGCACAAAAAGGGGCATTTGTGGTTTGGCAAAATCTCACCGAGTAGATTGTGCTTGTGCAAAGCCCAGCCCGGGCAAGAACCGCTCCATGTTCCATTTCAGTGGCTCCCTGGAGAGGCCGGGGTGAGGCGGGAGACCACAGCTCCTTTCGGTGTCTGTCCCGGGCAAACGTTATCGCCGGCTCCTTCCAGTTTGGAATTCAATCAAACTCCGATCTCAAAGGAAACCAGCACGTTTCCCCCCTCGGCGAGTTGCTGCTCTTCCCCCTCCCTTCTGCGTGAGGACTTTGCAAAACCACAAACCTAGCCCAGGTTGCTTCACAGTTTCAGGAATCCCTCGATGAACTGGCCTGAACCCAGCCCCCGCCCGCGCAGGTGAGATTTCTGTGGTTTGAGGGTTCGACCGGGGCTATTTTCAAGTGTTTCAGTTCCCACGTTGGAGGCAAAGATGGGGCTGGGTCGGCCAACGAATCCATCCTCCACCAACCCCACCACTAAGACTACGTGGACATTGCTAATGAAGCAGGGATTTAAATACCCAGTGCTTCATTAGCGTAAACATGGCCGCTGCTTTTTTCAAAATGGAGTTTAAAAAACAAAAGGCAGTCTAGACACGGATCTGTCGAAAATAAAGCCTTTGTCCACAGATCCTGTAAACCTCAGTTTTTGAAGTATCAGTGGGGTCGCCGTGTTAGTCTGAATCTGCAAAAGCGGCGAGGAGTCCTGTGACACGCATCTGACCAAGTGGGTCTTTGCCCACGAAAGCTTATGCTCCGACACTTCGGTTAGTCTCTAAGGTGCCACAGGACTCCTCGCCGCTCGTTTTTTGAGGAATACAGGATCTGTCGAAAAGAGTTTTATTTTCAACAGATCCACGTCTAGACAGCCAGTTTTTTTCGAAAAAAACCTCCATTTTGAAAAAACGTGGTGACCATGTTTATGCTAATGAAGCGTGGGATATTTAAATCCCTGCTTCATTAGCAATTTCCTTGTGCTTGATTTGCACCCCTCTGTCGACAGTCTAGACGTTGCCTAAGTAACTATTCCCACTCCCAGCCCTGTCTGGGGGGCCGTTCCCAGGCAAGTCAGTGCCAAAGCTCCCGGGCTCTTGGCTGGTGGCTGCATCAGAGCCCCATTTTCCAGCTTTCCATCTCTGTCCGATTTATGTTCCCCGTTTTCTCGTCGTTCTCCCCGGACGCTCCATTAGCCCCGTGATGCGTGGAGGAGTCTAGAGATTGTTTGGAAGTGGCTCGCTCCTTGGCTCCAGAATGCTTCCAAGACGTGTTCGGTCTAAATTCCCCAGGAGGGATCCAGAGCAGGCTGCAGGAATCCAGGCTGGAGTTACCCTGGTGTGAACCTGGCTCTTTAAGCCAGATCCTACCGAGCGTAGAAGCTTTGATGGGGGGGAGGCAGGCCAGGAGGATTCTCTTGGCCCGGGGGAAGCGTTGCTGGTTCCAGCTGCCAGAGGCATGCCCAGGATGGTGCCACGTTGCGCGACAGCCACGTGGCACCGTGACTGTCCCGAGGCTCCGGCCGCTGCGGGGCTTACGTCGTTCAGTCACGCCACGGCTTGGAAAATTACCATGGCCCTGGCCATTCTGACCCCGGCTGTGCATGCCTGGGCATGGACACGCGGCTGCCCCCCACGCCCGGGGAGAGGGGCTGGGCCAGGCTCTGCCTGGATCTCTTGGCCGAGAGAGAAATCCCTGGGTCCCACGGGCAGCGGGATGCAAGCGGCAGCAGGATCCGGACTTGGGATAAGAGGGAGCAAGAGGCGGCGTACAGCTCCTGGCCGTGCGCCCAGCTGGGAGGGGGTTCTGGCTTCATGTGCGTAGATTCCCGCCCTGCCCCCTGCCCATGTGCCATGTGTCTAGAAGCAAGGGGCGGGCCGCCCTTCCCCCCCCCGGTTTGACAGCTGCCCAGCTCCGCCTGTTCCAGGGCAGCGGGAGCAAGAGGAGAGTCAGGGCCCTGTCCCGGCGGGTGACTCACTGGCCCCCTCTCCCCGCCCCCGATCTTGCCTCCAACGGCGGTGCGGGGGGGCTGCTTTTATCGCAGGGCTGGCGCGCAGAAGCCCGTCCAGATCCTAATCAGCGTGGGAACCAAGCCGCAGCCCCAGCTCTCGCCCGGGCTTGCTGGAGACGCCTTTTATTTTCATAAACTTTATCGCCGCCCACGGCCCCGATAAAGCTCCACAAATAAGCGGCGCGGAGCGTGGCAGCCATCCAGCAGGCAGCTCGCAGACACATGCACTTGCTTTTTAACCGCTCCTCTCCCTGGGGGGAGCCGAAAACACAGGCCAAGTTTCAAAGCTGCTTTCCCTCCTCTCTAGACTGACATTGACAAAGCAGAGGCAAGACAGTCTGGCCTAGTGGTTAAAGCAGCAGCGTCGGCATTGTGGGGCCTGCCATGGCCCCACGTCCCTGTTAGTAACACGGGCTGATGCTTCGTTGCACACGGGGACTGGACGGGTCAGTAACACGCTGGGCAGATGCAGCGAATGACCCGACACTTCCTCGCATCTCTGCTGTTTTAGGGGCTTTCTCAGCGAGGGCGGGGGCAAAGTTCAGGCTGCTGAGGTGATGTCGGAAATCCCAGCCGGCCACGGGGCTTAGTGCATGAGGGTGTCCCATGGAAACGGATTCCTGGCTAAATAGAAGCCATTCCCGGCTTTTGTTGGGAAATAGAAACCCCCAAAGTTTCAGGTTGGGGAGGGGGGAGGGGAACATTGGAAGTTTTCAAAGGAAACAAATCGACAAAAATGAACAATGTTTCATCTTCATCAAAACTGTTGGCGAGTGGACAAATAAACCCATTTCCCACCAGAGCGAGCAGCCGCCTCCCCGGCTGTGTGCGCGGCGCCGCTCCGTGGGGCGCCAGGCTCGGGGACGTGGGGGTTCCACTAGGGATGGTCAATATTGCTTAATTGATTCAAGTAGCCTCATGAATTCTTATTGGTTGGTCGACTATTCTACAGTCCCTGGGGGCGGGGCTGTGCTGCTGCCTCTGTATCTGAGGCAGCAGCGGGGGGGAGGGGGGCAGCCAGGAGCTGGTCCACGAGGGGAACCAGTTTAAAAACCAGCTCCCCTCCCAGACCGGCTGCCTGTCGCCCTGTGCTGCTACCTCTGACAGAGGCAGCAGTGCGGGGTGCAGCAGCCCCTGTCTAAGGTGGGTCTGAGCTCCCAGATCCTATGCGAGCCGGAACTGAGCTGGGCTGCCTGCCCCCCGGCTCCTAATACACATGAAATGCAGAGCTGCAGCAGGGGCAGGTCCAGGGCCTGGCGTGAGCCGGGCTGCTGGCCAGCCTGCTAAACAATGTACGGGCGGGGGGGGGGGAGAAGAAATGCGTGAGGTCCATAACATTAACCTCGGCTTACTGGTTAATCAAATCCACACTGGGGCACCATGGCCTTGGCTTCCCATTCCTGCCCTCAGTCGGCGCCCCTGAGCGTGGGTGAGCCTGCGTTAGCGCCCCAGAGCCCCGCCCCACCAGGTAACCTCGCTCGTGCCCGTTAAATCCCACTCCCTGAGTCCGTGGCGAGAGCGGGGCCAATGGCGAGACTCGTTCCGTGCCTTTCCGGCTCCTGCCCCCTAGCTCCCCCTCCCTGCCGCGCCCAAGGGAGACGGCGCGGTTAGTGCTTAGGGGCGCGCTCTTGTGAGCTGAGCATGGGAATCCTTGTGTGACGTAGTGGGGGGACCTGGCTGGTTTCTATGCTGCTGGCTCTGGGGTAACCCCCACTGGCTGCCGTGGGTACCACGACCCAGCAAAACAGGATGAGTCACTATGCAAACCAGTATGGCCAGACACTCCCCATGGAGAGGAACAAAGGAAGGTGGATGCTGCCCTGGCTGGGGGGCAGGGCTGGAAGAGAGTGAGTTAGTGGCTGGCTGGGAGCAGGGAGGAGACAGCCTAGGGAAAGGGGCTGGAGTTTAGGGGCCCAGTCTCCCCCATCTCAAGGGGGCCTGAGGCATCCTAGCCCAGCTCTGTGACCAGATTCCATCTGTGCTGTGCTGTATCCTGGAGAGGCAATAAACTTCCCCTATTCCACCGGCTGGTGCAGTCTGTTTGTGCCATTTCGGGGTGCAGGAGACGGGGGACCCCCAACGCGCCGTCACACCTTGGTACAACCCCCAGACCCCCGCGTCATTTGCACAGCCCCGTTCCAGGGAGGAATCTCACCTGCAAGGGACTCGGCCGTTCGTGAAGCCAAGGGGCTTGGCCTAGCTCCGAGCGGCTGGCAGCAGCCCCCGCGCACCGAGCGAGAGCCCTCCCTCCCTGGGCAAACTGCCTGGCCGCCATAAAGGCTTTTCCTGGGAAACTGGCTTTGTGCTCAGCCAGAACCGCTCCGACCCATGCCGGCAAAAATCCAACCCCTAAGGCCGCTGCTCCTTCCCGCACTCAGCTCCCCCGTGGTCTGACGTGTCCGCCACGCAGCCCGGCCCACGGCGGCAGCATGACCTGGCCGGGCAGCACGGTTGGAGGTGAAAAGACTCGGCCGTGTCCTGGATCAGTCACAGCCGCACCCCCTCGCCCACGCTGGGTTTCCACGCGGGGCTGCCTGCAGAGGTGCCTCGCGGTAGATCTAATTGTAAACCAGGAGCCTCCTCATACCCCTCCCTGTGCCGCTGGGTGGCCTCCCTGACCCCCCTTCCCAGGCCGAGGTGCGCCTGGCCGTGTCCCCAGAGAAGCCCTGAGCAAACACGTGTGACTGGGCATGACGGGCAGCCCCAGGCACCTTTCAGCAGCTATGGCCCCCTGCAAGGCGCAGCAGAATCCGCATCCCTCCGACTCCGGAGTTCGTTCCGCGGGAGCGTCATCTGCGGGGGGCTGGCCAAACGTGCCCACTGGACTTGGGGCTTGGCTCCTCTTCTCTTTGCAGCCCGCGGCTCCCTCTTTGTCCCCGGATGGATCCGTAGGAAGCCAGGGACGCCTGCAGACAGCTCGCCCTTGGCACGGTGCAGCCTCCAGGATCTCCTGTCTCTCCCTTCCTGTGCACTGGTGACCTGGCTGTGTGCTCATCTGGGCCAGCTCCGTACTGTGTCCCCGAGCCCCGTCCTGTGGGGCAGGAAGCGACGGGCCTACACATCTGGCCTGAGGCTGCTCTTCCAGCCTCTCTCCCGGAGAGGATAGGGTTGCCAGATGTTGGGTTTTGAACCGGACAGTCCGGTTTTTGAGCTTTCTGTCCAGGAAACAAATTGAGAAAATACCGGACAGAGAAATGTCGGGTTTTTTCTAATTAAATAAGTTTTAGTATTATCATGAGTATCAGTACGTAGCTGCATACTGCCTGGGTGGTATGCGCTCACTGTGTCAGTGTGCCCACCAGCCAGGCAGTACGCAACTACGCAGTGGGGGGGGGGCGCAGCCGGGGCAGGATGGAATCCCCGGGCCGGACTCGCTCGTGCTCTGCCGGGACTTTGAGCAGGACGGACAGCGCCCCGGGATCTGTGTGCATCCCGGCCAACCCCACTTCCCACCGGCCCCGCTCCCTCCGACCCCCTCCCGGCCAGCCTGTGGCGCAGTGGGGGGCTGCCTGCTCTGTGACCCGGGGTCCCCCTGCACTGGGATGGGGGATTCTCAAATGTGGATTAACCAGACACCCAGGCTCAGCCGCTCAGGGAGAGACAAAGGGAGGGAGGCGGAGACCAGCCCCTGGCTGGGGGCAGGGCTGGGAGAGAGTTTGAGTTTCTGGCTGGGATCATGGAGGAAGCAGCCTAAGCAAGGGGCTGGGATTTAGGGGCCCAGGCTCCCCCATCTCAAGGGGGGCTGAGGCATCCTAGGCCCTGGAACCAGATTCCATCTGTGCTGTGCTGTATCCTGGAGAAGCAATAAACACCCTCTATTCTACTGGCTGGGGGAGTCTGTCCGTGCCATTTTGGGGGTGCAGGAGGCGGGGGACCCCGACGCGCCGCCACAGCCCTACTCTCGCCTGCCAGTTCCCCCTCCGCCCACTCCCACCCTCCAGCCAGCCCCGCTCCTCCCGACCCCCTCCCGGCCAGCCCTACTCCCTGACAGCTGGTTCCCTCCGCCCCCCGATCTCTCCCACCAGCCCCGCGGCCAGTTCCCCCTCCCCATCTGAGATCAAGTGTGTCCAGTATTTTTGTCAAAACCATCTGGCAACCCCAGGGGCGAGCCATGTGCAGACGCGGGGCTCTCTGCTGAGAACGCAGGTCCCGGACCTGCCCCTTGCACGTGGGGCTGGAGGCGGAGAGGTTTGGCCTGGCCCCTTGTCTTGGGAGCATCCTGCCGCAGCCCCAGCCAGCTCCTAGGGAGGGGCCTGGCCCCGCACCGACAGACTCAGCCTCCCTGCTGGGTTTTCCCTCGTGCCGGAGGTGTGAGCTGCCGACCACGCGCTGCACCAGGGGCCTCAGGCCAGGCCTTGCGGGGCTCTGAAGAGCGGGACGTGGTTCCCTACTCCGTGGCATCAGTGGGAACCTAAGAGCCTTCCTGGCCCTGGCCCCTGAGGCTCAGGGCTCTAGCCACCCCCCGCCCCCCTGGTATCCCCTCATGGCCTGGGGCTCACAAAATCTACCAGCTTGGGCCCCCAGGCTCGGGTGTGGGAGGGGACTGTGGGGAGGGTCTTTCTCAGTCGGGGGCTGCCGCCTCTGTGAAGGTTTGGGGGGGTTGCTTGGGGGGGTTGTTTTTGTGAGGTTTTTTGTTTGGGTTTTTTTTTTTTTTTTTGCTTCTCCCTTGTGTGCAGCTCCCGACTGAGTTTTCCGTGGGCCAGCGGCCTCCGACCCGGAAAAGCGCCCCTGCTCTACGGGAAGGCGGGGCAGGGAGCGCAGGGCGGATGTGACCCGTGGGGATTCCCAGCTGCACTCCGGGGAGGCAGAGCTGCCCGCCCAGGGCCAGTGCGTGGCTGCAGCTCGGCCAAGAGACGGCGAAGGCGGAATAACCGAGGCCGGGCCTTGGTGTCGCTCGGGGCGCCAGCGGGGAAGGCCGAGAGCTCCCATGTGCCAGGCTGGCATGAGGCGTCGTTGGGCGCTACAGCCACCATCTCCTCAGGACCCTTCCCAGTGCCCGCACCAGCTCCTCTGGGCGCGCGGTGGGGCCGTGGTGGGGCCACACGTGCCAAGGAACGGCTGAGCCGTGTCCTCTGCGCCTCGCTGCACGCGGGTCCCTGTCGGCCGACCAGCTCCCCTCAGGCGGCACGCAGGGGCTGGAAAGGGCTGGAGACAGACCTGGCCCTGGGGGAGGGGCGGTTCCAGCAGTGTCCATTGGGAGCATCCCTGGGGAAGGACTCAAAGTTCTTTAGCCCGTTGCCCTGGGCCCCAGGTGAGAGGGGAGCCCCCCGGCAGCCGACAGAATCCAGTGCTGCAGACAGGGCGAGGGGAGAACGGATCCTGCCCTCTGCCCATGGACCATCCACCCGTGTCCCTACCGCAGCTTCAGTTCCAGCTCCTGGCCCGGCTCCGGATGGTGCTGGGCCTTCCCAGCTGACATGCTGAGTGGGAGCAGGCAGCACAGCCCGGCTCTGGGTCAGACACGTTTCTTGGGGCCGCTCTGCCTTGGGGGTGCACACGCAGCGCAGGGTGCAGGAGAGAAACCAGGCAGCTCCGGGTACAGAACACAGAGCAGCTCCCAGCGGAGAGGGCGGCTCGGTCTGCGGGCGGCAGAGCGTCGCAGCCTGGCCCGTACGCTGCACGTTCGCGTTCCACTCAGCTTTGCTGCTGCTCAGAAACCTCTCGAACAACCCGTCAAGGAAGGGGCTTTGGAGCGTTCTGCTGCTCCCGCCTGCGTGCCGGGTTCTGGGTGGCCCTGGCTGTTAGTCACACTGATAATAACTCGTCGTGGGTAGAGAGCAGTGGCACTGGCCAAGTCTGCAGCGTAGGAGGATTCACAAATGTGCTGAAAATGAGAGTCCCCAAGAGCGTGTTCTCAAATTCCCTTTCGAAAGTTGTGAAAACTTTTGTAGAAACTGTTTGGATTGTAGACATTGTGGCTACGTCTAGACGGGCAGGATTTTCCGCAAATGCTTTTAACGGAAAAGTTTTTCCATTAAAAGCATTTGCGGAAAAGAGCGTCTAGATTGGCACAGAAGCTTTTGCGCAAAAGCACTTTTTGCAGAGAAGCGTCCGTGCCAATCTAGACGCGGTTTTGCGCACAAAAGCCCCAATCGCCATTTTCACCATCGGGGCTTTTTTGCGCAAAACAGTTTTTAGCGTCTACACTGGCCCTCTTGCGCAAACACGTTTCCGGGAAAGGGCTTTTGCCCGAACGGGAACGTCAAAGCATTTGCGCAAGAAGCACTGATTTCGGACAGTAGAACGTCAGGGCTTTTGCGCAAAATCAAGCGGCCAGTGTAGACAGCTGGCAAGTTTTTGCACAAGAGTGGCCACTTTTGCAGAAAAACCTGCCAGTAGCCTGTGTGTATGGCGGGGGGGGGGGGGGGGCTTCTCCCCCTTCCTCCCACCCTCTTCCTTTTACTATTTTGACCCCGGAAAGGGGGGCAGTAAAGCGAGGGGCCAGGAAATGATAAAAACCAAAAACTGAAGAGAAAACCTGACCGGTCATTTATTTTGTAGCCTCCTTGAGAAAACAGAAATCATTGAAAAAACCCATATTTTGAAAAAATGCCCAGCTGTGGAAGAAAAGGCCGGGTTTTCCGCCGACCGCGGTTGGCTCTGGAGCGTGCCAGCTGCTTTCCGCCAGGGTGTGGAGGGGCACCGCGCGGAGGGTGTAACGGCCGGTGCCCAGTCCCGCCAGGTACCAGGCCGCTCCTGCGTGCGGTGGAGCCAAAGGGGCTGAGGGCGAGTGGCAGTCTGAGGACTCTGGCAGCTAAGGCTCTAGCCGACAAGCAGGAGCCCGGAGGAGCGACGGGGCAGATACCTGAATCCAGCCGGGCGTCCTCTGTGGGGCCGAGCAGCCCAGCGCAGGAGGCACAAGCCCCCTCAGGTGGCCTGAGCCGGTGACGGATGATGCCGAGAGCCCTGCTCCGCGGCGCCTCAGGGACCCGACCCGGCGAGCAGCAGCACGAGACCCAGCCCGCTAGTGCCCGGCAGGCGTTCTGCGCCGGGGGGCCCTGCGGAGCGTCTTGGCCCCGGGAGGGCGGGAACGAACAGCGGGCGTCCGCAATTCCAGGCCAGGCCATGGGGGCCCCCGCGCCGACCGCCTGTGCCCCCAGGCCGTGGAAGGGATCCGAACAGGGCTTGTCGGGAGAACTGCTCTCCTGCGCTGGGCTCTCCGCTGCCCCTGCCTTTCAAAGCATGCATGGGGGGGGGACATTCCCAGCATGAGGTTTCCCAGGAGCTGCTGCTACAGCAGTGTGGTCTAGCGGCTAGTGCACTGGGACCCTGGTGATGTGACTTGTGTGCTCAGTGAGCATTCTGCCTCAGTTTCCCCAGCTGTAAAATGGGTGCTATGGTACTGCTCTCTTGTGGGACGTGCCCTGGGGTCCTGGCAGCGGGATCCCCAGGCTGCTTAGGGCTGTAGAAGTCCAAACAATCTCATTCGAACGCGGGACACCCGGGCCAGCAGGTGAGCGCCAGGGTTGTGTGCTCGGTGAGATGGCCCTGCCAGAGCGGGCGGGGGGCTGGACCAGGTGACTGCCCGAGGGTCCAGCCCCACAGCTCTGGGGGTCATGGTGTCACCGACACGCGCGGCCTTGGCATCCGCTGTTCCTGCCTGCCGTTGCCCGCCCCCCCTCCCCCCCCCGCAGCGCCTGGGGGTGGGCCGAGGCACGTCCTTGCTGGGAGGAGGCGGGGGGAGACGACCAGGCCTGGCTCTTCTCCGTCAGCTCCTCTGCAAAGCCCTGGACACGCCCGCAGGCGCCACCTCATCCGTCTTAGGGACTCCCCGGGAGACGGGCCTGGCAGGGAGCCAGCATCCATCACGCAGCCACTCACCACCCGGCCGGCACCCTGACCTCGGGAGATGGATGGCCGGCCGCTGTGCTCCTCCCCGGGCCCACTTCTCTCACCGCACGCCCTGGCCCTTATCTGGCTCCCTCCGGAAACACCAGCCCTGCCTAGCAGGCCGGGGGCAGGAAGCAGGGTGGGGGCCAGGCCGTTTGCCTTGCCTGGGGCTCTGGGCAGGCAGGGCAGAGCGGCTGGGGGTGATTAATGAGCGTGGCCAGACCCCCTGAGAACAGCTCGCTGGGGCCATCTGATAAGCCTCGCTGGGCAGGAGGAATCTTATCGGGAGGAATTCCTGGTGCCCCAGCTCCAGCGATAAGGACACAGATACCGACAGGCCCGCTCAGCGCCCCCTTCCCCCTAAGCGGAGGGCTGGCGGTGCAGCGTGGGGCACGGCCCAGGTCCCGTCCGTCCCATGGGGCTGGGAGGAGGAATTCGGATACGGTGGGGAAGGAGCCGCACAAGCGCCTGCCACCCGGCGAGGGATTCCCTGGCCGAGCTCGGCTGGGAAGGGCCGTCCGGCCGCGGGTGGGATGTCTCAGCGCCAAGCGGCCGTTCCGCAAGCCGAGCCCACTGCCCCGGGAGGGCGATTGCAGAGCTAAGCGCGCACAGGCCGGCCTCACCTGCTGCCCTGGGGGGGGGGCAGTGCCGTCTCATCCATGGGGGGGGCAGTGCCGTCTCATCCATGGGGGGGGCAGTGCCGTCTCATCCATAGGACGGGGGGGCAGTGCTGGGCCATCCATGGGGGGGCACTGCAGGGCCTAAGGGCTACGCAGGGGCCTGGTGGGAGCAGCAGGGCTCGGCCCCCTCCCTGAAGGCACCAGTGGTGGTGGGAAGCAGGTCGGCCTGGCGCCAGGCTGGGAGCCGGGCTCAAGGGAGAGCAGTGGGCCGGATCGCTCTGCTTCCCACGGCCGCTGGTGAGTGGGGGGGACCCCTGCTGCTGGCACTAGCCCCCCGATGCCCTGAGGCGCAAGGGGGCGGGGCAGGGGCGGGAAGACGCGGGGCAGGGGCGGCGCGCTCCGTACCATGGCCATAGCAGGCCTGACATCTGGCGCTGCGCCACCCGCGAGCCTCGCCCTCGTGAAGCAGGGGTGCGAGGGGGCCAGGCCAGGCCGGAACATGGCTCTGGGCGGTCTCCGGGCTGCCCCAGTCACAGCCCATGTGCCCCACAGCAAGGAGGCCATCGTGCAGCGCACGGCGCACGAGGACACACCAGCAGGGACAGGCCAGGCCGGAACGCGGCTCTGCGAGGAGAGGAGGCCATCGTGCAGCGCACGGCGGACAAGGACACACCAGCAGGGACAGGCCAGGCCGGAACGCGGCTCTGCGAGGAGAGGAGGCCATCGTGCAGCGCACGGCGCACGAGGACACACCAGCAGGGACAGGCCAGGCCGGAACGCGGCTCTGCGAGGAGAGGAGGCCATCGTGCAGCGCACGGCGCACGAGGACACACCAGCAGGGACAGGCCAGGCCGGAACGCGGCTCTGCGAGGAGAGGAGGCCATCGTGCAGCGCACGGCGGACAAGGACACACCAGCAGGGACAGGCCAGGCCGGAACGCGGCTCTGCGAGGAGAGGAGGCCATCGTGCAGCGCACGGCGCACGAGGACACACCAGCAGGGACAGGCCAGGCCGGAACGCGGCTCTGCGAGGAGAGGAGGCCATCGTGCAGCGCACGGCGCACGAGGACACACCAGCAGGGACAGGCCAGGCCGGAACGCGGCTCTGCGAGGAGAGGAGGCCATCGTGCAGCGCACGGCGCACGAGGACACACCAGCAGGGACAGTCCAGGGCAGAACGCGGCTCTGCGAGGAGAGGAGGCCATCGTGCAGCGCACGGCGGACGAGGACACACCAGCAGGGACAGGCCAGGCCGGAACGCGGCTCTGCGAGGAGAGGAGGCCATCGTGCAGCGCACGGCGGACGAGGACACACCAGCAGGGACAGGCCAGGCCGGAACGCGGCTCTGCGAGGAGAGGAGGCCATCGTGCAGCGCACGGCGCACGAGGACACACCAGCAGGGACAGGCCAGGCCGGAACGCGGCTCTGCGAGGAGAGGAGGCCATCCTGCAGCGCACGGCGCACGAGGACACACCAGCAGGGACAGTCCAGGGCGGAACACGGCTCTGCGAGGAGAGGAGGCCATCGTGCAGCGCACGGCGCACGAGGACACACCAGCAGGGACAGTCCAGGGCGGAACGCGGCTCTGCGAGGAGAGGAGGCCATCGTGCAGCGCACGGCGCACGAGGACACACCAGCAGGGACAGTCCAGGGCGGAACGCGGCTCTGCGAGGAGAGGAGGCCATCGTGCAGCGCACGGCGCACGAGGACACACCAGCAGGGACAGGCCAGGCCGGAACGCGGCTCTGCGAGGAGAGGAGGCCATCGTGCAGCGCACGGCGCACGAGGACACACCAGCAGGGACAGGCCAGGCCGGAACGCGGCTCTGCGAGGAGAGGAGGCCATCATTCAGCGCACGGCGCACGAGGACACACCAGCAGGGACAGGCCAGGCCGGAACGCGGCTCTGTGAGTAGAGGAGGCCATCGTGCAGCGCACGGCGCACGAGGACACACCAGCAGGGACAGGCCAGGCCGGAACGCGGCTCTGCGAGGAGAGGAGGCCATCCTGCAGCGCACGGCGCACGAGGACACACCAGCAGGGACAGTCCAGGGCGGAACGCGGCTCTGCGAGGAGAGGAGGCCATCGTGCAGCGCACGGCGCACGAGGACACACCAACAGGGACAGTCCAGGGCGGAACGCGGCTCTGCGAGGAGAGGAGGCCATCGTGCAGCGCACGGCGCACGAGGACACACCAGCAGGGACAGGCCAGGCCGGAACGCGGCTCTGCGAGGAGAGGAGGCCATCGTGCAGCGCACGGCGCATGAGGACACACCAGCAGGGACAGGCCAGGCCAGTCAATGCATCGGGCTCTGGCTGTGCTGGAAAAAATCCCTTCAGATGTATAACGGTAAAGGGTTGGGGCGGCCTGTGAGTTTGATGGCCCAACACTCCAGCTTGGGGCCGAACGGCCACCTGGAACTCAAGCGCAGCCCGGACACGGAGCATCGGGTGGGAGGGACCTCGGGCAGGAAACGCAGCCCAGACAAGACAAGGTAGGACATACACCAAGGGCCTGCCCAGGACAAGGTCAGCCCGGACTCAGTGCTGCAGAGGGGAGGGGAGGGGCGAGGTCACTTGGGAAAGTGCAGCTCAGATCTCGGATAGGAACGAGAACTGGCCTGTAAACTCAGCCTAGTCCAGTCGGAAGGATGCTCAGCAGGGCTCAGCGGACGCTCTTGTGTTCGCTGGGGCCCCTCGGGAGGCTGAGGACGCTGTCCCAGGGGCGTAGGGCCCTGGGATGGAACGCTGGAAATGTTGGGTCACTTGCTGGCTCTTCTACAGACTTCTTGTGTCACCTCAGCCAAGTCACTTAACCCAAAGACTAGAAGGAGAAAACTTGGTCCCAGGCCAACTCCTGGAAAAGCCGGTTCCCGTGAGATTCCGCCAGCTCGGCGTCAGGCCTGCAGCTTTTCTTCTTGTGCGCAGCCTGGCCCCCCCCCCCCCCCGCCCCCCCGGAAAGGGTTTGCAATGTGGCCTCCAGCTGTTCCCAGCATCAAACGGCTGCGCTGGAGCTGACAGCCCGTGGCTGAGCGGGGGAGGCCGGCAGCCGAGATCCTGGACTTGGGGATTGCTTTCCAGCGCCGGCTGTGCCGTGCTGCCAGGCTCGGCCGGTGTTCCCGGGCTGCCCGCCGGGAGCCGCAGCACAGCGAGCGGGGGGAAGAGTTTGGCCAGTTACCGGCCGGCTGGTCGGCCCGGCTCGCGGCGTCACGTTGCTCTGTGCTGGGCCCGTGTTGTGGCGTTAGCTCCGGCCCAAGGGCAGGGCGTGGCGCCCGCACGGAGAACACGCCCGGCACGGCGCGCGGTGCTCCTGCGAGGGCTGGGGCGGGAACTGGCCAGAGACCCGGGGCGTCCTAAGAGCCGGGTGGGTCCCGCCTCCCCGGAGGAGCTGTGCGCACGCGGGTCAGGGCTGGGGGGTAGCAGCTCCCGCACCGGCCGGGCTCTGGGGGATTCCTCGGGCCGTGTGCCGAGCAAAGCGCAGGGCAGGGATGGTGCCCCGCCCCCGCCCTGGCAGCCTCTTTCCTCTCTTACGCCGACCTGCCTCCCTTCCCACACCGGGCCGGGACGCCAGGACACCGGGCCCGTCCCACGGCGGCAGAGGCTCCGGCGCGGGAAAGGCGCGTTAGTGGGGCAAGGCTGGCAAACGGGGGGCCCTAAAGCGCAGAGCCGCTGGGAACGCTGAGCAGGGAGGTGGCCGCTTGGCGGCTCAGTCGCTCGTGGCGTGTCTGCTTTGGCCTAGGGCAGCGCTGGGCAGCCTGCGGGCTGAGGGCCACGTGCCGCCCGGGGGCTCTGCGTGCGGCCCCTGAGACTGCCCGATTCCACCGGGGGGGGCAGTTCCTGCCAGCGGCACTTCTGTGACAGGCCGGCCCAGCCGGGGCCCGTGCACACAGCAGTGCCTGGGAGAGCCGGGCGCTCCCTCTGCAGCCACCCCGGTGCTGCTCCAGTTCGGCCGGCACCGCCCCACGCTCCAGGGCCGCCCTGGCCCCGAGAGTGGCTTGGCTCCGGCAGCCTTGCGGCCCCCTCTCGCAGGACCACACACCAGCCTGGGCTGCCCTGGAGCTCTCTAGAGCAGCGGCGGCGGGTGTGCCCCACTGCAAAGCGCAGCCCCCGCGCCGAGGGGCAGAGCCGGGCCGTGGACCACGGCTCACGGCCTGGAGACACTTGGGCTCAGGCTGGAATCTGCGCGAAAGCGGCCGGGGGAGGTTGGCGGGGCCCCGGCTCCGGCACGCGCCCGGCTCTCCCGGCACCTTCCCCCGGTGTGCTGGGCTCTGCCGCTGGGTGCTGCTGGTTCGCCTTCTCCGCACGCGCCAGCCCGGCTCTGCAAAGGCGCCGCTTGGCTGCGGGGGAGAGACGCCGCGTCCGTGAGTCATTCGGCAGCGGGCAATGCAGGCACCCTCGCCAGAAGCCGAATGGAGCAGTGGCCTCTGCCCCGGAGCAGGTGCAGGGCTGCATGGCTGGGGCCTGCTCCGTCCACGCTGCGCCCACCCGCTGGCTCCTCTCCTGGGGCGTCCGACACCACGGCAGCTGCACCCCCAGTAACCCTCGGGCCACGCGCTCTGCAGGGCTCCCGCTCTGCCTTGCACTGAGGCAGGGAGACACCCCCCGGCGTGCGCAGCTGCGCCACGCTAACCCGATGCACATGTGCCTGGTGGTGCAGTCAGCCCGGGCCTGCTCTGAAAGGGGCTGCACGCGGAGTGGATTCAATTAGCGCCCAATAAACTCGCGGCAATTTGCAATCTGGAAATGCTTCAGAATGGGCCGCTCGAATTCATTCCCGTCCTGCCCTGCCCGCGTCTGGCTGCCTGCAGCGGCCGAGGTCTAGCTCTGGGGGCTCCCTTCGCACTTCCTGCCCTGGCGCGGCGCGACGTGCTTTCTGGGTTTGCACGGACGGTGTAGGGCCCGAGCCTGCAACGTGCTCAGCAGCCCCGGGACTGGCCCCACACACGTTTTCTGACGCGCGAGTTCAGCTGAGACGCAGCCTTGTGAGCCGCGCAGCAGAAAGGAGGCGAATCTCCATGTCGGTTGAAATCTTCTGGTAAAAAGTGGCCGGTTGTGCCGCAGCGTTTGGTTTGCCAGCGCCGCTTTCAGGACGCGCACGCTCGCTTCATGGTCCGGGAAACCAGAGTTTTACTGAAAACTTTTCTAAACTCTTTTTCCGTCTTAGTTCCGTGTTTTCTTAACCAAATTAATGGGAATGTTTAAAAATCAACGTCACTTCTCCGGATCACCTCCCACGCCCCGTGGTGCCGGGATACCTGAGCGCTCCCGACACCTCGCACGGCCAGGATGTCATTCCCTGCTGTTTCGTTAGTCAGGTGCCAAGTGCTTGCTTGTGCCCAGTCAATGCAAGGCCTCCGCCCCAGAGAACGTGCAAGTTAGCGCAGCAGTAGATTCCCGGCGACCCAGAAACGCCAGGAGGGGGACGCGCCCTGACGAGGCCGAGTCGTCGCTGAGACGAGAGGGGTCGCGTGTGGCACAAGGAGCCGCGTCCCAGCAGGAGGGGCTGGCGGGAGGGGGTCACAAGGACGCGGCAGGAGAAGCCAGGCCAGGGGCCGCTGCTGCAGGACCTGCCTTCCCCACACATCAGCTGGTGAAAGCCGCAGGGCCCTCGGCAATCCGGAGCAGCCGCCCTCCGAGAGCTGCCGGACCTCTGCCAGCTGCCCTGGCTCCAGGCTGCCCCACCGCCCGCTTGCCTTGGGGGCTTGGCAGCGAGAGACGTGGCTGCAGCCTAGAGGGGCCGTTTGGGAACCAGCCGATCTCTCCTCTCCGCTGGGGGGCACCCAGGCTCCTGCTCTCCTGAGTGGGTGCCCTGGAGGGACTGGCCCCTTGGCGCCCGCGCTGAGGAGGGAGAGCACCTGGGGGCGCAAGCCCAGGGGGTGGTTCCAGGCGGGGAAGAAGGCCCAGCCCCGGCGTGGATGTCGCAGAAGGCCTGGCAGCAGGGCGTGCCGGTGCGGGCACAGGAGGGGGCCTCACCCGGCCCTTGTCCCTTGCTCAGAAGCACTTTGCACCAGGAAGGGGCGTGCCAGCGCCACGGGGCACCCAGCAGAGCCAGCCCCGGGGAAAGCTGCTCGCTTCCCTGAGCGGAGTTCACGTCAGCGGGCTCAGTCCCTTGCAGGACCCGACGGGAGGGGCTGCGGCGCCTGCAGCTGGACGGTGGGTGCTGGGCCAGCTCCTAGCCGGGACGCGCTGACAGCTGGGTCATTGCAGCCTGGCCTGGGGGCTCCTGAGCCGAGTTCTCCCCTCGGCTCGGTGCAGCAGGTGCCTTGAATCTGAGCTGGGAGGTGAGGCTGGTGCCCGAGGGCTGGGTCGGCTTTCTCACGCCAGCAATGCGCACAGTCAGCAGGGCTCAGGAGCCAGGGGAAACCCTATCCAGCCCTGAGCAACAGGCCCCGCGGGAGCAGCTGATGCCAGGCCGGATGCAGAGAGCTGCCAGGCTGCTTGCTCTGCGGCGGGAGGGAGCAGCAGCCGGATCCTGGCGTCCGAGTCCGCCCATGATTCTCCGTCTGCCCAGCGCCTCGGACCCCGCACGCCCCGCCCTTCGGTGCTTAGCACTTCCCTTGGCTCTGCCCCTCGGAATGGACCCCCACAGCTACGGGCGGGGCCCTTCCCATCAGGTCTGAAAGCTGGGAGCCGAAAGGGGCCACCCAACTGGGACCTAGTGCAGGTCTGGGCTTGGAATGCCCCTGCACTCCGGACTGTCTGGCTCCTGAGTGGTGTTTGGCCACATCCTAGCTAGCACTGTGCTGCCGTGCAAGGACTGGCCAGCTGGGCTCTATTCTGGGCTCTGACACAGACATGTTGTGTGGCCTTGGGCACATCCTTTAATGTCAGAGCTTCTTAAACACTGGAAAACAGACGTTGCAAACTCTGGTGCGGAGTTCAGTGCCAGCGTGCCCCCGGCCTTTTGGCTAGCTGTGTGAATGGCAGTTTGCTCAGACAAACCAGTGGCAAATGGCTGTGCATTCACCATGATGGTGCAGATTGGACTAGTGCAAGGCCAAATACGACTGAAATTGCCTTCAAAGAACCCCTGTGCTGACCCTCTACATTTGGTGCCGCCACGCCGCTCACAGAGGGCTGCTTGTGTATGATTGTGAGTACTTGCTCAATGCTGTTAGTCCTTTATTTGCTATTTTCTTCCTGCATAAACTTCCAAAAACCAAGCTGGAGAGAAGAACTCCGTGTGGTTTAGGGGGCCAGCCTCCCACCGTGAAGAGCAAACAGTGAACAAGGCCAATGGAACCGCTCCCACTCGCGCCCACAGGCAGGCTGTGTGTGCAAAGCGTGCAGGGGGTGAAAACCGCACAGGAGTCAGGCCTGGCGTGTAAAAGGCTCCTGGGCAAAGAAAAGGAGCAAGCCGTTCGCGTGTGTCCGGGCCGCCGTTTGCACCTGTGAGCGATGCAATTTCTGACCCCCAGGCTGTTGGGAGCGTCGTGCCTGGAGGCGCTTCGAGACCCTCAGAGGAAATGCAGAGCACAGTTACTCATTCTGAACAGCGTGCATGCGGCATTCCTGGGCAGCGCCTTTAACCTCCAGCAATCAGCAGTCGGGCCTCGGGTCCCGCGACTGGCTTACGAAACATGAGAGTTTACAGCTCAATCCACGTGGGGCCGGTCCTGGGCTCCTGCTTTCTGAGTCTGCAGGTCACTCTGGGGTCAGGTCTCCGCGCTCCTCTCAGCAGCCGTGCGAGCTGGAGAATTCCCCTGGGTTTGAAGTGAAAGTCGAGCTTCTCAAGTAGCGCCGAGTCTCCCACGACCGGCAATAGGCTCGCCCGAGTTGGCAAAGCCGCCTGTGGCCTGTGGAGCGTTCTCCTTGCTGCCTGTGGCCAGGGCGACGCTGGGAATGTGGCTCCCCGCAATCGAGGGGCTACTGCAAAGGAAAGGGAATCAACGTGCCTTTGCACCCTGAAGAAACCAAGCGAGCATCCAAGCCTGTCGTCCCACTGGGGCTGGCCTGCAGCACCTCTGGGTCCCCGCGCGGCTCGGCTGCGGCCGCGCACACCGGGAAGAATATCGAATTTGCTCGAGGCAGGGGAGGCCGCTGGGCCAGGAGCCTGAATTCAGGACCCTGTCGTGCTCCTGTTGCCATTCGTGGTGACTTGCAATTGGCCCACGCAGGAGGCTCAGAGGCTGGACCGGAGGCAGACACCCATCTGTCACCCCGAAGAGCAGAGCTAGCCCCCGGCGCTATGAACCACAGAACCCTCGGACTGGCAGGGCCCTCAAGAGGCATCCAGCCGGTCCCCGGCCCTCACGGCAGGGCCCAGCACCCTCTAGACCGTCCCTGACAGGCGTGTGTCCAACCCGCTCTCAACTATCCCCAGGGATGGAGACTCCACAACGTATCCCAGCGTTTCACCGCCCGGACAGTGAGGAACGTTTTCCTGGTTCCAACCTCAACCCCCGGCTGCAGATCCCGCAGGAAACGCTGCAGTTTGGGAGCGTCGTGTTCACTTGCAGGCTGGGCCCTGCTTTGCTGCCAGCCGGCGGGAGCCCTCCCGAGCTGGGGCAGGCGTGCCCAGGAGTGGAGACTGTGGCTGACCTGGGTGACTTCTGAGTGCGACTTGAGCCAGCGCTCGTGTGTGGCTGGCACTGGCCTCGGCAGCCAGTTCTCACTCGGAGTTCAGCCGCCCCCGCATTCATTTCAGAGAGCAGTTCAGGGCAGAAAGCCCAGCTGGAGAAGAGACTCAGTCTGACCCTCCCGGACCAAGGCCCCAGCTTCTCCGGGCTCGGGACCTGTCTGGGCTGAGCCACGTCCTTCCTCCATCTGGACACGAGCCCAAGTCCCGCAGTGCAGAGCGCAGGCTGGGCCCGAATCTCCCCAGCGTGGCTCTTGGGCTACGTCTACACTGGCAGGATTTTCCGAAAATGCTTTTAATGGAAAAGTTTTCCGTTAAAAGCATTTTCGGAAAAGCGCGTCCAGATTGGCAGGACGCTTTTCCGGAAAAGCACTTTTTGCGGAAAAGCGTCCGTGGCCAATCTAGACGCGCTTTTCCGCAAAAAAGCCCCGATTGCCATTTTCGCCATAGGGGCTTTTTTGCGGAAAACAGTCCTGTGCTGTCTACACTGGCCCTTTTGCACAAAAGTTTTTCGGAAAAAGACTTTTGCCTGAACAGGAGCAGCACAGTATCTCCGCAAAAGCCCTGACAATCTTACATGAGATCGTCAGTGCTTTTCTGGAAATTCAAGTGGCCAGTGCAGACAGCTAGCAAGTTTTTCCGCAAAAGCAGATGATTTTGCAGAAAAACTTGCCAGTCTAGACACAGCTTTGGAGACAAAGGCCCCAAGGCCCCTCTGCGCCCTTGTATCCCCGCGGGACACGCGGACTCCAGGGGAGCCCCTCCTGATCTGCTCGGATGCAGGCGAGAGGAGCCAGCTGCCTGCAAAGTTTTCATCCAGATCCCAAGCTTGTGGTTCTGGCCCATCTCCTGTAGCTCCTGGACTAGCCTGTTCTTCTGTCCTTGGCATCGTGTCCGTCCGTCCGTCCGTCCTTCCTCCCCTTTCTTTCTGTTGGGTTTGTAGCCATGTCAGCCTGGCTCCAGGCTTGGCAGCCCTAGGCAGTGCTGGGGGCGTTTGCTCCGCCAAGCAGCGATTTCCCTGCAGCCGCAAGCCCCTTCAGAACCCTGAGACCCAGGGAGGAGGCATCTGGACGTCCTGCACCTGTGAGCGCGAGGGGCGGCCCCGCTCCGCACCGTCTGGGAGCCCCACGGAGGCCCGGGGCGGGAACGGGGCCGCCTGAGCGCCGGCCTCTGGCCACACGGACGAGCTGCTGCGCGGCAGCTGCTGAGAGGTCATGGATGCGACACTTCTTGGCCCCGGCCCAGCGTTCCCTCTCCTGGGCCGCAGCTTCCTTAAAGGGGCCTTGCGCGGCGCCGGGGCTCTCCGGTGAGCGAGGGCCGGGGGCGGCTCCCGGCACCGCCCCTTCCCATGCGCCTTCACAAAGGCCATGCTGGGCGCCAGGGCCCTGCCCCGCGGCACCTGGGCAAAGGGCGGCCGGCGGCCGACTCAGGCCGGCGCCAGGCGAGGGCGTGTGTCACGCACCGGCCCCGGCATGCCGAGGCCCCGGCGAGCCCCGCGCCTCCACAGGGCTCCTCGCACCGAACGCCAGGCCGGGCCGCCCTTGGCAGCCGCGTCTCGCCCCGGGACAGCTGCACACAAGGGAGGCGTCTGCTGTGCACTAGCGGGGGCCAGCCTGCCCAGAAGAGACCTCTGGCTTTGCTTCCCCGGGAGGCGCACGGCGCGCTGGGCCGAGTGGCAGGACAGCGGGTGCCGAGGGTCACTGCTCTCCAGAGAGGGTGCCGAGGGCCCTGGCCGTCCCTGGAGCCCGAGTCCCAGGCGTGGCCCAAGGACATGGCAGGTGCTGGCTGTGGCACCGTGGGCTCCGCTGTCCGAGGCAGGAGGCTGGGGAACCCCCAGGAGCCAGCGCAAAGGGACCGGCCTCGGGCAGAGCCGCTAGCTCCCTGCCCCCACTGGCTTAGGGGCCCGAGCGCCCAGGGCGGGAGAAGCAGGGGAGAGAGCAGGGCTGCCTGGGACCCCGCTCGCTGACCTGGGAAAGGGAGAGGGGCCGAGAGGGGTGACGGGGGGGCTGCCCCGGGGAGCCGCTGCTCCAGCATGTCACGGGGCTGACAGCCGTGGCCCGCATGTGACCCTGCCGAGTGCGCTCGCACCAGCCCAGCTGCAGCAGCTGATCCTCTGGCTGAGGGGGGCTTGGGGCAGGGGGCGGCGGGGGGGGGGGGCTCCCTTGGCTGCAGCTTAGCCAGTTTGATTTGGCTCGTGAGAGCCGCCTAATGAACCCCCGGGGGGGGGGGCAGGGCGCGGGCTCCCTGGGCCCCTCTCCCTGCCCCTGGCGCCTCTGGCCAGGGGGGAGCTCACCGGGCCCCAAGGGAGACCCCACGCTAGGAAGGCCTGGCCATGATCTGCCCCAGGGGAAGGGCTCCGGGCCGGCCTCCCGAGCCAGCCCCCAGGATGCCCCTGGCACAGAGACAGAGGCAACGTTCCCTCTCGTGTGTGCCACCCATGTGCAGAATAAATGTCTCCGCCCCGATGCGTGTGCCGATGTGCACCGCCAGCAGAAACACCTTACCGGGCGCTCTGCTCGTCAGCGGGGCGGCACCGGCCTCTGCTGAGCGGCCGCCAAGCGCCCGGCTTCCAGGGACACTGGCGGGGTATTTTCTTGGGACGCGCGGCTCGGGGGGCAAGAGCATGAGGCAGCGGAGCCCGTCGAGGGCCTTCGTCGCTCCCTGGGAATGCCCTGCGCGGAGCCTGGCCGCTCTAGCACTAGGGGGAGCGGGTGGGCGGGGGCCCAGCTCCCCCCTGTCCGAGACAGATTCTTTGGGCTCAGAGCAGCCCGCAAGCCAGGGCCCAGCCTGGGGCGGGGAGGAGAGGGGCTGCTGGTCCCTGGGAGCTGGCCTGGCCTACGGGTGTCTTCAGGGAAGCCTTAGTATTTCATCCCTTGCCCCACTCCCCCCAGGGCCCCAGGCCGGTGCCATGTGCTGGGGGCCTGGGCCTCTCCCCACAGCGTTGCTGCTTCTGTCGGGGTTCCCAGGCCCCCTGCTGCGAGGGGCCCCGGAGGCCTGCAGCTCCCAGCAGGGCGGCCAGGTGGTTGCAACAAAAATCCCGGACACCCCTGCCATTCCATCCCGCTCGACAGCACAGCGGCTGCAGAAAACACCGGGCAGTTCCATTGTCTCCGTTCCATTGTCTCCGTTCCATTGTCTGTCTCCGTTCCATTGTCTCCGTTCCATTGTCTCCGTTCCACTGTCTCCGTTTGCTCCCCGCACACAGAGCTCAAATACTGGCCTGTCCGGTTCCAAACCCGACACCTGGCGGCCCTGCCCCCCAGCGGAGCAGGGTCTGGGAGAGCCCGGCAGCCCCTCGCCAGCCTCCCTCCCGGCCAGCTCGGTGCCCTCAGCCCCGGGTGCGCAACACGCTTTGCCAGTGAGTGGCCTGGTTACCAGCCCCATGGGTGGGAGGGGGGGCTGGCGTCTGTCCAGGAGAAGGGCAGTGGCTGCTTGCCCCCTCCATAGTAGGCCCCCCCACGTCCCTCTTTAAAATGCAGCACAACTAATCCTCGTCTTTCAACGTGCCCCTCGCTTGCAGATCCGCCCCCCCGGGTCAGTGCGGGGGCAGGCACAGGAGGAGCCCCCCTGCCCCGGCCGTGGGGCAGCCTCCTAGGCTGGCAGCGGAGCCGCCTGGAAACGCGCCGGCGAGCGCTGCCGAGCCAGGCTCCGGTTTCTCCCGCCACACGGCCAGGCCGGGTCGCGGCAGCTGCTGGGAGTTCACTGGAGCAGCACTTTCCCACAGTCGGCAGGGCTGCCACATGGCCTGCGGCTCAGCCCCGCTTGGCCCGCGCTCAAGGCAGCACAGAGAGCGGCTGATTAGCGGGGGATTTGGCACCGGCCGGGGCGGGGAAGGAGCAGGGCAGAGGGCTGAGCTCTCTGGCTGGGGCGGGGGCCGAAAGCCCTTAACCCTTTGAGGGCAGGACGGCAGCAGACTTTCCTGGCACTGTCTGTGCTGGAGGGTGGCAGGGCCGGCCCGCAGGCTTGGGCACGTTTGTCTCGTGCTGGGGGGGGGCCTTCTGGGCAGGATTCGGGCCGTTGGCTCGTGGGCCTGAGCCGGGACACGGAGAGGGCCAAGTCCTGCCTCCCTCGCGCCCAGGGAGCAGCGCCCAGTCTGCAAGGAGCCCTGTGACTCAGCCGGCCCGCTCGGGGCTAGGTACCGCCCAGGGCCAGGAAGGGGCTCGAAGTCTGGCAGTGAGAGACGCCGCTGACTCGTCACTGCAGCATCCTTGGGTGTAGCGTGTCCCCAGCCAGGGCGCTGCTGGAAAACCGGAGTCCGCCAGGCAGGGCCCCCTGCAAGCTGTGTGCCTGGGCGGCCTCGCCAATGCTGCCCTGCTGATAGAGCACCCGCCGCTAGGGCTGTGCTCCCCCGGTGGTGCACATCTGCACCTGCCTCAGTGCACAGAACAAAATGTATCCCACCCATGGATGGAAAAGCTCAGCAGGACCATTGAACCGGGGGAGACGGGCCCCTGTGCCTGCGAGCAGATGGAACAGCTCAGCAGGGCACGGACCCGTTAGCTAGACACACGTGCCCCGTCCACGCTTGTGTCCTGCGGGTGGAGGTTAGGACGTGACGCGCATCGGGCACCTCCTCCCCGGCTCAGCTCCTGGCGGCTCCTCAGAGAGACTAGCCTTCAACGCGGGGGCTGAGCCCAACCAGCACCGTGAGGGCGTGTGAGCGTCCAGCAACCCGAAGTCCCAGTGCGCTCCACGGGCGCCGGGCCCCCACCGGGCAGCTGGCACTGGGCTGTGGAACGGGACGGCGGGAGGGGCAGCCCTGGGGGACCAGAGTCTGGCAACTGAGCCTGTGCTGAGCGAACGCGCAGGCCTGCGGGAAGTGGCAGGACCCCCCGTGTGCTGCTCGCGAGCCCAGAGCGCAGCCCAGGGGCGCGGAGTGGCCAGTGCTGGCAGCGCCTTGGCCAGATCTGGGGCAACATTCTTACTTATCCAAGCGGGGCGGTTGCCCCTGGCTGGGCCGGGTGCTGGGGCCAGTCCTGTGTGAGAGGGAATTGGGGGAGGGGCGATGCAGTGGTGCAGCTGCCCAATCAGAAGGAGAAAGGGCTAAAGCAAGCCAAGGGAGCCAATAAGGAGGAGGCTTGCTGAGGCAGCCAATGAGAGCAGAGGAAAGCGATAATAAAAGGGCCTGCTCAGCAGCGTTGGGGGCAGTCTCCCCCTGGAGCTGAGGGGAGGTGGCCCTGGCTGCCCAGGAGCACCTTGCTAAAGCGGTGCTGGGCAGGGCAGTCGAGGCTGGGGGGCGCTGGCTGACAGCCACTCGACTAGGACCTCGCTGGAGAAGGGCCTAGCAGGTGTGGAGGCTACGGGGCAGTGGCCCGGGAAGAAGGCAGGAGGGGTGAGCAGGAGGAGGGCAGGAGGTGGCTGCTACTAAAAGGCCCTGGGGTTGGGGGCCAGAGCAGCAGGCAGCCCCAGACCGCTCCCAGCAGTGATAAGAGCAGCCCAGTGCGACTGCAGTGCGGGCACTACACGGGCCACTGAGGCAAGGGCTTAGGCCAAGGACGGCCAGGCCCAGTGGCCGGTGCTCACTCCCATTCTGGCTCGTCTGGCTGCTCCCGGAGACTGTGTCGGCTCAGGGGACTCCTGAAGCAAAGCGCCAGCTCCCGGCCTGGCAGGGAAGGGGACGCGGCCGCGCTCGGCGCCGCTTGTTCCCGGCGGGCAGCAGGAACCCCGTTTCGGGCTGGCGAGCGCAGTGTCCGCGTGCCTGCACCGCCGCAGAGCGAGAGCATCTTGCACTGCAATAGAAATATTCCAAACTAGCCGGCATTGGCCGGGACGTAAAACCGGCATTAACATGGGCCGGGGGAGGGGGTGCAAACAGGAACCGCCCTGGGAATAACCCTGGCAGGATGCCTCGCACTTTCCTCAGACCAGCCCTGGCCCTGGGCCAGAGTCCTGCAGAGCCGCTGTTCTAGCAAGAGCTGGGAGAGCTTCACTGGCCGGCAGGGGACTGAGTACAGGACAGTACCACCCTGGCACGCCAGCCCGGCTCTCCCAGTGCACGCGCCAGGCTGGAGGCTGGAGAGGCGCCGTCGGGCACCGTTAGCCACCAGCACTAACGCTCGGCGCTGTGCCCGCTCGACACTCGGCGCTGTGCCCGCTCGACACTCGGCGCTGTGCCCGCAGTAACGCTCGGCGCTGTGCCCGCTCGACACTCGGTGCTGTGCCCTCACCAACGCTCGGCGCTGTGCCCGCTCGACACTCGGCGCTGTGCCCTCACTAACGCTCGGCGCTGTGCCCGCTCGACACTCGGCGCTGTGCCCTCACCAACGCTCGGCGCTGTGCCCGCTCGACACTCGGCGCTGTGCCCTCACTAACGCTCGGCGCTGTGCCCGCTCGACACTCGGCGCTGTGCCCTCACTAACGCTCGGCGCTGTGCCCGCTCGACACTCGGCGCTGTGCCCTCACCAACGCTCGGCGCTGTGCCCGCTCGACACTCGGCGCTGTGCCCTCACCAACGCTCGGCGCTGTGCCCGCTCGACACTCGGCGCTGTGCCCTCACTAACGCTCGGCACTGTGCCCGCTCGACACTCGGCGCTGTGCCCTCACTAACGCTCGGCGCTGTGCCCGCTCGACACTCGGTGCTGTGCCCGCAGTAACGTTTGGTGCTGTGCCCACTCAGTGCTGTGCCTGCAGTAACGCTTGGTGCTGTGCCCGCAGTAACGCTCGGCGCTGTGCCCACTCGGTGCTGTGCCCGCAGTAACGCTCGGCTCTGTGCCCGCTCGGTGCTGTGCCCGCAGTAACGCTTGGCGCTGTACCTGCAGTAACACTCGGCTCTGTGCCCGCTCGGTGCTGTGCCCGCAGTAACGCTCGACGCTGTGCCCGCTCGGTGCTGTGCCCGCAGTAACGCTCGGCGCTGTGCCCGCTCGGTGCTGTGCCCGCAGTAACGCTCGGCGCTGTGCCCGCTCGGTGCTGTGCCCGCAGTAACTCTCGGCGCTGTGCCCGCTCGGTGCTGTGCCCGCAGTAACTCTCGGCGCTGTGCCCGCTCGGTGCTGTGCCCGCAGTAACGCTCGGCGCTGTGCCCGCTCGGTGCTGTGCCCGCAGTAACGCTCGGCGCTGTGCCCGCTCGACACTCGGTGCTGTGCCCGCAGTAACGCTCGGCGCTGTGCCCGCTCGACACTCGGTGCTGTGCCCGCAGTAACGCTCGGCGCTGTGCCCGCTCGACACTCGGTGCTGTGCCCGCAGTAACGCTCGGCGCTGTGCCCGCTCGACACTCGGTGCTGTGCCCGCAGTAACGCTCGGCGCTGTGCCCGCTCGACACTCGGTGCTGTGCCCGCAGTAACGCTCGGCGCTGTGCCCACTCGGTGCTGTGCCCGCACTGACAGTTTACAACTGGCCCTGCCCAGAGTCCTGATGTTCATGGTTTTAGGGGGCGCGGTCCCCCAGGGAGAGGGTCAGGAGATGTCGAAGGCCCTGCCCTCCTGCTTTTGCGGGTCTGGCCCTGTGGTAAACCCGGGAGTTTGCTCACAGGGCAGGCCCATGAAATCCGTCGGCAGGCTCGTGGCTCAGACGCCAGCCCAGCACACTCAGAGCCGGCGTGCCTGCGTTTCAAAGGCTGGCGGTGAACTATGAGCCAGTCGATAAGGGCGTGTCTAGACTTTCTTTGAAATCTGTCCCTGCGTCTAGACTGCTGCCGCGTTCTTTCTAAAGTAAATCGAAAGAACACAGCAGTTTTTTCGACCGCGGAAAACCTCGTTTTACAAGGAAGAAGGCCTTTTTTCGAAAGCGCTCTTTGGAAACAATCATGCAAACTGTGCTTTTTCCAAAGAGAGCATCCAGACTGCCTGGGCGCTCTGTCGCAAAAGCGGCTTCCTCGTTTGCCAGTCCTGGCTGTAGTCTGGACGCCCTGTTTCGAAAGAGGCTGGCAGTCTAGCCGTAGCCTAAGGAAAAGACAGAAAGCAGGAAGCGTCCGTCTCGCCCTTTCACAGCACTCTCCAGCCGCGCTGCAGAGAAAGGAACCCCCGCCCCCCCGTGCCACAGCTCTCCCCCGCCTGCCCAGCGGTTAATTGAAGCCAGAGGCTGCTGGCGCTGCCGAGTGGGGAGCCGGAGGCCGTGGCGCAGGCCGGGGTCGACAGGGTGGTGTCAGGCCGGGCTGTGATGAAGTGGCGCTGACAGGCGGTGCAAACCGACACCAGGGGAACGGCTGCAGGTGTGAGGTCACCCGGCAGAGACGCCGCCCCTGGGATCCGCTGCTGGGTGTTTCGTAGCCGGGCGCAGGCGAACGGCCCCGCGAGGGGTCTCCCGTCAGCCCCGCAGCGGGTAACGGGCACGCGGCCGGGGCC
The DNA here is from genome assembly GCF_049634645.1 of Pelodiscus sinensis. Taxonomy (NCBI): domain Eukaryota; kingdom Metazoa; phylum Chordata; order Testudines; family Trionychidae; genus Pelodiscus; species Pelodiscus sinensis. Next base: position 54,633,032 of record NC_134720.1, read on the forward strand.
AAGGGCGGCTCCGAGGGCAGAAAGCCGCGGCTGGGGGCGGCCGCTGGTGCCAAAGGGGCAGGACTCCATCCCGGCAGGGTGCTGAGTGCCTGGACCACACCGGGCGAGAGCAGCAGGCGCACTGGGGTCCCCCCTCCCCCCCAGGCACACACACAACCAGCCCGATGCAGCTGCCACCTGCCAGGCCTGCGCCCCAGGACAACTGGCCCTCAAGGGACTGGTCACGGCCCGTGTGCCAGGGACCTGCCCAGGCGGCTTGGAGCCATGAGGCTTCCTTCTGCCAGATGTTTGGGGGAGCGGCCGTGGGCGGAGACCCCCAGTCTCACACAGACGGGGAGCCCCTGCAAAGCGCCGAGTCCCCCCACGGCTCTCAGAGCAGGGTCGCGGCTGCGATGTCAGGGAGCAGACTGCCCTCTGAGACCCCCCCAGGAGCCGACCCCCCCCCCGCGGAACCTGACTCCCCTCTGAGACCCCCCTGGGAACTGACTCCCCCCGCGGAACCTGACTCCCCTCTGAGACCCCCCCCGGGAACTGACTCCCCTCTGAGACCCCCCCAGGAGCCGACCCCCCCGCGGAACCTGACTCCCCTCTGAGACCCCCCTGGGAACTGACTCCCCTCTGAGACCCCCCCCCGGGAACTGACTCCCCTCTGAGACCCCCCCTGGGAACTGACTCCCCTCTGAGACCCCCCCAGGAGCCGACCCCCCCCCCGCGGAACCTGACTCCCCTCTGAGACCCCCCCCGGGAACTGACTCCCCTCTGAGACCCCCCCAGGAGCCGACCCCACCCCCGCGGAACCTGACTCCCCTCTGAGACCCACCCGGGAACTGATTCCCCTCTGAGACCCCCCCAGGAGCCGACCCCCCCCCCGCGGAACCTGACTCCCCTCTGAGACCCCCCCCGGGAACTGACTCCCCTCTGAGACCCCCCCAGGAGCCGACCCCCCCCCCCGCGGAACCTGACTCCCCTCTGAGACCCCCCCCCGGGAACTGACTCCCCTCTGAGACCCCCCCAGGAGGCGACCCCCCCCCCCCGCGGAACCTGACTCCCCTCTGAGACCCCCCCGGGAACTGATTCCCCTCTGAGACCCCCCCCAGGAGCCGACCCCCCCCCGCAGAACCTGACTCCCCTCTGAGACCCCCCAGGAGCCGACCCTCCCCCCCCGCGGAACCTGACTCCCCTCTGAGACCCCCCCAGGAGCCGACCCCCCCCCCCGCGGAACCTGACTCCCCTCTGAGACCCCCCCAGGACCCGACCCCCCCCGGGAACTGACTCCCCTCTGAGACCCCCCCGGGAGCTGACCCCCCCCAGGAACTGACTCCCCTCTGAGACCCCCCTCGGGAGCTGACCCCCCCCGGGAACTGACTCCCCTCTGAGACCCCCCCGGGAGCTGACCCCCCCCCAGGAACTGACTCCCCTCTGAGACCCCCCTCGGGAGCTGACCCCCCCCGGGAACTGACTCCCCTCTGAGACCCCCCCAGGAGCCGACCCCCCCCGCGGAACCTGACTCCCCTCTGAGACCCCCCCGGGAACTGATTCCCCTCTGAGACCCCCCCAGGAGCCGACCCCCCCCCCGCGGAACCTGACTCCCCTCTGAGACCCCCCCCGGGAACTGACTCCCCTCTGAGACCCCCCCAGGAGCCGACCCCCCCCCCCGCAGAACGTGACTCCCCTCTGAGACCCCCCAGGAGCCGACCCTCCCCCCCCGCGGAACCTGACTCCCCTCTGAGACCCCCCCAGGAGCCGACCCCCCCCGCGGAACCTGACTCCCCTCTGAGACCCCCCCAGGAGCCGACCCCCCCCGCGGAACCTGACTCCCCTCTGAGACCCCCCCAGGACCCGACCCCCCCCGGGAACTGACTCCCCTCTGAGACCCCCCCGGGAGCTGACCCCCCCCAGGAACTGACTCCCCTCTGAGACCCCCCCGGAGCTGACCCCCCCGGGAACTGACTCCCCTCTGAGACCCCCCGGGAGCCGACTGTGTAAACCCATCCCAGCTCCATTTACACAGGGCCTGCGGCAGGAGCCTGAGCTGAGGTTCTGTTCCTGGCTCCCTTTGCACCCAGCCACGGCCCCTCCAGCAGCTCGGCTTTCCCGTCTGTGAAATGGGTGCAGCCCACAGCCTGGGTCCGGTTCGAAGGGGCAGCTGCCTGCCAGTGACATGGTGCTGAGGGCTGCAGCCACACCAGCTCTTGGGCTGCCTCTCACCCTCGGCGGGGCACCAGCAGCCAGCTCTGTGCCCACAGGAAGGCGGCGCTACGGGGGCACCGCTCAGCCAAGGAGCTAGGGGAGTAGTGGGGTCCCCACTGGCCGTTGGCTGCCGGTCGCTGCGCTGAGACTGCAGAGCGCAGGGTGCAATGTGGGGATGTGGGTCTCAGCACCAGGAACGGGACCTCACACCCCCACCGGGGACTTGAGCCCTGTCCCTGCACAGGGCCCCTTGCAGCTGGGGCCAGGGGGGCCTGGGGTAGGGCCCCTTGATGTAAGATGTGAGAAGGTCAAAGTTTCTCAAGTTGCTCTCAAGAGGCTGCGCCTCCACCCTGTGTATCGCCCCCCCCCCTCGCCCTGATCCCCAATTATTGTCCATAAGCAAATACTTGTGGTTCATAAATTCCTCCCCAGTGACTCACCCTCCTCCTGAGCAAACCAGCCGACCACATCAAACGCGTCGCTCCAGCTAGAATGAATCATCCATCTCAACGCGGGGATGCTATTTTGCCGGCATCACTCCCACTGCTGAATTGATAATGGTTAAACCCTCATCACAACCTATGTGGAAGAATCAGTCCAGCCGTGTGTATGGGGGGGTGCAGGAGACCCAAAGGAGGCACTGCTTACCCCTCTCCTCTCCCAAATCGCCTATGGCGGCAAAGCAGCACGGGGAATCCTGGCTCCCGGACTCAGGCTAGGACCAAATTCAGATCCAGATGTGAGCTTCGTAGCAGTCCCTAGCTCGCTACAAGTGCACCATCAGAGCAGCCTGCCCCGCAGCCGGAGCGCCTGGACCCGCAGCCAGAGCGCCTGGACCTGCAGCCGGAGAGCACCCTGACCCACAGCCGGAGCGCCTGGACCCACAGCCGGAGCGCCTGGACCTGCAGCCGGAGAGCACCCTGACCCACAGCCGGAGCGCCTGGACCCACAGCCGGAGCGCCTGGACCTGCAGCCGGAGAGCACCCTGACCCACAGCCGGAGCGCCTGGACCCACAGCCGGAGAGCACCCTGACCCACAGCTGGAGCGCCTGGACCCGCAGCCGGAGCGCCTGGACCCGCAGCCAGAGAACACCCTGACCCGCAGCCGGAGCGCCTGGACCCACAGCCGGAGCGCCTGGACCCGCAGCCGGAGCGCCTGGACCCGCAGCCGGAGAGCACCCTGCCCCACAGCCGGAGCGCCTGGACCCTCAGCCGGAGCGCCTGGACCCGCAGCCGGAGCACCCTGACCCACAGCCGGAGCGCCTGGACCCGCAGCCGGAGCGCCTGGACCCGCAGCCAGAGAACACCCTGACCCGCAGCCGGAGCGCCTGGACCCACAGCCGGAGCGCCTGGACCCGCAGCCGGAGCGCCTGGACCCGCAGCCAGAGAACACCCTGACCCGCAGCCGGAGCGCCTGGACCCGCAGCCGGAGCGCCTGGACCCGCAGCCGGAGAGCACCCTGACCCGCAGCCGGAGAGCACCCTGACCCGCAGCCAGAGCGCCTGGACCCGCAGCCGGAGCGCCTGGACCCACAGCCGGAGAGCACCCTGACCCGCAGCCGGAGAGCACCCTGACCCGCAGCCGGAGAGCACCCTGACCCGCAGCCAGAGCGCCTGGACCCGCAGCCGGAGTGCCTGGACCCACAGCCGGAGCGCCTGGACCCACAGCCGGAGCGCCTGGACCCGCAGCCGGAGAGCACCCTGACCCGCAGCCGGAGCGCCTGGACCCGCAGCCGGAGCGCCTGGACCCGCAGCCAGAGAACACCCTGACCCGCAGCTGGAGCGCCTGGACCCGCAGCCGGAGCGCCTGGACCCGCAGCCAGAGAACACCCTGACCCGCAGCTGGAGCGCCTGGACCCGCAGCCGGAGCGCCTGGACCCGCAGCCAGAGCACCTGGACCCGCAGCCGGAGCGCCTGGACCCGCAGCCGGAGCGCCTGGACCCGCAGCCGGAGCGCCTGGACCCGCAGCCAGAGCACCTGGACCCGCAGCCGGAGCGCCTGGACCCGCAGCCGGAGCGCCTGGACCTGCAGCCGGAGCGCCTGGACCCACAGCCGGAGAGCACCCTGACCCGCAGCTGGAGCGCCTGGACCCGCAGCCGGAGTGCCTGGACCCGCAGCCGGAGCGCCTGGACCTGCAGCCGGAGCGCCTGGACCCACAGCCGGAGAGCACCCTGACCCGCAGCTGGAGCGCCTGGACCCGCAGCCAGAGAGCACCCTGACCCACAGCTGGAGTGCCTGGACCCGCAGCCGGAGTGCCTGGACCCACAGCCGGAGCACCCCAACCCACAGCCGGAGTGCCTGGACCCGCAGCCGGAGCGCCTGGACCCGCAGCCGGAGCGCCTGGAGCCACAGCCGGAGTGCCTGGACCCGCAGCCGGAGCGCCTGGACCCGCAGCCGGAGCACCCCAACCCACAGCCGGAGCGCCTGGACCCGCAGCCGGAGAGCACCCTGACCCGCAGCCGGAGCGCCTGGACCCACAGCCGGAGTGCCTGGACCCGCAGCCGGAGCGCCTGGAGCCACAGCCGGAGTGCCTGGACCCGCAGCCGGAGCGCCTGGACCCACAGCCGGAGAGCACCCTGACCCGCAGCCGGAGAGCACCCTGACCCGCAGCCGGAGAGCACCCTGACCCGCAGCCGGAGCGCCTGGACCTGCAGCCGGAGCGCCTGGACCCACAGCCGGAGCGCCTGGACCCGCAGCCGGAGCGCCTGGACCCGCAGCCAGAGAGCACCCTGACCCGCAGCCGGAGAGCACCCTGACCCGCAGCCGGAGCGCCTGGACCCGCAGCCGGAGCGCCTGGACCTGCAGCCGGAGCGCCTGGACCCACAGCCGGAGCGCCTGGACCTGCAGCCGGAGCGCCTGGACCCACAGCCGGAGCACCCCAACCCACAGCCGGAGCGCCTGGACCCACAGCCGGAGCGCCTGGACCCACAGCCGGAGAGCACCCTGACCCGCAGCCGGAGTGCCTGGACCCGCAGCCGGAGCACCCCGACCCACAGCCGGAGAGCACCCTGACCCACAGCCGGAGCGCCTGGACCCACAGCCGGAGCGCCTGGACCCGCAGCCGGAGCGCCTGGACCCGCAGCCGGAGAGCACCCTGACCCACAGCCGGAGCGCCTGGACCCACAGCCGGAGCGCCTGGACCCACAGCCAGAGAGCACCCTGACCCGCAGCCGGAGCGCCTGGACCCACAGCCGGAGTGCCTGGACCCACAGCCGGAGTGCCTGGACCCGCAGCCGGAGCGTCTGGACCCACAGCCGGAGCGCCTGGACCCACAGCCGGAGAGCACCCTGACCCGCAGCCGGAGCGCCTGGACCCGCAGCCGGAGCGCCTGGACCCGCAGCCGGAGCGCCTGGATCCGCAGCCGGAGAGCACCCTGACCCGCAGCCGGAGCGCCTGGACCCGCAGCCGGAGCGCCTGGACCCGCAGCCGGAGCGCCTGGATCCGCAGCCGGAGAGCACCCTGACCCGCAGCCGGAGCGCCTGGACCCGCAGCCGGAGCGCCTGGACCCACAGCCGGAGAGCACCCTGACCCGCAGCCGGAGTGCCTGGACCCGCAGCCGGAGAGCACCCTGACCCGCAGCCGGAGCGCCTGGACCCACAGCCGGAGCGCCTGGACCCGCAGCCGGAGAACACCCTGACCCGCAGCCAGAGCACCTGGACCCGCAGCCGGAGTGCCTGGACCCGCAGCCGGAGCGCCTGGACCCACAGCCGGAGCGCCTGGACCCGCAGCCGGAGAGCACCCTGACCCGCAGCCGGAGCGCCTGGACCCGCAGCCGGAGCACCCCGACCCGCAGCCGGAGAGCACCCTGACCCGCAGCCGGAGCGCCTGGACCCACAGCCGGAGCACCCCGACCCGCAGCCGGAGCGCCTGGACCCACAGCCGGAGAGCACCCTGACCCGCAGCCGGAGCGCCTGGACCCACAGCCGGAGCGCCTGGACCCACAGCCGGAGCGCCTGGACCCACAGCCGGAGCGCCTGGACCCGCAGCCGGAGCACCCCGACCCGCAGCTGGAGAGCCTTGACCCCCAACTCTGAATCCCAACACTGCAGCTCAGGCTCATCTCCACTCATTGGTCGTCGGGAAGCCGCTAAGCCGTGTCCTGCAGCCGCGTTCTGAGCAAGGGAGCGGAGCCGTGTGGCTGCTGCAGGGAGGGTGACGTGGGTCGGGACAGGCCGTTTGCTGCGCTCAGGGCAGCTCAGCATGGCTAGCGGCAGGCCTAGGAAATCCCAGGTGGCCGCCAGGTGCACGTTCTTGGCGACGCCTTTGGGAGCAAAGTATAAAAAGGAGCCAAGCGCCGATCTGTGAACAGGCAGGCGGCTCCGGCCCGGCAGGCAGCTCTCTGGCTTTTAACGCCCCGGTTTCTGCGCTGCTTCCTTTCACCTCTCAGGCACGTGCTTGGGGACTTGCTGCAGATCGTCCAGCGTCGTTTCTGACGAACGTTTCACAAAGCCCCGCAACCCAAGCCCTGAGTCGCTCCCTGCCGGTCTGCTGGGCCCGTCCTCGCCAGTCATTTCCCAGACCTCGGTGGGCCTGTTTCCTGGCCACAAACTAGCCCCAGCGGACTCCGATGGCTTTGCTGTTCTCGAGGGCTGGGTCTCGGCAGCCTCGGAGCTGCTCCCACGCCACTTTGCCTGGGGGCTACGACAGGTCGCCGGCCTCGCCTGGCATCGCCACGTCTCCCTGGCTGGAGGGGAGAGAATAAATCCAGCAGGCTGTTGACGGACGGGAGAAGGAAACAGCTGGAAGGCTGCGAGCTGGGCCGGGCAGGAGCCTTTTGCTTCTCGCGACCATTCTTGCAAGGATTCCTGGCAGCTGTATCGATGGGGAGCGAACGCCTCCTGCGGGAGCCGGCACCTTCGCACCCACGGTGCTTGGGGATCTACTTTGGCAAGGGCCCCACGGTTCCCTAGAGCCCGGCCAATCTGCAGGCGTCCGCGTTCTGCGCGTGGCACGTCTGCAGATCGGACGCGGCCCCACGGTGTGAGTCTGCACAGGGCTCCCCCGTTGCCCTGCACAGTTCCCGCAGGTCTCTCGCTGCTTGTCTGTAAAACCAGCCAGGCTCCGTGGGCGTGGGTCACGGCAGACAGGGTCGGTTCCCTGCGGATTCTTGTGCTGTATAATTCACGGATTCCCAGACCAGCATTGGAAAGGCCTTTCCAAAGACCATGGGTACGCGATGCAAACGGAGGCTGTTTACCGTCGCTCGCCCTCTTCGGGAGCATGGGATCCGGGTGCCGGCAGCACCCCTTGGGCATGTGAAAAAGACGGTTTCACCAGAGGCTGGAAAGTTAGCAAGTCTGATGCCCGCAGGACAGGGCAAGACCCAGGGGAGCCAGGGAGGGATCCCAGCTCTCATACGCCAGAGTCAGCAGCCCCTGGCTAAAGTCACAGGAAACCTTGGCAGATGCTCCTCTCTTCCACCCCCATGCAATCCCATCATGCACAGCGGCAGTGTGGCTCAATGAGCGCTCTTCCCCGCATTAAAACTAACGCTGCCCGCGTCTGCGCCGTGGCCCAAAATGCATCAGTCACGGGGCTGGGCGCTGCGTGATGCGCCAAACGCTCTGCTGATGGATTTCATCTCTCTCCGGCGGCTGCGGGAATAACCGCGCTCGGTGGCGCGTTTGAAGGCCACGGCACGGCGAGGCCGCGGCTGCGGGAATAACCGCGCTCGGTGGCGCGTTCGAAGGCCACGGCACGGCGAGGCCGCGGCTGCAGGAATAACCGCGCTCGGTGGCGCGTTCGAAGGCCACGGCACGGCGAGGCCGCGGCTGTGGGAATAACCGCGCTCAGTGGCGCGTTCGAAGGCCACGGCACGGCGAGGCCGCGGCTGCGGGAATAACCACGCTCGGTGGCGCGTTCGAAGAGCACGGCATGGCGAGGCCGTAGCTGTGGGAATAACCGCGCTCGGTGGCGCGTTCGAAGGCCACGGCACGGCGAGGCCGTAGCTGTGGGAATAACCGCGCTCGGTGGCGCGTTCGAAGGCCACGGCACGGCGAGGCCGCGGCTGCGGGAATAACCGCGCTCGGTGGCGCGTTCGAAGGCCACGGCACGGCGAGGCCGCGGCTGCGGGAATAACCGCGCTCGGTGGCGCGTTCGAAGGCCACGGCACGGCGAGGCCGCGGTGCACCGTGTCCGTCAGCTGGCCCCCCTCCCGGGCGCACCTTTCAATCTGGCTTGTGCACTTTGCAGATGCGTCTGGCTTTGATTGCTCTAGAACTGGCTGGGATCTCGCTATCTCCCTCATTCCCACGCACTTCCCCCTAGAAATGCTTTGTAGTCGCATTATTGCTGGCTGGAGGTTTGGCTTTAACAGCCTCCAATAAAGATAGGCACCTCCGCGGCCCAGGCCTATTCCAGCAGGAACAACGGAAGAGCAGGTGCCTATTCCCGTGGCCTGTGCCCCAGCCCAGTGCCACAGGTAGCAGACGGCCGTGGCCTGGATTGATGCAGACTGGGGGAAAGTCTCCGGCAGGCCAGAAGGGAAGGTGTGCAGGGGAACTGGGGCAGGAGGCTCTGTTCACCCCCAAGGGCCACACACTGAAATTGCTGTAGGTCCCATGGCCCCCAGCCCCCTCCCACGGCAAGAGGCTGCGTGAGAGCTGCCAACACTAGCGGCGAGGGGAGTTTCACTTCTCGCACTGCCAGGCCTCAGTGCGTTCCCACCCTAGCTAGCGGGTGCGCGGGCAGAGCAAGCTGGGCCCCACTGCGAGTTTTGTCGTGTACTTTGCTGGGGCCAGGATTTCCAGGAGAGTTTGCATTTGGCTTCCCGTCTTAAAACGTTTCCAATACGCTAGTGTCTACCTGTAGCGCGTTACGGATCTGAGGGCGGGGCTTGGGCGGAATCTGTTACAATGTCACATCAGCTGTAAGGTAGCAGCTGATCGGCCGGTTGGTCTGTTTGGGCCTTGGGGAGTTTCTGCCTTTATGTTCACAGGTCTGTAACTGACAAAGGTGTGTTCCACATACCGACCGTCTCTGGGACCAGGCCAGCTCCCAACGAAGTCAATGAGAGCTCTGCCACTGAATGACTTCAAAGGCAACTGGGTTGGGTCCCTGAAATCTGTGGTTAGCTGCTTTAGACAAATACAGAAATAAGTGCGATTTCTGATACAACTTCTCAGCTTTCTTACCCATTGACAGTCTACTGTCTGAAACCTCCCAGTTGGGTTGGACTCTAGGCCAATGAAATGCTGCGATGCAAATTAATTGAATTGTTGCTGTGAATAATTAAAACCTGAGTCAAATAATTTAAGATTGAAAAAGAATGATTTCTTCCCTCTGAGAGGAAGACTCGTCTTTTAGACGGTTGGAATCTGTGACGTGTTGGTTCCTGACACCGGAGTGTAGAACAATTGAACCTTTTGCACTTTACTTCTGTGGAGGGAAAAAGGCCATTGCTTCACGTGTGAGTGCAAATGCCCACGTGCACACAACTCTGGATTTGCACATCCTGCTCCACGCTGGCGCACACAAACATCAAACAAATGCAAAGGTGTCAATGGCGTTGCAAACACCTGCCCACTGATTGGAGCAGCGCTTAGCTAAAGTCGCATCCAGGAGACCTTTTACTGGGAGTTAAGGAGGGAACTAAAAGACGGGCAAAACCATTCAAGGACATGATCATAAAATGAATGTTGCTCACTGGTTTTGTGTGTCAGGCATGATTTAAATGTGACTATGTATGATCCCCTGTAATATGCTCTGCAAATACCCAGCTACTCTGCAGCATTACATGAGTTCTGTAGGTAACCTGATACCATAAAGGCCAATATTGACATCTTCGTAGTGAAGTGAGAGCAGGCAGCCAGGGTTGGTGTAAGAAATACCGACCAAATAGCAATGGCATGTGTGCGTGCCCGTGTACACTTACATTATTGACAGATTTCATTCACATTCTTTAGTGACTTAAACCTGGTGCAATTCAGTTGATTCCAAAGGGGCTGCAAATCAGAGCAGCGCAGAATTTGGCTTTGCTGTTAATTAAAAAGAACATGCCTCTTGTCTGGGGCTAATAATCCAACAGTTTGCTTAAATGGGCTGCAAAGGGACATGAACGTCCCTCCCCAAAAAAGTACCATCTCTAGACTGATGTCGCCGTTACACACTAATCCTGCGAGAGCGGGCAGGGGTCTCATTATGTTGCCCCCTTGGGATACTACGTTAAAAACAAATGTCGGATTCTGGGACACCCCTCTGATTCGGAAAAGGCCCACACGGAAACATTAATGGGGTAGCAAATTGTTTCACTAAAGCACCCAGAAAACTGAAGATGCTCTCGGGGTAAAATGCCAGGCACACGGTAAGTGCACACATGTATTTACCAACACGAAGCTACGCCGCCCTTCATGAGAACACGTCCAACCCCTGGGTATCGGAGGGTCGTTTTCTAGCACAATCTCACATGTGCGGTACAGAAGTCTCCTCTTCTCCACTGCCGGACAAGTCATTGAAACATTAAACTAATTAGCACAACCCAACAGGAAGACTGAGGGGGGACATGAGAGCGGTTTTCAGGTATCTAAAAGGGTGTCACAAGGAGGAGGGAGAAAACTTGTTCATCTTGGCCTCAGAGGATAGAACAAGAAGCAATGGGCTTAAACTGCAACAAGGGAGGTTTAGGTTGGACATTAGGAAAAAGTTCCTAACTGTCAGGGTGGTCAAACACTGGAATAAATTGCCCAGGGAGGTTGTGGAATCCCCATCTCTGGAGATATTGAAGAGCAGGTTAGATAAATGTCTATCAGGGATGGTCTAGACAGTATTTGGTCCTGCCATGGGGGCAGGGGACTGGACTCGATGACTCTCGAGGTCCCTTCCAGCCCTAGTGTTCTGTGATTCTAGGATATTGACGGGGGTGGGGGCTGGTAACCAGGTTCACTGTTTCACCAGGCGCGTCCGTTGGCAGAAATGATTTGGGTGGGAAGATGCAGCCAGCGGCACTTCACTGTCAGCCCAAGCAGCGCAGGGGTCTCCTGTTGCATCTGCCATGAGCTCACCCTCTACACCCCCTCCTTGCCCTGTCATGGGCCACAGCTGAGCACAAGCCAGGCTAGCGAGTAGCTGGGTCCCCCTCACCTGGGCTCCCCTTCCCTGCCCGGCCACTGGCCATCTGCCGCCAGCCGGCGACTCGCCCCCACCTTCTTCCGGGGGAGCGGCAGCCACCAGCCCCGGCTCCCACCAGCCTTGAGAGTTACCAGCAAGGCCGCCCAGTCCCAGGGCTCCCCCAAGAGGAAGGCCCACGCTGCCTGTGACCCCGTCAAGGGGCCAGCACGCACACGACTGGTTCCCCCCATGGCCCCCCACACTCACACTGGCGCCCGCTGCATGAGCCGTTCTGGACTCCCCAGAGCTTGCAAGTGGGCGCGAGACGTCAGAAGTGACTCCAAGCCACAAACACAACTGGTACCCAGCGGAATGAGCTCGCAAGCTCAGCTTTCCTGGGACGTGCTGCCTGCAGCCGTCCCGCCCACACCCGTCAGGCCAGCACCCCTCCGCCAGCGTCCCACGGCGGCAGGGAAGGGAGGAGAAAAGTACCTTGGGGTGCCAGTCCCTCTCTGGGAAACCAATCCCAGCCTAGAGCCAGGAGCCACAGAAACCACGCGGGAGGAAATTCTCAGCTTCTCTTTTTCACCTTTTAGAACGTCCTTTGTCGTCCCTTCCTGCTCCATGACTCTGGTTCCTGCTTCAGTGCGCAGGAAGCAGCCACGTGCTCCTTTGTTCTCTGCTTTGGGCAGGGCTGGGGATGCAACACGAGGGAGCGTCGCCAGCAGTGTTTCCAGCCTGTGTTAGCAGGACGATACTGACCAGCCAATGAGGCATTTCCAGATGATGCCTGGCCAGGCACACTTTGTAGAGCGATGCCTGCACGTAGGTGTGAGCGCAGGGGTGTGCCCCAGCACGGCCGCGGTTACAGACCTGTGCAGTTTCCTTCTGTTGCCAGTGTCATTCCCAGGTGCTGGTCCTGCCAGATGCTGTTGGCTGGTCCTGTCAGTAGCTCCTGGGCCAACCATCACACCTAGGGCAGGAGCCCAGAAGCGCAGAGTAGAATAGATTTCCCATTTATACATGGGAAAAGTGTGAAAATGCACTTTTCTGGGAGCACTTCCACCGAATTGCTGCTCTCCTGTCGATCTGTGAACTCAGCCAGCACGTTGCCCAGCGAACGATTAACAGAGAACACCCCAGAAACCACAAGCCGGACGCGTCAAACTTACTACCCTAAAGCTAGGAACTGCAATCAAACGGCCGCTAAGCCCCCCCAGCACCATCAATGCACGTGTCAGGGCCTCAGCCTCCCCGAGGCCAGCGCTGGAGGAAGGCAGGCGCTGCCTGTCAGGGCCTCGCAATCAGAGGTGCGTCTCCACAAGAGAACGCTGACTCACCCTGCAACGTTCTCTGCTCAGCTGATCGATAAAGGGGATGCGGGACAAAGAAAGTTCCCTCCAGACAGAGACATGTTCATTCAACTATGACAACATGTGACGTAGTGGGGGTACCTGGCTGGTTTCTATGCTGCTGGCTCTGGGGTAACCCCCACTGGCTGCCGTGGGTACCACGACCCAGCAAAACAGGATGAGTCACTATGCAAACCAGTATGGCCAGACACCCCCCATGGAGAGGAACAAAGGAAGGTGGATGCTGCCCTGGCTGGGGGGCAAGGCTGGAAGAGAGTTGGTTAGTGGCTGGCTGTCTGGGAGCATGGAGGAGACAGCCTAGGGAAAGGGGCTGGAGTTAGGGGCCCAGTCTCCCCCATCTCAAGGGGGCCTGAGGCATCCTAGCCCAGCTCTGTGACCAGATTCCATCTGTGCTGTGCTGTATCCTGGAGAGGCAATAAACTTCCTCTATTCCACCAGCTGGTGCAGTCTGTTTGTGCCATTTCGGGGTGCAGAGACGGGGGACCCCCAACGCGCCGTCACACAACAGCAGACACCCTTGGCTACACGAACACCCTTCCTCTACCCCCGGGGGTCTCAAGCGTTTGGGCCTGTGGACCCCCTGGCTCCATGCAAATCTTCCCGAGGACCAGCATTCGCCAGTGGAAAGTGACCGTTAATTATGTAATTGTGCCCAAGCCCCGTTGCTAGTGCTGCAGCGAGGGAGAACGGCGTCATGCAAACGATTACACAGATGCACTTTCTCGCGTTAGTTTATCAAGCTTCATTTTAAATCAAGTAAACTGTTAACTTATGGCCAACAAAAAAGGCTTCAATGTTTTCTTCATTTATGGCAGGGAGGGGAACCTTTTTCAGGGTGGGGGTTGAGCTGAAACCACGGAGCACCTGGCAGGTGGCCACGGCTCACGAGTGGACTGGGGACCACACTTTGAGAACCACCGAGCTCCCCTTAGTCCCTCACCAAGTGCCATTAGTGGCAGGCGGGAGGGCAGGGCGGATGGGGACGAAGGTGACTCCACTAGGAACATTAGTAAGTCTGCTGTCTGTCTCCCCCAGGGGCTGAGCCACCAACGCTCAGAACACTCTGGGTCCCGGCTGGACCAAGCCCTGGCCAGGTTGATTGAGCTGGGTGGGTCCTGCCTTGGGCAGGGGCTGGACCCGATGGCTCCTGAGGTCTCCTCCAGCCCTGGGGTTCCATGAATCTAGGATTTGTTTGTTGCTAAGGTGCCCCTGAGCGGCGCATTGGTTTTGTCAGTCTCCTAAGCCAGGGGTCCGCCAGCAGGGGATCGGGATCGACTGGTGGATCTTGGAGCCTCTGGCAGGGGATCCCGGCTGCTCTGGCCAAGTCCCATTCCAGGCACGCCCCTTTTCCTGGCACAACCAAACCCGGGCCTGGCTGCGTGTTAGGAGATGGAAGCCGCCTGCCCAGTGTGGCCGTCCTAGCTCTCACCATTGGGGAAGAGTTCTTGTACCAACGGACTCGCGCCAGACAGACAGGCAGCCGCTCTACAATGTATAGACATGGAATAGCTAGGCAAGGTGTTTATACCAGTGCACGCCCCCACCTAGACCCAGTGTTTAAAACCCAATGGAACAAGTTATTTTTCATCCTCATGAAAAAATCCAATAAAACGGGTTCCCAAATGTTTTGACACCGGGGACCAGTAAATCCAGTCACGAGCTTTTGGAGGCCCGGTAACATTTATTTGCATTCAGCAAATGACGACTATGCACATAAATTGTTTCTGGTCCTCCCAAAGCCCCCAGGGGCCAAGTTTAGCCCACAGAAAAGTCAGTCGGGGCCACACAAGTGAGATACAAAAACACAACCCTCCAAACCCTCACACCGCACTAATGTGGCCCCAGCTGTGCTTGTGGGGGCTGCGCCAGCGTTCTGGGGAAGGGTGCCAATGGGTGCTGGGGCAGGGGACAGGGTGCGTGTGGGTGCGGGGGCAGGGTACTTGTGAAGGTTTGGAGGGGAGGGGACAGGGACCGGTACCTGGGGACCCTGTAGCTGCCAAGGCCCAGGAAGTGTGCGGGTTGTTCCCCCGTCCCCCAAACAGCGGCACGGTGCCTAACACACTGGTCCGTTGCACGCCTGATGCCTTCCTGCGCGGGGGCGGGGGAGTCCCGGACTGCGCCAGCCTCAACCGCTCGGGCAGTGCGCGCCTTGCTCCTCCGCTCCCCACGGCAGCATGTGCCGCCCGAGCAGCCGGAGCCTGCACACTCCCGGATCCCCCCCTCCCACGCGCAGGAAAGCAGCAAGGGAACAAAGTCCCCAGCACGTGCTGGACCGGCATTGTAGGTACCGCGTCGGTGGTTGGGGCAGAGGGGAGAGCAGCCCGCGCACCTCCGGGACCTGGCACACAGCTGCAGACCTGGCCCCCGACCCCGCCCTTCTGGGCTCCGTGGTCCCTGGAGGTAGCATCAGCGCGGCGTTCATCTTGGGGGTAGGGGGCAACGAGGCGGGCTCTCTTGCAAACATTTTTCTGAGGCCTGGTATTTTTTTCCCCCGGACTGGTACCAGGCCGCGGACCACAGTTTGGGAAACGCTGCTATAAAACAGAATTGAAACAGGAATTCTACATATTTCAAGTGTACATTTTATGGAACTAACTCAGAGTGATCTTTTCTACTGAGTTTTCAAATCCTATAAATAGAGAATTTTATCTCCTCTGTAGAATTCTATAGGCCAGTTTAAAAAAATTCCAGTCGTTATGCAGTCATACGGGCGCCTAAGAAAGAATAGTAAGAAAAGAGCCATTGGCAGTTACTCTTCTAGTTCACCCTCTTGAGCTCTTCTTTAATAAGTTGTCAAAGTCTCTAACTAATTGAAGCTTAAGTCAAATATTGCTCCTCTAGAATTAAATTTAACGCACTGAAGGATTTATTTGCTTTTAAATCAAAAGACTTCTCACTGAAGCAGGATCAAAAAGAAAATCTAGATTTGTGCTTTTCTGTAGTTTAAAACATGACCCGGCTCTTT